>NW_027526445.1:163193608-163792395 GCF_048455015.1 Haemaphysalis longicornis
GGCGACAAACAACTCCTCCCCTGCATGTGCATTAGAATATGTGATTCGGACTTGCTAACAGGCGATAGGCCCACCCCTGATAAGCCACTGGCTCGAGGCAACAGTGGAGACACGGGATGCCCGTTACACGAACAAGCCCAATTAGTTTAATAGAACAGACAGGACATACACTAGAGGATCATGGCACGCACGCTACGTGCAACACACCTCAGCTGACACCCTGCTGGAGTCAGACCTGACAATAGACCGACACAAAGAACATTAAAGACAAAGCAAAACAGGACTCGCCGCAACCGGCCCAAGATGAGGTGACAGTAAGAGGAAGGGGGTTGTAAGGTGTAGAAAAGCCGGGGTCAGGGGCTTCCCCAAACTGCTAACAAAGTCCCGGGAGAAACCCGGTGCACTGCGCAACCGGTGTACTACAAGAGGCAAATATAGAAGTCCGTGCAGTTCAATTAGAGAAGTATGGCAATAGAGAGAACGATTGGAGAGATTCCGAAGAACAGTGGAAAAGGGGAGAACGGCTTCGCTGCGGTCCGGCTGACCGCCCTGCCGGGGTGACGCGTGAGGCTGCCGGTCGTCTCTGGCGCGGCGCCGTTCAATAGCGACGCAATTCGGGTGAACTTCGGCCGCGCATGTTCGCCTGCTCGAAGCGATCTTCGGGGGCCCGGAGTTCACCGCTATCGTCGCTCGTGCGCCCCAACACAGCCCTCCAGGGCCGAAGCCGCGTCCCGACCGCCCGTACGGCCACCGCCAGCTTTCACTCCATTCTCCCGCGAACCCCGCGCTGCACCGAGCACACAGTCCTTCGGGTCGCGCTCTTCCAATATTCCGGCGGTTGGGGGCTTCCGTTGACCGCGGCACTCACGCCTACCTCGCCCCCGAAACTCATGGCCTGCCGATCCATTCCCGGCAATGGAGGCGAAAACACTCTTAGTACGCTAGTATGCCTTTGCTCGCCCCGAAAACAGCCAATGTGGGACACAAATTTAGCAACAAATACATACAGACATATATACGTTCATACATACATGCAGACATCCACAGATACACACATGCACACATGCACGCATTCCTACATGCACGCACACCTACATACCTATATTCATACACATACACACATATATACATACATTTATACATGCATACATACATGCATTCACACATGCATGCATACATGCATTTATACATACATACATTCATAAATACATACATACATGCATGCATGCATACATACGTACATGCATACAGACATACATGCATTCATAAATGCATACATCATGTGTACATACGTAGCGAAACATAGTTGCAAAACACATTACGAGAAGCCACAATACTGGAAACTAAATTAATATACGAGGGTTAAAAAGGATGCTAATCTAAAAATGGTTTCTGCTCGACCACTTGCAGAAAATAGCAACATGTTTATAACACGTATACATGCCCTGAAATCGGATATGTTAGGTACAGAATACGCTTAGCAGTAATTGAAGAAGCCTCAAAACTTTGTGCGTGCTACTCTGAGACTCGAGTATCCTACAAACAATAAAGTAAGCAATGAGATGAAAAAAGGCAGAAATTTTAAACGGGATATAAACAGGGTGGCGCCTAGGCTGCTGCCGCATCGTTTGGTGACGGAGTAGGCCAGCCAGGTAAGTTTCTCATCGGAGAACTGCCGCCGAGAGTCTAGCCAGTCTAGCTTGCACAGAACTAGGGAAGATTACTTCGGTCAGATGAAAAACGGGGGCCCTCCCAAAAACAGGTACCATATGGAATCTGGTCTCTAACCACGTGGTACCAGCGACCTACTCCTGAGCACACCGGTGGACCGATGCACCTCTCCTCTTCGATGCCGCGGACCCATCACGTGATTGCGGGTATATGCCAACTCGCTTCCTCTGTGGCGGCAGGGGGGGGGGGGGGAACGGTCTCCTGCGACAACACCAGATTTCCTGATAAGAAGTGAATAAGTTACAGTGGCGCATAACGGATAAGCAAATCCCATTTCCCCTTACTGGATAGGTGGTAATAACAACCGTTGAAAAGTAGCTAGAGTCATTATTTATGTTTCGCCATATCGTTTTTCCTCTTTTCCAAAGCGGAGAGGAAATTGGAAAAGAGGCAAGTATTTGTTTCTCCGATGAGCCAGTCAATCCGCATTCAGCGTTCTCTCTTCTTATGTGGAAGGCCGTGAACAGGGCATCAAATGCAGGACAGCGCCGCAACTGTTTCCGTTGACTGGAGGCGACACCCGCGACAAGTTGGAGACGGTTGGTGTGAATGAAGTTCGCCAGGACACCAAGTATGTGGAGCTCTGATCGCGCTACGCGTCCGCAGGCCCTTAAGCTCCCACTTCCTTGCCTACACTGATGGCAGTAGCGTAGACCCGAGAATGTTACCCAATTAGCCGTATCAAGGAACGCCTATCCGTCGCGACCGCCATATGCTGCCCGGCCGTGCATTGCCCGTGATTAATGACTCCTTCGCTGCGTAGTACAAGTTCGTCCTTCAAGCAGGGGCTCGCCTAGGCTTGGGCGTGTTCCGCAAATTATGACCGCCGCTGGATGGGATGACACCCAGCTCGGTGAAGGATAGTCCTGGTGGCCGCTGTTTTACTCCGGGAGCCAAATTGCATGCACGTAGTAGCAGAATGAACGTGTGTTTGAAAAAATAATGGACATTTTTGACGTAACCGGGTCGTTTATAGCGCATGTAAGGCCGTTGATCGTCCTTGAATCGTTCTAAGAGTCTCGCGAAAAAATTTCATCCTGTGGGTCCTCGACTGAACTAGACTGCAAGGATTTGGGCCTCAAACTTGTTTGAGAGATTATAATTGTGGGTGGCTGTTATCATTACATTATAGCATTTTCTCAACGAAAGTTCCATCTGTGAGTAACAACTTCACGGGTCACAGAATTCCGCATCATTCACCTGTGATCATAGTTCAGACATTTCCTCTGTAAAACAAGTACATTTCGCATTGTTGTGCTCAACGATTGAGGACACAAAAATAGTGGAAAGCCAGAACCCAGGCAAAGTCTATGTGCAATGAAATGACCTTTCTTTTTCAATCAATCAATTTACAGAATACATTGAAGTGTACATTTGTCACACATGTAAGGGGCAAGGTTGGCAAAAAAGCAATTTAATGCCTGAAAAAGTGCCGAAACCTGTCCCAGTTAATAAAGCGCACAAGGAGCATGTTTGAGACGTAAAAGAAAGCACATTTTCCCATTTTTTGTAGCAGTTTTAAAACATCATCTCAAAAACATACTTCGAGATCTGTCTGCAACACTCAGTTTATAACATTCGTGTATTGCAACCTTCTTTGTTTAATGACACAAAGCAAGGAATATGGGAAAATACCAAGACTTATTCAGTAGATCATGCCTTTTGTTCTCACTGAAAAAAGTTAAAATCATCTGGCTTCACTACTTACAAAGGTTTTATGAGTTCGCAGCGACAAGATCTGATCAGGCGGAATGCCTTTGGAACTTGCGAAGCTGGCCTGAAATGCGGCCGACCAGAGGTTTTTATCACTATCCCTCGCGACGGCCGCCCTTGGCGGAGACTCCAATCCCAAACATATATACTTTAACGCTTCCATTGCACACCCCAGTTCTCCAAACCAATGCCCCTACAACTGTCCTTATTACCAGACTCGCTGTGCAACGTACAATTTTGTGTGGGGAACTAATCCCCCTTCCTTCTACACCCCAAAACAGTGGGAGTGTGAACTGACAAGGTCGTGGCCTGAACTTAAGGAACATTTGATCACACGGACATTTGATCACATTTGATCACAAACGCTGGCGCTTGTCATACATGTCCCACTTATTTAGCGCAAAGAAAGCTGCAGGTACATTCGAGGCAAACCCTGTATATATAACCGGCAGGAACGGTTGTTGGGTTGGTTTTCTCGATAGTAAGCGAAAAAAGCGGCCGCGCAAGAAAGAAATGGCGCGTTCGAAATGACGTACCAACGCGTTTGATTGCACCTTTACAGCTTTAACGTCGTGGCAAGACGACGTGCACTTCTTCAGGCGCACTCGAACACTACATATTCCCAACTTGTTTGTGACATCAAACACTTCCAGATTATCACGACACGCCCCTGTGGCTGGGCAGTTTCGCAAAACAACAGTGCGAGTTCAGGCCGTGCGTTATGCGATGGGTTTCGGTTTCGTATGAGATTTTATGACATTTTGTTTTTTTTTCTGTACTTAGTTTTTTGCTTCACCGCTCTCTCTTTCTCTGCACAAAACATTCGTCCGAAACACCGCTTGTAGCATTTAAGAGCGGACGGCAAGTGCTGGCCTCGCAGCCTAACCTCCCAGGGTTCAGCTTCCAGCAGCGTCAAGAGCTAGCCGGGCTCACCTCTATTGGGGGGAAAACGCGAGAGAGAGAGACGCGAGAGAGAGAGAGAGAGAGAGAGAGAGAGAGAGAGCCTTTTTGGAAAAGGATGACCACTGGTCACGATGGACGAAAGGAACAGCGAGGGAGCGTAAGGGAAAATAAACAAATGCTGGTCGTTCTCAGTAGAGCTAATAACTGGGCCAGGTTTTGGAATATGCAGTTAATGGGCCAGTTCATGGTGATGACAATAGAGTCAGGAGTTCGCACGGGTTCGACAGTTCGTCCGTGGGAGGACCCACTCAAACAACCCCTGATAGACCGCTTTTCATTCAATAAACAGCAGTTTCCAATTATATTTGTTCATCAGTTCGGGATGGATCGGGGTGTGGTTGGGGGAATTCAATTGTACGGTGGCTGGCAAAGGCTGGGCGCCACCGAATTGGTTGTGTGAGTTCTGATAAAGTGATCGTCTGGCAGTAAGGACATCCGTGGGTGGGAGAAGGGGGGAGGTGCAGGTGTGGGGCATACCACTTGCGAAGTGTTTCGGGTGTGTCTAGGCTGCATTTGTAGTATATTTATAAATAAAGATTTCGGCTGAGCGGGGAAGAGGTGGTAGGCGGCTGGGGTAGCCAGCTGGAGTTTGCGCTTTCAGACGGGCGCATCGATCCTTCTTGTGCTGGTGGATGCTCATCGCTGGGGAGCGCGAAGGGGACCGCGACGGCCTTACCTCAGGCACCAGTGGAGGTTAGGAGGGGGAACTCTCCTGAGAGACCTCGTGGGACACCTGGTTGCCTGAAGAAAATGGTTCCTGGCGAAGTAACCAGTCAACGGGGATGTTGCTGTTGTTCCGTTGGAGGAGTTGAATTTGGTATACGACTTCAAGGATGACAGGGTGGTGGAATTATGCGATCTCAAAGCTGTGAGGGCCTCTGAAAAATCTAGGAGGATGCGTTTCGAGGGCGGTAGAGGTCGGTCGCACTCAAAGGCGATTGCTGACACTTCTTAGTTAATAGTGTTTATCTCCGCATCGAGGCTTGAAAGTTCTCTGCCAAGTATGGTGGTGTGCCGGGGAAAACAAAGGCGCTAGCGACGCGCTGCAACATGGTCGTGGGAAATTGTGTTTGAACCTTCCGTAAAAATATCACGTGATTAAGATGGGCCAGGCACGGCGTATTAGCGTCTACTGAAGTATGTGGTGCAGCAGTGAGAGAGATGGCGCCACAGCCGCGCGTGCCACCCTCCCCTTGACAATTTCGCCAGGTGTTCCGACGAGCGTCTCGTGCGGGCTCAGTCCGTATACTGCCCTCCCCCGCACACTTTTGCCACATTTTTCTCCGCCGTTTTCTCCTGGGCTTCGCTCACACGGTTACGACTCCGACGCCGTGGCTGTCGCCAGCGCAGCGTACTTATATCCAGTTTGTTATTCCCAATGATAGACAAGGTAACACTCCGGGTCAGCTACCGAGACCAGCCCTCCAGACTTGCGGAACAGTTAATGGGACAAACTTTTACAGCGCTTAGCAACAACGGCGAGAAGGAATAACGGAACAACACGACAACAACAGGGCTCCTTTTGTTTCGTTTTTTCGCCTTGTTATTCCTCGTTGTAAACTTCAGTCATGTATGACCAAGAAGCCCTTTCTGTTCGTAAGGCCTTGTTAACGAGAAACGTCCCCAGAAAAGGAGTCAACTCCATCGTGGTGGCAGTGGCGATGGCAATGGAATGTCACTCGCTCAACTTCCGCCAAATCATCCCTCTAGACAAAGACTCAACTCAGAGAGGCGGAATCAAGAATACATAGGACGCCACAAGTGACGTCACATGGTCACTCCGTTACGCTCATTGGCTAGCCAAACCACATTTGTCGCAACGTCATGTCATATACCGCAACCGACTATGATTGGTAAGTTGATTAGTCGACGACCGCGGGAGGTCCACTTTCAGTCTAGACCCTTTATTGTAACACGTACTACCAGTATGACCTTATGACCAGCACGTACTACCAGTATGACCAGTCCGTACTACCAGTATGACAAGTATGATCACGTACTACCAGTATGGCAGGTTTGGACTGAAACGAACGACAGCACAGTTGCGCTGCAAAGCTCGGTAAAAGGAATCTGACACGACACACACTAAAGGCTTGAGCAGAGTTGGGTCAAAGTGTATTACTAACAGGAACGCTTCACGTCTTCCACTGACAATTCCTTAACAGTTTGCCATAAATTTCTTTCACCCCTGAGTTTGTATCCAGATCACATCGCTACGCACACTCTAAAGCGAACGAGAACGTTCAAGTTACGACTTCACATATGATGAAAAGTACGCTGCCAAGAAAAACAGGTACTGAAAATAATTGCGCTTCTGGTAAATAAAACTACCCACCATAACGGGGCTGCGTTGAGTGCAGATAATAAAAAAATCACGCCATATCCACGGAATGAATGATGATAAGTGGGGCGAAGCTCGAGAGGGGGAGATCATCGGTAACCGTAACTCTCCCGTGAAAGTTCGCCCATTGCATCATTAAGAAAGACGTAAGACTGTGTGCGTACATTGTACAAATCAACTTTTATTTTGTTCTTTTATTTTGTTCTTGTTCGTTTGTTGTTGTTGTTGTAGGGTTCGTGAGGCTGCAAGCAAGCGCTCGTATCGGCAGGCAAACCCCGACGCAGTGAGAGCTCGCGAGGCGGCTGAAAAACGCATCAAGCGAGCTCAGCCCGAAGCTGCCGACGCGCGGTTTAAGCGCGACTTTCTAGACGAGATATTTAGGGCGAACTTGTGCCCGAACAAGACGAGAGGAAACGAGCACAGGTCCTTGCGTCTCGTTCGATCTCCGAGAACGACTGCCTGCGTTCGTGGCGTAATCTCTTGCGTGATCTCCCCCTCGCAGTGCACGTGCACTCGCGCCTCCGTTGGCGAACACAGACAAGCTCGCGCTCCCGGTGCCGAGTTTTCGCTGCCGGTTGCAGCCGGTTCTTGCGCGTGCAACGCGGCCCACTTTGCGACATCTCCGAAAGCATGCGGCGGTCACGTACCACGAGACACAAGGAATGGACTGACCCATGGCTTTAGGAGCTTCGCCCCTAAAAGCCTAATTTACCCCCTAACAAATCCACATCGAAAATTTGAACAAATAGCACCGATGTATAATGGCCAAGTGGTTCTACAAAGCTCATAACAGCATATTCCCCCGAGAATATATCTAAATAATGTAGGGTCGAATGTAGGAAAGCGGAGCTCTAATTGAATCAGGACTCACTGGTTTCAATCTTCCACAATGTCTAGGGAAGTTGGTTTATTTTTTGTGGTTGTGCTCTTGCTTTGTTCCGGGGGCTTCTCATTCTGAAGCTTCTCTATAGCCCTGAGTTCGACAGCGCTGAAGTACAAAAGCAATTTGTTAGACATTCGGAGCAGGCTTTTCTTTTATTTTTCCCGCTGTTCTTAATCTTCTCACACAAACTTCTTTTTAATTAGTTTTCTTTTTTAAACGCTAATGAAATAGAGTATCACACATCGGCGCGACACGACAAATCGTTAGGAATATAAATATGCTGCTATAAGCGGAAAATTAATTACTTGATTGCGCTAATTGACTATAGCTGTCTGGAAACTCTTAAGCATTGCCAATTAGATTATTGTTACTGGGTAAAGCAGGGGGAGTGGGGTGGATTCTTCTTGGGCTTCAAAAGGGCTTAAGAAAATCTGCGGCCATCTGGTATAATTATTTAATTAGACTTGTTTCTACTCTTCGCCAAGGCCCTTGAAACCATCTATTGTTTTTTAGATTATATTTTTTTGTACCGTCCACAGTTGGCGTTTCTATTATGCCTTTCTTTCTGCCGTGGAGATTGCTGTAGGCAATTTAAGTAATGCTTCATTTCCTAGCCGTCTTCTAGTCATGCCAGCTTTGCTTCGCTGCCGTTCATGTTTACTTTTGTTTCTGAACTAATAAAGGTTTCTGTTTTTGACCCACCGTTCGAACTCCGCCGATAAGTTTTCTTGGCGGCGCTGGCGATCCTGTTCAGCAGTGCTGTTTGAGTTTCAAACCCGAGGTCTGTGATCCGAGTTTTCGGGATCTCTTTAATTGCCGACAGGGGCTGGGGCAGAAAGTCCAGTAGATGGATAACTATGGTTACCAGCGGTGAAGCGATAAGCTTGCGATGTCGTGCACATCAACTTGACGTTGATCTTGAATTTACTTGACAGGTTTATATTACAAAACTTACACCAAAGGAGGGTAGGGGGGGGGGGGGAGAAATCTGTAATAAAATTGTTCGGCAGAGCCGAAGGAGAAAAAAAGAATCCAACCCCGAGGCATCGTGGTCGCATGGGGTATCATCTCATATACGTCATTGACTCAACATACCCCATTCACCGCAATAAGTCTTCACCGTAAAAGACAAGTACGCAGCGAAAGTTGTGAGTGTTCTTTTGCTAAAAACGCACAACGAAATCGTTTTACAGGAACAAATTCAACGAACTAGATTTACTATTCAAAACTAACACTAAAAAGAAAGTCAACAGCTATAGGCTGCAGCTTTTCTAAAAACTACTACGTTCGCTTGGCCTTGATTCCCCGTAGGCATTTTATGGCATGCAAACATAATACAAGAAATTGGCCGTGTATCTGCTCCTTTCGTTGCAAATATCGATAAAAGAGTAGTCTTTGTCGACGTTTGCCAAGTAAACGCCTCCCTTTGCTTTCCCGCCAACCTCTGGTGCTGTTCCTCGTCCGTCGCGCTCCTCCCGAGGTAAACACACTAAAGGTTTGATTAAATCAATTTAAATTTACCGCGTTCCACTGCTACAGGCTGGGTTCCTCGATGTCAGCGCTGCCGTACGGTTTAGACCGAGGCGGCCTACTTCAACGTTTATAGAACCACGCTGCCCTACTCCACGTGCGTTCCAAGCAGAACGTGAACCTTTCTATGGAACCTTTCGTTGCTGTTGCCGTGCAATTTCTTAAAGGCAGCTAGGAGCGCGGCCAACAGCAGGCGACGGATTTCTGCAATAGATGTAGTATATCATTTTCTATCTCAAAAACCAAGCATCCAGGAATTGTTTAATAAACTACCGCTACAAATATACAAATATCACTTATGTATTGATGTTCTGCCTTATGTTTGCGTAATTCCTTGTTCTTGTTCAACGATGCTGACAAGTATCAACATTGATACCGAACTTAGACGTTTAGATTTGGCTTTGAGTATATAAGACTATTGTGCAGATTTTGTTTAATTTTGGCCGTGTAGCTGAATCGAGTTCCAGACAGACAGACAAACAGACAGACAGACAGACAGACAGACAGACAGACAGACAGACAGACAGACAGACAGACAGACAGACAGACAGACAGACAGACAGACAGACAGACAGACAGACAGACAGACAGACAGACAGACTAACATTTCTGGGTTTAGTAGCCCAAGAAAGACTGCAGTCTTTAAATCTCAAGAAAGAACCAGCTTCGCGCTTCAGGCATGACCCCCAGTGTTGGAAGAGACCCCACAGTTTGCCGTCAATCATTGCGCGTCGTTGGCTTAGCCCACTCGTAGCCATGTTAAATATTTTCTGCTAGCCAGTGCATCTTCATTCGTTCTGTACAAGGTTGCATCGGCATCTGTCGCAAATAGCGTGTGGTCGCGTATAATGGCAGGCACCGAACCTTATTGTATTTTGATGTACTGAGTACTTTTATGAACTGTATTATTTGGGTAGTAACCTAGGGTTGTTTCATTGAGTTGCGCAACCTGGGGTCATTTCTTGTGTATGGGGCTGGTTCATTGGCGCTTTTTCTGCTTCAGAGTTTTTTCTGGGCACAAAACACCTTTAGTGCGATTTGTGCATCACAATGGCGTAAATGAAGACCAAGTAAAAATTAAGTAAGAACATCCCCGCTGCAATCACTAGGGCCACGGTTTATACATTCCAAAATTGCTTAGCGTGCAGGTTTCATTGCTACCAGTCAAGGATAAGTGCAAAATCATGAAGGAAGACGCCCTTTAATGGGGTCATGGACACAAAATGCAAGTTTGGCTCATTCGAAAGATAGCCTCGTTAGATTAACACTGATACCACCAAACTTCACTATGATAAGCCATATAATTACGATAAAAAACAATGGCCATGTCACCCAATTTGAATCTATGACGTATTATGGACAGTTGTGCGATTGAGTGAAACAGGCGAAAGCAATTGCAAGTTAGGCCGGGCTTACAAGCTTGCAGAACGAGCTATTTGCGGTTAAGTTTAGTGCACATCCCTTTTATAGCAGTAAAACTGGAGGGGTACAAAAGGAAAGTTATGAACGAACACGTAAATATCAAAGCACCAGCGCGTATGGCGCGCACTTCGACAGCCGAAATTGCGCGAACGTCGGGCGCGTTGGGGTTGTGTGACACGACACTGGTTAACTGGCATAAGCGACACCGCAACTTACGTCACCCGGTTGTTCGAGCATACAGACATTTTCACGAACGATTACTTTCAACTGTAAGAGAAGTAAGCCAAGTACAATTCGGTCTGAAACAAAGCAAGTGTAGACAGTGCCCTCTTAGCAGTATTGTGGCGCCCTCTGTGGAAGGACATGGCAAAAAAAGACATTTGGCACCTGCGGCAACTCTTCAGCATTTTCCCTGTATACGTCACCGCCGACGTCCCGAAATATCCAATTTATCGGGACAAAAATTATGGTTTAAAATGTTTTATTTCTCAGTGAATAAAGCATTGTTCTTTACCGGACAAGCGCTAAGGCCACTATAAAACCCCAAATCGTTCGAATAAAACAAACTTGTACTTTGTCTACATGGCCCTATCAAATTGAATAATCATGCTTCATGGAATTTAGGCTTATAATAAACGATTATTAAAACACGGTGTCGATGAAAGACAAGAGCAGAACCAAAACAATGCATAACAAAAAAAAATTGCCTCATGTCCCTACAGGAGGTGCCGAACACGACAAAGACAAAGCAACAAATACGCGGTCAAGGGCTAAAGTCGTCCAAGGAAAGCGAGGCAAAGTCAAACACAGACAAAATGCACAGAAAGATTCTGCCTCGCGCTCTCGCCAACGGTCCCAAACACACCAAGATAAATCATTGCGAGAAAAAAATAAAGTAGTTTCACTCAACCTGAAAGCTGTCAAGCGCGCAGCAGGGATTCGCCAAACGGGCTGTGCCGGCCCTCTCTTGACTAGTTTCAGTATCAGCCTGTCGTTGATACCGGGAGTAGTCAAGCGAGGGCTCTAGAGCCCCTGATAATTCCTATAAAGAGACACTCTATTGAGTTTTCATTCATTTAGCGAAATTATTGGGTTAATTCACGACTTATTTCAAATTTTATGTAAGTATTTGCGCCCTAGCAACGGCAGCCTCCATGGCAACGGCGAAGCGGAAAGATCACCCGCAACACTTCGCTTAAGGGTAGCGTGTACCTCTGTGGCGGAATCAGATTGACATCGGCTTCGCAACGCGAGTGACCGAGGTTCGATTCCGACCTGGGGAAGCGGTGATCTTTTCGAAGCTTCTGTTCCAGTGGGTGACGCCGCGTTACCACGGTGGCTAGATACCGTAGCCCTGGACGAGCTACGGCGACAAGCCGGGCCCCTGAAGTGTTCCGCATATAAGAGACGCCGGCTGGCGCTGTCAACTCGGGCGGAGCCTGATCGCTTCCGTCGCCACCCTGTGTTATCAGTCTGCGGTCGCGCAGCAACGTACATACCAAATGCCGCTGCTGTTTGAGTTCTTTAGCATGCGTCGTAGATAGGCAATATGTAGTGCTTATTCCGCACAAGCATATCAGGTTTAAACCGGTCGGATGTGTTTGTGTCATGATTGCAGGCTTCAGAGCAGAAATTTGGGTGTGTGCAGTGAGGGAACGTGACGTCAGCGTCCAAGCGCGGACGCGCGATCCTCGGGGCTACAGAACGCCGTGCCCCCTCCCCAAAAGAAAAAACAAGCACAACGGCCCGTGGCATGATTGACGCGGCGAGTATTCAGTCTTTCTGCCGGTGCGTTTGGACCAGGGGGCATAAACAGGAAAAGAAGGTGTCTCAAAGAAAACAAAAAAAAAATGAAGGAAGCGCACACTAACGCGTAAGATTTCAAGGTAGCCAAGCTGTTCACAACTTTTACTCGAACGACCTTTACTCCATCATTGTTGCTATAAGTGTGAGCTCGCTTAATTTTTTGGAGGTGGTAATCATTGGACATCACCTTAGAGGGGCATACGCTATGACGTGTCTTCCTCGTGACGAGCAAGTGTGGCCGCGATTATGGCGAACACTGCAGTTTTTTCTTGCCAGTCATAGACAAAAGGGCTCAGGGGGCGCTGGGCGGTCCTTGCGAGGCACGCCTACACCAGCGGTAGGCATTTTCTTGGTTTTGGTAACTGGTGGGCGGTTGCCGCGAGAGCCGCGCTCACGTGTGCGCGCTCGGCAATTCCTGGATATTTGTGACTGCATACACAAAACATCATCATCATCATCATCATCATCATCACCATCATCATCATCATCATCACCATCATCATCACCAGCCTATCTACGCCCACTGCAGGGCAAAGGCCTCTCCCAGTCTTCTCCAATTACCTCGGTCCTGTGCCAACCGTGACCAATTTATCCCCGCAAACTTCTTGATCTCATCTGCCCATCTAATTTTCTGCCGCCCCCTGCAGCGCTTGCCTTCTCTAGGGATCCACTCTGTTACCCTTAACGACCAGCGGTTATCTTGCCTTCGCATTACATGCCCTGCCCACGTCCATTTCTTCTTCTTAATTTCTACCAATATGTCTTTAACACCAGTTTGCTCCCTGACCCACTCCGCTCTCTTCTTGTCCCTTAATGTTACACCTAGCATTTTCCGCTCCATTTCCCGCTGAGTCGTTCGCAATTTAAGTTGAACCCTCTTAGTCAGCCTCCAAGTTTCTGCCCCGTAGGTGAGTACCGGTAATATGCAGCTGTCATACACTTTCTTCTTCAGCGACAATGGTAGGCTGCTATTCATTATCTGGGAATGTCTGCCATATGCACCCCACCCCATTCTGATTCTTCTAATTATCTCTGCCTCATGGTTGGGGTCTGGGGTCACAACTTGGCCTAAGTAGATATATTCGCTTACCACTTCCACTGCCTCGCCACCTATCTCAAACTGCTGTGCTGTCCCGAGGTTATTGATCATTACTTTAGTTTTCTGCATATTAATTTTCAGGCCCACGGTTCTACTATGTTCGCCCAGTGCAGAAAGCATGCTTTGCAATTCGTCCCCCGAGTTACTTAGCAACGCAACGTCGTCAGCAGATCTGAGGTTACTGAGGTATTCTCCATTAACCCTTACTCCCACCTGTTCCCAATCCAGCGTTCTGAATACTTCTTGTAAGCATGCTGTGAATAACATTGGAGAGATTGCGTCTCCTTGTCTGACACCCTTCCATATAGGTATTTTACTGCTCTCCCTATGGAGGATGATGGTAGCTGTAGACCCATTGTAGATAACCTCTAGTATTCTTACGTATTGCTCATCTACCCCCTGGTTCCGTAATGCCTGAATGACTGCTAGGGTTTCGACCGAGTCAAATGCTTTCTCATAATCTATGAAGGCTAAATATAGGGGTTCATTATACTCAGAGCACTTCTCTAGCACCTGATTGATCGTGTGAATATGGTCCATTGTTGAGTAACCTTTACGGAACCCTGCTTGTTCTTTAGGTTGACTGAAATCTAAGGTTGCAGAGATTCGGTTAGCGATTACCTTGGTAAATACCTTGTAGACGACTGACAGTAAGCTGATCGGCCTGTAATTTTTCAAGTCCATCATGTCGCCTTTCTTATGGATTAGGATGATCTTCGCGTTCTTCCAAGATTCCGGTACCATTGCGGTCATTAGGCATTGCGTATACAGGTTTGCCAGTTTTTCAAGTACAATTTCTCCGCCATCCTTCAAGAGGTCTGCTGTTATCTGATCCTCACCAGGTGCTTTGCCCCCTTTCATTTCTTTCAAAGCCTTCTTTACTTCTTCGGTCGTTACTGGTGGGATGTCTATATCCTCTGAACTACTGTCTCGTTCGGCATAATCCTGTATGTCCCGGCTACTGTACAGATCTCTATAGAACTCCTCGGCCACTGTGACTATTTTATGCCTATTTGTGATGACATTGCCTTGCTTATCCTTAAGTGCATACAGCTGATTTTTCCCCACGCCAAGACGTCTCTTCGCTGCTTTCAGGCTACCTCCGTTTTTTACAACGTATTCGATCCTCTCCATATTATACTTCCGTATGTCAGCTGTCTTCCGCTTATTGATTAACTTCGAGAGCTCGGCTAGTTCTATTCTGTCAGCTGCGGTAGAGATTCTCATGGTTTGCCGTTTCCTGATTAGATCTTTCGTCTCCTGTGAAAGTTTACCAGTATCCTGTCTAGCCATAGTGCCCCCGACTTCTACTGCACATTCCGTGATAATGCGTGTAAGGTTGTCGCTGGCTTCCTGTGTCGTAAGCTCGGCTTCCATGTTAAGGGCGGAATATCGGTTCTGCAGCGCGATCCTGAATTCTTCTACTTTATGTCTTACTGTTAGCTCATTTATTGGCTTCTTTCGTACTAGCTTGTTGCGGTCCCTCCTCAAGTCTAGCCTAACTCGAGATCTTACCATACGGTGGTCACTACACCTTACCCTTCCGAGCACTTCCACATCCTGCACAACGCCAGGGTAATCGCATAATATGAAGTACACAAAACATTACGATTTACTAAACATCTCCGCTGTTAAAAAGCAAACGAATGTGTTTTAGCTTTGAATCTAAACGTCATAGATTCCATTATTCCTTTACTTTCCTTCGAGAGACGAGTCTCAAGCGAGTCCCCTCGAGAGCGAGCTAGCACCGTACTATTTTTTTTCTTCTTATTCGTAGGGCGACATTAGCAGTGTTGAAGTTAATGTTTACTTTCTTTTTATGTGAAAGAATTGGTTTTACAATAATTTTTTTTTATTCAGTAGCCCTTTCAATTAGTTAACAAGGACCCTGCGTGCCATCCACATCACCAAAAATTCGCATCATCGCTCTTTCGTGTCGCTTCACAAACAAACAAAAAATCTCACCGATCGGGATATCGTTTTCCCATTCTAAAACAGTTGCTTTTTATGCGCTTTGTTTCCGTGAAGGCTAACAAGATTACGTTCATTAGAGCAGATTTTCATGCAGAACCGTGGCGAATTGGAACAGGCGGCAACAGAAGAAAAATATGTTGCTGTAGGAAGGAAAGCTGCTCAGTAACATGCGAAAGCACTTTGGAGACCTCCCTCTGAGCGCAAGTATATAATCCTCAGTTATTAGAATGTCGCAGAACCAACTCCATGATGTTCAAAGCATGCGTGTGGTCGCTTATTAGTTTGAAGCATCTTTTTCATCAACGGAAGTTTGGCTGCTGTTTTTATTATCTGCATACAACTACAGCTCTTCACGGCTACGAAAAATATCTATACCAGTGAAAGTAATTCTGCTGTGCTCATATTGCAAACTGGGCTTCATTGAAAATGAGAAGCGGCTGAGTGCGTTCGAGCGTGATAAAACTCCTCGTTGCTTGCTGAGTCTTTGTGGCAATGTGTGCCCATGATGTTCTGTATGTAGGGCTCATCGAAAAACAAGAAAGCTAAGCGGGAGCCCGGCCTAAAAGAGCTTAACTGTATTAATTCTCCCGAAAGTTTTCCTCGCCATTAGGGAACAGGTATAAAGCTTTACGCGGCATCTTCAAAGGGTGAAATCGCCAACAAAAAACGACGTTAACACTTTTTCCTAAAGCAAGTAGCAAATTCAGCAATGCTGTTATCTTGATATGTACTGTTAAAGGAAGGCCTAAAGGAGAGAGGTCTGGAGGTTGTCGCTTTACTTCGTTTAAGTTTGTAGACAAGGCCTAAAATACAAGTACGGCAGTTTATTTTTACGAGATTTATGCGTATCAAACGAATCTTTAGTTCAAAGAAATTTGGCCGTCGAACACCCACACATGAACGTACACGTATTTTCATGCAGCTTCCAGGAGCTATCAGGAATAGGACTATAAATTTTAGCTAGATCGTGGTGAAGGCAACATAAAATAGGAATGAAAAGCGCTTATAACCCCGGCATCGCATGTCTTTTTTATATATGCGCACAGCTGTTGCTGAATGGTTGCCATCCTTTTTTTTCCCGTGCTGTTATAGCACGACATGAAAGGGGCATGTTTTGGAGCTGAATGATTTCCCCGGTCGTTGTTAATCGGGGCTAGCACACTAGAACAGACAAAAAAAAAACAAACATCAGATAATACAAGAACGCAAAAAAAAAGAAAGCCAACGTGTAAGAACCTGGTTTAATGGTTGAAGATTGCTTTAGAGAGAAACAACTCGAACAAATGATGCGCGAGATGCTCGCTTTTCATTTCATTTCATTTATTGCATCCTTAAAGGCCAGAAGGCATTACATAAGGGGGAGCAACAAATACTCTGTGAGGGTGCACAAATCAATATGAACAAATTATACACATTACAGTTCTACCCGCCGCGGTGGCTCAGAGGCTAAGGCGTTGCGCTGCTGAGCACGAGGTCGCGGGTTCGATTCCCGGCCGCGGCGGCCGCTTTTCTGATGGAGGCGAAAAGCAAAAACGCCTGTGTGTACGAGATTTCGGCGCACGTTAAAGATCCCCAGGTGGTCAAAATTAATCCGGAGCCCTCCACTACGGCGCGCCTCATCGCCTGCGTTGCGTCGGCGCGTTAAACCCCCACAATCAATCAATCAATCAATCACATTACAGTTCTAAATAGGCATATGTTTGTTTGGTCAAGAATGACAAAAAAGGGAACAAATAAACAAACAAACAAAAAAACGCTTGGAATTGAAAATAGAGTTTGAAGAGCACAAATAACATGAAAAAAATAGCCGTTGCGACGCATACCTCAGCGTTCATAAACTGATCCGTAAGTTAGGAACCTGTTAAGGGCCTCCTTGACAAAGGGCCTGCTTGAAAAAGGGCCTGCTTGACAAAGCTTGACCTTGAAAGGCTGCATTGGTGTGGTAGCTATGATGATAAGATCTTTTTAGGCACTGCAGACAGTGCGCTACAGAGTTTCTCGATCAAAAGTGTTAGCTGCCACCATTGACATCCTTGTTAATGGTTATGTGATTTTTTTTTTACTGTTTGCCGCTTATTTTCTGCGGCAGCAATATTCGAAAAAAACGTGCACGCACGCCAGCGTGCACGCACTTCTTCAATCCGTCCGTGGCGTTATCACATCAGGAGCTTTATTTCTTTGCGTAGGCGGTGTTAGGAAAGTTTCGTGTATCTTATGTCGTTTCGTTTTTCTGTTCATCCTTTCCTTCCTTGTCTTTTGCGTGTGCTATGTGTATATGTATGCGCAGATGCCCAATTATTACAATATGATAAAAGTTTGTTCCTGTCTCGTATTTTCCTTGCCCTTGCTTGTTTTGGCGCTATGCATTCTTTTTGAAAAATTTATACCAACACGGCCAAACCTTTTCTATTTTGAAGTTGCCTATAGATAACAGATCAGCTTTTAATGCATTTACATATGATCCGACGGATAAGCGTGAGGTGCAAATAAACGTTTTGCACGTTTAAGCAGAGGTGAAACATTCATAGTGACCCCTTGGTACTAGCACACCCACCCACGCGGGGACGTTCATTTTCCAACTCCTTACGCTTGAAAGACACGCGACGTCTTTTTTGCAGGCATGACAAATACATGAAGCCTTAGCTATCTATGCTTGGCGTACAAATACCTGCAAAAAGACTTTACGAATATTCTAAAGGAAGTACTTAGGGGGCGATTGAATAAATTAAAACGCCATCAAGGCAATGCTATTTAGCCGCTTTAATACCTTGTAGCTGAACGAATCTTCTGCATACTACATGGCGTTTGATAGCAAGACCGCTATCTCCTCTGCATAATCGTTTTGTGATGAGGATGCTCTGCGCTTCCTCGAGAAGACAATTCACACATTGTTAAGTTGCGTCAAAATACCGCAGTTATATATTACTATTTCCCTCTGGGGAGGAGCCTCTTTTAATGTTCTAGAAACAAACTTGCTTAGATGATTTATCCGGTGTAATAGACTCCACCTGTACTTTACGATTGTGCAAAAGAAGACTCGCCTGAAAAATAAAAATAGATTGCTCCGCGCCGCATCAGAAGGTGGTCGAAGGCACATTACCAAAACAATTTCTGCAGGCTTATTTCAATTCGAATTCCCCTCACACATTTGCAGAAAAGAGATGAGTTCGGACGATTCTATAGTGCGTGTGACGTGCATTTGCATAACGTATGCGTCTTTGGAGAGACGCACGCGCCCCGGGTCTTTTGTGTGCGTGCTCTGAAGGGCTTCCACATTCGGTTTAGTGCAAACACCAGCGAAAACTCCTCGTGAAGTTCCACTGCTTCTTGTGCACATCCATTGCCCTCCTCTTTTCTAGGTGCGTGCCACCGTAACCTTCGTGTTCTCACCCTTCCAACTTCCTCACCTTTCAGCCGCGTAGAAGGTGTTATATGAAGTACATAGGTGCGAAGGCGAGGTTGTGTAAGCCGCCATTTCCTTCGTAAGTATCAGAGTGTGCCGTATCACATAGAAGTTGTGGTCGCGCGCGTTAACCCTCACACGTGGTCAGACCTGTTAACAGAGTGTGGGCGACCGGTTTTCTTTGAAGGTAACCAGAATTTCTTTCCCATATTGCAGACACGGTCTTGCTTGCCGCATTCTACTCTAACCAGTTGTTTTGCTGCTTAAAAAGCCCGATTATTTGCTCTTGCAGAGTTTTATCCCTTTTGGTATAAGCAGGCAGTCTCTGTCTGGCAGGCAGTCACAGGCAGTCACTTTGACAGGCAGTCGCTTTGTCTCTGCGGGTAGGCTCCGAAGGACTCAATTAGTTCGAGGACGCTGACAACTGCGGCAAGGCTGAAATTGCGTGAATGCTGTGAGGATCAAGCAAAAGTAAATAGAAAAGGGTTCGAACCGTGTGTCGTCCGCTCGCCAATAAGTTGATTTTAGGATGGCGCCCAGTTGTTTCTCTTGAGAGAAAGCAGAACTCTGCTGCTGATTCCGCGAAGTGACACATTGTTGCGAGCCATGAAGGGTGCTCCTACTCAACAAAAGTGTGTCATATCCGTGTCAGCCAATTTTAACGTCTTCTATTCCCTCACTATAGATCTTTTCAAACTCCAGTGTCGGCTCAATTGTACTTCATGTAGCGCTATATGCATTTAACTCGCCGTACCAAGCCTGCACACAGTGCACCCACTCAAGGAACAAATGTCATTCGTAAACTTAAAGATAACTATCAGCAAATCAAAAGTAGCACAGACCCCCCTCCCCCCTTTCATCTTATGTAATAAAGTAATACAAGAGTAGAGGAATATACCTGTATTACAAATCTTTTCGGCGACAAAAGCAACCTACGATCTGGGGCATTTTCGTGGTAGGTGCGCAAGCACGGCTCATTTCGTTTATCTGCGTCAACAAGCAGGTCTAAACGGATCTCGTTTTTTCTCTTTAATGTGTGTGCCTCACACCGTTTTTTGTTTGTGTGTGCCAATTGGCCTTTCCTTCTATCTGTGTGGTGCGCCTTTTATCTCTAGCTGCGTTACCGATCGTAGAGGCCGTGTACATACACGCACACACGAACACCCGCTCCCAGCCTCACGAGAGAAGTTCACTCCGCTTTCCCACTGAGTAGGCGTGGTGCGTGCTGTCATCACGTTTCCTGTTTTCTTCTCCGCTCTACTGTCCCTCGTCCTCCACCGCTCGGGGCTAACGATGGTGTATCTCTCTCTCCAGCGTGCGTTCGCAGTTCGATTACGGTATACGCACAGGCTTCACAGGCTTCAGATACGCGCACGCGTTTCTTGTGGTTGTGAAACCTCGCAATGCATGTGTGAGGAAACACAGCACTGCTTCGCCTCATGACTGTATGCATTGAAACTCTCCTACACGTTCCGATGTTCACGTTATCATATACTTGGCTGAGTATTTTGTGGTAATAAGGGCTCGATTGCTGTCATTATTTTGCTAAGATGCCAACAATGATGGCTGTTATGCTATTCAAGGTTAAAATGACCCGGCTTACTGGTGCGGAGACGTTTTTTTTGCTAGGACCAGGTATGTTTCGCATTTATTCAAAAATTTCTTACTAACGAGAGCTTTGCCACAATACGACTGTTTGCAAGGCAGAGCACCTTTTACAGAAGAGTGGGAGCTAACCGAGGAACGGTGCAGTAGGGCTAGTAAGTAGGCGTTGATTGACATTTCCTGTTCGCCAGCTTAGTTACTTGTGAAAGAAATTTGAACTGAGAAAAAAAAACAAGAAGTAACATTTAAGGCGCCGGAACTTAGCGACCATACGCTACGTGTGGCAGTAAAGCACTCGAACTCAAATACAGGACTGACGTGCGATACAAAAGAAAAACAGTAATGAATGGCAACGTTCAAGCTAAACTGGCCTAATTTTTTGCCTTGATAGCCTTACTCATATATGGGGTAAACTCAAGTTTTTTTTATTAAGAGCGAAGCTAATTCTAAAATTGTTATTTTGCGTGTCTGAAGTTAAAATGATAAAAAAAAATTCCGAGCGCACGTGGGCCCTTGCACGTGAGCGCGTGCTTCGCGGAGACCACCCAGCGTTCCCTGCGCACGTTTTTCAAGACAAGCATACCCACTTTGGGAGATTGGCCAAGATTGGCAAAAAAAAAAAAAAAAATCAGCGATGGCCGTAATCGTGGCAACACTTGCTCGGAACGAGAAAGATTCCAGTGTTCGCCGTAATCGTGGCAATACTAGCTTGGAACGAGAAAGACACGTCATAGCGTACGTCCGTCCAAGGTGATGTACAATGTTTATCACCGCCAAACACTTAAAGAAGCTCACACTTATAGCAACCATGACTGAGTAAATGTGGTCGCGACAGCGAAGCAGAAGCAAATCGGCTGCAACTATGGACTTCAACCACCTTGATTTGTAGTAAGTGTTGTTTCGGTCATAGCAAAAATTCGTGGTTTTGCTTTCAAAACGCGCACAGCTATTGGTTTGTACTAACATTGATACGGGCGGACATTTTATTTATTTCAATTCTTTCGTCCCCTATATGTTCGCACTCGCTCATATTCCCACATTGTAGATGAAAATTTGTTAACGAAATAAAGCAAAATGCTGCTTGTTGATAGCGCCCTTCTTTCAAACGCCATTAATTGTTACAAGAGACCAGAAAACAGGGAGTCGTTCTATCCTGCTAATAGAGCGGTATCGTGTTTACACCGTACATCCCTAATTTTTGATTTTGTGCATTTGACACTAAGATTAAATAACATGTATTCTAACTAGCATGCAGTGTGTTTGTGTGCCAAAAACCGTACGTGGCACGCACGCATGCTCATTTGTTGCGAAAGCCCGCTAAGAAATCCTTACATCTCCGCGATTGTGGCGCTCAATGCTTTATGTCTTTCCCATAAGTAAAAAAAAAGAGCGAATGCTGAACGTTCATAGACCCATTTACTAGATATGCGATGACTGAAATACCGGGGCGACTGTAGAAACACATTCAGAGTTGTCGGAAACAGTTACACGCGCGCAGTGTTGTACATCGTTTCCATGCTACCAAAGAGACACCAAAATACTGCCAACCACAACAAAGAGCAGCTCAAAACATGCGTCGCCGAAAGAAAATAAGAGAAAAAATACAACCAACAGGCCGTAAGGAGTGTGCTTGCTTCCGTGTTCTTTCATCTTGACCCCACAAGATTGCATCGGGTGTAATCTTGCAACTATAACAGCGTGAATATTTTTCGGTGATGTATAGTGTTTCGCGGTTTGGTATTTTATTTTTTGCTAAGCATGTATTTCCTCGACACGTCTGTATAAGTGAATTAAAGGTAGGTTGAAATATTGAACTCTTAGATATCTACGAAATAATGCGCAACATCGAAGATTCTGCCACGCTCGATACCCTGTACACATATGTGCTAACACTTCTCTTTTATAATAAGCACAACCGTCGTTGGCCAAGCCTGCAACCACGTGCGAGCAAGAAGAAACCAGCTGGTTTAGGGTTTCCTTCCTTGCATTTTATAGCACTGCTGTTCATTTTAACCATTCAACCAGTGCCCACTCTGCGGTCATATTCGGTTCGCTTCAACCATGAGCCAGCCACTTGAGGGCCTACAAGGGCTGCAGACTCAGCGCATGCCTAAGAGGCGTGTCGTTATGCCAGAGGCATCGATCCATTGTCTTCCTCGTTGTCAAGGGCATCGAAGAGTCTGTTCACTTTCCAGCGAATTTAATTAGGGGCCTAATTAGCGGCTGCGTCTTGACTTCGAGCTCCTTGCTTCGCTGGCCTCGTGGTTACCGCAACGCCGGAGGCTAAACTTTCACAGACTGGACGTACCCCGCAATGCACAGTAGCGATGTCTCAAAGTATTGATAATAGAATACGGCTACAGCTAACCAAACATTTAGAACTCCTAATCTCGTGGACGGTGACGCCAGTTGCTGTTGTTTTATTTTATTATTGTAATGTCGGCGCTTCACATAAAGTTTCGGACCTTCGCGCAAACGCTAATCAACTCGTAACCGTCCTCGTTATCCTTGTAACCTTTCTATGCTTTAACTGGCGTAATAAACACTTATCGATTCTTCTCTCGTGCTTAGTTGCCCTTTTGGTTTCACCAGACGGCTGTTGGGCTTACTCCCATCATTCAGTAAAACAGGCGGCCACGCCAGAGCGACAACACTTCTCCATCCCTTAACGTCCGATGTCCCCCATCGGCAGAAACGAGCTTCCCGCGGCTTCGGGGCTTGTCTTGGCTTGTCTATACGGGCAGCGACTAACGAGGGCAGCCACCCTGCCCTTTCACTTTTCTGACCAGGGGTGAAGCCGTCTGACAGTGCAGCCTCCCTTCCTCTTCCTTTCGCCGGCAGTCTTTAGCGGCTCAACGAGCGCTTGGATTCGCCTCTCCCCGACCAAGGAGCGCACTGAGTGGACAACGGCTTCACTTCCGCTGAGCTCCCTAACTTCGCTGTCCGCGGGGAAATCTAATAAAACCTAATTAAAGCTGCTCCAATTAAACCTAATTGGAGAAGCTTCTCGTGCCTCTCAGGAAGAGACTAGTTTTGGGGCCGTTATTAGGCTGTCATATGCACGCTGTAAACGGCCAGTCCCGGTCAGTGGGTGATTGTAGAAATACCGCCATGACGGCGCAATTTCCACCAATGTTCCGACTCGGTTAAGTAAAGCGGTGGTGGTACTCAGTGAGTCATAATTTGGTGTCCCGAGGTTCTATGCCCACGTCATCTGGAAAGACCACGACGAAGTAAAAGGCACTATTCTTGGCGCGGCAATACCTCTACGATGGCTTAAGTTCTGTTCACATAAAACCTGTTTTTTTTTTATTTTTCAGAGGTCTCTTCTTGAACATGGAGAGTTTTATGTGTTTACTGTGGAGCATCATTCATCTGCGCATACAGTTGAGACATTATCACACATAAACGTGTCCGTGATAGCGATCTCCCAGTAACCTATCTCATTCATCAACATATCAGAAACGTGATGTTCGTCAGCAGCAGGAGCAACGTAACGGCTAGAAGTCATTGTACTACGTGGGGCCTATAAGTGCTTCGTACTGAAAATTCACGTTAGCTGCTCTTGCCGAGCGCGATGCTGTGCTGTGTTAAATGCCTTTTAACACTCTAAAGCTAACACTCTAACACTGAAAGCATGCCGCTATTCCTATTAGCATTCATTCAATTTTCCAGCTACGCGGGTTGTCGTGCAGTCTTTAAGCTCTCCCCTCCTGCCATCTTCAAGCAAACTGTGCAAGAAATGGGATGGCCTAGTTCAAAGTGTTTTGTTATGGCACCGCTCGTAAATACATCATTTAAGTGATTCCGCGAGTCAAGTGATGAGTTCTTTGGCGCTCTTTGCCCTCAGTCGGCCTTGCGCCACAAAAATTCAAACATCATCAAGTCATGAGTTCGTTCATGAGAAACTTTGTCGTAATTTTTTCACGCCTCATTAAAGTTATACTCTTGCTACCACTGTACCTACTTCGGGTTCCCTCAAGAGCGGTCTAGAATTATTTCGTTCAAGAGTTGTGGCTGACGAATTCGGTGAATTTTCTGCTACACAATCGCCGCTAGGCTTTGACTGCGCGTACTGTAAGCATTTGACAGCGCGTACTGTGCCATTTAATGCGCGTTGCGCTGTTCACGAGCATTCCACTTGACTATTCCCTTGTATCCACCCACAACTCAGCTAACAGAACCTTTCGTACGTGAACCCGAACCTCCAGATATCACACGCAGCACCAGGTAATAGCTTTGTGAGCATTATCCATACCGTCTGACCACTTACATTTCCTGATCACCTGAGGACGTGTCTAGCGCCTAGGCATTGAAGTGGGGCCATTCACTCGATGGTGCGGCGTAAACATTGCCTCACTGTCACCGAAGCGGCGATTTCACACGCTCAAGGCGTTTACCATGTAGTACTCGAGTCATCGGGGCCTGCGCAACGAGCATACCACAATTAGCAAGTTCATAGGAGGACCGCGCGTTCTCCACAAACTGGCTGAGAAGCTTGCGGTTTCGCTCATCGTCCAACCGACTTACTAGTCCAGCTCTCCGTCTGCTCTTGGACAACTCTTTTGAGGAGCCACAGACACAATTACGCTAAGCGCACAGCACCATTATGACGGGGCTAGGTCGGTCTGTAGGGAATGCGATTTCGTTAATTGTGTCATCGGCACTCACGCGTTTAGAGCGCGCATTTTCTTCTTACGTCCACCTACGGCTCTAACCTGCTTCGTTGCAGTTCTCAGTCACTGCCTTCTCTGTCTGCCGCGGGGTCCCCTTTTGACCCAACGTTCGTGCTCAGAGAAGGCAAGGAAGCTTTTAATTACATGTGGTGATGGTACTCCGAGAATGTCGGGCGCATTATCTCAAGGTCCGCTTTACGATGGGTAGATCACAACTATTCTCGGCGGCGTTCCGGGGGCAAGATTTCCGTTTCCCCTTTTCCTCCTCTCTTTTATTCTATTCATACCCATCTTTCCTCACTGGCTCTCCATAATGCCCATAGGAACGACGCTGCGTCCGAAAATAGCCGAGCACGTCTTTTTCATTCCGTGAAACGAGATCATCTGCCCGGTAAGGAGTGTCCCAATCCTTGAACACACACCCTGAGTTCACCCTTGGTGACGTTTCATGGCGAGTTGTTTTCAGACGCACGTAGTTCTGCATGAATTGTCTCACGCTGACGTAGTAAGCGGCTCCTAACACGTTAGTTTGACCGCTTTCGTCTCGGGGGACACCATTTCACGCGAGGACGAAAGCCAATGGTCGCTACTTTCTGTGAGAGATGGCTGTGAGGGCATCCCGTACTGCGCTTAAACTAATGGAAGAGACCATTCCCGCCTGTCCGATGCGGTGCTTAAACTTTGCACGCGTTAGGCCTCATTCCAACTCTCGTGATTTTAATTTTAGGGCAAAAGATGCACCGGACCAGTTGACGTTTTAAACAAGCTTCCCGACATTAGAAAACGAGAGGTCAGCCTAAGGTAATTGTTACGTCACTTTGTGGATTTTTCTAAAAATATTCTTCCTAATGTTTACAGGCAGGAACATAGGTGAGTTTTATATGGAGGGGGGGAGTCCCCGAAGACCGTTACGATGTTAAGAGCTTTCCCTATTTTTCTTATACAGTTCGCCACGTCACCGAACTTCACGGAAAGGTGTAGTAAAATAAGTCTATATAAACGTTGACGAGGTTTCGAAGTTTGGCGAAAGAAAAGGACCTTTCAATAAAATTGAGTAATTACCGCGGGTGCCTTTGAAGGAATTGAAATGGTAAGGACACATTAACTCGATTTCGGTGCGCGGTCATCTTTTTGTGAACTAATTTGCGCGCCATTCATGTGTTAAGCGTTGACGCATGAAAAAAAGTCGCTGCACTTATAATTATCGGAAAACCAGTTAGATGTCATGTGACATGTAACGGCACCGATAAGTAACTGCGGCGACACATATTCTTCCGTAGAAGAAAATCGTAAACTGGCGATAAGAAAATTCTCCAAAGTTGCGTCTTCATAAAAGGAAAGGAAGCATTCGAGGAAAAAAAAACTCCAAGAATATCAGATCAAACTTTAATCACACTTGGTTTTTTTGCTCCGTTTCTGCAGCACCCTCCAAATGAGACGACGGGAAGAGTGGGGTAATGCATTTGGAGGCTGCTAGTAGCATTCGGGCCAGGAAATAATATCCCTGTGATAGTCAGTTCCGTAGTACGCGCTCATTTTTCGAGGATTAATTGAGGCGCAGTCTTAAAGGATAAAGAATTGCTTTTGTTACATAACATGTATTCCACGAAGAGATGACATGTGGTATTGCTGGCATAAAATGAAGAACGTTAGACGAAGTGTTCTTATGATGGGTCACTGTGGTTCTCAGGAAGGTGCACAGAGACATGCCATATACAGAGGCATGAGCATAGGTCGGCGTAGTCGCTCGTGAGTACACTCATTTGTACTAATTTGTACTCAAACTCATGAGTGAGTGCGATGATGAGTGAGTACACATCCAGAATAAAAAAGTGAGTACGATGACGAGTAAGTACAGGGGTAAGTTTGTACAGTACTCATGAGTACACTACTCATGAGTAAGAGTACTCATGAGTACAGATTGAGTACTCAAGAGTACAGATTGAGTACTCATAAGTATAGATTGAGTACTATTACTCGTGCGTACAGATGAGTTGAGTACTCATGAGTACGAATATTCGTGAGGACAAATGAGTTTGAGTACAAGTGAGTACGATTATAAATTGGTATGTGATGAGTGAGTACGAGTGATTCTGAGAGCAGACCAGGTTTTTTAGTCCGAGTTTGATTGAGTACAGCGTGAACGAAAAAAATGTGATTCAGTTTCAGTAAGTTCTTTCTCTTTTGCCGACCTATGGACATGAGAGCCTTCTTTGCGTACATTCCACCGAGGGAAGGCCAGTGCAAGCTTCACTCTGTCAAGGTTCGCCGGCATCTGACGGGTTGTGGACATTTTAATCATGTACGGTGAGCGCCCAAAATAGCAGATCGTGATGGTAGTCTCAGTCCTGTGCCATAGTGCTTACCTCGTGCCGTGGTAATTGTCTCGGTTCTGTGCCTTGATGTTTGTGTCGTGCCATGGTTGTGGTCTCGATTCTGTGCCATATGTTAACAGCGGAGGTGTGTTACTGGCCGTAAGTTCGCCGTTGCAGGAAAAAATGCCGAGAAGGACCAGGCGATTGTGAGCAAGTGCTCGCTCCCACCACCCCCCCCGCTCGCGCAGTGGCTTTAGCAAAAGACAACTCCAGTTCTATCATCAAGTGCTACCGGGCATGTGAAAAAGAAAACTACAGAGCTAATGCTAAAAATGAAAAGATACCCTGCTTGAAAGAGGTTAACGTGGTCACCACATTCTATAGGAGCCATTATGGATAACTGCAGACATGGCTACGAGTGTGCCAATCCTTCCCGAGACGACTTGCAGATCTCGACACTGCTTCGTCGAGTCGATGACGACGAGCGGGTGGAAGTCTACAACACTGAGGGTGAATTTGCATCCACCACTGGCCGCGAAGAAGACGTCGACGACTTCGATGCATATGACGACGATTACGAGCACCGCAACTATGAAAAGTAACAATGATACTGAAACTTAACTATGGGTCCGGCAATGCTCACCTACAACAGATGCGCCCTTCCAGTCTTTCGCGTAAGTGCAAGCTTCCCGGACTTTTTTTTTTGTCTCATGCCATGGTAGTGGTCTCCTTCCTGTGGCATAAGTTGAGTTGTAACAGGTTGTAAGGGTAGGCAACTAAATTTAAACCAGTTTCTCGCCATAGACTGCAGGTTGTCATCCGCGTACGACATCCCACTTGTAATTATTCTAAAAAGTTAGCTTGAATTAAATTGTGCTGCTGAGCACGAGGTCGCGGGTTCGATTCCCGGCCGCGGCGGCCGCTTTTCTGTTGGAGGCGAAAAACAAAAACGCCTGTGTGTACGAGATTTCGGCGCACGTTAAAGACCCCCAGGTGTTCAAAATAAATCCGGAGCCCTCCACTACGGTTCGCCTCATCGCCTGCGTTGCGTCGGCGCGTCAAACCCTACAATCAATCTGAATTGAGACCTTCTCCGTCCTTCCCTTGCTCACTCTAACCTCTGTCGAACACTACGTAGTTGTATACCCATAACTCTTTGCGTCAAACTCGCGATGGCACTACTCTTCGGTCAACTCTCGGCGTTAATATAGTAAGTTGCGACTTGTCTACCTTCCCTATATTTACTTTTTCTCCCTTCTGTCTTTTTATCTGTTGCCACACCACTTTCCGCCTGATAAGATACAAGTGCGGTTTGTAACACCTTACATATGTCAGAAATTAGTAAGGTGAAGAAGCAACTGCGGATCGTTTTTCTTTGATAAGGGCTCTCATACATACGATGGGTTTTTGCATATTTTTCTTCTATTTTATCTATTTAGCTAAAGTGCCAGGAAAGATTGTCACTGTACGTGTCACTCGTCAAGCTTCCTCACAGAGTGATTAGATATCAGTTATCAGAAGGGCAGTTAATCCGCGAACCCTTCAACATGATCGCCACGCGTCGATACGCGAGCAGCGAGCACGACTGTGTACACTACAGCAAGCACGACTAGAAAGAATGTAAGCACAAAAACAAAATATCGAAAAGAGTTTTGACATCACAGCGGAAAAGAAATTTCGAGACTGCGGAAGCAGAACAACTCAAAAAAGAACCGCGTTAATCCATCAAAAAATGGTCAAGAAAAGCAGCAACTTCTGTGCCGCAGCGCTACTTCATAAATACTAAGAGGGAAAGCATCTAGGCATCGACCTCTCATATACAGTAGCTCAGCCCTTCCGGCCTACCGGCGTCCGGAACCGTAGGTCATACTCGCGCGAAGCCTGGGAGCTCGCTCAGAAATGGGGTGGGCGTTCTGAGGGTTTCAAGATACGCCCATCGTTTTCATCCTCAAACTCAATTTGTGAGAGTACTCTCCGTGTAGGTCCTCTCCCTGACGATCCCGCACGCTCTTCTCATTCCTGTCCTAGAAGGCTGCCTGCTTTGCGAGAATGAGGGACGTTCCTTGCGCTTCCACCTCTAGAGTTTCGCGAAGAAAGGAAAAAAAACTGAAATGCGCAAAGCCGTCGCAGCAGGGGAGGCTGTGCCCTGCGCCGCTTCATCTCCCGCCCTGGTTGTACTCCCCCTGGCGAATCGTCACCACAATACCGGGCATCAGCAGTAAATCAAGGTTGCCAATTCCAGCCCTAAAGTACTTCACTCTAGAGCACATGTGGAATTGCTACCCTAACCACAAGCATATCTACACTGATGGATCGGTGACGGCCACATCATCTGCTGTCGGAATCTGGGTTCCATCAACGCGCACCACAATTGCGGCCAGGTTAAGCCACAAAACAACGTCGACGACCTCAGAACTTGCTGCCTTGCGCTCCGCTTTGCAGTACATTCTTGGGCGAGAAGCTTCTGTGTGGGTGATTTTCACAGATTCACGGGCGGCGCTACAGCAACTAGCATCATTCCCGCGCGAGCAACTGGCCCACGAAATACACACCCTGCATACACAAGCTGCCAGAATGCTTCACGAGGTAGTGTTACAGTGGCTACCTGGACATTGTGGGGTGAATGGGAATGTGGTGGCCGACGAAACAGCTTGCGCGGCCCACACACAATCTAGTGTCATCATCCCGATTCCTTTCTCTAGACGTGACGCCGCGACACTTGCGTACTCCGTGGCGCGGCAGTCACAACTCTCCACATGGACGGACGGGACAAAAAATTATCAGCCACTATACAGAATCGATCCCACCTGCACTTTTCGAATGCCGTGTGGCCTGGGAAAGCGCGACGAAGCAGTCGTTCACCGCATTCGCCTCAACGTCGCTTTTACCAGCCACTACCTGCACAAGACGCGCCGGGTTGCCTCCCCTCACTGTCAAGTATGCAGTGTCCGTGAGGACATAGAACATGTTCTGTGTGTGTGTCCCCGTTATGACACTCCGCGGCTAACCTGGAAGACAACTTTGGGACTGCGTGCTGATGCACCATTGAAGCTTTCTGACGCCATTGGTCCTTGGCACTCAACTGCCGCGGCAACACGGAGTACACGGGCATTGGTGTCATTTCTCCGTGACTCCGGCCTGAACGAAACTCTGTGAATGTGTGCCTTAACTTCACTTCTGTTTGTGCGCCGTGTGCGTGATCCTGCATTTGTCAGTTTGTGTGCTTATTTGCTTTTGTAGTGTCTGTGTGAGTTTTTGTATTTTCGTTTCCCTTCACTTTCGCACATCTCATGTTCATGTGGAGTAGCAAGCCAAGCTCGCTGCCAGGCCGACTTCTCTTCATTCATTAAAGGCATTCCTCCTCCTCCTATGCCGTCTATAGTCTCAACTGGCGCGGAAGATCGCCACGCTGAGAGTGCATGCGTTGTGCAGATGGCGTTTCTCTGAACGTTGGTAACGTGTTGGTCACTTGAAAAACTTGAATAAAGTTTGCCGAAATTTCAATAGCAGTATATATAAATAAAATAAAAGGGCAGGGGTGAGTGAGGATATTAGTTGGTATCATCCTGAAGGCCATTAGTGGTCAAGCCCCGCCGCGGTGGCTCAGTGGCTAAGGCGTTGCAGTACTGAGCACGAGGTCGCGGGTTGGATTCCCGGCCGCGGCGGCCGCTTCTCTGATGGAGGCGAAAAGCGAAAACGCCCGTGTGTACGAGATTTCGGCGCACGTTAAAGATCCCCAGGTGGTCAAAATTAGTCTGTAGCCCTCCACTACGGCGCGCCTCATCGCCTGCGTTGCGTCGACGCGTTAAAACCTACAATCAATCAATATTAGTAGTCCAGCGCAAAGTGTTTAAGAAACCGCTGCTTGTTATGTTTTCGGGAAAAGCATGGGACACATGTGCCGAAACGTCATTATATAGCAAAAGAGGAAGATAGCTTTATTTTCAAATTGGTGGCGTTTGAATTTGTGTGGTAAATGTTAATGGGTTAGAGAGGATTCTGAATGGGCTAAAAAGGCCCCTTCATCCCAAGTTGTCGGATCGGCACTGGCTACCACCTTCAAGCATAAGCTCCAATCAATTTTCCATAAATACGCAAGAAAGTAGAGGGGAGGACAGGCTTTCTGTCGCCTAGTTGGTATGGCATCGAATGCGTACTAAGACAATTATTGGTTCGGATTCCGCACAGAGAGCATGTTTTTATCTGCATTTTTTGTCTTGCAAACAGTGCAAAGAATAAATCTGTTTCCTGTACTGCCGCTATGCCTTCCTTGGTGTTCTTGACTGCTGGCTTTCCTTTCTGTGTTTATTCAACAATCCCTTCATTTTCAATCCTTATTAGCTCTCTCTCTTTTTCCCTATTTCTCTGCCTTGAAAGAAAAAGAAAGTAAAGGAGAAAAAACCGCCGGCACTCGAGAACACAAGGGCGCGCACATGGCTCCTTTCGCGGCAAAAAATAGCCACTGAAATTTTTTGGGAAGAAAGAAAGTGGAGAAATACAGGCCCGTTGGGTGGTACCTGAGCCTATAAATCCTTCTGTTGCTTGACTGATGCTTTCAGGGCTTTCATAGTACGCATACCTTTTTGTGTTGCTGTTGTTTACCATTGCAAGGGGCATTCCTTGGAGCTTTGCTTCCTTAATTTTTACGAAAAATGCTAATCTGCCGGTAGCTTTGCGTCGCTGAGGACCACATGTTCCAACTCGGTCAGTCTTGACAGATGCCAGCTTTAAATCCAGGGTTGAATCCGGTAAGAAATATGTTCGCCTTTTCTTCGTTCGGCGTTCACCTCAGCGTTTTTTCGCCACGACCAGCCGCTGTCTTGCAGGGTTCCTAGCAACAGAAGAAAAAAAAAACACCATTAAGGCTAAAAGCCACCTGACTGCATTAGCGTACCATAAATTTCCCTCGTACGCTATCCGGCTACATCTGTATTGACTCAATATTTGTTGTACCAAATGCTGTCCCTCCCTTGAAACCGCTCGCTACTCCACCCCGCCAAACACCCTGCTAGTAGGAAGAGGCCTTCTCGTTTAGGCGGCGTTGCCCAAATCTTTTGAACTAAAACGCCGGTAAAAGAGCTTGTTCTTGCGAGATGTTACCATACGTATACATAAGGCCGCACACTATAGCGAAAGCTTAGTTGTTCGTTAAAGGAGCCATGCAAACAAAATACACGCTTGTTTTATTTGAAAGATGTAGTCTTTTATAGTGCCCTAAGGTCTTGTCCGGCAGCAAACGATGCTTTATTCACTGATAAATTAAACGTATTCACTCAAAATTTAAATTTTTTCCGCTAAAGCGGGTGTTTTCGTTACGTCGACAACGACGTATCCAGGTAAGGCCTTAACATTAAAGATAGCCTGCTGACCAGAGCTGCTACCATCTCACAGAGGGGTGTTTGGTCGTGGCGCCGGCAGCAAATCGCGGAGGCCACGGTTTGGTTATCGTGTTTATCGCTCACTTTCATAGATGGCGCAGCAACACCGTTGTAGGGACAGTGTTCGCACTGTGCTACTGGCCGGACTTCTATACCTGTCGTATTTTTATTAGCGCTCATACTAAGCGTTTCCTGAAGCGTATGCTTTGAATCGACAAACATGGTCATGGACGGGACCGTGCCGCTTAAGTCAGTTGGTCAGAGCTGTGTCACACAAATCCAACACGCCAGACGGCTGTGTTAGACAGTGTCAGCCGGCAAAGTGCCGCACTAACTGCTTTGGTGTTTGCGTGTTCGTTCTCAACTTTAATTCTTCACCCCACAATTACTACTGGTATAACAAGAATGTGCCCTAAATTTAAACGCAACTAGCTCGTTCGGCAAGCGTATAAGCCCAAGCCTATTTTGCATTTGCTCGCCTCAGCCAATGGCATAGCTGCTGCACACGAATCATAGGCTTTGTTGCGGGGGATGAGCTAGTGGGTCACGTGGCCATTCCTTTTTTTTCCTAATTATATAGCTCATTTGAGCGAAGTTTACGTTAAAAGTGGGTTCAGTATGATTTTCACAAGGAAATCTTTCGAATAAACCAAACATGTGTTTTGCCTGCATGGTCCCTTTAAAAATAACGGCTACCCTCGGATGTACGCGTACATTAGACGCAAAGGACGCCGGTGCCTTCAGAACAGTTTTTGAAAAGCAGCGATAGCACAGGGTGCCGCCGTGAGGGCACGGCTCGTAAATAGCAGGGAAGCAAACAGTTCCTAACGGCTGGGGCCCTTAAAGGCGCTAATATGGGTCCCTAGAGGCAGACAGCGTAAATTGCTACAAGCGCTGCGAACATTATACGTCGACGTCAGGGAGCCGGGAAGCGGACGTCGTCACTCAAGTCTCTGCGGCCCTGCTTTCCCCACATGAAACGAGGGGGCAGACGCACTCCCCGGTACCTCCCATTCCTTTTCTATTCAATGAATAATCAGCCTAGTGTTTTCAAAAAGGGATTTCTGTTGGTTTTAGTCAGAAAGCTAGAAACGTGCCCGTGGTTCGGTTGTACCTGACAATTTTTTCTTCCCGTTATAAGAACGTTCATGCTAATATGCACCATTTAAATGGTGACTATGCTGAGGTTGAATGCGGCGCACAGCGTTTCATTGATTTGCTTTCTCGAAACCGAACACTGGCTTCGATCTTTCTTTTAGCGCTTCTTCCGCATGTACTAACAGTTTACCGCCAGTTTACTTTGGCTTTGCGAGATGATGAAGTGCCACATTTAGTAGCCAGTTTTCAGAACGATTCATGACTCATTCGGATAAGTGCCAGTTATCATACAATTTTTGGACTGATCATAGCGTATGAACGGAGTTTTGATTACTCCCTGTAATGACAGACTGTGTTTTCCTTTACGCCATGCCTAGAGTGCCGTCCGACGGTATTATAAGCACTCCACTACATCGACGTCCACCGGCGTTTTATAACAAAATTGCGGGTCTGGCACTACATCGCTCTATATAAGGTAAAGCTAGCCAACCTCTAAACATAACATAACATGACCTAACGCACACAAAGAAATAATTTAGAGCACCAAAACTAACCGAAGCCATAAAAATTATAGCTCAGTTCAAAGATTAAAAAAAAAACCGAGGGAAGAGCCGGTCTCGAACCAACATGTTTTGCTCTAAGAAGCTAAGGCGGATCCTCTACACTACAACGCAGACGCTTTGGACGGAGCTAGCTTAATCTTAAATATTCTAATGTCGTCGGACGGCACTCTAGCCATGCGTGCAGCGATCAGCTAGAGTGCCGTCGGATAGCACTCTAGAAACTGCGTTTCCGTTACCGTTCCATTATTGGTATTTCCGGATCATGTTGGCGCTAACTACCCAGGTCTCTTTTTCACGCATCTACTGAAGCATGCGAGCGCATAGTCGCTTTCGCCCAGGAGAAACAAGAGTAGAGCGGAAATCAAGAAAAAGATAGGAATTTATTCGGTGGAAATTTCCAACTTCCAGGCTGTCTCGCTTCAGTGCGCTACGTCGACCCTTTCAGCAACTGCGTGCAGCAAAAAGGTACGCCTACCCACGTTCCCCGGTATGCTTTCATCTCGTTAACCCTATCCTCAGCCCTGCCTTCACTCCGGTCTATCTACGCAGGAAACTTTAATACATTATGAAAACAAACTAGCCGTACGTTTCCATGCGGCATGACAAGAAATTCAGTTGTTATGCAAGCAGAAGCGCGGGAAGCTTGCCAGGTAATATTCTTCCGCGGGAACGGGCTTTGGAAGACTCCGAAGGCCGCATCACGAAAACGAGGGAACACACTAGGGTCACGTGTCTCTTAGTTTATAGCATCGCCGCTCACGCGTCTACGAGTAGTTATACAACCCCGGCGTCAAACAAGACCACGCGCTATCCGTTCCCCGCTCATTCAAAGAGCGGGGCCTTTTTCTTGATGTTGCTGGGGTCTGGTCTCTCGGTGATTCCACGGCGACTGAAACGCGCTGCTTCTGCACAACGTATCTCGTCCCCGTTTTGCTGCTTCCCCAGACAGCTTCCCCAAGTTTTTCCTTTTCGGCGTAAACTTCAGCCGGCGCTCTAGCCAAGCCCACGTACGCGTTCCTGGTTCCCAACCAAGCACTTCCTTGTACCAACGACGCACTGGCAACGCTCTCGGTTATAAATAAAAGGGGGACACCCACTGCTCGCGAACGCATTGCAACGCGTTGTAACGAGAAAACGCAGCGCGTCCAATCACGCCTTTAACACCGGACGCCTTGATCCCTCCACTCGGCGCAAAATTTATTGTTAGAAAAAGAAAAACAAGAACAGGAATAACAAATGTTATTCTCTTTCACGAAAGAGAGCGCAGGAATACAGCTTTACTCAAAATTCCTCAGGCACTGAACTCTGGTTACGTAGTGTAGAGGCGAAAGCCTAGCAATTATCGATGGCTTGTTTACTGCTACGTCATGTTTGCGGCCCTTTCTACTTTTTCTTCATCTTTCGACGTAAATTACTCAGGCAGGCAGAATGGTCGAAACTTGAAGCTGTAGCTTCCACACAGTCGGCGTTTTCCTCCCCGTGCACCGTTTCTACGCACGCGTCACCAAATGCATAAGTGACGAGGGTCTCGTTGGTCTCGTTTGTCTGTATTTCATAAATTAACACGGAAACGAGTCTATAAAGTTCAACATGTTAGCAACAACTAAGAATTGAACTTGAATAGGCAACGCTTATAGGCAGCTTTAAGAATAATGTCTCTAAGGGCATGTCTTCATGCGCTATTGCAAGCTGATGAACCCACCGCAACGAGCACAACGGTGCAAAGCCTGCTTGTTCCACAAAACGTCGGGCACCTATACACAACCCACATTTTTGTGTCGGGTTTACGGATGTTCGCGACTTGAACCTTCGTTTATGTATTGATTTGTACTCGCACCAAGAGAGCTTCACACAATCAAGTCAGGTAGCGACAGGAATCCGCGCTCTCCAATGGGCTCTTGCTGCGCTTAAAATGTGGTGACACTACAAAAAAAAAAGAGAGAAAAACGCGGAGCGCAAAGAGCAAAGAGCGGTAGGGAAATTGCAACATTCTAGCTCAAACTAGGGCCCGTGAATTACCTCACGAGCGTGGTGGAATCACCTGCAGTAGAGCGGCTGGACATGTTTCAAAAATCCTTTATGAACACCTTGGCAGCCATTCCCTAAAATATATGTAGTTATCATTGACAGGGAGCTTGATCCAGGCTATGTTCGTGCTCTTTTCCTCGTTATAAGAAAGGAAAGATGCCAAAGTAGCCCTAAAATAAAAAGGGTGCCTCCAGGCCTGGCGCACTTTGCAGTAGTCGCGAAGGTTAAAAGTGACGATGAAAGCAAGAGCAAGGTAGCGGCACCATCAGAATCGTCCTGGGAGCACCGGCACCCAAGTTAATTCGCTTCTTACTTAAATAAGATCACAGGTGGCTCTGATGCGTCCTTGTGCCCTTCAACGCAGTGCCTGAAAAATCGATAGTGGACATCAGTATTGCCTGCCCACCTACAATGTAGTGTAGTAACTTAGAATTCGCCGAAGAAAAGCTAGGACCTAAACTTCTAATTGTAATGTGTAGGGTTATCCTTTTGTTTACTTCCAGTGTGTAGCAAAAAGAAAGAAATGAGAAACAAATTCTCTCCCATGGAGTAAAAAATCATTTTTCAAAGTCGGCTTCATACGATGTATTCAACACATTTTCTTGAGCAAATTGGAATTCTTAGTGTTTCCCCCAACCCCTCTTTTAATAGAAATAAAAGCGGCGATCGAGGAACACAGAAGCAAGTTTCTTTCTGTGTGCACAGTATACAAAGTTGCTTGACACAAGTATGTGCGTTCAAGAAGCTACATCGCGGCAAACAGGATTGAAGGGAGAGAAAACGAGAGAGTGAGAGAGATGGATGAATCCATGGATGGATCGACGTATCGATGCATAGATGGATCCATGGAAGGATGTATGAATGGACTAACGGACGGACGGATGGACGGACGGATGGATGGCCGGCCGGGCAGACGGACGGAAAGGCGGATGTATGTATGTATGTATGTATGTATGTATGTATGTATGTATGTATGTATGTATGTATGTATGTATGTATGTATGTATGTATGTATGTATGTATGTATGTATGTATGTATGTATGTATGTATGTATGTATGTATGCATGTATGTATGCATGTATGCATGTATGTATGTATGTATGTATGTATGTATGTATGTATGTATGTATGTACGTATGTACGTACGCATGTATGTATGTATGTATGTACGCATGTATGTATGTATGTATGTACGTATGTATGTACGCAGGTATGTATGTATGTATGTATGTATGTATGGATGGATGGATGGATGGATGGATGGATGGATGGATGGATGGATGGATGGATGGATGGATGGACGGACAGACGGAAAGACAAAGTTCCCGCTAGGAATGATTCAGGAAAAAAGGAAAAAGTTTGCACGGCGTTCAAATTGCTAGCTCCAGCGGGAACGATCGCGAAAAGGATGAATCCTCGCATAATGACTATCGGTGCCTGTGTCTTGGGTAGAGAAGGAATAAATAAATAAATAAATGAATTTATTATACTGTCCATCCATCCAACCATTCGTCTATCAATCCCTCTGCATTCCTCCTCGTTAGCTTTTTAGTATCTTTATTATACCCATTTCTCGCTGCATCTTATCACCGTTCACATGTTCCGCCCACTATTTTTCGCCTTAAACATTTAATGACACAGTAAGAAATGTTCCGTACCGCAAAAAAAAAAAAAAATGCGGTGTCCCCCGTCGGCGTGACCGAAATGTGCGGAGAGAGAGAGGGACAGAGACAAAAATATTATTCACTCGGGAGTAGGGGGATGTCGTAGCGGTCTCCCCCCCCTTGAGGGGCGTAATTTATTCATAATGTCATGGTGTTGGCTCCACCAGTTCCACCAGTCGTCGTCGGTCGGGAGGCTCGGGAGTGGCTAGCCGCTCCGCACACTGCTCATAGGCAGGGTTGGGATTAGGGGTAAGAGTAGGAATTTGGGGTAAGAAGCGGAAATGCTGCACTTCTTGAACACACGGACGACCATGTCATTGGGAATAGTGCGCCAGGCGTCCCGGATCTACCGCGCGATCTGGGATAGCGAAGCTCCCTTCAACCTCCCAGTAGGCGTCAGCGCATATTCCCTTTGCTCCATCCACTCGCAGTAGTATTTACGAACATTGTCCTTCACAGGCCATTTCCCCTCGATCCAGTACAATGGGTTTGCTACCATGAAGAAAAAATTCTTGCGACGCCCATGCCACAGCCTGTCGTGAAACCAGCCGTTGGGTCACCGGCTAGATACGCCAGGCTGCCGCCGTAGCATCTCATGAGCCTCTCGCGCAAGCTTTATAGAGCCACGGAATAAAAAGGTTTGCTTTCTTCTTTCGTCGCACGGATCGGTCTACCCTTTTGAGCCGGATTTTAAGACGGCCCAAATCTAAGGTGACCCTCCAAACTGCCCGCCATATTTAAAAAAAAAAAGTCGTCTTATATCCGAGTCAATACGGTAATATTACAAGTATAATAGTTAAGAAAACGCCGGCATTGTCGGTGATCAGCTTACCTTTTTTAAATGCAGAGCATTTCAGTAACTCACGATGTCACCCGCGTTGACGTCCATAGTCCGCACCGTCGTTGTCCCTACTATATAAAACGTGGAAAGCTATCAAAGGCAAGGTTGCATTCACTCACGCTGACTTCTTTAATGTGTTTTGCGTACTCTGAAAGTTGAGGTTATTATTGTTTAAGCAGAGGATGGGGAGGAGAATTCTTTAATGCGATTTTCGTACTCTGAGAGTTGAGGTTATTATTGTTTAAGCAGAGGATGGGGAGGAGGAGGAAATACTTTTTTTGGAGAACTCCGAACGCCCTGAACAAACTGTATCACAATTAGCCGCTAAGACGACTCTACCATTACTCACAAGATAGAAGCTGAAACTAAACGAAATCTTCGTAAAGACAACCGCCGCTCCGCAGCAGATTTCGAACTGTGTGGAACTGCGTTTACTTTGTCAACAGCTAATAACGTTTGGAATGCGTTTTTAATTAGTGACAACACCAACCGAGCTGAAGAAGGACAACCGAAAATGTCGTTTCAAATCGCGCGCCATCAGCCGCAAAGGGTTCGAACAACATCCGACAGATGGCGACGAGTGTACTGGTCAGTAGGAAGACGCAGTGAAACATCCCCCTCGCGAGGGGCACGATCAAATGCAAAGCATTTCCGGGGGCGCACGACGTTAAGTAGTTTGCGTTACGTTAATGTTGTTGCACTTGTGGCAACTGCTGACGAGAGAGCGCTCGTCAGCAGTAATTTGAATGAGTCAACGATATAGGGCGCGTTCATAGCGTCCCATTCTGTGTCGGCTTTGTGGCGCAGTGGGTAGAGCACCATGTACATTGCGTTCCGCCCGCAGGGTCGAGGGATCGAAACCTGGCGCCGGATAGTATTTTTTTTTATATAGTGTAGGGGGAGGGGTGCGGACAACGACGGTGCGGACTACGACGGGACAACGCGGGTGACATCGTGAGTTACTGAAATGCTCTGCATTTAAAAGAAAATACTATCCGGCGCCAGGTTTCGATCCCTCGACCCTGCGGACGGAACGCAATGTACATGGTGCTCTACCCACTGTGCCACAAAGCCGACACAGAATGGGACGCTACTAACGCGCGTTATATCGTTGACTCATTCAAATTACTGCTGACGAGCGCTCTCTTGTCAGCAGTTGCCACAAGTGCAACAACATTAACGTAACGCAAACTACTTAACGTCGTGCGCCCCCGGAAATGCTCTGCATTTGATCATGCCCCTCGCGAGGGGGATGTTTATACAGGAACTCCTACTTCTAGCGGACTCCTGGCGCCCTCTCTCTGCCATTGTAGAGACTATGAGGCGGTCTTCCAAGGGCGCCAAATTTGAATTCTACAAAATCGATTTTTCTGTATGCAAACCTCGACGAAGTCGAACCGGCTCGCTGAAACTCAATCACTATTTTATTATCATATACGCCCGAGGTTTAGTTCCGCTGAATAAGCAGTTGTTTCTAACGGCTTTGGGTGCACCCACATCGTTTCCAAGTGTTCATTGAATCTCTCGCCGGGCGGTTCATCGAGTACGAACCAACAAAAAGACAAACCGGAATTTTCGCGTTTAGGTAGACCAAGGAAACCTGGTAACCCGAAGGCTACCAGGTTACCTTGCAACCTCAAGACATCCTGTGGTGGTAACAAATAACTTGCCCAGAATTTTTTCCCAATTTTTTTCCACTAATGTGCCTGTACAATGGCTCACTCATTCATTTACGTGCTGAAGCAGGGTAACGCCTACTCAGAACCTTGCAGTTGTAGTGCGAGATGGCGCTAGTTACGGCAACGGCACGCATTAGAATAATTAAAGAGAAGCTTTAGTGTCTTCACCGATGCCGTGGTGCGACAATACACCCTGCAGGAAAGCCAACTTTCTCTGATGATGATGCTGAATGAGCTTGGGTGAAGGAAAAGAAAACAAAAAACGCCTCCACTGGCCGGAATTCAACCTGCGTCCCTCACGTTAAGAATCCGGCGTGTATCCAATTGCTCCATATCGACACGGCCGAAGGGAATGCCATGCACCATGTACCAGTTCGCGCCGTACACCCCCAACGCAAAGGTTAGGCCTACGGAGTGCACACCCGAGAGTTGCTTCGGGTATTCTAGAATTGTGGTGCTTGCCTCCAGAGAAGCACAGACGCAGTGTGGGACTGGCCAACCATAGAATCCTTCACGATAAAGATTCTCGTTCAACCATCGCCGTTGTTAGACGGAGGGATGCATATTTTTTTTTCTGCGCCCGCCCTTTTTTTAGATACTCGGCCCAACATTAAAGTACCATCTCATTTCTTTCCTTCGTTTGGAAGCAGTTTTCAGTAGAGGAAACGGGAGGCATTATTGCACGTTCCGTCATTGTTGAAGCGGTCTGGCGGAATGGTGGCCCATTAGTATTCGAAGGTCGTCGAGTCGAATTTGTGCGTTGCCGAGAATAAGGAGCATGTCCTATCGCTGGAGGAGGTTGGCCCCAAGCTCTAGATATTGGCCGACCAGTGAGCGGGCCAGGAACGGACGTACCGATGCACTCCGTCTGCGATTGGCCAAGGCGCCGCTCTCGTTTCTTGGGGGCGGTTCTAGAAACTCTTCTTAGGCTCTGCCCAAAGAAGTCATAGGCGGCGCCAAGAAGACGGGGACGCGGGATGCGTGGGCGGCAGCGAAAAAAATCGATGCGTAGTCGGGGCTTTCGCAGAGCCACAGCCTGGGCTCTGCCAAGAGCACGGACATGGAGCCGCGGGGCTTGGCGTCTAGAATCGATAGCTGGGGACATTTGCCGTCGTTCTCCTTTTTTGGCCATTCCTCGGTCAAGGCTTTACCGGCGCAATAAACTAGATTACGTAGCTGCTAACACAACCAGGGCACCTTTAAAGTAATGAGAGAGAGCGAGAGAAACTTTGAGGAACCAGAACTACATCCAAAGTTTTGTTTTATAGTCAGAACTGGGCAGCTAATCCCAGCTCATATCGCACTACAATTTTGTTAAACCAGAAAATCTGCTGACATTCCTGTGGAACACGAGCAATAAATGTTTATTTCTTTACAGGTGCAAATATGATTAATCAGCGTTGTCCACCTTAGGTGATGTGCTGATGGCCCTCTGACGTATTGGGGGCAGCGAGACATGTGTGATACAGTGATACGTTTAAGGACTCGATGGTGACGGGTGTTGTCGAGTGTAGAAACTACGAGTTGTGTGAGAGAATGAGGGAGATAAAGAACAAACTTCATTAGCTCAATTTGTCTTGAGTGTGAGAAGTTGGTAGGCGTTGTTATTAGCACAGCGACGACCGAGGCGGCCCTTGTGATTTGTAGGTAGCAGTGCTTTCCTCACTGATCAGCATTGGGGATTCGGGGACAAGGATATTGGGGGCACTCCCAAATTATGTGGTGTAGAGTGGCTGGGGCTGTGCAGAGGGTGCAGTCCGGGATGGGACTAGTACTGGGTGAATTAGATGCAGGCGGGTTAGGTGTGGCTATGTGTTTGTTTGTAGTAGTATCCAGGCTTGCTTTTTGTCTGTTGTGAGTCCTGTAACGTTTTGTATTATCTGTATAGTTGAGAAGACTTTCTGGCGGACCTGGCCCCTTGGGATAGGTGGGGCGCCACTCCACCACAGATGATAAGAACTCGAGACTACGCTCTGTGGTCGCTCAGTGACCAAGGCGTTACGCTGCTGAGCACCAGGACACGGGTTCGATTCCTGGCCGCGGCGGCCGCTTTTCTGCTGGAGGGGAAAAGCAAAAACGCCCGTGTGTGCGAGATTTCGGAGCACGTTAAAGGTCCCCCGGTGGTCAAAATTTATCTGGAGTACTCCAGTACGGCGCGCCCAACCTCCTGGGTTGCGTCGGCGCGTTAAACCCTATATTCAATCAAATAAAATATCTCGAGCCTGAGAGTGTGCGGCTTCGTAAACTTCCTGTCCCGCGTGGTCCGGCGTAGTTATGTCTACTGGGGTATGGGGGAATTCTTCTTCACTAAAGTAGGCAAGTCCTCCTCCTCGAACTTCTAGAGCTTCAAAGCAATCTGGCAGAAAAAGTTGAAGACTTTTCATCATAACTGACGCGGAGTTCCAGAAGAACCGCCTTAAGTAGAGGATGACAAGGACGCTGAACGCAGATAAGTGTTGCGACCCCGCACAAAATATATCAGAAATTACCAGTGGCTTAGCTCTGCTATGCCAGAATATGCATAGCGTGAGCTAAGGTCCAGCACCCTTACTCCAATTGGATTGGATTTCAATCCAACACAATCCAATTTAATTCAATCCAATCCAATCTAATCCAAATCAAATACAATCCGATCCAATCCCAGCCAAACCGATCCAATCCGATCCAAACCAATCCAATGCTTCTCGCGCTTGCGCAGAACGGCCCTTCACGGCACACGTGAAACCGCTCAACCTCGGCCATGTAGCTTACGCTACAACATAAGCCGAACCAACTCCGGACGCAGCTTTCATGCCCAACTTCAGTTCTTGGGTCCTCCCATTTTAGCTGAGCCGGTAGTGTTTCCTGCATGCGTAGAACGCGAGCACGGGCTTCCGGAGGGACATAGGCAGAGGGTGAGTTTGTTCGGTAGGGAGAAAAAAGAGCGCCGGTGAGCACAAAGGCGCTCACAAACAGCAGCGGCACCGGCTATGGCATCATCGTAATTAGACGAGCTCCTGCGCCGGTCAGCGAGTGAAGTCCCCCTCGCTGCGTGCGGCGTGACTCCGCCTCCTTAGCTTCGTGACCGCTCTACGCTGGCGAACCTCGGGCCTTTTGTCTCCCTTTTGGCACCGGCCCGTGGAGTACTCTCATCCAATGAAACCCTTCCGGTTACGATTTTCTACTCCCTCTTCTTCCCTTGATTGTCCCTCTGTTTGGTGATGACATTCCTGCTGGGTGCATTCCGATTCGTATACAGCGTAGGAAGCGCGTTATTTAGACCTTCAAGATACACGTCGGATCAAATGGCGCCGCCACCCCCGCAGTGTTGTGTTCCCCAAGATCAAAGATTGTTGGTGGTGGTGGATGGCTCAAACCTAAAGGTTTTAATCAAAGTTAGTGCTGTGGTTGTTCCCAGACAATTCCTCTGCATTGGGCAGACACTGGTTTTAGTTAGAGATGTCTGACGTTTTTACATCCGAGCAAGTTGGAGCGGTGTTTTAAAAAATTGGCCGCGTGTTTCCTCCTTTTGTTGCAAATGTCGACGAAAGATGATAACCGTCTGACACCCCTGCCAAGCAAATGTCTCCCTTCTCTTTCCCGCTCCCCTCTCATGCTGTTCTTCTCCCGTCTAGCTCCTTCCAACATAAACACGCTAAAGATTTGCTCAAGTCAATTTAAATTTACTGCGTTCCAATGATCCAGGCCGGGTTCCTCGATGCCTGCGCTGCCGTACGGTGAAGACGCGCGTAAATCGATGCGCCCTACTACAATGCAAATAGAAACACGTTGCCCTACTCCACTCGTGTATCAAGCCAAACGTGGAACATATCTAGTGGAACCTTTCGTTACTGTTGGCGTTTGATTTCTTAAAATGTCGCCAGAAGCTACAGTGGCCCTGGCGAAAACAGGTGACGGAGTGAATTTTTTTGTGCGGTGGATGTAGTATTTCATTTTCTATCAAAAAAATCGAGCAAGCATTGATTTTTAATAAAGTAACACTGCCAATATCACTTATCTATTGATTTTCTACCTAATATTTCCGTAATGTATTGTTCTTGATCAACAATGTTGACAAGTATGAACATTATCACCGGGCTTAGACGTTCAGGTTTGACAGCGGGTATATAAACCTATTGGCTTTTCCCTTTGGCCGGGTAGCTGAATCGAGGAACAGACAGACAGACAGACAGACAGACTGACTGACCAACATGTCCACGTTCAAGTAGCCCGAGAAAGGCTATCGTCTTTAAAATAGATGTTGCCAGAGTAGCCGTATCACTGGCGTTCTCGTGACAAGACGCAGCGACGCTACGTTGATTGAGACGACCTCTAGACGCCTCCGTCTGCCGTCGATTGATCTCACACCTGGGTATTTTCATCGGTCAGTGTTTCGCTCGCTGTTTTATGATTCAAGCTTACTGTTACCCCCAAGCGAGGGTTCTAAACGCATGCCCACGCAACCTCTGCCTAGCTACTTGTCAAGCATTCTAAAGTTCACTTTGTGATTCGGGGGAGCGCCCACCACAAACGAAAGACAGGAGAAGACGATATCTTTCCCATAACCTCTTCCGCAGCCAACCTGTAGTGTGAAAAGGGATTCACCTCAAATACAGCAGCTGTGCCTGTTATTATTATTATAAGCTAGAGTACTGTTAAAATGGATTTGTAGCGGGATAAGGCGAAGTGTATACAAGAGATCCCAAACTACTTTTTTTATTTCTTAGTTTTTGAGCACACTTATCGCTGTTTTTTTTCTTTTCGCTCATGCTTGATCCAAAACAGAGCGGCTTCTAATTTAAATACTGTCGAAATGGCACATAACTTGAATTACATTAGAAAATCGAAAATGAGGCATTTCTTTTGAGCAATATAAATTCGTCGTAGCGTTGCACCGTAACCCAGGCGAACAGGAACACTGCAGTATGTACTTGTCTTGACGGAGTACATTTTCATTGAACTTCTGAGAATCAGAAATTGCCATGGTGCTGAGGCAAAAGGCCACTGTCGCCTGACAAGGCCCCTAGCACCAGACAGCACAAGCGACAGGATAATAAGCAATGAAACGATTTATAACCTTTTTGGCGTGACAAAATAATAAATAATGTTATAAAATAAAATAATAATATTACCGTGCAATCACTCCGCTTTTGCGAAGAAATTAAAATATCGGAAACATGTATAAAAAAACGAGAAAATAAAAGAAATTTTTACACTTCATGCCGAAAATACATTTTTGTTCTCCGTCCAAAAGGCTACCGTTGAAGTGCGTTCAATCATGTCAAACAGTACAGCGTGACTGTTCCGGATATTTCATAAGAGAACGCCTGCGGAACATAGAAATTGCCACGTTGTCTCCAAGCATCAAATTCCATATTCTCGATTAACTTACGGCAATTCCTAGTGTAACTAAAAAATTGATGCTCTTATGACCACCGAGCGTATTTGTAGGTTGCTCGGATAAGTTGTTTCATACCGACGGGACGAACAGAAAGATGTGGTGATTTCATTCTGTTCGTTCCATTATTTTAGCGCATTTTATTGTGTCGTGTCAAAAGACCAACTCGCCGCTGAGAATACTTTCGAGGTCGTGTCTGAGGTGTCTTAGAAATCTCGATCGTTTCGCAACATTCTGGATGAACCCTCGGATTCCTTAACATTTGTAGGGATACAAAGGAAGAATGAGCGGCATGGCGTCATTAGCCGCCAAGCACTCGTGGCAACGGGGTGTTTCTGATTCTTAGACATTGCTTCAATAACACGGCAGGTTGTTTGCATTGCAAATGACGCTTTTGACGACTGGGAGGAGCAGGTCTGAAGTGACGGCTGCCTCAGCCATGCCAGTGCCGGCTCGATATTGACTCATAGGCCCCGTAGCGTGACTTAACGCTCTCTTCCCACGAATCTGCCATGCGGCGGCCGTGACGAAAAAAAAAGCACATTCTTATTTGTACACGCCCAGCTTGTCGCCTGCTACGACGGTAGCGTGTTTGTCCAATTGCGATGTTTCGCTCCTTAGCGTGAGAAGCCTCACTTTGGTAAAATTGTTGTGTCCTGGTGCCTCGCCATGCGTGCAGACATCTGAAGGCGTCCAAGTATGATGGGAAAAAAGAAAATATTGCGGCTTTGATGACCCTATCCTTGCAGTGTACTATAACACCAGGTCTCTAAAAACCGTGAGATGTAGTAGCGCGCCAACAGCTTGAATGCCCAGCCATCGTGGTTTATTCTTTTGAGGGGCTTTCGGTCTCCCTCTTTAAACTTCGCGCGGATAAGCTCGGCTGTGCTGAAAGTATGGCTTTTCACACTACATTAATTATGTGGATGGGCTCGGTTAGGGGGGGGGGGGGGGTATTTGTAGTTCCCGGCACGCGAACCAACCTCATACATAATGTCAATGTGCTGCCGTTTATGGGTGGAAGTTTGGTGAAAGGTATCAGCAGGAACTTACCGAAAGCAGCTTAAAGATGGCTGCGCAGGCAGTAAGCATCATAATAATAAACATCTTTCCGGTGGAGGTAGTGCTGAAATATTCCGTCTTATTAACCATCACATTGAAGTGCGGGGGAGTTCACACTTCTTTTCACTTGTGTGCAGTGTGCAGGACTTTTTATTGCCGTTCATTCTTAATAAGCCGTCTATATATATATAGCGAATCAGAATAGGAAAGGAGGGGCTCGTTGAAAATAACACAGAAATAAGAGTTGGCAGTCAAGAAAACCTCGGAAGGCAAAGGGGAGGATGTGGTAGGTCATTGAAACAGATAAAAAATTTGGAAAGAAAGAAAGTGGAAAAAAAATGCTCGCCAGGTTGCCCGCCCGCCACATTCACAACTTTGTGAATGTTGTGCCTAAACCTCTGGTAGCTTTCTTGCATTCTGAAAAACTATCAGCTACATTCACCTGCTCTAGTGATTCGAGTTTTATGAAACGGTATTAAGAGTGTGTACGCACATAAATTTGCATTTTTACACATGTATCTCAGTAAAAAATTAGCTACATTCACCTGCTATAGTGATTAGACTTTTATGGAATGGTATTAAGAGGGTACGCATATAAATCTGCACTTTTGCGCACCTATCTTAGTAAACAATAAGCTACATTCACCTGCTAATGCTTGAAGGTCAATGAAATGGTATTAAGAGTGTGTACAGCCATACATTTGCACTTTTACACATCTATCTCAGAAAACGGAACTCCTGTTAAACGGAACTAATTTTTTCGGTCCCTTGAAGTTTCGTCTATCGAAAGTCTACTGTACATATGAACTTAACAGGCGTGATTGAAACAAAATATGAAATAACAACGGGGGGGGGGGGGTACGAGCTAGTTATGGGACTTTCAAAGATAGGCAAGGCACAGGCTGGAATGTAAACAGGCTCGAGCGTAGTTTTCTATTGTGCACGTGGGATAGTTTAAAATTCGGAAAAAGCGAAAAGGTGGGAGCGAGGTGCGAAAGGGAAAAAAGAAGAACGAAAGGAGTGAAGGCAAGTGAGCGAAACTACGGCATCCTCTTCAAGACCACCGTTGTGAGGGAGCGTTCGAGAGCCTTTTATTTGGCACAGACGACAGAGAAAGCCAACGTCTTAGGACCTGCTCCCCACACAATGTTCACGGAGAGTTCTATTTGCCGAGAGCTAACGCAGTTCCCTCCTTTGCAGATAAAAAAACTGGAGCACTCTAATGGGAATAAAGATGGTCAGAAGTTCCGGGCCACAGCGCCGATGTCATAAAAACTGAGAAGTAATTTATCGTGCCGGCCACTTAGGGGAGCTCGTCGTTCCATCCTACCGGCGACCCCGAAACTGTAGATCATGCAGGAGCCTGATCCGGCAGAGGTTTTGGGAACGGGGTGGGCGGGGTAATCGTTTTATGATATGCCCTCGTTTTTATCCCGAACTCAATTTTTGGGAGTAGTTCGCGAGGAAGCAGTTTACTCTACCCCGCAAGGGACGTTCTTGCTGTGGGTATGCGAGGAGGCGCCAGGCTTCTGATGGTGAGGAGTCTTTCTTCCGGGCAGGGCTTCCAGTGACCTGAGGAAAACGACGAGCTAACGCTTTCAAAGTGGTCGGAGCAGGCTGGGAGAGGAAATATGGCGGGCAATGCAGGCCAACGCTGAGTGTAGCCGAACCGAGTTTTAATATGCAGTGAAGTTTGTTTTGCCCCAAAGTTTAGGGGCTGTCGGTTACTCGGAGAAGGCGAAGAAAGCTTGCGGACTCCAGAGTTTCCTACTAGAGAGAAAAAGAGAGTTCTTTCGAAGGAAGGCGTAAAGGCCTGTGGTCCAGTTAGGCTAAATTATTTCACGATCAGGTGGTTCGCTTCTCGTAGAAAACACGTAATCAGCCTCCCAGTTTCGCTACTAAATAGGAAAACAAAGGTGCTTCGAAATGATTGTAGCTGACGCGTCAGAAATGAGATGGATTACTTACATCGAAAGGTCGCTGTAATTCTTAATTTCCTTTGTGCATGTTGAGACAAGTTTCACTGTTCATGATAATCATTTTCGGCCTTTTTGATCGAAAGCCTATGAATGGAAGTTAGTATACTCCACTTCACACAGATGGTTGCAAATGCCTGCATTTAGCGAGGAATTAGTGTATGGGACATTACTGTTCATCTTAGCTGCAGAGAACACTTCGTGTGGACCTTGTTTAGCGAGTCCATTCATGTTGTTTAATCAGGGATGCCGTAACATAGTCTAAAGAAATGCCATACGTGCAGTTGTAAGTCCAGAATACGCCCTGTATACCTCTATATCCTTTAATATATCTTGTTTAGCTGGTTTTCACCGATATACTTCCTACAGAAGTAGCATCTCCAGCAGTAAGTCATTCGCATAAGATGACTAACCGTGTCAACCCTGTTGCTTCACGCCTATCTAGAAGTGTTCCTCTATTTGGGGGTGTTCTACACTTCTCCGCTGGAGAAGAGATCATTTTTATGTATGTTGCCATTAAAGGAAGTCGCGACGCTCGCGCATTCAATGACACGTGGGGTGCTAATCGTTGCGTATATATGTTGCTGTTGTTGTTGTGTTATCGCGGCCTAATCGTTTGACTTGTGCATCTTCTTTAGAAGGCCGCCTTTAGGCCCATATGAACCATTTCGATAGGCATTGGATTTAGCGATTCGTTCACACTGGCCGGCTACGCTGACCAGCCCAGACCCCTGTTACCAGCTTCGGCTTGTGAAAAGGGCATGGACGGCCGGCTAAAGCCAGGGAGTCTAGGACAGAGCAGCCCCCTCAATGGCCCCTTAAACGTCTCTCTCTCTCTCTCTCTCTCTCTCTCTCTCTCTCTCTCTCTCTCTCTCTCTCTCTCTCTCTCTCTCTCTCTCTCTCGCGCGCGCGCGCACACACATGCACACGCACACGCACACGCACACGCACATGCACGCACGCACGCACGCACACGCACACGCACACGCACGCATGCACGCGCACACCCCCCTCCCACACACAGACACACGCACACATACGCACACACGCGCGCACGCGCACGCATACGTACACGAACGCGTGCATGCGCAGATTTTCGCCACATGGTAAAAACAGCGCGAGGACCGGACTGAGCGAGTGAACGCACAAAGTCGAAAGTGAGTGAGTGAGTGAGTGAGTGAGTGAGTGAGTGAGTGAGTGAGTGAGTGAGTGAGTGAGTGAGTGAGTGAGTGAGTGAGTGAGAAAGAGGTCAAAGGGTCTGGTGAATGCCGACTACCAGTAAGGAACTTGCAGGTAAAACAAATGAGGCAAGTTTATTGAGCACGATTAACACAGCAGCCGGTTTTCAGGTATAACCAGAAGAGGAGGAAAAAGTGCTTAAAAGAAACAGCTTTAAAAACAACGCTCGTTCTGACTCTCTTCCCACGGTAAGATATTGTTCCTTTAATCGATTTTCATGCACGCATCGCGTTCGGTGCGGCAAAAGAGAACAAAAAGCGGCTTTCCACCGCTGTTACACGCTATAGAATATTCTCGCCTCGTTAATGACTTTTGTTGGGACCGACGCAGCGGGCTGCTGCGTTCACGCAGCTCTTGGCTCACGTGACGGTCTTAACTCGCCACGTGTCACCATCAGTTCACGAAGGCAGGTTCACAGTCAGAAAGTGGCCCGCCGGTTTCTGGCTTGCACAATGCCTGGTTAGAAAGCCAATAATTTTGAAAGACACTGCAACTTGGCGCATAGAATTGTGCGTGAACGAGTTGGGAGAAACAGAGGCACAAATATTTAGTAGGAGGCGCCCTCGGCGACAGCTGGCCGTACATAGCACAGGCACACCCCTAAAGTGAGAACGGTAGCGCTGTATACGATGGCCCCCTTTTTTATTTCGAAGATATATTTACTGAGGGCAAGTAGTGACCCCGTTCCCAACCATGAGGCAGAGATAATTAGGATAAGAACGGTGTGGAGAGAATTCGGGAGGCGCTCTCAGACAATGAATCGCAGCCTACCATTGTCTCGAAAGAAGAAAGTGTATGACCGCTGCATCTTAGCGGTGCTGACCTACGGGGCAGAAATGGAGGCTCATTAAGAGGGCTCAACATAAATTGAGGACGACTCAGCGAGAAAGGGAACGGAAGCTTATAGGTGTAACATTAAGGGACAAGAAGAGAGCGGAGTGAGTCAGGGAACAAACGCTTGTTAAGGACATCTTAGTAGAAATTAAGAAGAAGAAATGGGCGTGGGCAGGGCATGTAATGCGAAGGCAAGATACCCGTTGGTCATTAAGAGTTACAGAGTGGATCCCTAGAGAAAGCAAGCGTGGCAGGGGGTGACAGAAAGTTAGAAGGGCAGATGAGATCAAGACGTTTGCGGGAATAAATGGTCGCAGTTAGCACAGGACCGGGATAACTGCAGATTAATGGGCGAGGCCTTTACCCTGCAGTGGGCGTGGATAAGATGATGATAATGACGATGATGATGATGACTTTCAGCCCTGTATTTTTCGTCGGGATGTTAGATCAGCCCTTGCTGGCGCAAGCACACAAACAACACTCACTCACTCACTCCCATACTCACTCACTCACTCACTCACTCACTCACTCACTCCCTCACTCACTCACTCACTCACTCACTCACTCACTCACTCACTCACTCACTCACTCACTCACTCACTCACTCACTCACTCACTCACTCACTCACTCAGTCATCGTCTGTCTGTCTGTCTGTCTGTCTGTCTGTCTGTCTGTTTGTCTGTCTGTCTGTCTGTCTGTCTGTCTGTCTGTCTGTCTGTCTGTCTGTCTGTCTGTCTGTCTGTTAGGCAAAGAACCCGAGGCTGCGTTTGTTGGCTCGCATTTGTATTTACAATCTTGTGAAATTTAATGGTATAAATTTGGTTACATTAAATGGAAAGTCATCCTTGACAAACAATGACACCATCACCTTAATTTCCTTTAAAATGAACAGTGCCTCCAAATAAACTACAACTAGACCGGAACGAGGTCTGCCTAATGTCTCAACTTCAACGGGAGTGCGGATACGTCAATATGCGCGCGAGTTATGCGTAAGCACTGGTGTCCGTATGGCGAGTAGTTGTCCTCCCGACGCTCCAACCAACTAGCCGGTATAGCCCTTTGAACCCCATACCTGTGACATGAGGGAAAAAATTACACCATCTTCCCGTTGGGGAACCCTGAGTAGTATGCGAAGCAGGCATGCGATCGATTCAAGTGCCCATTAGTTTTCAGTTCGTCGTTTCCGTGAGGTAGAGGTACCAAGCTACCGTTATATTTACCGTTTGGTTTCCATGGTAACTACCATAATTTTCGCTTACCGGAAATACAAAATGGGAAATTGCGTTGACCCCATGGCTGTTTCGCATACTACTCGGGGTTCCCCTACGGGAAGATGGTGTAATTTTATTGGCGGGGGGTGGGTGGTGTTAGAGTGGAAAGGCATTACAGAGAGAGAGAGAGAGGGAGAGACGTTGTACGTGGTATGAGTTTGTCTTTATTTGAGCATTATCATCAGCATGTTCAACGTAGGTGACGTCGAGCTGTGGTTGGCGTTCCGCTTTGATTATGAACGCCTTATGGTCTGTGAAATGTAAACTCAAGGGCTGTTGTAGTGGAGGAACCCTGAAGTTGCTGAAGATGAGGTCGATGCACGTTCCCCGGATAGTTGTGGGCTGCTTGTAATCACGGCCCGCCGAGATTCGCCGACGCACGCCGCTGCCGACTACGATGAAACGTCGAAGGCGCGTGAAGCGTGCTCGTTTCGTGCCGGCCCAGGAAGACACCGGCAACACTGTCGTTCCAGGAGCCCTTAAAGGGGAAGCGTGCTCGTCTCGTGCCGGCCCAGGAAGACACCGGAAACACTGTCGCTCCAGGAGCCATAGAAGGGTAAGACACCACCGGGATTTCACCAAGCCGAGCATGCGCAGTGGGGGTGTGGACGGCACAACAACGACAACGACAAGGGAGGGACATAGCCCCGACCATGAGATGCTTGACATCTAAAACATCACCGAGGGAGCCAAGTCGGCATTGGTTTCATGGTGATGCTCCAGGTGTGTTTCTGTACAGCTTTCGCCGCGTATTCTCACTTTCTTTTCCACTGGAACCTGTGGCGGCGTAGGTATGGTGCGGTACTAAAATACATGTACGGTGTGGTACACTCAGAATGACGATACTTAACAAATGCTCAAGACAGCCAGAAATCTTACCAATGCATCTTCACCAGGCATACGTCTTGGCTTTGTTCTAAAACAGCGCAGGGATTTATCTTTTTAGCTTTTATAGGGTGAGCGACTGGCCGAGGATTTCGCGTCGCACTTCCTAAGCAAATCAATGTTGAAGATGCGTTGCACGCGTTCTCTCGTTTTGCTCTTGTATGCACACAAACAATGTCCCGTCGGCCCATTTCCTTGGTTGAAGTCTGCTTCAGAGAACCTTCCTCGCTATCTTCCTCGAGCTTGAGCATCGGACGGGAGAGAAAAGACAGCGCGCCCCTAAATTTCGTAATTGTTTACCGATAACAGAGAACGCCGGCGCTCGATGGATGCGAGACGTGTGCCCAAAAGCCGATCATTTCCTCCTTCCCGCCACATTTGAGATCGATCTTTTTCAGAGCGAGACGTTCGTCGTCGCCACAACCATCATGATCCAACCGAAGGAGGATGTTTTGCCAGAACTCGATAAGCGCGCCGTTTTGCTCACTTTCGCTTTGTCTTCGTCTCCGGGGAGTCTCTCCGAAAGATCATTTCCGCAAAGTTTAAAGTCTGGCTGGGTGACCGATAACGAAAACTCATTTGGAAGGTCTGATTCCTTCTCGCAATTTTGCTTCTGCGGTGCACTGTCACTGCCTTCCTGTTGCTTCAAATCTAGTTTCTTGTGGCCCGAGCCATGCCGCACTGGATTGTTAAGAAAATATTCAAGCTTCATTTAAACATGGCTGAAAAATTGATCGCGTGTTAGAGATGCAGAGAATGTTTCTTCGCGCATGCGCAATCTCTCGGCGTGATTCATTGCATAATTGATTCCTTTCAAAGTACACAAATTCCCAACGGGATCTGTCTTTTATTTGCGTACTTTTCTAATTATCTGTATGTGTTTCATTTTGCATATTGTCTTGGGTCGACCGACTTTAATGTATGCTGTTCTTGTTCTGAGATGCAGCCTAAACTTGATTAGCGTGGGTCGCAAAACTTGTAGAGTTTTGTTTTTATTTTGCTTGGTTACAATACATGTACAAGTGAAAGGTTAGTATTTTGTTTGTCTCTTTGTCGTATGATACAAAATTTCTTTGTATGTGCACTGCTTTTTTTAAGTCATTGAGTCGTGTTCCTGTTCGCTTGTTTGTAGTTTTTTTATTACCAGCTAGGAGCTGTGAAACTCTCGGTGCTTCGTAAATATGTTTGTTTGTTGCTTCTTGCGGTAATTCACTTGTTTATTTTGTTTAGTCGTTTCTCTCCGGTCCTTTTTAACGCGCTTTCTTTTTTGATGGGCTGTTTCTGCTGTCTTTTTTAACTGTTAACCCGCGAAGTAACTACACTTAGGTCCTCTATATATAAAAGATACAATGGCAGATAGACTGACTACCTGATGTCAGGAGACGAAAGCAAAAATGCACTAAATTGGATCAATCACGCAGGCGCTACCACATAAAAATTTGGTTATGGTGCTGGCTTTCCAAGTAGAACTTGCAACTTAGCGTATTGGGAAGATACTATTCTTTGTCTTTACTGCCAATATTTTGTTTTGCGAACTTAGATACTTCAGTCAGCGTCTGGTAACAGGCCATAGATTCTTGTTCGAAGTAAAACAATGATGGCGTGCCAAGAAAAATAAAAAAGCGCAATGACATTAGTGCACAATAATTTCGGTGTCCACTGTTTGATTTTATATCTGCACTTTTTTTAAATAGACGCACTGGTTTTGTTCTGTTCGTCATAATCACCTAACGTGGATTATTGGGTTTTGTTGATATGTTTTGCTTTGAATGTGGCGAAGGCTGGCTTTGCGCTAATGCTAACAGTTGTGAATCATGCCAGCACTGTTAGCAGCTTTGAGCTATAATGCTTTTTATTCGTACACTAGTATAATCTGGACTCCGTCCCGTACAGAGACTTAAAGGGACACTGAAGTGATATGTAAACATTGCGGGATTACTAGCGCAAATTGTAGCCCGCGGTCCCCAGGCCATGTTTCGACAACTCTGGGCGCGTTTACGCGATTTTATTTAGTAGAAAAATTAATTCGAAAATGCTGTCCTCCTCTCTTTACGCTCGCCCATTTTCTGTGGCGTTTTCGTGTGACGTCAGGAGGTGCCGAGCTCGCAATTGGCTGCGCTACTGCACGGCTCCCCGGCCTTCAGACAGAGTCAGTCGGCCCAGCGTTTCGTCCGCCGGCCGCCGACGGGTCGTCGCAATTCGTTCGCTCAGTTGAAACGAAGCCAGGACACGTTTGTGAATGGAAGAATGTGCCTTTCTTTACTTGGTTAGTTTGTACACTATCTAGCTCCAAGTCAAGGTCGCCTTCACACAAGCGCTGCACAAGCGCACATGCGACGCTTCGCTGACTGGTACGCCAGTAGGAAAATATAAGGCCTCTTGAAGGCGGGAGAAGAGTCAGCGAAGTCAATATAGGTACTAAGGAAATAAAATCAACTGATATTTTTCCCGTACAGCGTAACACTAGGGTGCGGGAAGCACTTTTTTGCACTGGGCGAACAACCACAGCGGTCAGCAGCACGACTACGCATCTGCGAACGCTTTTCCGTCTACGAAATGCAATTACTAGACGTGAGCTATTGTGGAAACTCGGGGTACGCTTACTGCACGAGCGCAATACAACAAATAGTCACCTAAGCTGCTTGAAATGCCAAAACTAAATAAAAGTGTAAACGTGTTGTACAATATATACCTTATATTACCAAGGTCGGCTGAGCCGGTCTCGTGGCCTTGTGGTCTGGGGCGCTAGGTGTGTTGTCGCAAGTGTTTTGCAAGTTACGGGTTCGGGTACGTGCTTTTTTTATTTGTAAGTTAATATTTTCGTTTTCTGCCGATGTTTTCTAGATTGAGTTCACCTTTTTTTTGGGCCGCAACGTTCATGGCTCCACGAACTAGTTCACAGAACGCGCGCAGGCTGGCACTGGCGCGCTAGCGAGTTCTCGTTGGCGTGCTGTTGCCATAAGCACCGACTGCTTGCGGGCAGTGGGCACAGGCCAGAATGAACAGACCCTTCGCCTGGTGCGAACACGCTTTTTACGGTAGAGGCATGAGTGAGGCAAGCTCCAAATATGGGGGAAAAGCGCATGGCCTTTGGGCGTCTGCGGGTACGCGGAGGGCGTTCATGCACTGCGTAGGCCTCGGCTAGTGAATGCTACGATTCCAAGCCGTCCTGGGAGGCTTATCTTTATGCATTTTCACAGCGGACAACATGGCAGAAGCGCGGTACGATGATTACTGAGGTATTGAGAATGCCCATCCAACAACGCCACCAGTTCTGTTTTACAGAGCCGAAACCGAAACCGAAACTTGTTTGGTTTTTCACCTTGGGCATCGTCCAATCACGGTGCCCGCTCCTCCTAACGTCACAGCTTTAGTTGGTGCGGCCGCCGCAAACCGCGCATGGTAGTTTTTCTTCTTTCGCGCTTTGTAAAATAATTACCGATTTGTCAACCGGATAAACGATGAAAAGTGTGCTAATTTGAGCCAGTCTACGCAGTCCAAGCAAAAACGGGAGCTTGACAAATTCACTTCAGTGTCCCTTTAAGTGAGGGGTAATGCCGGAGCCCATCACATGGCAAGCGAAGAAGCTCACAACCGCACCATGGTTTCGGTGGCGACAAGGGACCAACCTAACCCATTGACAACCTACAAGAGCAGCTCGAAATGATATCTGGAGCAACGCTGCACTCTACCACGAAGTGGCCCGTGATCCAGACCAACACGTATACCCAACACCAGCCAGAGTGAACCTGCTCTACCCTATGCTCTACACCTCACCTGCATGGCCCAACTCTCAACAGGCCTGCGGCACTATCTGCCACATCCCAACGAACTGACTGTCCCAACCATTAGACATCTCAAGACTCCGCATGATTACAAGACCAACTCAATCCCTGGGAGACGGTCATCAGGGCCTCGGACGCGGAGAGTCAGCACGAGCTGATAACCTTAGCGGATGAGGCCTAAACAACCATTGGGACTCCGGACGTTTAGGAACCCACCTATACGTTGAGCACCCGAAGTCATCTCTAATGGCTACAATAACGCCACTTTCCTTCAATTCCTCGTGCACATTGTTATTGCAGAAGCGTTTTTTTTATGTGCGAAGCTACAGCCTCGGAAGGAGAAAGAGGCTCCACAAAGGCAACGCAAAAAACCTGTCATATTTCATGGAGAAATTCTGCCCATGTAAAGGTAAATATTGTATGGTGTCATACAAGAACTCTACGTGGCCCTAATTCACCATTTGCAAAGCACGGGGACAATGTTGTGGGAGATGGGCGGGCGAATACGGTTCACAGAAAAGGTAATTGCAGTAAAAGCTTCGTGTAAAATTAGCGTGTCCTTTGTCACAATCCCCAATCTCTGTTCTATTTTGAGTTGCTCACTTACATGCCCAGAGGCATTTCAGCCATCTTTCCCTAATAACGCTTAAGTAATCAGACAGCGAGACTGTATGTACGATCGATTGGGTTCTCATTGAAATGCACGCATGAACGGCTCTAACGGAGAGGGCGCATAGTAACAATTGAAACGTGCATGGCTCTTATAATTGGCTGACGAAATGCCTTCACTGCTGCTGCGAAACAATTATAAGCAACAGGGATCTAAAAGAAGGGTACCTATAATAATCGTGGATGTGTGTCCAGCTACGAGTTATAAGCGCGTGCCAGCGCTGAGTTTCGCCGTTAGAGGTTGCGTCGATAATGTGCTGTGTACCTCGAGAAGTCTTGCGGTGTCGCAGGTCGGCAGTCATGAATTAGTCAACGATAGTCAAAATGAAACCCATCCACCGTCTATAGAAATTTGTTTTATTACAAATAGCCTTTTCAATACTTGTATGACCTTATATTAATAAGAAACTACTCTGCGATAAGCACGGTGGTTGTTTAAGGAGCTCTTGTACGAAGTGCTGATGAAAAATCTGACCGGAGTGGAAGGTTTTGCTGTCGTGGAATCAGCTCTGCGGTGTTCGCAATTTCTGTTTTTGTGCAGAAGTCTTCGACACCGCATGACGGAGAAGCAACACACATGTAGGTATGCGCCCACGCACACACACAAGCAGACAAACAAGCCAACAATATTCAAGTATTTCGCTTGAACACCGGGCCCTTGTTGTGACTTCGTTGCAGAGCTCCTTCCCCTTAAGCCACTATGAGCACCGAGGTCCAGCTCACCCCCCCCCCCCCCTATGCTCTATCTCATCATCATCAGAAATCTTGAATGATGTTGATGAGATAGATCAGACGGCATGATCAAACGCATGATCAGACGGCAAGCCACTCTCTGAAGTTTTTATTTGAGCCTCACGTACCCTTTGAATTTGGACTTATAAATCTCGGACGCCCGGGGTGTCTGTGATTTGGCCGCTTACCTCAACTCAGAAATCACGAGGTGTTCTGGCAACATTTCTAGGCTACAATTCTAGGCCATCCGAATTTCATCTGGCGTATTGCGTGAATATTTCAAGTTCGGCTTTGGTATCAGCTCTAAATCGAGCGACCGCTTCGATCTCCAGCATCACTGAAGCTTCATTGTTCAAGACGGCCATATCAAGCTCTTTTTAAAAAAAAAAAAACTTGTATGACCCACTCCTCTCTGCAACGCCCTCGAGGCCCTGAGAGTATTGTAATAAATAAATAAATAAGAAACAATCCAAGGGAGGCCACCATGCACACCCCTTTTAGACAATAAAGAGTCGTGACAAAGGGCCATTACGACTGCGCGCGCGACACGTTGGCGACGCGTCCTTCACACCCTTCCTTTTCGTTGTTGGACTCGCCAACGAAATGTCATCTCGTTACAAAGCGCCGTCGTAATACCTTTCTTTCCCACTTAGCCGAGTGCTATTGATTTTACTGAAGAAGACTTTGACAGATAAGCTCCAAATCACCGCGGTGCGCCCTACAAGCATCGCTCAATCTGCTAGCCGGTGGATAAACATTCAGCCTCCCGGCTTATTTGCATGTAATAACTTGTACCGCCCAAATCAGTCTTTTCAGGTCCCGGTGAAAGATATACGAAGATATCTTTGCATTGCTCTTTCTTTGCATGTGCTGTTAGTTCGAGACTTTTTCTCGGTTCTTCGCGTCATGTTTTGAGTTTGAGCTCCGGTGCAGAATAGACACGGGCTCAAGGCCAGAATAACAAGGCGGGTCGTTATCGCCCACTGACACATGACTCGAAATGAAATGTCCGCCACTTGGGTGTTAGTATGGCGGAAGCTTAGGATGTCTCATGGAACGTGAAAAGTGACCGTATTCACCGTCGCCGTCCGTCCACACAAACGATACCAAAATGGTCGCTCTAAAAACAAAATAAAGGAAGCACATGATTCGCGTGAGATTTGAACTCTGGTCATGGACACAGGAGCTTAGTGAGTTAGACGTTGTGCTCACCAGGCACATAGACGGAATGGGACAAGAATAAGCCTTGTGCGCGCCCCCGGGGCAGGTGTACGTGATGGCACGTGAGTGTAACAGGTGCACGCGGAAAAGAGCGCCGACTGTGTGGAAACTGATGCATGAAGTGCGGCCATTCTGGCTGTCAGAGTAATGAAAAAAAAAGAAATATTAGGCGCAAAGGCCCAACAACAACAAGAACATGCACGATGTGGCAATAAAGGCGTCTTAATCTCTAGCCTTCCTCCTTCAAATCCCGTATGCGGACTTGAGGCCACGAGGAATTTTATAGCTTTTAAGAGTGCTCATGGAGGGTCTTAAAATATCTTGGCGCTACATGGTTTCAAATGAAAAGTCCAGGTGCTACATGGTTTCAAATGAAAATATCTTGCTGAAACACATGCCTAGCTCGAGGGGTTTTGTAGTCTGTGCACAACTGCCGATACTTCGTAGAATCTGCAGGGTAAATACCACAGCTCCTTTCGAGAGCCAGGGAAAACGTTTCGCATTAACCATCTTGTTGAGCCGCTCACTCCCACATCCAATTTATGTAACGCGGGCGCAAAACTGTGCCAGTCCATGCGCCTGTAGCCGTACCGTGATTGTACGGTTTAATACGCCGATGCAACGCAGGCGACGAGGCGCGCCGTAGTGGAGGGCTCCGGATTAATTTTGACCACATGGAGATCTTTAACGTGCGCCGAAATCTCGTACACACCGGCGTTTGTGCTTTACGCCTCCATCAGAAAAGCGGCCGCCGCGGCCGGGAATGGAACTCGCGACCTTGTGCTCAGCACCGCAACGCCTTAGCCACTGAGCCACCGCGGCGGGTACCGTGATCCCCTTGTTTTAGAGATTCGTTGAGTCGCCAAAAACGGCTCCTCTTATCCAACGCGGAAGACAGGGGTGAGGATCGCAATGAAGACAATTACAGTGTGTGAAGCAACCATTCTCTTCACTTGGCATGGGTATTATGGTGTTCGAGGCAAAGGCGTCCGAAGAAACTGGGTCTGCAGGTAAATGTTTAAGCAGTCCCATTGAGAGTGCTACTTGTGAAAACTGCCTTGGGCCTCATAGCGCCCTTCGATCCGGGCAATCAGGCTTTGCTACAATCCTACAGCCACCCTGTCAATAAGCATCACGAAGTGTACTGTTGGCATAGACATTAGCTCATATTGAAATAGTTTGAAGCGCAAAATAGCTAACAGCGTATTGTTTTTGAACGAAAGGAACAGGGCTGAAGAGTTCCGCTTGTTGGATTGTTCATGTAGCGGTAATATCAGTACTGTCCCGCATATACGCCTACAGCACTCGAAGGCTATGTTTCGCGCAGGGCACCTACCCGCTTTCTGCTGGTACATTGTCTGTAGAACGCCGCTAAACGTTACGCATAAATGGGTTACTGATATATTAACAAACAGTTGGAGCAGTGCCTAAAGAGACCCTGCATCTATTATTCCAACGTTTTTTTTATAAATATTCAATGCTTTCAGAAGATACTCATTGTACTCATTGATAGAATATGGGGGCGTATTGAAGCGCAGCAAAGACGAGGACAGGAACGCAGACGACGGCACACAGGGCGCTTCCTGTGTTCCTGTGTTCTGTGTTCCTGTCCTCGTCTTTGCTGCGCTGCAATACGCCGCTACGTACCAACTCGCCAAACCAATACTCTCCTCAACTAGAATATGGGGTCACAACGTACCTCCGCTAATCCGCTAAAAATTGCTCCTCTATGCCCTCAAGAGAACTCTGAAACTTTCTCGAAGGATATTTCTCTCTTTCCCGATCTCGGCGGTTTTCGAGCCCTCGTATGACGTTATTAGAGTAGTGTGGCAGCCATTGGGAGGCTTCCTTCTTGTTGCAGCAATAATTGAAATTGGTCGTAACTTTAGAAAAAAATTTGCACAAAAGCAAAGAAGGAACGGAAGGCGTTTCTACTGCGACTACCAAATCACGCAGTGCCACTCTGTGCTGGCGATAACTGTAGCTTCCACAATGCTTCCAGACGAGAAGGAAAGGGTGAAAGGGTTTATCATAAGTGTTGCAAACTCCCTTTAATGTTAACCTAAGCAATATAAATACCCTATGATGGTTGCCAAAGTTTAGATATGTTCCAACGAAATGTTCCTGCCGACGCCACGAAGTCGCTGCTTTGCGGTTATCAATCGTGTACAGCAAATTAAAGCTCCAAGATACTCCGAAAAACATGCCGGGAAGTTAGAAAACGAAAGTTTGGTCACGTGCAAACACCAAACTGCAAGCTAAATCACGGAAAAGGCAAGCGCCCCTCCCGCACAAAAGTTTCCAGCGCTTCCAATAGCAAGAGCGGCCGAAGGATGTCCTGTCCTCCCTTGACGTCATGAAGGGCGCGATTAATCAGAAGCGTCATAGACGAAGCGGAAGCGCACGTTTTGTGAGATAAATAGCAGTTGGACTCAGGTATGATGAATTTCAATGTGATATTTGTACTCTGCGGACGAGAAACTATGAAAACGCACATCTAACTTTGTTTTCTTTGGAAAGCGCTCACTCTTACAAAAACAGCTACACTGGAAACCCGATTTTACGACTTTTAAGGAGCCGCGAGAAAGCGTCATATATCAGGGGTGTCGTACGACCGGGGTGCGGGTAAATTCTGGCTTAGTAGATGGTCTCACGCGACAGGTGTGCTAAGAACTTATTTAAACTACTATATTTAGTGCGTTTTCGCATTATTTGCGATTCTTTAGCTGAAATCCCAAGTTTTAAAAAAAGCAACGCCTATGTTGTGCTCCCTTCCCTTTATGGCGTCCAGCTAGCCCGCCGGCCAAGTGCCGCGCGCTACGGCGATTTAAGGCCGACGTGGTCGAGAAAATTAAGAGAGGAAAACGCGAGTGTGAAACTGCTAGGGCCAAGCGAAACGAACGATAATACAAGGCGGAAATGAACAAAAAACAGCATTGGCGTACATGGCTGAGACATCCCTTGAACGGTCCCTTGCCATCGCTGTTGGGTAATAGTGCTTAACACATAGCGGTTTTCGTTTCCCACAAGACCCAGCAACGCGAAATAGATAAGATAATTCAACATTCACAAGTAAATCATGTTGTGGCCAAAATTATCGCGTGGTCTTGCTAGAGTGACTTGCTTCGGCGGCCAGCGAGGGCCCCAAAATGGCGGTGCCAACGGGTGCGTGTCTCCCCCATCGCCTCCTGTATTTTGCTCCACCCTGACGGCGGACGCGCGTGAATTGAGGCACTGTAGCAAAGAAAAACTCCCAAGCATTTCCCCGAGGGTGAACATGGTTAAGTGCGAATGCACGGGGTGATGCTATGAGGGGGAGTAAAGTTAAAATCCGTTGGCATTCGCCCGTGAGCGCGCGCGAGCCGACCCACGGAGGTCTGGCAGTTTATCGCTGCATATATAGGGGGCTACGCCGCGCCGAGCGCGCCGAGCCAGGTGGCTGAGAGAGGAGGCGAGCGCAAGGGGAGAGGGACAGCGGCGCACGGCAGCTGCAGCCGAGCGAGGGGGAGAGGAGAGAGTGTGACGTCACGGTGGAGAGAGAGGCGCGCGGCAGCTGCTGGGGAGAGGAGGCGCGCTGTGACGTCATACCATGACGTCACGGCGCGAGGAGCGGTGCGGGGAGCGGCGCGCACCCGCGCAGCCACGGCGAGGAGGCGGAGCGAGCGCGGTCACGTGGTGAAGTGACGTCACCGCGCCGTTGCTACCGACGCTCCTCTCCGCTCCACGCCGTTGCTAGGGAGAGGAGGACTGCGGACGCCGCCGCCGCCGCCGCCGCCGCCGCCGCCGGCGGTGGAAGGTTTGGGGTCGCTTATAAAGTGCATTCGCACTTAAAAAGAGTGGAGTGGCAACGCGGCTTCTGACAAGCAGAGAGCAGATATATAGGGAGAGAGAGCGCCGTGAAAGGAAGAAACTTGTATCGAGCGGGCGGGCAAAGCGTATGTGTTTCCCTGTTCGTCGGCGGCTCAACAGGAGCTACAAATTTACAGTCCACCTGCCACCTGAACTTCGACTACTCGCTGTTGGTGCGTTGGCGTAGTGCTGCCGCGTGGGCCACCGCAGGTTAACTTCCGCTTACGAGCACCCGCCTGCTTGGCTTGCGTCTGTTCGGTAAGTGGTCTGACCCGACCCGCCTGTGGACCTTTGCACATCAAGCAGCGTCAAACGGGGGGGAAGAATAAAGAACGTCAGTTCGAGGCGGCGAAGCGGTGTAATATATGGGAAAAGCGGCGGTTTCTCCGCGCAGGGTCGTCGTATGAAGCGGACCACGTGCACCCGAGCGTCATATGATAGGAGTTTTATGCATTGTTTCTATGGGGAGTTTGCCGGGACCTCGGTGATGCTTCGCAAGAAGTGGGTCGTCGTAAGTCCGGGGGGCGTATCAGCGGGGTTTCACTGCAATAAAAAAACTGTGGTTGGTTCCTCTGTCGTAGGAATCGGGAAAACACGAAATGTGCAGCGAAATCTTCAGCTGAGCATGATTTGCGGGTCGGCGTCTGTCTTGTGGGTTTCCTTGGCGAGCGACGTCCTGCTGGCGAGTCATTTCGGCAAAGGTGTACTGGCGTCATTTCCGTGACAGATATGACGTCAGTGAAATCTTGGTCTATCGCGGCATAAAGCACTTTCGTGTTAAAATATAAAATCCGAAAACGAGCAACCCTAAGTATAACCAGAGTCCGTCAAAAGCATTGACGGACTCTGGTATAACGTACTCTTTGGTTCTAAAGGTTGCTTCCCCGCAAGAGAACCCTGCGTGCAGGGGTGCACCCTTTACAGGCGTCTTGCTTCGTTGTACTGGCGTCACTTCCGTGACGAATTTGACGTGAGTGAAATCTTCGGGAATCCCGAAATAAAACATTTTCGCGTAAAAGTAGTAACGGCTGTATTTACCAACAGCTTACGAACTTTAATACCCCACAGAACGGTACGTAGGTTCTGCCACGAGGTATGGACCCTAAATGTTATCGTTACTAGACTGGACCACTTAGTAACTGCTGCTAGTGTGATGCTAACATTTATTACTATTACCAAAATTCAATGACTTATATTAAACATAACTACAGCCTTTTCCCACTCCACCTCATGTATAAAGTGTTTTGCACATCCACATGCTGACTTGTATATGCTCGCTTTAAAATTCCTAATTCCAAACTAGCGCTAAAACATTTGTTTTTGCGATAAGTCCACAGACTGCCGGATCCTGCCGGATATAAAAGTAAGAAGAGAAGGTGTATGTACTCGCTCTCCGCGTGCATCCAGTTGGCTTGCTTGCTCAATTTGTGTATGGTCAAAGTGTGATATGTGCGTATTGAATATCTCTCCATATCGTGCTGCTCGTTTAGCCGATTCACATTGTCACGCGTAGCTTCGCTGCCCACACCCTTACTTTAGGGTGCTCACAATCACACACCGTTTTCATCCTTACACTGTTTTTTAGTTAAAACACCTTTTAAAGGTGTGGCCATGGGGCAAATTTTCACACCCATTTAAGATTAAGATCGCTCTTTTTACTTGGTTTGCGTGGCCAGTTAGTAAAAACAAGTAGCTAAGGGGAGTGTTATTCACTAGGGCATTCCTGCTGAAGGTAGTGGGGCTTACCATTACCTGCTTCAATTAGTAATCTTACTAGCGCTACATTTACTACCTCCTGTTGTGATAAGTAACTGGTTAGGGTTCTGTCAGTAAATGCTGCCACCTTTTTTAAGAGTGCTTCAGCTTCCCTTTATTTATTGCTGGCGCACATATACCCGAAATATGCGCACGCTGAGATCCAAGTAAGGAGAAGCACTCCCGTCAATAGGCGCTGTGTTCGTGGGGTGGGGCGCTTCTTACTATGCCCTGTATAAAAGCGGATTTTGGCAACAGAGCTGTACGTGTTCCTTTTTGCCCTTGTGTCTGTGCCCGTGTTCTTTTCTTATAACTTACAACGTGCGAGTTCGAGCTAGTTGGTAATCCATTCTACGAATTTCAAGTGCAAAAATTCAGATAGGGGACGAACGGGACAAAGACAAGCGCTAGTCCCTGTTTTTTATGTTTTCATAAAAAAAGTAGGGCTTGTCGTTTGTTCCGTTTGTCCCCTGAATGAATATTCGCGCTTGAAATTCATACTTTTCTTATATAGTTTGCTAGAATGATAGTTCCTTGCCGACAAAGTTTTATCATTGCGCCCATTAAACTTAAACTCTTATTTGAAGCCATCCAACGGCTTGAAAACGTGAGAGAGTATCGCTACTACGAACCTGTTGTAGGACAGTACTTGAGATGCTAAAACAAGTTGTACAAATAATAAACTTCTAGCAGCTGACATTTATCGAATGGCTATGCCGTTTACTTATACTTCTAGGGTAAGGCGCAGCACAACAAACGGGACGGAAAGGAGATGAGACAAACACCTGCGCCTGCCTGCGCTTACTAACAACCAAATTGATTGATTGACTGTAGTGTTTAACGCCCCGAGGCAACGTAGGCGGTGAGGCGCGCCGTAGTGGAGGGCTCCGGATTAATTTTGACCACCTGGGGATATTTAACGAGCGCCGAAATTTCATACATCCGGGCGTTTTTTCTTTTTGCCTCCATCAGAAAAGCTGCCGCCGCTGCCGGGAATCGGCCCAATATCGGCTCAAAATGCTGCACAATTCGAACAACGGCATGCAGCCACAGCTTTTGCAATGCTCAGCAATGTGACCGCCAACAAACCCATTGAGTGCATTGGCATGTTCGCGCAAACGGTCATTTATGCGACGGCCCATCTGGCCTATGGACATTTTTTTGCAATTTAGGAAGATGCTGTAACCAGCTTGAGATTTGCACTCAACAAATGGCGGAGCTCGCTTCTTTTCGCTGGTATTGTCTGCGCTGTGCTTCGAAGTCTATTCGGGGTAGTAAAGATATGTTAACGCTAACACCGGTTCTTCCAACTACTTTTTTAATATTGTGCGAAACCTTATGTATATTAGAAATCGTAGCCGAGCTATTTTTGGCCACATCAGGTGATTCCCGGCTGGCTTTGTTGGCAGTTCTTATCTCACAGAGAAGCGATTCCGCTATACTTTTTTAAAGTTTGGCTGGAGAAGTCCGCCTCAGCCAACCTACAAACCTGCTGTTCTGAGGTTACTTATACGCCTTCTCGGGTGAAGCTGCAAAATAGCCCACCCCTAGAAAACCCAGAAGGACATGTGCATGTGCTTCGCTTTCCTTTCCATAACACTGGTGGCGATTTGCGGCTTTTTTTTTTCGCAACCCAACCCTTACTGCACCCCACGCTATGGACGTAGCGTGTAGTGATCTCGGGGCATCTTTTTCCTTTCCAGGTAGTACGGAGAGAGATTTGCGCACAAGATAGTTGCATTTTTCTGGTTGGCCCCGAGGTACCCTTGCCACGGTAAGCCGTTTCCGTGATACGTCCTTACTCATCCAGGCTCCCGGCCACGCAATGAGTCCAAGTTTCGCTCTTAGTATAATTGGCAGAAGTAATGAAGGGGGGGGGGGGGGGGTGAAGTGGGGTACTGCCTGCGTACGTGACTCGGCGAAAAAGAAGCCCAGAAAAGCGTTTCGTGAAAGGGAGGAAACAACGAAAGAAAAGAAAACAAAATCTCCTCTTAAAATGCGGCTAGTGCACCATAAGGAAGCAGGGGTCCAGCAACAAAAGCAGTAAGCTTCGAATAATGGTCCCGACGTGAAGCTTCTGCAGCCAACCTTGTGTACAATTGATGTCTTCTGCGTTGTTTCGGCTCAGTTAAACTGGCGCAAAAGGTGGCAAATCGCTATGTCGACATCCGAGGACATTTCGAACACGAGAAATTTACTTACCATCGCAGGGTCTAAATGCGGATACACGTTCAACGCGCCTTCTGCAAAGAACAAAATTCTTCAAGGCATCATCGCTAGTGTCACGGGGTTAGCGACGCCTCCACCGAAACCATACTATAGTTCCTCACTCGCATTGCAAATGAGTTTCCCAGACAAGGTGCTGATTGTTGTGGACAATTAGTGGCCGACAGCATGTTGCTGGCGCCAGTTGTTGGCACAAGCGTTCCTGAAAGAAGCAATGGCAATGTTTTTTGTCCCTAGGTGATCTTGTGTAAATAGTATAACACCGATTTTTAGAGCGACAGTTGACTGCGTACCTAGTAACAACACTACAGTAAACCCTCGTCGTCAACTCTGAGTGGTCAACAAGTTTCCAATTAGCTGCTTTTGGTGCGCAATTAGACTGCGAGAAACGTTGGGAAGCCTGCCATCAGGCACCAAACCATAAAAAGACTAATCAAAAGGGTATCTACTTGACACACGCAGCGAGTTTCTTCAGATACGCTCGTCTTTAACTTATTGAAAAGAATATAGTAACTCGCGAAATCCAACAGGCACGCCGGGCCTCAGGCGAGACAAGAGGGGCGAAACGCGACAAGAAGTAACAAAAGAAAGCCCATCCATGAATCCATGAAAATCACTTAGGAGATTTCCCCCTATAATAAAAACGTCGTCATCGCATAAACGCAGCAGCAACACGAAACAGAAGAAAAAACTTTAAGGCAGGCAATGATTTGCCCCATCCTCGGGGGAGCCGGGGCATATAAGTAGTCTAAGGAAAAAAAGGAGGCGGGGGCGGGAAGAAATGGGCTGGGGATTTGTATCGATCACCCCCTTCTCTTGGGGTGGAACACCACTGGAGCGCAAGTGCAATAGACCTTGGGCCGTCCTTGACACGCCTTCAATAAGAGCTGCTAAGACTCCGTCACCTTCTCTCCTTACTCCAACCGTGTTTTGTTTGATTTGCTCCTTGAAGCCTGTTTCCTTCTCGGCCCATTTGCGCCCCTCGTGTGCCCTCTCTTTGCACACGCTACCCAATCGCAGGGCCGATTTCTCTTTCCTTCGTAAGCCTTACCGCATTTTTTTACGGCTCTTCCCCCAGGCTCACGGCTTCTTTGCCGGATTGGTCGTTTCTTCGGTTTCTCGGGGTCCCTTTAAAGGGAGGCGTGTCGGTAGCTGAGCTTTCGCGTGCTCTTTTTTTCCCCACTTTTCCCTGTTTGTTTTCGGAAAGAGCAGTTCCATTTGTTCTCTTTCCTTCGCGAAAATTCGGGAATGCGGGCGAATTTTCGGATAAAGCAGAAAATAATGAGCAGGAGTAGAGACGGCATCTAAGTGTATGCGTCGAAGAACGTGTATATACTAATTTCGAGCGGTATTTAGGGGGGAAGCCCCTTGGGGTCTGGGGCTGTTGGCGCCTCCTGTCGTCGGCATCGTAATCGTCGTCTCATGCAGTCACGGTACTAAAACTCCGGGAAACTCGTTTGAACCTCGCGCAGGAGCGCTTCGTAACGCGTTCTAAAAAATAACCGGTACACTCGTTTACGCCTCACAATAGAACCCTTCGTGCTTCAAAGACAAAAGACTTTTACAGCAAAGCTGTATACCTCTACCCCCAACGGTTTCATCTTCGTTGGCAAAAACGCCAGGGCGCCAAGAATACACTTATACACTGCATATATGCTTCGCCCCTCCCCAGGTTTCACGTTAGGGAAACGTCCCGGGATTTTTTTTCTCATGCCCCATCGCAATTCAGGGCCTACTTCTTCCACACCCTCCTCCTTCACCTCGAACGTGGTTGGCTTGACTAGCCTCAGACCAACTGATGAAGTGTCACAATAATTGTTCCAAGGAGGCCAGGAAGCCACCACTGGTTCTTTTATGTTTTAATTAACATCTATATTATTTTTACCAAGTTTTAATAAAATATATATCATTGTTATTCAGACAAAGCAGTCTTCTGAATTAGCCACCTTGTATTGTGTCTTTATGGCCTGTTTAATAACCCACTGCAGCTTGAAAGTTACCTACTGACGGCATGAGCTGAGACAATAGCGCCACCTCACCATGAAAAATCCCCAAACTCGTCCAGTATATACGGCTGCGTTACTACCATCTCAAATGCCACAAAACGTCACTATAACTGATTAACGAAATAAATGGTCACCACAAGTAATCTAACCTAGCCCGAAGTGTTTGCGAAGTGGGAATTTTCATTCTGCGCTCTAATCCTGGTAACCTCTAATGCAACCTCTAAACGGAGGTAATCTGTAGCACAAAAACTACAGTAGTTCCCATCAGATATTGCCGTTATTGCGCATAACTCTTAATGCTATCAGCTTCACGTTCAAGCCATTATGGAGGCTACTTCAGTGGATTGTTAGTTAATTCAACAAAACGTGACCTGTAACATTTACGCATTAACCTGTGACAGCCTCAAATAGCTTATGTGGGAGATTCCACCTTAGACCAATTTTGTGCAGTTAAAATGGGTTGCTAACTGTGCCCAGTAACCTCTGCGAACAAGACACCCACCATTCCATTTGCTGTTTTTGGGTGAACTCGACACGATCTTGCGATGAGCATTACAAGGGGACTCTCTCCGTTTGTGAGGGTTGCAAAGAAGAAAAAAAGGTAAGGGAAGACAAAAATAGCACGAACGCTCAGCGGACTAAAGTCTATTTTGCCATGTCACACGTGTGGAAAGACAAAGGGGTCAGAATGAAAAGATAAAAAAAGGAAGGGGAAATGTAACAACAGAGCCCAGGGTGCTGTGTCCAGAGTTTTGGGCATTACACGTTTGAGTCATTGACTACCAATTCAGTCCTTCATGCTATATTTTTCTGCTGTACAAAAAAAGGGGAGGTCCACTTACCTGTTTGTCAGAGAATAGACGCCGATAATCTAGGTTCTACGTAGTTGAGGAGAGCTGCTTTCTGATACGCAAATGTAACCTGTAACGGGTAACGTGACCCATTATTTTTAGCAGATATATTAACGTGTGCACCTCACGGGTTGTTACAAATGGTAATAAGTACGTTAATAAATTATTCTGCCCCCCCCCCCCCCCCAAAAAAAAAAAGCGTCGCTGGTAACACATTTACTTCCAACGCCTGATGGCTAACACTGTTTTGGTTACCCGGAAGCAATCTAGGCCACTAGCATGCATTTTTTTATAAAACCATGTTTTCAACTAAAATAATTTCTGTTTTATCACTGCTTGCACCTTAAATCATTAAAATATTTCCACAGACACCCACACGGCGACAACGGGACTACGCAACTCTGTTTCGCGCCGCTGTGGAACGATTGCGCAATGAATATGTTCATTGTGCAATCCCGAGCGCACGCCATTTACTGCAGCTTTTTTTTTCAATATTATCCCCAAACTTCTACCCTAACAACACCATTAAAACATTCGTCTTTTTACACAATCACCCTTGCACAATTCCGCTGTGTTGACTAGAACTGGACGTTTCAGAGTCCGATGGAGGGATTGTAACGAATTTAGGGAACAAATGTCCCATACATTGGCCCCATATTCAGACGGATTTTAAAAAAGCAAAGCCGGAACATTCATTTCCCCTTTTAGAAAATTCCCCTTTGAGAAAATTCCCATTTAAAAAAAAAATTAACACGCCTTCCTAAAGAAAGAAGCGCGGAAGATAAAAGTGCGTCCAAACTTCGCTGAAACTGCGTCCAATCGATCATCAAACCTTCAAGGACCCAACAAAGAATGAACCCATGCGACGATGTTTCTCGCACTAACAATTGCATCTACTAACGATTTCAATGTATATACCAATACGTGGTTTGTGAGATAATGTTGTACAATTGTACTGCTTCATAATGGGTGCGTAGATTGCCCTATCTATATACAACCCTCTTTTTTCATGATTTTCAAGTAACCGTTTTGACACAATTGAAGCCCGGTTTCACGCGTGTGCCGTGTGCCCTGAGATCTTTCCAGAGCTTTTCGGTTGACAAAGGGGTCTATAGGGGAATGCAGTATTTTTTGACAGAACGCCATCTGTTGAACTAAAAGCTTTCGCTTGAGTCTATCCGTCTATCGTGTTTCGTGCATCGTGTACCGTCTATCGCGTGTTTCCGTACAGGATAAAAAGGTGAGGGCCAAATGCGACGTCCCTGCAATAAGTATACTTCGGTAGGTGCCCACAAATGACATGACTGTTTCGTTCTCTTCTGAGCATTAAAATGAACTATCCGAAGAACAAAATAAAAGACAGCGGCCGTTGAAAGATGCAATCAGTGATTTCGCTGTGGCGTCACACCAAAACGGGGCATTATACCACAGCAACGCCGTCCGTTCCGGCATAATATGGGGTGCATATGCTCGCCGCGTGTGCCCATCGCCGCTAGCTTGGCGTGGGTGCGTCACCGGTCTCCCGGCGCTGAGCTACCAAGCACGTACATGGGAAATAAAATGTCTTTGACGATTCGGATAGAGCGGATATCAAAGCCAGACCATTCTGCCTCCGCAGCTGTGATAAAAAATGGCAGCATCTACACTCCGTGGATGATGGCGAGGGTGCGGAGTACGGGGACTCGAAATGACATCCGATTTGCGCCCGACCGTCATTCGATTTGAGACGTGAATTGCACCTTGATTATTCCCTAAATGAAACTGCAACTCACGGCTCAAATCGAATTTTGTTATATGGTGGTGTGCGCACGGATGGACGCGGACGGACATTGGAGGTCCTAAGGTACTCCGCACCGTTACAGGCGAGGGAGTAAGCCCAATGGGTAAGGCGACTGACACTGACTCTGTCTGGTCTACCAGACACAGGCTCGAATGCTGCCGGTGCCTGTGTGATTTTTTGCGATTGTAAATGCTATGCGCATGGACGTGGACGGACATTGTGCAGTCCTAAGGTACTCCGCACCTAAAAACCTCTTCGGCGGAGTGCTTGCTGATCGCTACTTTTTACAGTGTTTTTTTTTTCTTGTAATCAAGGGCATCGGTACCGGGATGGCGGAGTCCAGGGAGCCCCCGCATCGGCTCCTGGAAAACCGTGTGGCTTTGGACAGGTAACGACGCTTGGCCACGGCCAAACTGGATATTTAAGGGGTGCAATAATAACCAGCGTCATAATACTGCCCAGCCGAAAAGCACAACAGAACTATGTCGCACAACAGAATTATCTGTTGTACGGCAGGTATATCTGTCATAGAACAGGGATCTCGGCTGAAACTAGAGGATGGCCTGTTGTGCGACAGAAATCTGTAGTAGAACTACAGAATGTCTGTCATTCGATAGACATTTCTGATGTACGAACGACAGAATGTCGTATTCCCTTAGAGGATCATCCTCTAATATTTTCTGTTGTGTTTTTGACTGGGAGACGTTTCATTCAAGAAGTGCTCTTTATGTCAACTTACATTTGAAGTCCGGCTACGCTACGTTAGAGGCAGAGAGAGCGAAGTGTTGGCGAAAGAAAAAAGTAACAAAATAACCTTTAATAAACGACGAGCCATAGCTGACGGTTTTGGTTTTCAGCGGGGTTTTCCAGTTTGCCGAAGACACCTCCAAGGTGCAGAGGGCCTAAATTTTCCCGTTCAAGTAGCCCAAAAAAGACTATCGTCTTCCGTTTACACAAAAATGCAGATTTGGCGCAAATAACACCTGTAATCGTTATAATAGCGTAAGTGGAGATAATAGGTCGGGCAGAATTTAGAAAAACTCCAATATTTCGCTCTAAAGAACTCGCAGTCTAGACAAGCGGCGTAAGAATGATTAGTAGACAATTATTTGGATTTCTGCAGATTTTTTAGTTTCTAGGCTGTGAGCAAAGCAACAAGCGTGCGCAGAGAACCGGATTAACATTAATGACAACCACACTGTCCTCTGTTGACGGGTTCGAAAAATGACAAGAAACCTTTACTATCATTCGTTGTCGTCAGTTCGTTCGCTTTTGCGGAGGGTTTGCAATTTCTGGTTGTGTGGAGCAACTTTATTCTTCGATGCAACTTAGGTTCCAGCCTTACCGAGGAAATGATGCTTCAATGCATTATTAACTAGCTCGGGAAACATCTGCGGACAATTTTAAAATGTTTGTCATATCACCATCAAAACACCACTGATCTACGAAGGGCGTTGTTGGTGCTTCACTGTGTCCACGAAGGAAAAGCTTTTTTCATAAATGTGCGGAGGAGCGTTGCCTTCCTTTCTGCACATGCATATCCTAAATTAAAACGGCAACAACGACAACACAAAATTAGCAGTGGCTTAGCTCGGCTACGCCAGGATATCCGTAGCGTGAGTTAAGGTTCAGCACCCGTATTCCAATTGGATTGGATTTCAATCCAACACAATCCAATTTAATCCAATCAAATCCAACTCAAATGCAATTCAATCCAATTCAATCCAATCGAAGCCAATCCGATCCGATCCGATCCAAACCAATACAATGCTTCTAGCGCTTCCGCAGAACGGCCCTTCACGGCACACGCGAAACCGCTCAACCTCGCCGAGTGTAGCTTACGCTACAAAAACTAAGTCGAGCACCTTCGTCGTGTGCGAAGGGACGGTCTCCCCCAGTCCTTTTGTTTTCTGAGACGACGCAGGGAAAGACAAAACCGGGGATATTTGCATTGCAAAGAGCGCTTTTGTCCATTAAGAGGACACCTGCGAAGACGGCGTGTCGAAGCTTGTTCCCACAAGGAACACCCTCTTATCGACTCGGTCGGCCCTTCTCTGGCGTGACTGAATGTCTCTCCGCCTGCTGAGTGTTACGGTGGAAATGAAAAAGTGCTTTTCCTTTCACACCTGAGACTTGGTAGCGTGGTGTGTCGCGTGAGCGGTCGTTTATGCAAAAAGTGGGGCATACGGGTGAGTGGGAGAAGGCGGAGGAATCGATGACGATGGTGTGCTTACGGTCGGTTGCAGCGATGCGTGACGGCGTCTAAGGGCGTCCAGGTATACGGTGGTGACACAACACACCGCCCGCTCTTTTCGACCTTCCGTGTGCAGCTATCGTATAACAGGAGAGGCGTTAAGGAGCGTGTCGGGGGAGTCCACCAATCGCTTCAGCGTCACCGTCATCGTGTTTTCCTTTGTGGAGTTTTTATTTTTGTTTCTATGTGTTAATGACAGTGGCTTCACAGACAAGCCTTGTCGAGAGGTTTTGTCCCCTCAAACGACATTTGCATGCGTCCTTCGATTGACACTTGCAAGGCGTTTTATTAACGATGCCTTTTAGCTGATCGTCCTTTTACACGCGAAGTAGGTTCGCGCAATCGATGGTGAAGCGCCATGCGGGGAAACACTTGGGCCTATAACTTCTAAGGGGTTTAATTTTTACGGCTGTCGGCAGCCGTGATACGTTTAGTTTCTCTAGCAGGTAATTGGAGGTCTAAATCTCATTTTAGTACGTCGGGGTCATTGTAGCTTTAGTTTCCCACTTACATTGTTGTATGTTACTCAAACGGCGCATGAACTGCAAAACCCTACGTTTATGTCAGCAGAAAACTTGTGATAGAGTAGAACTGAGCCGTGGAATAAGGGCAGAGCGGCAAGTCGTAGCCTGTAAGGATAGCTGACATTCTTATGAGTCTGCTGACGAAAGTAACTTAGTTTTTTCGTAGTTTTTCATAGAAACAACGTAGTTTTTTTCCGGTAAAGCCACACACATAGACCCTGTCTTAATCTCACTAAGCCGCCGTTTGGCGTGTTCACAATTACAGTGATTACGAATATTACCTTCTGAAAAAGATTTAGAAGCGATTATTACGGTATTACGGGGGCAATAGCGTATACACAATTTCTTTTTTCATTTCGATGTCCCATTTAATGCCACCTTATGATAATATAGTTTGTGCGCGTTCATCGTCCAACAATACGCATCGGGTTCGAAGATCTCAGAAGTCATCTATCGTAACGTTTACTCCAAATGCAGTTTCGCTCGCCGCGCGAGTGATTATTTATTTTTCGTCAAGTCATTTACAATTTTTCATACTAGTTACTCATAGCGCCAAGAGAGCGAGACTGTCCGTTTTAGAATAATTAAAGATTGCCTCAAAGGTTGTCTAGAGCAGAGACCTTGATTTGCGTGTCTTTTTTTTTTCGTTTCTGCTCTACCGACAGTTATGAGGCGCTTCCCGCTGTAGCCCGCGCACATACACTGGGACTTTACCCAAAAAGGACGGTCAACACTCACCGCACCTCTGAAACGGCACCGCTTCTCGAATGCACATACATCCTGGCCCACTACATATAAAGCAGACTAAAATTTCCGCCACTTCAACCTGGCAAATCCAGAAAAGAAGCGGCCACTCTCTGGGTACTGAGGATGAATGCGTATCCCCGAAGCACAGTGCTGCACGCTATCTAACCCATTGAACGTCCCCTCCCATGGCAATTCCTTTGCACACCCGGCACCCTGTACCAGCAGGTATGGTAGTGCCAACAAACCCCTCACTTTCCCCACATCCCTCCCGCCTCTCACGAACAGTGTATGGATCATCTGGTCGGCGCGGACCTTGAATACAAGCTAAAGTCGGTGAGAAAGGCCTAGAGGGCAAGGCTCAGTTTGGGTATCTCGTATTTCTTGTTGTCGCCGTCCCTGACCCAGAATCAAGCCTGCATAACACTCCCATGTTACCCCTACAATTCGCGTTCTGGGACTCACTATCCAAATAGACGGCGCAGGAATTTCTACCATCCGTCATTCATAAGGAACGCTACTGCAAATCAGACACCTCATCAAACACATTGCTAATCATCGATAAGGACTGAAAGAAAACGACCTCATGCACCTCCTTCAACCCTTACTAATAAGCCGCATCACATAGGGAACTCCATATTTGGCTCTCAAAAATAGTAAAATCCAAAAACTCGACATAATCATCCGGCAAGCGTATAAATTACCACTAGGGCTCACCTCGACAACTTCCACTTCCGAATTTCTACAGAAGGCAATTCGTAACACCTGGGACGAACTTCGAGAGGCCCATCATGTGAACCAGATTGAACGGCTCAAGTTATCACAGACTGGCTGCCACCTCCTCCGTCGCTTAGGCTACCATCTACCTGCCACCCACCACCCCCGGCAACGCATCCCCCTGGAACTACGCGATTGCATCTCCGTCGCCCCAATACCCAAGAGTATGCACCCCGTTCATATCCAGGGTCACCGACAAGCACGCATCCGAATACTGCTCGAGTCAAGCCCCGAGACATCCGCTACGTTTATGCCGCCAAATATGACACAAAGCAGCCTTCGCCATCAATCACAACCGTGAACCGCCGAGGAATTGAACTGACTTCCAGAGCAGTAATCGGCAACGACTCCACAACTGCAGAAGAAATCGCAATAGCCCTCGCAGCCACAACACTTCAAGACATTATCACCATAGTTACATATTCTCAAGCTCATGAGGACCGTGAGGGCAGCCACCGGGCGCTCCTCACGAGCTGCGCGCTCACGTGCGCTTGGTATTGTTTCTTGGTATTTTTTCTTGGTATTCTTGCTTGTTATTTCTTTCTTGGTATTTCTGGTATTCTTTTTCTTGTTATTTTTGCTTGGTATTGTTTCTTGGCTCCACGGCGAAACTATATGCTTAAACACCTCTGCTGTTAAAATACCAAGCGCATGGGAGCCTGCTCCTCGTGAAGACTGCCCGGCATCGTCCAGGCCTGTGCGTGAGCTTGCTCCACGTGAGGAGCTCCGGCCTTCGTCGTCGTCGTCTTCGGCGCGGCGGACCAGTGGCGCTCCGGTTGCTACGGGCTACGCCCCCCCTCACCCCCCCCCCCCCCTTCTCCCTCATAGAGGCGGAGGCCATGGTGTTGCCCACGGGACGTTTATGGTCGGTTGAGCTCGGGAATTCTGGTAGCGGGATAGTTGAGTCTCAGGGAAGCAACGTGAGCACGCCGTGCGAGGTCCGCGCGGCGAAATACGCACAGCTACAGGCGCTACGCGTTAGCGATCAGGAATACAAGGTCTACGCGTACCAAGCCGCCCCCGACGGCACCGCCAAGGGGGTGATACACGGCATAGCTAGGGAAGACAGCCTAGAGGAGATCAGAGCCAACGTCGTCAACGAGTACAACCCGCTAGCGCTGGACGCACACCGCATCGGTAACTCCTCGGCGGTCATCGTCCTCTTTCAAGGCCTGAAGGTGCCGTCGACGGTCAAGTACGGCGCAGTATTATTGCGGTGTAGCCTGTACAGACAACACCGCGAAGTGTGTACTACCTGCGGCAAGCTAGGACACCGAAGGGACGTGTGCCCGCAACCGCACGTACGGGTGTGCCTCGCGTGCGGCACGCGCGACCCAAGCGAGGGGCACGAGCTCGCGTGCAAACCGCACTGCAAGCTGTGCGGAGGGCCCCATTCAACCGGCGCACCGGGCTGCACGAATAAATTCAAGACCCCGTATGTGGTGAAGCGCCGGCAGTGGGAACGCCGGGAGCAGGCCCCCGAGAACGACGACCGCAGTTTCCCGCCATTAAACCCCGCGAGAGGACGCGGGCGCAGCCGCAGCCGCGGGCGCAGCCGCGGGGGGCGCAACCGCAGTCGCGCGCGAAGCGACGCCAGCTGTTCCGCCTCTCGAAGCGCAAGGGGGAGGAGCCGCAGCAGAAACGCGCCACGATCACATGAGCGCGTGGCGTGGACTGCCGTAGTCAAAGAGACACCTGCTCGCCGCGCCCGCTCCAAAACGCCGCGGAGAGACGGCGAACATTTAGACGTCACGCCGCGAACGAGTCGCCAATCCCCACCTGAAAAGAGGATGAACGCGGTAATCGTGTCACTGCGAAACGAAAACGCGCAACTGCGACAGCAATTAGCCGACATCAACGAGAAGCTTTGGCCCACATCCTGTGGGACTGTGCAGTGCATCCTGTAGAAGCAGCCGACCTCTACGGCCGGTTGCCGGACACCATCGTCAGTGCCGCGAACTCACCGGACCTGACATCACAAACCTTCGCCGTCCAGCAGCTCGAGGCTGCTCTCGCTAGGCAGAGGCGGAGAGAGGCACCGACGGGGGGTAAAGGGACGAGTTCCCGAGTACCTTTCGCGCGCCGCTCTCGCCGACGCCGGCGGGGCCTAGTCCCGAGGGCGACGTAAACGCGTCGGGGGGAGGGAGCGGCTCTGTGTAGCCCGGACCTCCCCTCTGCTGGCATTAAATAAAGTCTTTCTCTCTCTCTCTCTCTCTAAGCGGGCTTGAGTCGGTCGTCGGCGACGATGTGTTGGCGGCCGTTAATAGAGTTTTAGCATACCGTTACCGTGTTTACTTTAGCGTCTACTGTGCTTGCGGGACCCGCCGCGGTGGCTCAGTGGCTAAGGCGTTGCGCTGCTGAGCACGAGGTCGCGGGTTCGATTCCCGGCCGCGGCGGCCGCTTTTCTGATGGAGGCGAAAAGCAAAAACGCCCGTGTGTACGAGATTTCGGCGCACGATAAAGATCCCCAGGTGGTCAAAATTAATCCGGAGCCCTCCACTACGGCGCGCCTCATCGCCTGCGTTGCGTCGGCGCGTTAAACCCCACAATCAATCAATCAACTGTGCTTGCGGGAGTCGACTGCGTATTCCCAGGAGTTACCGCGAACGGTAACTTACAGGCACAGGCTTTACCGTCGCCAGCGAGCTTCCAAAGCAAAGTTGGTGTACCTTCACATCTTGATTACAGCAAATGCAGTGCGCTCGGCGCTTGATGCTTGGTACAGCTGATAAACGTAATCTTAGCTGATGCTGTTTATTAGGTTTTTCTTGTTAGATTATGCTCAGGACCCCGAGAAACGACTATTTTTCTGAATTCGCCTAGCACATTGGCCGCCCCTAGTTGTGCTAAGCCCCGCCCCCCTCATATAGTTCACATAAGTTTCTCAGCTCGCAAAGCGCTTTTACACCTCCAAAATGGTGCTGGGCGATATAGCGTAGGTTATTAAGTAATTACTACAACCTATTTTGCTCATTTCTTTCCGAAATGTGCCTAATTGTACCCTGATTCCAACTCTACTCAGTAGATGGCGCCACCGGCATGTTTTCTTTTTTAGCGCTCTACAGGTGATGGCTGCAGTATTCTCGAAACAACTATTGTTATTGTGAACGCTTCATCTGAAAAGGGATGCATTCAAGCTAGTTTAAACGAAAGCAAATATGTATGAGCAACAAAATTATGCGTTGTTGCGTTGTTTGCTTTGAGAATAATTCATCAGATGTTATTCACACTAAAAACAGCGCAGGGACGAGGACGGAAGAAGTGACAAACTAGGGCGCTTTTCGACAGCGTCCTAGTTTGTCACTTCTTCCGTCCTCGTCCCTGCGCTGTTTTAGATGCGACTGCATCTCATTCACTCGCCTTGTCCCTCCATACGGCGTTGTCCGTCCACACCCCTTCCCCTACACTATAAAAAAAAATAATAGTTAGCGGCGCCCGGTTTCAATCCCATGACCATGTGGGCGGAACGCGAGGTACATGGTGCTCTTCCCACTGCGCCACAAAACCGAGACAGAATGAAATGCTACGAACGCGCCTTATATCCTTGACTCATTCAAACTACGTCAAGAAGCTACTGATACAACGCATGATGGGGCAATGATTAACACTTGCAATAAAAGAAAAGAAGCTCCCACTTACAGCAACACTGATGGAGTAAAGGTCGTTGCGACAGCGAAGCCCAAAGCATACCACTTAGAGAAATTGACCAAGATTGGCCAATAAAACATAATAATAATCATAAAACATAGATCATACGCCTTCCCGACACGTTTCACGCGATTTCAGAATCAATCCAACGGAAAAACCAAGTGAACCCAACGATGCGTTGCATCTACACAGGGTTCCCCTCGCGGGGAGGTGGGCGCAATTTTTTAGTGTGAATAATGTGCACCCAACTAGCCAAACGTCAAGCCTTAGTAAGTTAAATTCATCAGATGTCGCTGCCTGCTCAAACGCCGACCGGAACAAGCAAACCGCAAACGGTGTGCTAAACCGTGTCCTACCGTTTTCAGTGGTAAACGGAGACTCCGACTTCCGGAAACAGGGTAAACGGTAACGCAAACACCGTAACGATATGCTAAAACTCTCAATTGTCGACGGTGATATTCTTGGGGTGCCGCTCGCTGTACGAGGAACGTTCATAGACTTGCTCTTTCTATTTTCTCTGCCCTGGGATCTGCTGTCCGTGTGGGGAAAAGCTAGGTCGAACCCTACCTCTGCTGTTTCTCTAGCCTTGCATCACTATTGCAAGCTGTGCCAATTTTTTAAATGCGAATGCATTTATTAGCCGGGGGTTGTCTTGCTTCTTTGGCCGGCGTGCGCCTGCATTCCTCCATCGCGAGCGCACGTGAGCGCGCGCCTCGTAGTTCTGCATTTCGTCGTCGTCGTCGTCGTACATGCGAATGTGCGCCTGCATTCCTCCAGCGCGAGCGCACGTGAGCGCGCGCCTCGTAGTTCTGCCTTCGTCGTCGTCGTCGTCGTAAATGCGAATGCATTTCTTAGTCGGGGGCTCGAGACGCCGTTGCCGCGCAGCTGGACGCGGCTATGGAAAGTGTGCGCGTGCGCTCCAAACGCTCTGACCCCATAGTCTTGGTTGGCGACTTCAACGTTGACGTGCGCAAGAAGAGTGGCGAGTGGCTGGTCGAGTACATGCAGACCAGGCACTCTATGCATTGTCTCTCTGCCGGCTTTGACACGTGCCCCACTACCATTCACGGGAGTTGCATTGATCTGGTCTTTACGCGAAACTGTGACTCGCGTATGCTTCTCAAAGACCCTTTGACCGTGCACTTTAGCGATCACAAGGCAGTGATTGTGGCCGTCAGGTACAACGATAACACAAACAGGTGCTGATGAATAAATGATTACGTTCACACTCTCGTCATTAATTACGCCATTACTCGCAACACACTCATCGGTGCACCCAATGCGTTCGCATTTCTGCACGATTCCCTTCGGGGAGGTGCGGGGGAATTTTTTGTTGTTGCCAGACCAACCAAATAGTGAGGTGCTGTAGGTATCTTTCGAGAGACTCATCTGAGGCTTATCAAGGCGAGAATAAACGAGATAGAGAAATAAAAAGGGTGAAAAGCAGTGCTCTTTACCACACCCTTCCTTTCTAGAACATGTTCCTACGTGGCCGCAGAGTATTGGGGAGTAGTCCGGGTGGAATATTGTAGCGATAGGCGCGACCTATGCACCCACCTGTAAGAAATTAACTTCTAATGAATGTGGCTGAAGTAACGTTGTATTGAGGTCAGTAATATTTTTTCACTGTTTAACTTGTAACACTAGTTTACCGGCCTTACTCCACACGGCGACGTGCGTTGAAAGACATTCATCATTGTTGGCCGCAGATCGTGGTAGAGTGCGTGCGTGTTTTGCCATCGCCGTTGTTCAGGCACATGCGCCGCCCAAGGGAATATGCGTTTCACGAGATGGGGGTGGTTTCCCTACCCACTTCTCCAGAGCCGGGAGCGGATAACCTGCATTGTTTCGTAGTCTACTGCGCGAACTGATAAATTACGGGCTGTTGCACAACTATAGCTACTGCCAGCACAAAAAGTTTTCGCGTATGAATGAAAAAACACGGCTGTGCGGCGAGTCTCAGTAAATAAATGTCCCTTCGTGGCTTGATAATAGAAGAGCGTGAAGCTATTCTGGGTGCACCTAATGAGCTTTTCAATTACATGCGCACCAGGCGTTGTCTGCAGTGTAGGGGAGCATATGCTGCTACATGCTGGTAGCACAGGGCTCAATGCTTAAAAGAACACAGCCGGAAGGAAGATACGCAAAGCAGACGGATGTAGCATCGCGTAGGTTGCAACAGAACTGCAACAGGTTTCCGTAACTCTGTTCTAGCGTTAATCGTTACGTCGAAATATAATAAAAGTATACTCCGAGACGAACAAAGGGCACTCTTGATTCCTGTTTAACGCCCACAAGCGCCCAACATTGATATCGGAGCCAATCCAGAGTTCGTATATAAGAGGCCATGTGGACAAAGTACAAGTATGCTTTAGTAAAAGGCTTATTTGTCCCGATAACAATGACACCACTTTTATTGCAAACTTCGAACAAACAATGGAGATATTAGGAACACAGACGAAGCAGTGGCTCCTTCCCAGCCACTTTTCGGGCGCATCGCTATGACGTCATTTTTTTTGTTCGATTGCCGGCCGACCACCTAAGGCACCGCCAAGAATCATGACTGGGCGATTATGCTGGGGACCCTTGTTCCGCTTGATGGTAGCACTTGAATACTAACGTGCAGTTGGCGCACTGGAAACTGTGTTTTGTAGTGCAAGTTACACTTCGCTATCTAGGGCAGTCTTCGCGGGGTGACCAGTTTTGCCCTTGAGCGCTAGAGGTCGAACCACGCCCCCTCCCGCAAGCGCCGGCACGGGGCAGCGGCCCGAGAACGGGAGAGATAGGCGACGAGGGGAAGGACACGCGCGCGGGACGCGTGCGCGGAACGTCGCAGAGGAAGGCGAGGAGGCCGCCGCCACAGCGATAAACGCGCGCCACGAAGGAAGGCCACGAGGACACGTGCGGCGCAGAAACATGTGCTATAGAGGAAGACGAACATCCAGCTGTAGTCCCTGTGCCGCAGCGTGGCTTAAACAACGCTGTAAGGCGAAAAAGTTGAAAAGGAGGAAAAACGCCACTCTTGCGTACAGCTTCGCTACCTTCAAGTCTTACGCATTAGTGCGAGCTTCCTTCATTTTTCTTCAAAAGGGGTCCTGAATAAGTCACTTCTGCCCGTATTACGTCCTTGTAGCACGAAATTTCGAATTTTTGATATAGATAGGTATTTATGTTTTATTATTAAAAACATCTCCCTGGACTGGAGCTGGGTAACTTGCCAAGAGCTAGTACATTTAAACGGAAAGTTGTAGTGTGTCTTCGTGGCCCCTTTAAAAAAATTACACCATCTTCCCGTAGGGGAACCCTGAGTAGCATGCGAAGCAGCCATGGGGTCGACTGAAGTTCCCATTAGTTTTCAGTTCCTCGTTTCCGTTGACGTTCAGCTTCGCGTGCCTTCGTTGTATCAGTAGCTTCTTGACGGAGTTTCAATGAGTGAAGGACATAAGGCGCGTTCGTAGCACATGCTCCCTTATCGGTTTGTGGCGCAGTGGAAAGAGCGCCACGTACCTCCAGTTGCGGCCAGAAAGTCGTGGCATCGAAACCGGGCGCCGCCTAACTATTTCTTTTTATAGTGGACTGCGCTGACGTCAGCCCAAACGCTGACGGGGCTGAAGAGACACGCATGCGCAGTAGAGTGCGGACGGCAGACAACGACAATGACAAGGGAGGGACACAGCCCCGAGCATGAGATGCTTCGCATCTAAAAAAGGTAACAAATGGTCCATAGCTCAAGTCAAGGTAGCTCTCGAAGGGTGTCTTTCAGGGCTGGCACACGTGAACCGTCGCTGCATCGTAACTTCCAACTGCGACCTAAACTTATGGCACAGTGAAAACTCTGTATGGACGTTTTTTTCGGTGCAATAAGTTCCGACCAATTTTCAAAACCCCGTTCAGAAATTATATTAACGACATATATGAACCGGTTGTCGTGGTGACAGCATTACGTAGCTATCAATTTGTTCCCCCCCTCACATATGCTAATTCTGAGTCGCACGCTTGTGGCACGCGGGAGCAATGAAACTATAATTTAAGTGATCATGTAGCATGCAGTGATACCGACCCCACTTTCCCTCGAAAAAAAAAAAAAAAAACAGGCAAACGTTTGCGCAGCGGTTCTGTCTCATAACGGCATTACACAATTTTTTCTCTCTCAAGAAAAGCAAATGCAGGGTCACTGACACGGTCATAAACACGAACAGCACGAAGGCCCTACACAGCTCGTAAGTGTACGGTGTACGCTGCCCGAGGACGCGTAGTGCAGCCTGCGCTACAAAAGAGTTTCCAGTAAGTCAAATGCGCGTTAGTATTCAAGCGCTACCATCACGTGTCTATTGAAACGCTACTGAGGCGAACACAAGAAAGAACTCATAATTGAATCAGACCACGCTGGTTTCCATCTCTCTCCCAGTAAAACCACGGTGTTCATTTCCCGCTTTCTTTTTTCGCCACTTTTGTGCTAGTCGACTTTCTGCTCGCCCACTTAATCTCGCTTTCTTGGGCTTCGGCTACGGCTTGGATATAAAGCAACTGGCGAAGGCTTTCCGGACCGGTTTTTCTTCTTACATTGTGCTAATGAGCTCATCCGCGGTTCCCTTCTTCAGTTTTATTGTTTTTATGGCGCTTGAGAAAAGTGCTGCGCACACAAAGCGCAGAAAGTGGGCGATAATAAATCATCCGGATTAAAGGCAAGAAACACGCATCAGCGAAAATTAATTACTTAATTGCATTTGGTCGCTTATGCTGCGTGCGAGTTGTTACCTGTGATCCATGAGGCCTTTTTCCATTGTCTTTTATAGGATAGGGGGTGGCGCTGTTCCTTGAGCTCATTGGAAGTCTAAGAAAATCAGTCAGATGGAAGTTAATCGATTTCATTACGCGCACTTGTACTCATTGGCGGAGCCGTGAAAAAATAGGTTCATTTTAGCGGCAAATTTTCATGTTTTTGTGACCGCCGCAACGAAGATTTCGTCCGAACCATTTTTCGGGGTCGAGTAAGGAAACAGAAATATAGGCAATCAAAAACTTATTCACCAATTAACGTTGTTTCGGCGACAGAAGCTTCATTTTCCCCCAGCTTTTTTAAATTTATTCTCGCCTAATCACATGTTTCTGCTAGCCTTTGCCGACGCGTGGGACAATAATGAAATTATAAGGCGTTCTAGGCCGGGTACTTTATCTTAAAATAAATATACAAGCGAAATAACGATTTATTGCGAGAATATCCCAGACTATTATTGTTCAAAATCAAGGCAACCAGGAAATAGGTTTTCTCAAAAGTGGCACAGGACCAGGCGTAATCAATCACGGCTCATTTAAGCTGATTAACTTTGCTCGTTGTTGCCGCTTACATCAATTCGTGCCCCCGAATCTTGAAGGCCTTTCTTTTCTGCGCATTCCACGCGTCTTGGCAACATCGAAGTAGCCGTTCCCTGCGTTTACGTTCTTTGACGAACGTGAAATTGTTTTTAATGGTATTACTGTTTTAAAATATACAACTGTTAATCTCCCCTTGTGTCAACTGTTGGAAGAAATTTATAAAATTTTCGTAAGAACCAGGGCAAAAAAAAAAAAAAACAAGAGCGGGTATTAAAAAAAAAGAAAGCTGATTGACCGGAGAAGTTAAGGCAAGGGGAAGTTTAATTACGTGCCCATCTTTAGAAGTACATGACCTTTCCCCGCGGCCCTGAACCCTCAAACAAAGCAACGGGAAAATACTTTTTCCACGCACGGAGACTCATTCAAGCTCCGAGGTCTTAAAAGATCACCCCGCGAGCGGAAATCGACGGACCGTAGCCGTACATGCCGCGAAAGTAAAGGATTACGGGCCTACTTATAGGAGTCCAATGAAGGCCAGATTCACATATTGCGCAAGACAGCTCGTGAATTTGTTCATTTCTATCCTTCTTTCTCTACACCTTTATTTCGGTATATAGAATATTTAGGCTCTGTTGCTTCAGAACTGAGCCCCCTACGTTCCTATTAAGATTAGCCTCGGCTCCAATCTAAATTCATATTATCTCCGAACTAGACGCCTTTTAGCCACCACATGTTTCGTTGTTTTATTTCTCTCGTGCGCATCTATCCATTGCCCACGTAATTTGGTTTGAGATCCCTGTCGCGATTCTGTGCTTCCTCGGGGACTCGCTGGGGAATAAAGGATGGGAACTCCTGGTGGAAAACAATTAAGGCGAAGACAGGAGAACCCCAGAACCGCCATCGTTCTGGCGAACGGGGAGAAAAAAGCGGTAGAAACGTTTCTTTTAGTCAGTGTACGCCATGGCCCTTATAGTTCTTTCTCCCTGCCCACGCTTTATACTAGTTATATTACTTCCACCTTTTTGAGGTTAAGTGTTTTGACGGGGAAAGGTTACTAGGCTGCATTGCGTGACTCCAGCCGTGCACGCGAGCGTCAACGTACGGATGCCATCCCACCAAAGCGGAGACGACAACTGCATGTACCGTCGATTGCACTCCAAACCAAAAACCTAGCGTTCCGGTTTTAGGTCGTCTCTAATATTGACGAGCAATGATTTTGACGTTATTTTTCGGGTCGTTTAGCCTAAAGTAAGGGCTACCTAGGGTGCCCTTGGGTTTGGGGCTACCCACACTTTGATTCTCCACGTTAACCTGGTCGCGTTATTTATTTGTATAAAAACCAATCCTGCGTTCCGCTTTACTAACGGAAAGCTGTTACGCTCGTCTATAAAAGGATGTGTGTCAGGAAGCGTGGCCAAGGTTTGCTTTGCAAAGAGTGAACACTGTTGACATGCATGCATGCTGTCAGTTGTAGTCGTTTGTAAAGGTCTTCCCTTCATATACATTGTGTTCACGTTGTTTGTTGCCACAGAAACACTTATGCAACGAGAGCTGAAAACTGCTTTAAAGGGAAGGGACAATGTCAAAAGAGCAGCACCAAAAAGGTGACGCTAAAAAACAAACGCAAAAAAATTTGTCGCCATGCCACCCTGCGAAAATGGATGTCCAGCAAAGCTGTTGCAAACCACCACAAATGGTGATGGAGGAGGACACGAAATATTTCTCGTGTGTCTCGGCGGGCTTGTCGGTTGCGCTCGGCTAGTGTCACTAGATAAGGTTGCAGAGTATCGGCAATCTTTTCTCCTACTGTTCCGCGCCGCCGCCGTCGTCATTGGTCAGTTCGCATTACGTGACATTTCTTTACACGGCGAAGGTTCATGGACGCCGCCATTTTGTTGTTTATGCGTTTTAGTCGGTCAACTCTGGTAGGCTTAGCTTGTCCTCCCTGCTCTGTGGCTGCGCGGGAATGACGTCGTTTCGAGTGCAAATCAAAGGTAACGTCCGTAACAGCATTTCAGCAGCAGAAGTGTGTCCAAAGATTTCGTTTGGCGGCATCTTTGATTGTGTTATTAACAAACGACCCGGTCCAAGTTAACGGCGAGGCCGCAGATGCCGTAATCTCCCAACATGATGAACGACAAAATGGCCGCCGTTGCTGACTTGCGTACTTCAGTGGCAGTTTTTTAATACCTTATCTAATGACACTACGCTAGGCTTCTCTTGCGGCAAACGCTGGGTCCTGCCTAGTCTGACGCATGCGCTCGGCGTCTTGGGCAATAACTGATTTGTTTAGTGACTGATTTATTTATTTAGCCTGTCTAGCCTTTAAAGATAATCTGCAAACATAACCTTTATCGGGAACACATGGTGGGGCGGGTCCCATTGTTCACAGGCGCCTTATCATTCATAATGTGGTTTGGATGCTTGTTTTGCGATTTTCCTAAACAAATTTTGAGCTCGATGCTGTATGCCTGATTAGCCTGATGCATGCGCTTGGCGTCTTAGGCCATGACGCCTTGGCGTTTTTTCCCACTGAGATAAAGCCGTTGGTGTGTAGAGTTATACAGCTTGGCTGTAAAACAACTTCCGGGAATGCCGGAGACGTGCTCCGCGTATAAAAACAGGAATTGAACGTCCAACGATTGAACAAGAGAGCCTTGCGGATGATGCAGTAAATCTAGACAACGAGCGGGGCCATTGACTCGCGAGTGAACCTCTTCACCACTCGCAAAATACATTTTACTTCTTTTTTTAATCTGCGTAAATACCAGTCCCAGGAGTCCGCATCTGAAAAACAAATGTTGCTAACAATGTTTTCATAACACCCTCAACGTGTCCACGCATTGCGACAAAACACTGAGAGATGTAGAGGTTTTCCACGTTTCCCGTGTTAGCCTTGTAAGATAAAGAGATGTCATTACTCTCCTCGGTTGTATGGATTCGTGAGTGAACATCTGTTGATGCTTGTGCTGTCGATGTTTGTTTCATTTCTTTTCATTTATTTCCCCCTTAAAGGCCCGAAGGAGGGAGGACGTGCAAGGTATGACTTACGGCTCAACCATGAACACAAATAGCAGAAAAAAGAAAAAAAGAGAGAAAAACAGAGTGGCAGAAAAAGTGTCGCAATAAAAATGACAAGAAACAGGGCTCCAAAAAGTAATCTACAACAGCATAGCTTTGCTGCATTCACCCAGACTGTGACATGTGACTGTTCAGTTTATTTCAAGAGGTTTGGTGGTTGCCGCACGTGATTATGTTATCAGGCAGGTTTTTCCCCAGTGTTGTTCCACTGGGAAAAAAAGAATTGTTCATGGCTGAAGTGAGGCCATTCATTGGTGTTATAGGGTGGCTGTGGTTTATGCGGGATGAAGTTATGTGTGATGGTTGTAAGAGGACGTGTCGTGATTGTGGGCAATAGAAAAAGGCGTGGGTGAGGCAGAGACGACAAACTATTCGACGAGATTCAAGTGATGGAAGGTTCAATGATTCTTTTAGTGCGGTGACCCTGATATCGTTAGAGTACTGGGAGCAAATAAAACGGGCGGCGTGATTTTAGATTCTTTCTAGATCATTAGTAAGATATATTTGCCAAGGATGCCAAATGGAACAAGCTTACTCGAGTTTCGGTCTCACAAAAGTTTGGTAGGTCAATATTTTAACATCTGGCGAGGCTAATTTCAGGTTACGGCGCAAGTATCCTAGTGTGCGTGAGGCTTCGGAGCAGATAGTTGGTATATGAGTTGGACATGATAGTGACGATGACAAATGCAATCCAAGGTATTTGTATGATGATGTAGAGCTAATCGGAACTGAATCAATGCTGTAGGCGCAATGCGCTGTGCTGCGTTTGTGGGTGAACGACATTGATTTACATTTGGTTAGGTACAACGGCATGAGTGATTTGTTACACTAGGTTGCAATCAGTTGTAGATCTTTTTGAAGTGCACTGCTGTCGTCCGGATTACGGATAGGGGAGTATAAAACGCAGTTACCGGCAAAAAGTCTTAACCTGGTTGACATGTTAGAAGGCAAGTAATTTGTGTAGATTAGAAAAAGGAGACGGGAGAGGCAGACACCCTGGGGGACGCCCGACGTTACATCAGAGAGAAGAGAGTCGTGGTTATCTTCGTTTGTGTACTGCTTTCGGTTTTTCAAGAAGTTTTCGATCTAAAAAATATTGTTGAGAAGGATTCCAAGGTTATACAACGTAAATATTAATTGGTTACGGGGGACACGGTGGAATGCTTGTGAAAAATCGAAAAAATATGGTACCTGTTTGAATTTTTTTGTCCATGAAGCAGTGTATATCGTGCGTGAATTCTGTGCGTTTCACACCACAAACATTTTTGGAAGCCATGTTGATAATAAAAGAAAAAAATTGATGGATTCTGGATGGATCATTAAACTTGACGCAATGATGTTTCCGAGCAGTTTGGATGCGATGCTGGTTTTAGAAATATGGCGATAGTTTGCCGGCAAAGCGCGGTTGCCTGATTTTTAAAATTGGTATAATCTAAGCCTTCCTCCAGTCGTCAGTGGCGGCTCCTTTTTGCGGGAATTGGGCATCGATCGAGTGCAATAATCGGCTTGAGACTGATGCGGTGTTCTTCAGAAATTTACTATTTATTTTGTCGCGGCCGGCTGAGGATGAATATTTGAGGTCATTGATCAATTTATATATCCCTTCTGGGCTGATTTCGATTTCTGGCATTGTTACATAGGCATGATGGGGCAATGTCTCGGTGTAGGTAATGTTAGCAGCGGAAAATACGGACTAGAAGTGATTATTTAAAGCAGAAGCACAATGGGAGGCACCGATTGGGTCTCCATCAGTGTTCACAAAATCTAATTCATTAGGTCGATGTGTGGGCGAGGGCATGTGCCAGAAATTCTTAGGGTTTGTTTGAAGAACTGATAGCAGGCCATTGGAAAAGAATTTGGTTTTTGCAGCTTTAAGTTCATGTGGGTATTGTTTAGCGCATGAGCGGTAGCGTTCCCAAGCGGCAGGGCATTGGCTTTGGCGAGCTTCTCTATAGATGTGGTTTTTTCGGTTACAGAGTAATTTTATATCTTAAATTATTCGCAGTTAGTATCGGATTTAATAGGAATAGCATGGGTGTGTCGGTTTTTAAGGTTGAGCATCGTTGCTTTAAAGACTCCCAGCTAGCGTTGACACTGCGATGCAGGTACGTGTTCCAAAAGTTATCTATGAAATTGGATACGTCGTCATTAAGGGCGTCAAAGTTTGCTCTCTTGTAGTCTGTGACTATCTTCTGTGTAGGTGATTTTTTTTTCAGCGGTGTGGCTATGCAAATATGAACTAGGTTGTAATCACTAATACCTGGAAGGGTATTAACAGTTTTTAGGCTCTCCAGGCACGAGGTTAGTAGAAGATCAAGGACATTGTTGCCCCTGGTAGGGCCCAATATGGTCTGGTGAAGATCGAAGTCGGGTACAGTGTTCAAAAATTTTTGTTCGTCAGACGGAACATTGTGCGCACTGCTTTACGGTATAAAAGTGCGTTGTTTTTTATTGAATGAGCAGTTGTCACAAGCGTTTGTACACGTTTTCTTAAACGAGGCTTCAGCCTCTTAGTGATGTCGTCAGTGGTCCAGCCAAAATGTACTGCAGGAAAAACAAATTTCTGTGACGCTGAAGATGATGGTGATCGTTGGGGGAGTGAAGGAAAATTACTACGCTTCCCATGGTCATGAGGCCGACGTTGCGCTATTCCGGGACTTTATTGGTTAATAAATGCCACTGTGGCACTACCGAAGCAATTTGGATTTGGAGGGGGGTGCATGGACATGCAAAGTTAGACAAAAATGCACCCCTCCGTCGAACGACGACGACAGTTCAACGCTAGGAAAAGCCATAGAACTCTCTTATAGGTGAAGCACTAGTGGGCACATTCGCAGTGAAGTAAACCGTCCCTATAAGAAACAGCTGGTCGTATAAAGAGCGCACCATCGTACGTCATAGGGTCTGCTCGCCTCTGGGTTGGTTCTTATTGTGTTGGACTTGATGGACTTCGCATTACCCCATCGTTGTCACTTAAACAGAGAGTTAGCCTATTTTTTTGTCACCGTTTGGGCCTCCTAAGAACCAGTGAGAAACAAAATGGGGATCTAATCCACGCTGTGAAGGTGGCTGGACTGCGCAGCTCTAAACGACCCCCACAAAGATTACCCTTGATACGTCACTTGAATTATCACGTGGCTCTACAAAGAGGGAAACTAGATACAGATGAAATGTACTTAGCCACACTTTTTATTACTGCGCAACGAGATTCATGACTGCTTTATGTTTTTCTTCTTCTTCTGGATGTTGTTCTAGCGTCTTTACTATCTTTGCTCTACCCAAGGTAGCCTCGAATGAACTATAGGAGGTGCTACACAGGTGTCCTTATCTATATTTCAAAGCGTCGGGACGTGACTGTAGGATTTTTATGCTGTTGGGTACTTTTGCACTCGGAGTAGCTTACGCAACCGTAATGATTACCGGGATGGCCAATCCTCCTGAGTAAGTATGCGTCTGCCTTCTTAATTATGATAGTTTTCTGCTGACATCGCCAGAAAAATTTGTTTATGGTAGAGGTATACTGCTTCGCAGTAGAAACCATGATCGCCCATCCACCAGGAACGCCGCCAAGTAGTCCAACGAACAGCGTCAAGCAGTGACGATCCCCTCCCAGGAGAGAGAGAGAGAAGGCTCTTTATTAGAAAAGAAGGCCGAGATGTTTGCCGGAATCACGACACCGACATGCTACTCGGCGGGGGAAGGGGGAGGGGGAAAGAAAAGGCCCCATAGATTACAGGGCAGAAGAAAGAGGAAGAAAGAGAAGAAATAAAAGAAGACAGAAAAATAACAAGAAAATGACACTCAGTTTGTGAGTAGTAAGATTACAAAGTCTGTCTTCTAAACTCTAAATCACTGCAGTGACGCCAATCTCCTCCAGAAAGTCGAACAACGCCTCCAGTACTTTGCATTGAGCTGCTGGAGATGGCCATGGACCAAGAAGTACTTTCAAAGTCATTGGTCCTAGGCTGAGGCGCTCTAGTTTCTGCGCAAGACTGCAACTTGCGTGTATGTATGCAGAGCATTCCAGCAGCAAATGCTTCACGGTTTCCGGCGACCCGCAGTTGTCGCAGTAAGGGTTTGTGGTGAAAACTTACCCACGGCTGCACAAGTACACAAGTAGCACCCGGGTTTTGCCCTCCCAGCTGATGTCTTTCACAAATAAAGAAGCTGGAAGAAACGAAGGCCTAACGCCGACAGCAAGCTACCCAGCCGTGGGTACCTTGCTAGGTCGAAAAATAGGAGACACCTGACACATGTCGCCTCTTCAGGCAACCCCTTCCACCGTCCATCCCACGTAAGCACTCGAATTGTCCATCCTTGCATAGCGTCCAACAGCTGAGCCGGCACGCTGCCACAGGGAGCGGATCGCACCAGCCTGTTGTTGGCAGTCCCTGATGCGACTGCGGACCTACCTCGTCGAGACCAGCGTGATCACACACATCTAGTTCAGTTTGACCCATTCACTTCTCCAACCTCGCCATCTATTACAAAGTTTCTCTCTCCCTCTCTCTCTCCATTAACTCCACCACTCAATTTTTCTCCCCCTTTTTCCGAGTGCTAGCCCAAGCGGCGCTCACCACAATGGCTAAATTGCTTCCCACCCTATCCTCGCCTATTTTCTTACAATTCCGCAGATGTGTCACCCGAAACATAATGTTGAAAGCAAGAAAAAATTCTAAGCTTGGTCGGGACCACGGCTGGCTAGACCTGCCGGACCATTTTGGTGACTAAAACTGTGTTTTCTCTCTGACTCGTGCCGAAAGACGCGAGTCAGAGAGAAAACACAGCCCCTTTTCAGCTCTTACAGGCCTACTTCGCTCTTTCTGTTTCTCTCTGGCCGCAAGATACAAAAGTTCCTCTTTACTAGCGGCGTCACTGCAACGTAGAAGACCGGAGGCGTAAGTGACACGATAAACGGAACGTCATGGCGAGACACGAACCGTGCGTGAGGTCACTTTAGGTTCCAATATCACGACTGAAATCACTTCCTGTTGCGTCGCCACTTCCAATTCTTTTGTCACGTTTGCGCTAAAATATTTGAACCAGCCGCCATTCCAACATGCGTGATATAATGTCACGAGTAATTCAACTGGAGCCGTCAAATTCAAGGCGAAAGTTTACATCGTGGAACATCCTTGTGGTGGCTTCGAAGTGCCTACTTCGTCTGCGTGGGTCCACATGGTAACATGGCGGTTAGAAATATACGAAAGGGTGCAAATACAGGTTACGTAATTACTTTTACATGTTTGATGCTTGTCTCACGCAGTCAATGCTCGTTTAACGTTTCTTTCACGCATTCAAAGTGGCAGCATGCGATGAGGCTCTGAATTTTTTGTACTGCATGACCCACCAGACAGCAGGATCCACGGGATACACTATGGTGTCAGTATTGTTTTAAATAACCTTCATCTGCTATTGTTTGCCGGAAAAAGGACTGAGCGATGAGCTATATGTAGACGGTTCACTTGACCCGCCTTATTCAACGCGAATACATCGCTTTCCCAAGAATTGCATGGTGTCTCAAATGTTATCGAAAGGATTTAACAAAACGCCTCAAAAGTTCATATCGCCACGTTCTCAAACTTCCTTTCTGTGTTTACCCACCGTGGTGGCTCAGTGGCTATGGCGTTGCGCTGCTAATCACAGGGACGCGGGTTCGGTTCTTGGCCGCGGCAGGCGCTTTTCTGATGGAGGCGAAAAGCGAAAACGCCCGTATGTTTGAGATTTCGGCGCACGTTAAAGATCCCAAGGTGGTCAAAATTAATCCGGCGTTCTCCACTAGGGCACCTTATCACATGTGTAGCGTCGGTGCGCTACCCCCCCCCCCCCCCAATCAATCAATCTTTTCTCTGTTCACTCTTTGCTTACAATTCGCTTACAACGAAGAAAGCTATTTTTATATACCGATTACTTAGAATGAGCTTAACTGCGCAATAAAAATCCGTCAATGCATTTTTGACAGTAAAAAGGAGTGCAGCGCCTTTCAACATTCCCCACTTCTCTTGGGACCTTTTGACGTCTGGCGAGAACATTTTGGCAGGGGGGAACGTTCCGAAATCTCTTTGCGATATAATTTATTCCTACTTACCGGCTGGGTCGCTCGGCAATAGTATGGTGGGCCGTACTGTTTGCTTCTTTCCAGACACTCTGTAGTGGATAGCACAGGCACTCAGGTAAGAGAAATGCAAAATAAAATAGAAAAGGCCTGGAGTGGGAGCCAAACAAAAATTAGCCACCTTAAAAAAACCGTGAAGTCGTTAAGTTCAAAGTAGCTGTGGCTTATGTAAGCCTTGCGACGGTTTATTTTTCTGTTCTACTTGAGGGACACGCCATTTTTCCTTCGAGTGCCCCAGGGAAATCCAATTTATGCTACAAGGTTTCAGCAGAGCATGCAAAGTCTGTCGTACTTCTTTCAACCCCTTTTCTTTCCCCTCAGTCTTTTGTTCTCCTATTTTCTTAGCATTCGCTTGTATCGTCATTCTTTATCGGAACGATATTTTGCGGCCATATAGGGAGATCCAGAGTCGGTGACGCAAGGAGCGGGAGTGTCACGCGATTCTTCTTGTAGAAGCTTTTTCGCCAGCACCGAATGCAATGTTACTTCACCGCCGTAACGTGTCACGTCCACCTCGAGACTCTGGCGCCTTCAGTAAAGTTTAACTTCCTTCTGGCCGCTGTGCGTAATCGCACTTACGGGTCTCTTCTGTGTGGGGGCCTTTCCGAGAGAGTTTCGTGTGAGTTTTGTTGGTGTCAACGGAACATGGCTGTCGGTATATCCGCGACAGTGGGGTTTGCATAGCCGGTGGAATGGCTGATCACCTATAAAGTGTTTATATTTGATCTAAAGAGAAGGTTATCAAGAAATCATGAGCAATTCCACTCTTTGAAGGTGGACGAGCAGCGGAGCTTCTTAGCACACGATATAGAGGAGACGCAGCATTTGGCTGAAAGATACGGGAAAACGCGTGGTAGTGTGAAATTGCTGGTACATGCTGTAAATCAAGACAACAGCTCTTCAACGGGACAGAAGAAGTGAAGAAGTAACAGGACAGGGTCCTGACAGGACAGCGCCCTGTTTTGTCACTTCTTTCGTCCCGTTTAAGCGCTGTTTTCTAAATTTTCAATACATTTTTTTTACATTCCCGACCCCTAGCAGACAAGCATGTAGGCGATTGAAAACGCCAGCAAAACTCTCTGCTTTTTCAATAAAGAGCTGTCTCTCTATCTCTCTCTAGCGTTGACTACCGTTATCCCTAGGAAAGACACATACACGCACACAATTTTATTTCGACTCTACTTTTCTAAAAAATTATGAGTATTGATAATTCATCTACCTAAAATGTATATCCAAGGGAGCATGCCTATGAGCTTGAGGGCCAAGTCTTGTTGTATTTTTTTTAATAGTGCCTAATATTAACTAAGGTGTTGAAGATGCATATACAAGAAATGACATGTACAGAATTGCAGTCCAGATCCTTGAAGTACAGGCGTGCAACCATGGTGGTGAGCGCATGTTATTGTAGCCCACACACCGGACGTTAGTTGTTTATCTCCCTCGCACTGTATAACGGCTCGCGCTTCACAGCCACATGAAGGCTGGGGAGTTTTGCTAGCACGGAATCCTAGCCATGTAACTCGCTTAAGACTATGAGAGTACAGTAGACTCTCGATAAACGGAACTTCAAGGGACCGAAAAAATTAGTTCCGTTAAACAGGAGTTCCGTTTACTCAGATAGATGTGCAAAGGTGCAAATTTATGTGCGTGCACACTCGTAAGGGCATTTCATTAAACTCTAAGCACTAGAAGGGGAATGTAGCGGGTAGTTTTTTAGAAAGCAAGAAAACTACAATAGGCTTAGGCGGAGCATTCACAAAGTTGATTTGGCAACAATGAGTCGCTGTGCACTGCATCGGTTATGTTTGTTTGAGTCCTTGCAACTGCATTTTCACGGAGGCTAGAGGCCGGAACTTCGCGAGTGCTTACGAGCCACCGAATTTAGAAGACAGCAACGTCGTAATGAAGCACGAATAGACCACGATGGCACGAACAAGGCAGCAGGAGCTGAGCCCTGTAACCTCGGCGTCTTGAATCGAGACCGAACGACTGGAACAAGAACTGCGATGTTGCATTCGTTGCGCTAACACGGCTAACAACTTACGAGACGAGGCTTACGAGGCCAACGAGGCTGAAAAAAAAAAAAAAACACGGAGGAAGAAAAAACAAAAACGAAACAGCCGGAACCGTAAAAAGCTGATTCTCATGCCGAGGGGGATCACAAGAAGTTCCGATTCTAGTTCCGTTTACACGGTGATGCAGAAATTTTAGTTCCGATTACCTGAAGGTTTTTTACGTTATCTGAATACAAAACCAACCAACCTACCGGCTACCGTTCCGTTTAAGCGGCAATTCCGTTTAAGCGATTTCCGTTTATCGAGATTCTACTGTAGTGCAGACGGGTTTTTGTGAGTTTATTTAATTAAGAGGGCATTAAATACATTTACATAACGTGCCCATTGCTATGGAACGTGAATTCTGTAATTAAATTTTCAATGATCTCTTTCCACGCATTCGTACATAAGTCATGAACGCGTTTCTTGAGTCATGTTCTAAGTGAACGTGGTTCTAATTGAACATGGCCCACTTTACTGGTTCCGAAAGTTTTCAAACCGAGTATGTTGGAATTCAAGTACGTATTGCGCTACTCTCGAGTGGTGGACTGGTACAACTTGCCTTTCTAAGCGGACAATCTGCACAGACAGCTGCTAGAATGCCACATGCCAAACCAGGAATAAACAACAGCGGAGCGAAACAGGCAAACGCAACTTTTATTCATTATAGGGACTGTAAAATTGGTGTACTGCGCTCTTTGCATACAAAAGTGATAGTCGCCTGAAAGCCGCAACCGGGACATATTATTTCTCTTAAATGGAACAAGCACTGACAAGCTTTGAGCGCAAGTATAAAGCGGGAATAATGATGGCACATCCTCATTTAAGCTGGGACACGTACGAGAGTGAAAGGGGGATACAAACTTTAATAAAACGCGGAATTGAGGGGGCGCGCACATTAGGGCGAGCTGTTCAGAAATTTGAAGCCACCGATTTGGCCTCAAAACAGAAGAAATAGATCAACCAAGAAACACCCCTTAGGCAACAGACGCAAAATATATTTTTGTCGTTTCTGATCCTTTGAGCACTGAATGACCTGTTAAGTTGTTATAAACGCTTTGCTTTCACTCACAAAAACAAAAGAAACACGCAGAAGGTACAAGCTGTTGCCTACTTGCATCTCCATTACGGGGTTAACAATCCTTGTCGTCTAGGAGATGTTGAGTCGGGTTGAGGCCGCAGTCCACGCGCAGTGTCCCGGAGCGGAGCGACGTTCTCGACATCATGGCGGGAGCTCGTAAATGTGTTCCTGCACTCAGCCGTGCGCGAAATGCGACTTGGGCCGATTAGCGCCAAGGAGTGGTGGTGGTGGGGGGGGGGGGGGGGGGGGGGGGGCGGAGCAGCTGTTTTCCCCGTCTGGTGCTGCACCTACGCTTGTCGTTTCAAGATAGAACCCACCCGCATCTCTACGGATGCCTAAACTGCCTCCCATTCCTGTTCCACCATCCCTACGCGTTCCTCGCATATTGTCCTGTAAACTGCCCTTAATATATTTCCACCTAGCCCTTCCGTATGAGGAAGTGCGGCAAGTCTACGCCTGACAAAAGACAAAGCCACACGCAATGCACACTTCGGGTTGTTCGCTGTTGGGGGTCCGGTTGTAATTCACAGAAAATAATTCTTGTTGGGCCAACAGGCTTAAGCACCCCGTCTGGTCCGGCATGACACGTCGTACTACCTAAGTTGTACTGGGGCTGCGTTTATATTGTTCTGGTAGTCGTGAAGCTCAATTTTCAGCCGCTCATTCTTGCAGCTACTTGAATAATAATAAATTTAGGACACACTGAGTTGAAAAACTTTCCTTACATTTACACCAAATGCTTTGTCCGTATTTTCGCGGGACGAAATGGAGGGTAGGCATATTTTGGATACCGCCCCCTGCCACTCAAGACAACATTGGCAGCCCGCCAAAGACGTAAGTCATATTTAGAAGTTATGACTAGCCTAAATTTGCGCTTGGCTTGCAACAGTGTGTGGTTAAGGAAAGCAAGTTGTTTGAAGTAAATGCTGACTGTTCTGCGGTACCGTTGCTTCAGTCAGGCTGTCAGGCAACCCTTCTGTGAGCAAAGGTTGTTTTCGCAAAAATTCGCTCTTTACGCAAGCAAAAAAGGTTGGAATAAAACAGCGACACGAATAAAAAACAGCACTAGCGCTGTATCTCAACTAAAGTAAGTTTTAGTGTGAAGGCGGCAAATGAGTCCAAAGCAGCGATGGCAAGGAAGGGACATAAAAACGGAACAGTTTGATGTGTATAACACAAGTATCGGACCATACTGCAGCCAGGCAAAATGGCCGTACGGTATCCGCATGCCCAGGAACGACGTAAGGGTCTTTGTTCTCATGGGGAGAACGAGCAATCGATGGGTGAGTCTGAAATTACAAGTCGTTACTCGTTTGCTAAAAGAAACGAATAATTAAGAGATTGTTAAAAGCCAGAAACCGGAGTGTTATCCATATAAATACCGTACTTCGGCGCATTTGCTGTTTTCGCAACAAATATTTTAGTCGAGAGTGAGCGCTGATGTTGTGTGTTCGTTAACAATTTTCTATTTCTTTAGAGAGTTTTCCTTCACAAGGGAATGGGATGGGAGAACGAGTATTACGGGAGGTGGAAGAGGAAGGAAGGAGTCGGAGGGGTCGAACTAGGGAGAGAAGGATAGAAAAGAATAAAGAGAGAGGATGGGAAAGCGAGGGAAACGTTTGAAAAGGAGCTAATTAGAGGGGGATTGCAACGATTGAATTGGGAGAATATGAGGTGTACGTGAATAGGGGAATAGGTGCATGATGCTAATAGATTTAGACAAGGGAAGGGGACAAGCAGTATAACTGTAACTCTGGAAGGGGAGTATAAGTGTGACGACCTCGCAAGTGAAGCTTCTTATTTGTTTTAAACTAGTGTTCTCAATATTCAAGGTGTCTAAGATGTTTCTGCCGCGTGCCTCTCATTCTATCACGATTCTACAAGGGGAGGCCAATACTTGAAGGTGGGAATCACTTCGGCAAAATTTGCAGGCGACTTTGGTCGTGAAAGGAACTGTCATTGAAGAAGGCGGTGTCATGGTGCTTTGGTGCCGCCATTTCACTACGGGCTCCGCGTGAGCGCGAAGCCTGTACCGGCCTTGGCAGTGGAAATAAGGCAGTCTCTCAGCTACCCTGAGCCGATTAAGAAGAGGGTCAAAAAAGTCTGGGGGAGGGAGTGGTGACGGAGAGGGGAATCATTAAATGGCAAACATGGAGGACGGAGAGGAAGAATTTGTGCCTGTCAAGGGAACTAGAGGAGGGAGATGATATAGGCAAGTGAAGAGTGAAGAGATGTCAGCCGCAATAAGAGGAGGAAGATAAAGGGAAAAGAAGGTAGAAAATGGTGTAAGGAATGATCTAAAAGTTAAAAGGTAAGCGGAATAGAGCACGAAGGATGAGGTAAGAGAAGCGCATACAGGGCGGAAGGATGTAGAGTATCAGAGGGGATGGGAACACTGGGCAATATAAAAGGTGTGAGTTAGGAGTGAGGCAGGGGTGGGAAAGTCAGAGGGGACGGAGGGAGAGGAGTGTAGAGTGTGAGAGGGAGGTATGGAAGAGGAGAGTGAAAGGAGGAGGTCAATAAAGGTGGAACTTAGCCGAGGAGGACGTAGCAAAAAGTCAACAGGTGGACGAGGTCTTGGCCATACGTGCTTGAAAACAGCCCAGACTTTAAAACGTACAACAAAAGGAGAAAACACACGTACAGTACCAGCCCTGACCTTGTATCTTTGCTGAAAGCTGGGCTGTTTGGCCAGCTCGAAGTGTAGTGAAGGAAATATTGCGGAGGGAGACGTGATTAAAAGAAATTTCAGGGAAGAGCAACAGCGTCAGTGGAAAGATAGGAGACATGATGCGCGAATATGTAGCCGGAGTAGCTCAAACTCTGTCACCTGTCGAGGTTATTTACAGAAATGCAAGCAGGACCACGGCGATTTTTATAATCATCACTGTTCCCCCATTTTCTTTTTAAAAGAAAATAAAATCGTACCCATGGGTAGTGCTGTTCTTTTTCTGATAGGGAATGGTTGATTACCATGTCGCTTGTAACCTCGGCCAATAAACTCATTAACAAAACTTGTTGCTGAGCTAGTTGGCACATACTAAAAGAAAGAAGTAAACGTGGCGCAAACTAGACGTGGACGAAGAAGCCAAGGTAAGACAGATACGGGCGCCAACTTCCAACTGTTTATTCAAAGGAAAGCACACGAAAACACACAAGGAGATACTGTAAACCACTCAAACAAGCACGCTACGCTCTACACCGAGTGTGTTAACAACGTCGTTTACAGTATCCCCTTGAAGTGCGAAAGGGCGTATATTGGTCAGACTGGACGTTGCTTCAACGAACGTGCCGGAGAACACCGGCTGGCCGTCAGCAGCAACATGGGTGGGCACTTTGCAGACCACTGCAAGCGCTGTGGTTGGGATCTACTCGTGGATAAGACGAACTTTCGGAGGAGATCAAGACACAAAACGGAAAGGGAGGTGCTTGAGGCGGTTTTTGCCAAAAGAGCAGACGACAAGTGCGTCAGCATGCCGTCACTTGCGTCAAGTGAGAAAGAAATGTCATTGCTAAATCACAGCGTGTAATTTAGCACGCGCAGTTGTCCTTACCTCTTGTTGGTTTGGTCTGCGGCTGGAATGCACGCACGTGCTTTAGGACCATCTTGATTGCTCTTGAGGCTGGAGTAAATATGTTGTCATACTTTCTGCAGTGTTGTATTTATTAATTTTTGCCATTTTCACCACCTTATACACTTGTTAGCATGATTATACCTTGGTTGATATTTGTTGTTTTTTGTTGTTGTTTTTGTTTAGGTAAGTCATATATAAATTTGTGTTAGTTCCTTTGAATTAACAGTTGGAAGTTGGCGCCTGTATCTGTCTCGCCTTGTTTTCTTCGTCCACGTCTACTTTTCGCCACGTTTTCTTCTTTCTTTTAATAACATTACCCTCGTTAAAGCAGATTTCCTAGAGCAAGACCATGATAAAAACGTTTCAAAAATATACTTTGAGGACAAATACAGAAGCTACATGCCAGAGCACTCAGGAGGTCCTTTCCAGAGCGCAGGTTTTCAATTCCTTGTTTTTCCGCAGCTAAACCTGCTCCGTGACATCGAAAGCGTCTCTGCTCTTGCGTAGCTAGCCTACCCCATCTTTGTTTTTAAGCATTAGCTGGAATACTTTAGTGTTCTGTGCATAGTGTATAGCCCTGCGCCCCAAAAGTAAACAGCTTAACTGCATGCGCAAAAAGGCGAAAATAATCACCGGCGTTGATTTCAAACTCGTCTTAATGGGAGATGAGAAGCGCCTGGGTGCGCTTATACCAGGAAAGTGCATCAATCCACTTTTTGCTGCATCTATTGCGACGTTGGTCGGGAGTCCCGTTCGGAAATTTGGGGGTATAAAAAGACGCGCTAAGCAGGGGATTTCAACTTTTCGAAAGTATTATTGCGGCCTAATGTTTCATCCACCGCCTGCATTACAGAGTAGACAAAACAAAAAGAACGCAAATGATCGCTTTGAACGTCGCAAGGGAAAGTTTGTCTCTTTTGTACTGTTTGTAAGGGGCACAGAATGATAATAATAAATATCTACAAGATATGTTTCGCTGGTTTCTTTATTAACAGACATTAAAAGGCAAATGTTTTAGCGTGTAGTTAATTTGGGCCGTGTGTTGAAACACACCGGTCCCATTCAGGGCCACGTTGACTTTAAACTACGCACACAAACGCCCGTAGGCTACGGTTATTTGCTTCATAAAAGCACACGTGCACCTTTCAGTGCATCGGAACGAAAAGAAACGAACAAACAACAACAACAACAAAATAACTTCCCCAAGCGATGAGAAAGCCGGTAATGTAAACTCAAGAGTTGGGATATTGGTAAGCAAAGGGGCGAGGAGGTGACTAATGCGCTTATAACCCTGATAGCGAGGCTTATTCCTTTCTTGTGTTCCGCTTAGTGTTTTCTGGCAATGTGTGTGTGTGTGTGTGTGTGTGTGTGTGTGTGTGTGTGTGTGTGTGTGTGTGTGTGTGTGTGTGTGTGTGTGTGTGTGTGTGTGTGTGTGTGTGTGTGTGTGTGTGTGCGTGCGTGGAGGGAAGGGGGGGTTATCAGCCGGATTTAGAGACACCAATGAAACTGGCAGAAAAAACACCACCATCTCAACAAACTGCACACATCTAGACGAGAATCGCTGAAACGAAAGGAAAAACAAAGCGAGAAAGAAGGAAAGGAAAGAGAAAGAAGGATGGAAAAAAGACAAAATAAAAGAAGGAAAGACGAAAGGGGGAAGGAAAGGAATACGAACAGATATATTGAAAGGAGAGAGGAAAATAGCAAGAATAACAAAGGAAAAAAAGAAATAAAGCAACCAAAAAGCTGGTTAAAATGGCATTGAAGAGGAAAAAACATCCGGACGGCATCCTTGATAAGGCCAATATGTCCGTATTCTACGGATGGAGGAGGCATAATGCTTCATCCTGAACTTGCGCCCAGGTGTGAGCGTCATCGTCTCGTTAACATCACGGCATACTGCGCAGAGTAGATTTATCATAATTACCGATGTATTGTCTTCTTGTGATTCCATGAGAATTGTGTCTCTAGCCCTTGGTAACTGTTCAGGGGCAACTTCAGCGAAATCGACGCTACAGTTTACATCTACTTCAACGATTGCATTGTTTTTAGGACAAGTCCATGCTAAAATTTTGCATTAGGGGTCTTCAAAATGTTTCTAAATAAAGGGCTGGACTCTGAGGTTGCGGCGGCATTGGCTGTGCAGGCACGCCACTGGTATCGATGCTTCTGCCTCGCCTTCCCCAAACGCGACCACCAAGACGGTTAGAACGACACGTACAGTTGACACGATGTGCGAGGGGTGTGAGAGAAGCGCCGCGTTGCGGGATTCGAAAGCCGTAGCAAAAAAGAGAGGGAGAGGAAGCAATTATTCTGCAAAAATTAAAAAAGAAAACAGGACTTTGCCGATTTCCTTATTTCGAGACCCCGTCAGAGCTTGCTGCCTTCTCCGCCCGTTCGACCAGCCGAAGCTGAGTATTGCAGCTGGAGCACGACCGGCTTTATAGATATCTATAAAGCCGGTGCTCGTAGCATTGTCTCGCTTTTCTCAGATCAGAATCCCCGCAATTAGCGACAATTGGAAACAACGAAACGAGAAGTTTTAAATAGATTTCTCAAAACAAATATTCCCGCTGTGAAAAGGAACATTTTCTCTTCAACTAGGGAAGTTACAGAAACAATTTTTTTGTGAGTCGTCATGCCAGCACGATAAAACGGCAGAACAGACTACCCACCACGCAGCAAATATCCCAAATCTTCTAATAAGCACCATCGGATCATCATTCGCATGTCAAAAATTTTGGGGAAAAAATTTAGCCTTGAGATCCGCGTCGGGTAGCAAATCACCGGAAAAAATCTACCTAAAATGCCCAACCGAGAAACAGGCATGCGGGCTTTAGAAAAAAACTGCGCAAGAATTTTTACACGCGTGTGTCGCGGCCGATGTATTAGGGGTTTTTTTTTACAGATTACGTCGTCACAAACTTTGTGAAATGCTTGTTTGAGATTGAGTGGGAGAACCGTTTGAAGCACGCAACACAGGGCTTCTCGAGGATATCCTCGCCCAGTTGTAGAAGCCCGCAGTTTTGTGCATCTCGAAACAGGAACTGCGACATTCCTTGGGCGGCTATTTACTATTTTAGGCTCTCCAATAGAGAGCTTACCGCAAAACATCACGGATGCATATTTATCGCGTATTCAGTACAACTGAGACGTGCTGACCAAAAATTTGAGGGCAGCCTAAACTAAACTGGCAAGCATTCACCCATTTTATATGAGAGCTTTGGTTATTCTCCCTAAAAGAATTACGCAACGTTCAAACTTACATGACGCGTCCATGCCATTTTAAACCGCCTGTAATTTATCACATTGCAATGAATCCCTGCACGTACAAGGTAGGTGAGGCTAAGGAACCGGCATCCCATGAGGGGAACATCGAAAGCACCGACAACCGACCACCGACAACTTGTCTGAATACGGAGGCCCCTCACGCAGACGCCGAAAAGATAAATTGGACCGACTGCCGCGCGCGGTTGATGAGCTTCCTGCGCTATGTATGTATAACAAGAGGGACACGCAGGGCAACAGCACTCTCCTGGCTTTCTTCAAGTGCAGAGCACTTTAGGGGCTCGCCCTGTCGTAGCTCGTTCGCTGTCACAATGTCTAGCGACTGCCATACCACCGAGCGTTAGCGGAACACTTTTTAACAGAGGAGCTATTTAAGCTTTTAGTTTCGCCGTGGAGCGTTACCAGAAAACTCAGCCCACCCGAGCGCACGTGGCATGGGCCTCGTGGGGAGCGCCTGGTGTCGTCCAGCTTGAATTTCGAGCCCAGCGTTCGTGGCGTGATCTCTCGCGCGATGTTCTCCTTGCCAGTGCACGTGCTTTCGCTGCTGAGGTGGGAAGCCTAGACGCCGAGTTCGCGGTACATGCGCCGAGTGCGTGGAGCCGGTGTCCAAGGGTTCTAGTTCCCGATAACGCGGTCCACTTTGGGAGAGATGTGAGAACCTGCGAACAAAACGATCCGGGCCTGCCAGTCACGGAAACATTTCAGCGACTAGTTCGGAAATCCACGTGAGGTGCAATAGCCGGGTCTCCGCCAAACGAGAAGGACCGACAGGTCTGCTATTTTTCCAGCCTTGCACCACTATTGCAAGCTGTGCCATATTTTTTTCTCCCATGAACGCAGTATTGTAGAAGACAAAAAAGTAGAAAACTTAGTGGTTTAAAGAAAGGAGGTCGGAGATTTACCTGGTATAGAAAATGCTTGAAGCGACCTTATCGTCAGCGCACATGAAGAACACGGTAAGTCCAAGTTTCTGCAATTAGACGGTGTCACGAGGCGTGATTGCTATGTACTTTAACGAGACTTCGTTAAGGCTACAGAGGCGTCCCTGATGACGCCTAGCGTGAGGTAAAGATAACTTTGTGTCTTTCGACGCAACGGCAGCCGATGTTTTTATCTTACAAAAAGAATTATTCGTTTCATCTTATTCTTTGACTCCACCACGGGTTTCAGACGCAACTTTGCGTAAGCTGGGGGGCAGGTGTTACCAAAAAGCGGTGGTTTTAAATCTTGCAGAGGAAGGAGTGCGAGGTACCAAACGCCTGACGGTGTTCTCTGTCAGCCGGCGGTGTTCTCGCCTCGCCTGGCGAGGCCCTGGTGGTTGGCAAGGTAATTTTTCCTCTGAAAAAGGAAAAAAAAAAACCAAATTATTTTCGAGGAACCTATACCTTCAGTGGTTAAACTTTGTTAAGGACTAAAATGTGGGCCGGTGGCCACATCGAGGCTTCAGTCACTGCGACATTTCAAAGTTTTTTTTTTCAGTGATCGTTCTGCCTTCGGCGCAAAACTCTGATCGCCTAGGTATAAAACACCTCTATCTTTAATAAAAGCTGGGTAAGAAAGGACTCCCTTAAAAAAAAATACTGTGAAAAAAAAAACCGTTTTCTACAACACGTATTCAAGGACTCTAGAAAGGAGTCTTTAGAAAGACTCGAAACGACAAAAGTTAGGTGTACTGGTTTCAACAAACAAATTGGTGAGAACGCAGAAATAAAACACAGATGTGAATGTACCATGAACAGTTAACGTGAATTTGTCCGACTCACTACAGTAAGTATTATTCAGAAGCGCGAACACTCACTGAAACCCTCTTGGACCATGCGTATGGAATGAAATAAAATGCTGCGTTGCTTCACAGTACCACTTGAAACGGCAGCTGCAGGCTATTTTTTCTTGATAACCACGCAAGCGCAACAACGGTTATTTTTATTTAAAAAGCGTGGTTGGCAAAGGCATGAAGCCAAGCTCGCGCAGACTTGTTATACAGCTTGACCAAACCGCACCCCAGAGCGACAGCCAAAGTGACCGAACGCAACGCTCTGTCTAATGGCCAAAGTCAGTCCACATTTCAACTTAACGTTAGGTTTTTATTTCAACAAACTTTGAAGGGACAACATTTGTACCCAGTGACTACACGCACTTGAAAAATTTTCCTCCTGGAGAGATAGTTGACCGACATACCGGATGTTTCCGAGAGTCAAATATTTGTCTTTACAAGACGCTCAACAAGAGCGAATATTTGATGAAGCATTTTTTCCAACTAAATGCAGTTTCATGGCGATCCGCGTTCACCGGTTTCAGGAATGGCATAGTTCACGACTACGGTCATGGAGGAATGGATTTTTTTTGGCCTACGGCTTCCGCAATGTGCAGCTTGTCTCGGCTGAGTTAGGCTCCACATTGAGTCAAAGTGTCAGCATGAAATTAAGCATAAGAGAAGTCGGATGCTCCTGCAACCAGGCACACGCTACGACATTGAGTTGATGTGAAAAGGGCAGATGGGAAGGAAAAGCTTACTTATTTTAGATACGGAGCATTTCATGCTCGGGGCTGTGTTTCTATCTCCCTTGTCGTCTGCCGCCCGCACTCTACTGCGCATGCGCGTCTCTTCAGCCCCGTCAGCGTTTGGGCTGACGTCAGCGCAGTCCACTATAAAAAGGAAATAGTTAGGCGGCTCCCCGTTTCGATCCCGCGACTCTCTGGCCTCAATGGGAGGTACGTGGAGCTCTTCCCACTGCGCTACCAGCCGAGACGGGAGCATGTGCTACGAACGCGCCTGATGTCCTCCACTCATTCAAGCTACGTCAAGAAGCTACTGATACAACGAAGGCACGCAAAGCTGAACGTCAACGGAAACGACGAACTGAAAATTAATGGGAACTTCAGTCGACCCCATGGCTGCTTCGAATACTACTCAGGGTTCCCCTGCGGGAAGATGGTGTAATTTCTTTATGTTCTCTTGTGACCACGCACTCAAAATAAGAAGGAAACGGGGCCATGGGCTGTATTTCGCTCATCGAGTCTTCAAATTTTTGTATAAGAAAACCATTTTAGCCACTTTTTCAAACTATACAACACTATGGCGCCAGCGCCATGTTGTATGATACTGTTGTTATAGACTGTGACCAATCAACCGTATAGGGTATATAAGCAGTGAGTTGTGTTGATTGCGATGTTGACTGGAAAGAAAAAAAAGGAAGCACAAGAACATTCCTGGTACTGTGTGCCTGTTGACTTCTTTTTTTAAAATTTGTTTTAACTATGACCCATGTTTACACTATTATCAAGATTAAATGTCAACTTCACCAATTATGCCTTTCTCGTGTGATTACAAGGCGCTATGCTATTGGTTCTTTGCTTTTTTTCGTGTTTCTGCTTGTTTTTTCGGGTTTTATTTTTTTTCTCGTTTTAATCACGTACGCCTGCATGGTGGATAACATAAATCCGTTCGGTTTGTCATCGCCCTGCCTCTGGACCATGCCCAGCTGCCAATAATAAGAACGTTTGCTTAATGCTTTTCAAGTTCGAGTTAGCTTAGGTCGCGGGTTCGATTCCCGGCCGCGGCGGCCGCTTTTCTGATGGAGGCGAAAAGCAAAAACGCCCGTGTGTACGAGATTTCGGCGCACGATAAAGATCCCCAGGTGGTCAAAATTAATCCGGAGCCCTCCACTACGGCGCGCCTCATCGCCTGCGTTGCGTCGGCGCGTTAAACCCTACAATCAATCAATCAAGTTCGAGTTAGCTTAATGTTCGAGTAATGCAGACGCTGCGTAAGCCCCGCTTCTGCGTCTTTAATGGCAAGCTCCTACACCTGGTACATGTAGCCGCGTGCCACTGGTGTACGAAGAGGGGAGGGGAGTGGGGGCAAAAGAACCGTGGCTCTCGCACCCCCCCCCCTTTTACACCAACATTTGAGCTCGAAGGGGGGATGCGCATGAGACCACAAACTACATATCCACGCCATCTAATATCTACTGCCTATATGTATATTTCCATTGCAAGCTATTCACCAAGTTTATGAGGACTGAGCATCTAGTTTCTCTCCGTGAATCAGCCTGCGTATTATATCCGTGGAAAACAACAGAGACTATAACAAAAAACGAAATCGAAAGTTATCTAGGCTGGATACTTAGAATCGAGAATTTTCTTCTATGCATGCCTCGATCAAAGCTTTGTTTCTTTCTTTTTGGCCCTTCTTCCCATTTTATGTTTCCCCTCTCCCTTTGGTGGGGGCGGTCACTAAAGAATATTCACAACAGTGTTTCTGGTTGTCGCCTGGTCACCCCTTATCCCGATCGCTCGTAATTAGTTCATACATTTGAGTCTAACAGAACAACGTCTAGTTTCCCAAATTCTGCACCGTTTTCTCTTTTTTTCCGTACTACCCTGGGAATTTCGTGGTAAACTATAAAACACCCACAGTGAAGTGATTTCTTATTTCCGGAATTTTTTATGTAGTCGGTCTTAAAAGTATTATTTTTATAACTAAAAGTTGCTTACTCTGCGACTCAAAACGAGCGGAAAGGGTGCTGTTCTATGCATTGTTACTATGGGGGTTTAAGTGTCCGAGAATGCAGTCGCTGCTTCAAGGAAAAACCTGGATCCGGATTTATTGCGCGTGACAGGCCTACTTACGAGGGCCTGACTGGCTCGACTTACCATGACGGAGGCACCGAATGACTCAGAGGGAAACGGTGCTGAAAGACTTCAGGCTTCCCTGGAAAGAGCCCGACGCAGACGAGAATCTCTAAAAGCCTCTCCTTGAACAGCCCTCCTTGCTAATTGGGAGGCAGTGAAAAACGCCGCCTAATGAACGCCCTGGGACGACGACTACGACGAAACGAGGCGCCCGCCCGGACCAGGGTGCATAATTAAATGACTGCTTCGTCTTTTGGTCACCCGTTGGCCTAGGAGGAAGCCTCGACTCCGTCCCTAGTCTCGGAGTGGGGTGGATGCAAGCGTGCGTGTAAACCATGTGTTTCCTTCCTCCCCCAGCATGCTCGCTTGGGTGACTTGAGGATTGCTAATGACCCCCGCGAGCTCTCATCGCTGGTGAGCGATCTGAAGAGACGGCCGAATGAGAGACGTCTACAGCCCTGTTCCGCCATGTCACCCCAATAGGAACGCCACATTTTGGGATCACAACAATGGTATTTAGAACGTTTGACGGCTTGACTTCTCAATGTTACCATCAAATGATCCCCCGCTATAAGGCTCCGCACTAATCGAGTGATTGTTGCTTGCTGCTGACTATTCGGTCTCTACAGGCCTCCTGCACTGCAGACCGAGTCAGAAATCTTCCCTGTAGTTCATACAAGCGCAAAAAAAGGAGGGCTTTTCCCCCTCTTGCTTCACTTCTCGGCAGAGCCTTTCTGTTCTAAGCCGATTTATCTACGAACGCTCTATCCTATATGTGGAAACGAGGCATATACATCTTCTCTGTAAAAAGGCAGCGACCTAATGGCAACATCATTTTCCATGAAGGTCAAGTACTGAAGCTTTCGTGCGCTGGAGATTGCGGCGCGTGATAAAAAGCAGTAGGTATTTTTAACTTTTTGTTGGCCACCTTGAAAGCACAAGTCACTACGTTTTCGAATCATCCTTAGCGAATACAAATTTCTGCGGTAAAAACGGCTAAAGGGTGAATACGGCTGGGGAAGTTTGGGACCACTGGCTAGGATTACTGAAAATCAGTTAGTCGGTCGGCGCAAAAAAAGACTAGGACGCACGGTGACGTGACGTAACAACCTAAAAGACCACGATGGCGACGTGCTCAAGGTATTGCACTGCTGAGCAATACCTGCTGAGTCGAGGTGCTTCATCCCCGGTCCCAGCGAATAATTTTCTAATGGAGGACAAACATAAACCACTCAAATTTCCCGAAGTTTGGGCACACGTCGTGGGTTTTCAAGTGGTTTAAATTAATCCCTAGCCTTCCACTGAGCCATGCCTTATAGCCCCGGTGGAGCTCCACCGCGGAAATCCCCACTTTAAGGTAACAACCGCGCGGACGCTTGCTTCCGCCATTTGCTTTGTTCGGGGAGATGTTTCGTGCAAGCTTGTTGACGGCAAGCAAGAAAGCCGTCTTTGCGGAATGAATAAGGGAGTAATAACACAAGAACGGCCGCTTATACGCTGCTCACGCCGCTTCCACCTTCCTTTGCATTACCCCTATCCTTGCTTTGTTCGTGAAAGCGTGTGCGGGCTGCCTTGGGCGGGGTGAAAGTTTTAAGAGGCTTACGGGTCTTACGAAAAGCACCCTGCCGCGCTAATGCCCGCCTTTCTCGCTAATGAAAGTGGAAAAAGGAGGAACGTGCAGAAGTCCAAGCGCACGTGCCAGCACACTTAGGAAGGCAAGACAGAAGCAAGAGGGAATGCGCCAGGTAGACAACCGCTGTGTTTGAAACGTTAAGGACAGTGCATTGCAAAATGTCAGCCATACTATTACGTTAAAATAAGAGTCCAGTAATAGCAAGTTCAAAGTTCATGACGTTACATGTCAACTAAATAGTTCTACCTGATTCTGGGTCGCAATCGCCGTCACCGTGGTGGACCAAGTCGTAAACTTGGGACCATTACTCTGGGATATTCTTGGCCAGCTACGTCATAACGGCGTTTATTGTCGAACTCTCCTAGACTTTGCTCGGAACGTTTCTTGCCAAATTCACCTTTAGGCTACTCGTAAACACCATTGAGTCACCGACCTCCTCGCCGCGCTGCACACACCCCTGTCTGTATCGCAACGTAATTATGAATGCCATCGCCCTTAAAACTACTCTGGTTTAGCCGAAGAGTTATTCCTTGTTATTTCCTTATTACAAGATATTCTAGTTAATAAAGGCTGAGCACACGTTCATCTAACGGGGAAATGTTCTGTGAAAGAACCAACACTGAAGTTCACCCCTTCGATATGCTGAGATACCTTATCAAAGGATCTGAGCTCAGAATTTCAGCGCCAGAGGCAGGTGACAAGTATTGGTGACAAGTGGTGACAAGCAGGTGACAAGTATTAAAGACCATGCGCAATGCCGCGCTTCATACACATAGAAGGCGGGTAAAGATGGTGCTACGTCGGTATGTCCCACTGTTAGTTCATTATGCCTGGACGTTGCTTAGTTAGGCGGAGTTTCTCCTCCTTCTCCTTTTTGATGGCTCGGCATTCTGTTTAGGGGCGTTCTTTGGCCCACGTTACGTCACCTGCCGGTAACACATTTAGTGCATGTGGCATTTAGCGCTCCTCTTCTAAATAAGAGGCTGACCGGGTGGATCCACGAGGGCAGCTACGCGGCGTCAAAAATAAACCGAGAAATGCATCCTTGTGTCGGCCTTATACATACAGGTTGTAGGAACTTTATTTCCGAAAGAACAAAGAAGTGAGGCCACATGATGGTAGAATAGGACGACGAGGAACGATGGAGGTTAGCGGATGTGTTGTGTCTGTGATCTGCCGTAAATACAGCTATTTTCCGTTAACGAAGGCGTTGCAGTCGCGCCAAAGTAGTGTCGAAATCCCGCGGAATGAACGAGCGACGGTGTCTACTCAACGGTTGGGGCTAATGCCTGAAAAGAACTGACACCGACTTTATCACCACAGAATCAACCATACCAAAAACGAAGTGTTCAACACGAAGCTAGAAGGAGGCTGGCCTACGAAGAAGCACTGCCATTCTGAGGACGGAGACAACGAAGGTGATTTTAAACTTGGCCGTTCTTCTCGACCGACAGTCCAGTGAACTTCATAACACCGACAACGACATCGAACCATTTGTAAACTGGCACTGGCACTGAACTAGAGTTTATGTACGCCGCTGAGTCTCTAGACTACATTTTAGCATGGCAATCCATACTTGAGCAAGCGACGCAGTTCCCACGAGGTGATCTCCATTGAGTGTGTCGCAGGTATGAAGGGGTACCGTCTCACCTCAAATGTCCCCGCTACCAAACAACCAAACATCAGTTGGCACGGTGACATTTCTCGGGACGGCACGTATCACCAAGCCTCAAGCAATTGTGTGAACGCTTCCACCGGTATCGATGACTGTACCCATGACAACGAGATACATAAAAAGACGTTGACAGCTGCCATTCAACCTGAACTGGGAGCGCAAGGTATGCCTGCGGAGAAAGATGGAAGCTTTGACGTCGTTCTTCACCTTACCAACCTACAGTGAAGTAACTGTACCGACACCAGGCAACATGGAGGCTTCCCACAACCGAGATGCTTCTAGCTCCGACATAGGCATCACTTTTCAAACTAGGGAGTCTGGTCGGGAGGATTCCCGAACGAAATTAATTGCCTGGCTTTCTCCGGAAAGCAAGTACCGCATCTAAGACTGCGCATATGAGCACGGCTGGCCCAATAACAATTGTCAAGGACTAAAACCCAAGCCATAGGTGACATCATCTGCGATAACGACATGTCTCGAAAACAATGTTTACTTGACATGTTGTTGAATCGGTTGAAACCTTGATTAACGAAGCGTGGGCGAACGAAATAGCCGACGGCAAAAGGAGACATGATGCCATCGCAAGATTTGCCTTTAAGAGATCTCTGCACCAATACACGATCGTGAAAAAAATGAGTCACGTCGCTCACGGCGGGCTTGGCAGACTTCGGGGTCATCACCACGACCATGGCAGCTTCCACTCTCGAAGAAAGGAGCAGGGCAAAGACAACCGAATGAAGGCTTCCCCTGCTGTTTGGCATCCTTGGACATAAAGGCGCAAGAACTGTCAGCGAGGCTACCGTCGTCTCGGAACGACTGGAAACGGACAAATACAGAAAACCACGCCGCTGGTGGAAGTACAGATGCAATGATGAGTGCAAGGACTATCTCCTAGTCATCTCTGTTTTTTTTTCGCCGCGGGGGAGGTTGTAGGAACTTAATTTCCGAGTGGACAGAGAAGTGAGGGCATATAATAGTAAAAGGCGACGATGGATAACGTAAGCGGCATTCGGACGTGTTTGGTGTGTAGTCTAATGTAAACACAGCTCTTTTCCCCTTACCGAAAGCGTTGCAGCCATGACACAGGTGCTCGTAGTTAAGTCCGACGGGCACTTTAAACAGAAGATCACGCTCGCGCGGGATCCTGCAGAGCGCTCAGTAGTGGGCTGCGCGGGCTGATGGTTTCAAGTTACGCCCTCCACTTTATACTCAACTTAATCTGTAAGAGTGGTATTCCAGGAAGCTGTTCAGCCTGACGCAGTGTGTGCGTTCCTTTTACAGAAGGGCTTCTGGTCTTTCGATAAGGATGAGCGTTCATTGTGGCCATGGCAGGAGCGTACTAAGGTAGGGAAACAAATTAGGAGCGCGAAGGGGGCGGAACGGAAGACGCTGCTACGTGAAGATTTACCAGCAGCGGAATATTGGAGCGCTCAAAGTTCATACAAAGGGAAGTTTGCCTCCCTCGGAAAGGTGGTTATTGAGTTTCCAAGAGAAGGCGAGAAGAGCGTGTACAGTTTCGGGAGGCTAGCAACAAAATAATAAATGCATCAATGCCAGTGTAAGTTGTTGCCATCATAAAGGGTAATATGTATGGGATGTCAAACAGGTGCCTTGCTTCTAGAAAAAGACACCCAATGGATGACGGGAATCTTTATGGAAGATAAAAAAGTAAGATTTGAGTCAGTTCAAGAACATATGCCCATGTGTCGAGATTTCGGCGCTAGCTGAATATGCTGGGGTAGCGTAAATTAAACAATAGCCCTGCAGTGCAACACGCCTCATAGCTTATGCATGTTGCTTCAGTGCGTAAAACTCCGAATTTTAATGAAAAAAAAATTCCCCGCATTTCCCCGAGGGGAAGAATGTCAAAGTGCGAATGCACGAGTTGAATTTGCGCGGTTCGGTAATGTTCGCGAAAGAGAGATCACACACACACACACAACTACAAAGAAAGAAAGATGCATTTATTCACAGACACCTATTTGTGTTGTCGTTGTACTTGATTGCTAGAGCGGATCACAGCTTTGAAATTTCGTGTCAGTACTCCTTTAAGCGGGTGCATTAGCCCTTCTCACGCCCGATTCCTGGCCAATCCCCCACGTGGGTATGTGCCATGTCAGCGGCCAGGCAGCGCGCGCCCATCTCCCCCCGTTGCCAAGGAAGACGAGCAGATTCCCGGCCAATCCCCCACGTGGGCATGTGCCATATCAGCGGCCAGGCAGCGCGCGCCCATCCTCCCCCGTTACCAAGGAAGACGAGGAGATTCCTGGCCAATCCCCCACGTGTGTATGTGCCATGTCAGCGGCCAGGCAGCGCGCGCTCATCTCCCCCCGTTGCCAAGGAAGACGAGGAGCGCGCGCACCCGCAGCTGTTGCTATGCGGACGGCGGCGGGCGCTTCAGGCTCGCTTAAGAAGTGCATTCGCACTTAAAACAGGCATTGCTTTGTTCTATTAGTTATGCATGTGCCGACTAATCTGCCCGTCTGATGTCTTCTTTCTCGTGGGCCCTAGTTTTGGAGCATCAGTTTTTGCTCTTGAACGACGTTCTCTGCTTGGCCTGTGGAATCCTACCATGAAAAAGTCTGTTTGAAGTACACGACCAATAGCGCGTACTTAAGAAATAATGCTCAACGAAAACAATTGCGCGGAGCGTGCAGCGTAACGTGGAAAGCGGAGAGTGCATTTGGTTAGGCCGGTGTAATTTCAGCCACCACCACGACAAGCACTGCAAGTCGCAGAGTACGATGCGGCATGCCGTTGGGCACACGACCGAGTTCAATTGGGCATTATGCTATCGCAGTTACACCTTTTTAGGAGTACTTTTGTGTCCTCAGGGTTTGAATTTTTCAATACATTCAGAGGAATTTCGGCAACAGGCACTTCCAAGATGTTACGTTGCGGCAAGATGAAGGCGACACGAACCATGGCAGATAGGAACAATCTATTTTCAATATTTGCAAGAGTGTCATCAGAAAGGCCCCACAGGCTACGCTGGGGAAGGGTCGGGTCCGTTGCTAAACCGGGCTAAGGCATCCCAACGCGGTCGAAGAGTATCAAGGTGGCCGCTTCAGGAGCCGAGACGAGGCGAAGCTGAGGGCCAGAATGGAGACGAACCGCAAACTCTGCCAATATGTACAGAGTCCTTCGAACCTCTGAAGGGCTCTGATAAATTGGATGCTCATTGACAAATTTTATCTGCTTGCCTACTGCATTGAAAGCTGTCTTAATTTAGTTTTTTTTGTTATTCTGGGCACGTGGTTTCTTTTATTATTTTATATTTGTCCTCTTTTTTGGTACCGACAGCAATACCTCTCCTTTCTGCCACGCTGATTATACTGGCGCTCCAAATCCTGCCCTTGACGCTCCCTTTACGCTGCAAGAACTCGACCAAGCTATCTCTTATCTCACTAAAAATACCACTCCTGGCCACGACCGTATAACTAACAAAACTATCCGTAACTTGGGCAATACCCCTCTAACTGCTTTACTAGATTTCTTCAACAACCATTGGACAAACGGCACCCTCCCTCCGCAATGGCGGCACGCAGATATATCACTAATTCCTAAGCCCAACAAGCCAATCCAGCTCTCCAACCTTTGCCCCATCTCCCTAACCTCCTGTCTCGGTAAACTCTTTGAATGCATGGTTCACACCCGCCTCACTACTCACCTTGAAGACAACGACCTATTCCCTCACACCATGTTCGGCTTTCGCTCACACCTCTCAACTCAAGATGTTCTCCTACAGATCAAAGAGCAAGTCATCGATCACCTCAGCAAAGTTCATCCCAGTGCCATCTTAGCCCTCGACGTAAAGGGCGCTTTTGATAACGTCACCCATCAGGCCATCTTAGAAGGACTTCGAGAAACCCAGTGCGGTGCGCGTACATACAACTACGTGCGGGCTTTTCTAACCGACCGAACTGCCACCCTTGGCATTGGACCACTTCGATCTGACACATTTCGCACTCCTCCCAAGGGAACCCCACAAGGATCAGTTATATCACCCCTCCTCTTCAACATCGCTCTCCTCAAGCTCCCACCTCTCCTTCAAACCATTCCTGGCCTCCACCATGCCCTATACGCTGATGATTTAACTCTTTGGACGACCACCGGATCTCCTGGCACACAACAAGATACCCTACAACAAGCCATCGACACCATTCTCGCTTATCTCCGCCCTCGGGGCCTCACGTGTGCCCCCAGCAAATCAGCCCTCCTCATCCTCCGCTCCCGAACTCGTGGGCGATGTCCAGTTCCCACACCCGATCCTGCTCCAACAATCGGTTCCACACCCATTCCTAAAGTACACACCCTTCGTATACTCGGAGTCCAATTCCATCAAGATGGCTCTGGCGCTGCAGTTCTTCCCCACCTTCAAGCCACTGTCACCCAACTTACCCATCTCATCAAGCGCATCACAAACCAACGTCAGGGTCTCAAAGAAGACGATACAATACGACTAATTCAAGCACTTTTAATTAGTCGCATCACATATTCCACCCCATACATCGCCCTCAAACCCAGAGAACGGGAGAAAGTCGATATACTAATTCGAAAAGCTTTCAAAATTGGACTTGGCCTCCCCGCTCAAACCTCTACCTGTCGTTTCTTCCAACTCGGAATCCACAACACCCTCGAAGAACTCCTGGAAGCTCAACGCAACAGCCAACTCACCAGACTCCTCCTTACCAGCACCGGCCGACACGTCCTCCAGGTTCTCGGATACCCAACCCCACCTGCTTCACAAGCCCTTCAGCGCATTCCATCTTCAATCCGGTCCCACATTACTCTATCCAAAATTCCTAACAATATGCACCCAGAATTCAACCAAGGTAGAAGGCTCTCCCGGGTTAAGCATCTGCGTTCACAATTCCACTTTCATCCCGATACTCGCTACACCGACGCCGCCCTCTACCCCACACGCCAGGCTCATGCTCTGGCGGTTGTAAACTCAGAAGGCACACTTCTCACCTCCCTCACAACTCTCTCGACATCAACCACCACTGCCGAAGAAATTGCCATAGCCATCGCCGCTACAATTGGCTCCGAATACCTTACAATAATAACAGATTCCCAGCAAGCCTGCCGTAACATTCAACGTGGACGCATCTCACTTCCTGCATTACGCATACTCGCCTCAATCAATCCCCTCCCCGACCTGTACATCGTCTGGACCCCTGGCCACTCGTCCCTCGAGGGAAATGAGGCGGCTCACGCCGCTGCCCGCGCCCTTCCACACCGGGCATTTCCCTCAGGAACAGAACCTACGGTCCAGCCTCCTCCAACTCCCGCTGTTCCATCACGCTACCACGACATCCTGCACCATTATCGCAACGTTCGCCTCACTTTGCCTCACCCTAACCCTCAACTAACCAAGGAGGAAGCAGTCATCTGGCGTCGATTACAAACAAACACATATTACAACGCACCCATCCTCCACGCTATCTCCCCTACCCAATACACCCTCACCTGCCAATTCTGCCCCTCTCTTAATACTACCTACCACATGGTGTGGGCCTGTCAAAACACCCCATCGCTTGCCCCCAATTCCAGACCTTCCCCAGAGCAGTGGGAGGGCCTGCTGACCAGCTCCCGTCACGCTGACCAGATCTTTCTGGTCACCCGTGCCAGGGCTGCAGCCAAGGCCCAAGGGTACCTGGACTGAGGTGAACCCACCCCACCGAGTGACGGCTCAACCACCACCGTCTGCTCTAATAAATGTTTCTTCTCTCTCTGTCCTCTTTCTGTACAAAGCACGCGTGTAACAGTTGTAAAGAAAATGAGATTATATTGATTGATTGATTGATTGATTGATTGATTGATTGATTGAAAGATGTTCTCCCTGGGCATTCATACAATCTTGCACCGTTAGTTTCGTTCTCCATAAATATTAGCCAACGAGCAAAGAGAATCTTTCCAAAATCCACATTGCTGCGCCTTTGCTTTGGCTTCATGCCATATGAGGACGTCCACTCTTGACTCTTACCGTTAAAGACCAGTCGTATTCGCTACGAGAGCATGAACACGACGGAACACGAGCAGAATAGATTGTACTAGTAAGACGGGGAAATATGCAACCCTTGAACGGGGGCAGCTCTCAGTAGTAATTGCTAAATGGGGACTTCTGACCAGTTATTAACAGCATTGGTGTAATCCTATCAAGAAAACTCGGGAAACTCTTCAACCATCGATCGTGGATGTCGCAACGACACTTGCGACGCAGCGGATCATTCGCGTACACTATAGGGCTCAGAGAACGTTGCATGCCTTCGTTTTTTTTTGTGATTTACTGGTAACTTCTCGTCTGCGATACTGCTTGCGAAGTCATATTGCGAAAACAGTACCGATGCTGTGGAACGCAGGAGAGGACTAGAAAGGCAGGTGGAGCGTTCTGTTGGAAAGTTCATTAGCTAAATCAAACATCGAGAGAGAACGTCTCTGCTCTTGCCAGTGTTTCGGCGGCCGCAACATGCGATAGTTCGGCTATCATTATTTGACGACACTCCACTGGACGGACGTCATGGAGGTTCCACCAATTAGGTATATCAAAAGCCACACGACGGGAATGAGTTCACTTTACGACGCAGTATGGTTGATGACAATCCCACCCCTATTGGTTCTGCGTCACTCGCGGTTATGATGTCAGATGGCGACCTGACACCACCTATCGCGAACACTTTCGAAGCGAGTGACCTTACAGCATCCATACTTTAAATCTTAGCGGGTCTCCTCATCAGCACTACGTCGTGCGCAAACTGACCGCCAGGCCAGCTTGGTCACAGACACACAAGATGTATATGTAGGCTTTAATCACCCTGTGCATATTACGTGGCTCTGATTTAAAATTTTATTTTGCTGCAAGGATTGCTTCGCCTATATTGCGCTGGCAAGCTACCTTTGCGGCAAAACGTTTTATACACAACGCGGCCAAAAATATTACCACCCATATGACAGGTTTGCTGTGAAATACCCTTGGTCCACACAAGGTGTTCGGTATTACAGCGTTTTCAAACGGAGTCTCAATCAAAGACAACGTAACAATACAAACGTGACGGTGCATATTTCGTGGCACCGCGGTCAGGTTTTACCCCGAAGCGCCTCTTTAGAACACGGACTAATCACGCGTCGAAAAGGTAGATGGTGTGAATGAAAGTTACCATTACTTTGGATACGAGGTGGTTCGTAAATGCGCCATATATACAGTGAAAAGGCGTCAGAAAACGCAGTGACGACGCTTACTATTGAGACATTCACTTAAGGTGTATGCGATTCAGGTGGCTGCCATTTCTGGCTGCATTTGAGGTGGATGTCAACGTTTTCATACAAGTGGGGTTCCAAAAACTTGTCCCCTTAGACTTGTGACGCCCTTTGAGTCACAGATTCTTTCACTCCCCCGCTACGAATGAGAGAGAGAGAATAAACTTTATTTAATGAGTGGAGTCAAGCTGGCGGTTTCCTCAGTTCAGGACCCCGTTGGAGCGTCCAGCCGCCTCAGCCCGGTGGATCAGCCGAAGCTGCTCTTCGAGGCTAGAGCTGGCCAGCACTTCCTCCCACTGCTCAATCGAGGGATTAGATATCGGGGAAAGTGAGGGGTTAAGCTGGCACTCCGACACCATGTGATACAAGGTGCAGGGCGCGTTGCAGAATTGGCACTGTGGGTAGTATATTGTTGGCCAGAATAAGTGGAGTTTGGTCGGGTGGGGAAACGTGTTGGTTTGGAGGAGACGCCAGGAGCGCTCCTCTGCCTTGCTGAGGGAGGGGTGGCCAGCGGGTAGCATAAGCCTGGTGACCCTGTAGAATTGGGTCACCTCCTGGTATGAAGTTACAGGGATCGCTGTCTCAAGCCAACTTTCTCGCGGCGCTCGGCTGGTCAGACCTCGAGCAGTCTCATGAGCAAAGACGTTACCGCAGAGGGAAGCGTGAGCGGGTGTCCAGACAATCGACACCCTTTTCTTCGGAGGGTTCTGGCCGAGGATCTTCATGGCGAAGCACGAGATGCGGCCTTGGAGGTAGCTCCTACACGCTGACTGTGAATCTGTGATTATCACTTCCGCTGGGGTCTGCGTTATTGCCAGCGCAATAGCTACCTCTTCGGCCTGTAGCGTCGAGACTTTGTTAAGAGTGAGGCTCGTGGCGTGGCTATCTTTCTTCGTCACAGTCGCTACCATGGCTCCTCGTCTTGCATAATCTGCGGCGTCCGTATAATAAACCATATCGTTTGAGCCGTAGTTTTTCTCCAGGGCTCTAACTCGCGCCTCTCTCCGACCCTCGTGGAACTGCGGGTGCATGTTTCTGGGCAGCGAATGCTCTTTCACTTCCACTTCACTGCTAAGTAGGCAGTACACCTATCCGAGTTTTCAACGGCTAGTTATCTAGTTATGAAAGCTAGACTTCAATAGAAATGTAAACACGGTGAAAGCAACCATTGTCATTTTCATCGTCCTATTCCTTGACGCACGTGGTTGGCCAAGAAGCTGTAGATCCTAATTTCCGCTATAGCTTTAAAACTTTAAATTTCAAATGCCCATTCCCGATCCCACTATTATAGACCTGGTTTCCGTGTCATTCTGTATACACGGTGGGGATAGCTGCAGTGACTGAAAGCTACAGTTTCGGTGCTCACGCTACCTCTCCATGCTGCCACCCTCGGCTACCACCCCACGTAGAAATTGAAGCAAAACTGCACTATACTCGCTTTCAGACAGTTACTTTTACATGCCGCCCATTCTTCACGATTCCTTATTTTGTATAATGTGCCACATCTTAACTTCTTCCTGGAACGTCGGAAGTCTTCCAGGGGTCCGAGACCCTGTCGTGCTGATTGCGAGGCTTATCCCTCTATCACTCAATGGGCCAGTCACATTCCTGTTCTCGCCACAGTTAGGCTGGAATTCTTTAAAAAACCGCTTAGTTCTAATTGCCTGCCTTTGCATTCCTCATTGTCCATTACCGCAGGCTTACCTTGTTGAGTATGGGGCTCTGTTAAGTGTTCTTGTACAAATAGAACGCTTCAGGCGACAACAGTTTCTTTCCCTTTGACAGCAAGCTCTTCTAATCAATTTTATGGTACACTCAGTGCCAGGAAACAGCAAAACCCTTCCATGAGCTTACCTGCGTCCTTTCGTGGTCGTTGTGGTCCACAGAAGCAAAGTGTATATCCTTGCTTTTTCACTCTTTCACATCTTTGGAAGCACAGCTGCTGGTGCTATTGCATCTTGAATATTTATAATCTTCATGTTCAAGAATGTTACACTAAACTCCAACAGGCATCGTTGCAGATTTATAAAATTGGCTGACGGTTACAGCACCCCCCATTGCTAAATTTGAGCGCAGCCGGGACTGCAGAGTTTTGACGGCGACGGCGCATACCTGCTGCTTCGGCGGCGCGCACCTATGTATTCTGCCGTTCTTCGTCGGCGGTTAGCCGATGGTCGGACCGATCGTTTATCTGCAGCGGCAGTGGAAGCACTTCCTTTGTCTCACTGATCGCGTCATCGGCGAACGCACTACGCCGCGTTCTACTGTGGCGTTATCTCGTACGGGGGTCGTCGCCGAAGAGAACGTCTCGCGCGGCATTTTCGGCGTACTGCTTTCCTCCTTACACTTCCTCCATTACAATTCTGTTCAGCTTGCCTCCCAGGTCTCTCTTCGGTGTCCTCCTTGTTCTTTCGGTAACAACAAGGCCGACGGCGAGGGATGTCCCGAAACCACATGAGTGGGCGCTTAGGAGCTGCGCTCTAAAATTGACTAATGAACTCATACATCTAGCGAACTTTAGCACAGGAAGAAGAAAGAAAATACTTTAGCACAGTACGAAGAAATAAATGACGCAACTTACGCTTTTCTTTCTTCGTCCTGTGCTACAGTTCGCTGGATGTATGAGTTCATTAGTCAGCAGCAACCAACTCGCCCAACTATCCCCTTTAATTGTCCTAAAATGGACGCTGCTAAATGTGACAGCGACCGGTTTTTGCAGCGTAAGCTAGACTCGCCGAGGTTCAGCAGTTTCGCGTGGACCTTGAAGGGCCGAGCTACGCACGCGCGAGGAGCACTGGATTGGATTAGATTGGATTGGAATTTGATTTGACTGGATTGGTTTAAATTTGATTGTATTGGATTGGATTATAACTTCAATCCAATTAGAGTACGGGTGTGTAGAGAATTGGGTTTGCATATTCGCCGGTCTGCGCGTTCCAAACGAGTGACGTCATAGCAGCGGCAGACGCACGGGCGCGGGCGCGTGTCCAGCTGTGCGCCTCTGTTGCGCGGTAGTCATGTCTGACGCTGCACCGAAGCCGCTTGATAGCCGTTTCTCGTGGCTCCTGGAGAGCCGTGCTGCGCATGCGCGAGGAGTAGTGACTGGACTGGACTGCACTGGACTGGACTGGATTGATTTGGATTGGACTGGACTGGACTGGAAATCGTTTGAGCAGCAGAAAGCATGATATTCAGCTAATCCTAGACAACCAGGAAACCTAAGAATAAAGAACTGAACCTTAGCTCACGCTACGTATATCCTGGCATAGCCTAGCTAAGCCACTGCTAATTTTTGTTTATTTTGTTTGCGAAGAACGGCAACCGTTACTGCGAAGGGGCCCATTGGAAACCACCCCAAGAAACAGAACGTCAATTTCCCTTGCCCTTGTGCCTAAGAAAAACGAAATTGTAGTCGCGAGCTACGTGTGCCAATCTCGAAGTCGTTCCTCATGTCTGCTTTAAAAATATCGCGAAAAATAAACGTTTTATTGTCCACACGCACCTTATAAATTCGCTGATGAATCACTTGCGAAGAGTAGAAGTAGCTTTAAAATTATTTTTGACCTTGGGTGCTGTCTCTTAGCAGTATAAACTCTCTACCAACAAAGCACCGTTCTCTATAATTAAATGGAAAAGGTCCCTTTCATGGAAGGAACAAGAAAAGACGAAACCGCAAATGAGAGTATGGACAGTAAAGCTGTCAGCTGCTGTAATATTATCCCGGAAAGATTGCCACACACACAAAAAGTATCCTTGCGCATTTTAGTCGCTAACATGATGTGAAGGTAAAGGCAAACGATCATCAAGGACTTATGCAATACTGCGCTATGTTTCTGTCCCTTTATTTGTTTTCGTTGCTTCGGGTCTTGACAGAACGTTTCCAGCAACATACTGCCCGCAATTCACGCGACAGATTCCCCGTAGCCAGGGTTGTCCTTCTCGTGAAAATGTTCTATGCGCGTGCCGTCATGTCCAACAAATCACGGGGCACGCGCTAAGATAATTCTTGTTGTTCCTTTCTAACCAAGAGTTGGCTTAGCGCAGGCGTTAGCGCACCTGGCTGCTCCTCCGTCAACACAGGGTCGAATCCCTCACAAACGAAAATGTGTTTTATTTGTTTATTTTTTTCGTTGCAGCGGCGCGTGTTGACGCCGACGACGACAATTGCGGTCACGTTTCGCGTTTGATGAGAAATATAAAGCCCTTGCCTAAAGGGACCCTGCAACACTTACCATCGACTAGGCAAAATGTATTTTGGGGTAAAGTCTATTTTCCAAGCAATCTCTTCCCTCAAGAAGTATGAAAATCCGTTCACTATCACCGAAACTACGGGCGATGAGAAATCGTGCACAACCGTTTCCTCTCAACTCGACGGCGGACAACGCGACGAAAGCTGCGCGCTCTCTCCCGGAGAGCGGGGCGGCTCGCGGCGTTCTTTTCGGCGACCTTCGCTATATCACAGGCCGGGGAGTTTTCTCCTTTTCTGCGGAACGCGCAGGGTTCTATTTCCGGTATGGTGTCCCAAAAAAGCAGGCATGGCTGCTTGCTCACATGTGCGCGGTCAGGCTGGTAGTGCGTTTTTGAAGCAATAAAGGTTTGTTGTCGAGTGGTCTCGTTGAAAGGGGATATGCGTCATTGAAATCCCGCGCGCACTCAAAACACAAAAGAAACACCAAAACTATGCGTACAGGTTCAGGCATAGAAGAGGTTCGTACACAGCGCCGACGACGGCGGATCATCACAGGAAACGCGAGAAATAAGCTGCGAAGTTGACCAGCGACCGCCAAAGGACAGTCATGGCCCCAATGACGTCGTTTAGGCCATGCCAGGGATGCATAATGAGGAGAATTGAAGAGAGCGCGGCTGGTTTTTCTGCGTCTCTCGCAGCAATTCGCGCGCTTACCGCTCCACGTGCACGTGTAATATTTGGCTCAGGTATTCGTGGCAGTGTAATCTAAACGTCGCGCAGGTTTACTTCCACTGCACGAAGGGTGCTGCGGGGTCCCCTTAAAAAAGAGGAACAGCCAGCTTGATTCTAATGTTCTGAGGCGTTCCTTTTTACCGTCTCGGGGATGTAAAAGAACACGAATTTCAAGAGGTATGCAGCTTTATTGCGGCCAGAAACTGAACAGCAATAAAAGTATGCAGCTTAAACTTTTTGGAAGGAGGTAGAACAAAATCCTTTGCAACGCGTGAAAGAACACCGGATGGCGAACCTGTCGCCGAGTAAATGATGTAAAACTGAACACCAAATGACGCGGACGGCACGAGTCAGAATGAAGGCGTAAAACAAACTTGAATTAAGTCCCCACTTCCTCATTTACTTCTTTCCAGATAACCTACTTCAAAACGTGGACACCACGTCGGCTTCTTTGCGTCATTCTCTGTAGTGTGCGTTCTTTTGTGGCTTAGTCATTCTTTTTGACAGATCGATTAATGTCTTAGGGAAGGAAAGCACGGCACTGCGGGTTGCTCAGAGCAAAAACAAAATGAATGAAAATTCCCGTTTTTTTTTTCGCGTTGAGCTGCTGAAGCACCCGGTGGAACTACCCGAAGAGCCCTCTCAGCGGCTCGACAAATGTCGGCGTTGATGGGGAATCCTACGAAGCCGTACTACACGCTGCTGACAGGGGGAGAGCTTGACGTCAATGAAATCTGCGTCCCACTCAAGAACGAAATACAAAAAGCGCAACTAGGTCTTGTCTAAAAGTACCAAAGAGCATATATGCATTCAGGACTCATGACAGCAGGGCCCCTACTTTCTTTCCTTCTTCAACTTTTGGTCTCCGTTGCTAGATATGAAGGCACCCTTTCCCTCCCTCTTGGTCCCCCGTTCTCCATCCCTTCCAGTCAGTGTCGTTCGTTTATTCTGGCCCCATCCTCTCGTTCTTCTTAGCTCATTGTTGTCCTTCCTCACTTTGCTGTTTCTTTGTGTTTATGAGGTTGTGCTGCTAAGCACGAGGTCGCGGGTTCAATTCCCGGCCGCGGCGGCCGCTTTTCTGATGGAGGCGAAAAACGAAAACGCCCGTGTGATCGAGTTTCGGCGCACATTAAAGATCCCCAGGTGGTCAAAATTAATCCGGAGGCCTCCGCTACGGCGCGCCTCATCGCCTGTGCAGCGTGGACGCGTTAAACCTAATAATCATCACCCTTTGCATGCCCATTCCTGCGTTGTCCTGCTAGAAAACAACAGCAATGATAGACTAATGGATAAAGCGTGAGTGTGCGGAGCCTCACTAATTGTTTATTCGTTGCCCTAAAGACTGTAGATTGCCGATTGCGGCGGAAGAAATAGAATTTGACAGATAGTAGATACCTTGAACAGCCATGCAAAGTAAATTCGCGGTCTTTCTTGACGTTTTTTTTTTGTTTTTGCTTGAACCGTGACGCAATCGTCCGCGTACAGTCCCATGTAACGACTCCTGTCTGTTTTTTCTTCATTGTTTCCGCAAAAAAAGGACATGGTTTTGATTAGTATAGGAATTGAGGGTGCCGCGGTATTTTTTGTACCAGGTTGCCGTTAATCTCGATCTCAGGTGATATTATCAGCGCTTAAGTTCGGTACGGCGGGCCCTTGAGAAGAAGAGAGATAATGTTAGTTTCATGTGTGGCAACCTGGAATGCGTGGCACAAACGGTGTGTAAATAATGCTTTGTGACGTTCAACACGAGGTGTCAGATAATGATTAGGCAAAATTATGCAATATTTCCTTGAAACCAGGATCACCTCCGTTCAGTTTATTTTCCCTAAAGGTACTCGTCACAGAGTAATGCTCGATAGATATGTCAAACAAGATCTACAGCAGGGTGACGGATAATTCTTTCATTTGAAATGCGAGGAATCACTTCTTCCACAGATTTTCCGAATAGCAGTTTGGTGTCCTCCAGTATAAGGAGCTGTTTGAGGGGTAAAAAGAAGATGCTAGGGTTTTACAAGTGTGCTTGCAACCAGAATGCATTCAGGTTCGGGATTTTAGATGGGTTCAGAGGGGAAAGATGCAAGGAGGGTGAAGCCATAATTTATGCGACTCGCGCAAGAACGACACCACAAGTCCGGAAAATTCCCCAGGCCTTTCTATGTACCATGAATGGATGCGAAGTAAACCGAACACGCCTAATGTTGGATTATTGGATAAGTTCTCCACTTTATTGATTTGTAGACAGTGTTTGCTACAGTGTTTGCTTAGTGCTGATTTTAAGACAGTGTTTGCTACTCTCAGCTTGCATACACATATCGAATTAAGCCATACAGATTACTATAAAATAGCAAGACACCCGTTAAACTCAAATTTAAACAAAATGTGGAGAAATTAAGAGAATTGTCCACTAATGCGTCGGCATTGTTGTGCCGCATGTCTTCATTGTGAGCTTTTATAACCTTATTTGGCTATGAAGAGCCAACATGCTGGAATATTTTATTGAGCCAATACGTTGGGTTATTTTGTTGTTTTATATTCTTCCTTTTTTTTCGTCAGTGATGCATATTTGCACTACAATGCCGATTAAGTCACTTCGCCAATAACCGAGTTTTGTGGGAAATGCACGGCGTTGAACGGTTAGTAGGTTTTCGCGATCTTTATTCGTATTTAGTGTTTCTTCATTCGAGCATTTTCATTTTTGTTTTCGTATTGGTGAGAGCGGCGTATAAGTTATACGTTTCTTATTTCGTAAGTTCTTTTACTAACTCATTAAACTTGTTTAAATCGTTTGGTTTCCATCCACTGCTTTCCGAAGTGTGCTCCCGGTGCGGTGGCCTAGTCAGGAGACTTACGAGTCTCCTTTTGCCACGCCTCTTGGACACAACTTCATGAATGCATTCATCTCAGAAATATATTGAAATTAAATTAAGTACCTGCAGTTTGCAATGCTTTAGAGAAAAAAAAGTGCGAAGATTCCTCAATTACACTGCAAAGGGGTGCCACTGTACATGTCCGGGTTCAAATATTGTCGGATTAGAGATGCTTTTTTTATATACCCTTTAACAGCGATGGTCATCTTCTTGACCGGACAATACAAAAGCTGTCTTTCGAAGAATAGAGCACTTGAGGCTTTCGTCTTAATATTTCCTCAGAAGGAAATCAAACATCCTCTCCCGCTGTTTGTTCCGACTCTGCTGCGGGTACGGTTGCGTCCAGAAACCAAATATGTAAGATGCCCTTCAACGAATAAACTTGCAGGGCACACTAAAGCTCTTGAAATGCAGTTTCTCTTCAGGGTTGATATGTTTACACATCAAGGGCTGTAAAAAACTAAAACTGGCATGCCTGGTGAAAAGAGTTCCACGGCAGCGTTGAAAGTGTCGGTTATTTTGTACGGTGTTTAGTTTTATACCATCTGACCGCAGACATTCTTGCTACTGGGAACAGTTTTCAATTTTGTCGTGCTTTGTTACCTATGCACTCTAACACCACTGTGATCTTTCCTTTGATTTGATAATTCCTCACTTTGGAATCATTATATCTTAATGTATAGTCTATACCGTGTAAGCGGGAAATTATGGAGATTTTTTTTTGCCTGATTTACAGATGCCTTACAAGTTATGCCGTTAAACTTTCCAATACACGGCATTATAATTTAGACCACCGTAGCGGTAGCTCGGAATAATTTGGATTGGCCCAGCGTCCCAACTACCCTCTGGTGTTAAAAGGAAGTCGCAAAGCTCGTCCTTCCCTATCACATATGGGAATCAAGAAGACGCGCCCAATCGTCTCCTGAACTTCCAAGTCGGAGCAGTGGAATCTGCAAGCGCGCACTGCGTGAGACCACCGCGGGAGAGCCACCTGACATCGCCCGGTGCGGGATTAACATCCAGAAGTCGTCGTTGCGTGATAAAAGTCTTCCCAGCGCCTCTTCTCTCAGAGCCCCGTGCCCCAGCCCATGTTTGCCTTGGGACGCGAGAGAAAGGTGGACCGCCGGTCTTGCCTCTTCTAAGTATTGCGCGTTACTCAACGCTGTCCACTCTCTGTAGACACAGTCAGGAGGGGAGCCGAGGTGCGGTGTCTTCTTCGCCCACTCAGGGTGGAGTGACAGGGTGAAAGTATTCATCCCGGCCAGAAAAGAACCACTCGTGTGGTTGAGTGCTTGCTTACTAGGGGTGGTGAGTAGACTCGGTCAGCGCTCGCCGATTCTCGGGCTCTCGAGTCTCGCAATAAGGCTTAGCGATAGCAGGCTGTCAAACACCGAGTTCGGTGTTATGTCGAAATCTTTTTGAAATTTGTTGGCGGGAAATGAAGTTTCCTTTGTATAAAGTATCGATTGAGCCGCCTTGAGTTAACCGCGGGAGTGTAGTCACGAGACGAAATGAACTTTCAATTTGTGGAAATTTTGCTGCCGGTATACTCTAATGATACTCAAATTGATAGTCTAATGGAAAGATGCAGTTTGGCGGGCAGAGGAAGCGTTGTTTTTGATGTTAGGGTGCTTCGCGCAGTACTATGCCAGCAAATAGGCCCGCAAAAGCTCGCCCGCAGTGCCCCCTCTACCCCTTATAAAAATGGGAATTAGTTCGTGATTCGTTTTTGTTGTCAGCTTAAAACAACTGGCAACAGCCAGCTTGCAACACCCAGCTTGAACCTTGCCACCTGCTTTTTCCTGGTGCCAGGCTTCGGCTGGCCAAACCAAGCTACCCGTTTTAAATTTTGGTTTAGTTTTTCTACAGCAACAACGCAGTCAAAGACTGAATCGCAGGGCTCGAAGAGCGATAACTCATTCGGTCTCGAAATAAAACGACCACTTCCATTCTTCGCGGAGTTCCTGTTTCCGCCTTACATTATTCTCATTTGTCCCTCACTAAAATACTATCTACGTCTGCTTTCACCCCAGTGACTCTTCTCTATGACGTTTTTGATTATATACATAGTTAACTATTTGTAAAGCATCAATTGTATTTTTAAAAATTCAATTTTGGAGCAGAGAAAAAGTGTGAGACCCAGAAAAAAACCACAATAAATACCCGAACAATTCTTTGTGGGCTCGTGGTAATTCGTATGATCCATCTGAGTTTACTGGAAATAAGATACTGACTATTCTTTTCCGTGTTTTTCTGATCTATCTTGTTCTGGGATGAATTTTAGAAAAGGCTAATGTGTCTCTACACTTTCTAGGGAAACAATAATGCTCGTGCGTTTCTCCTGTCCAAACATATAGCTAATCTTCTTTATTCATAATGTAAGGAAGTTCGTAAAACCAGGCCAGAGATACGCGCCAATTTGCTCTTCTATGCTCTCATTCAGATGCGTTTCCATACACAGCCACCGACGCTAGCGCTGCTGAGCGGCATCACAGGCCGGCTTGACGGAAATTTTGAAGCATAGCGCGAAAAAAACATTCCGAAGCCCTTCAAAGTATCTTTTGCACGCAATGGTGTCTTTTTTGTGCTATGCTTCAAAAGTTCGAAGAAAGACTCCGGATTTTTAAAGTGCTTGCGGCTTTGTTGAAATTATTCCCCAGCGACCGGCATTCCAGGACCGCTTCTTTATTCCGCACCATGAACTGTAATCCGCAGAGCAAGTGCACATTCTGACGGAGCACCTCCCGCACATCTGCGCGCCACTCACTCACACTCCAACAGAGGGCACGAATGCCAATTCACCCCGTTTTGATTGGTCCCTGCTGTTCTACAGGGTGTTGTCTTGACACGCCCTAACCAAATTAAATGCTTCCCAAAAGAAATCAAACTAAAAACTATCTATGCGGGAAGCCTGAGTGACACATACAAGTGATGTCTGCACAATTTCGGAAAATGCGTTCCGATGTATCCGTATCGGCGAAATATCTTTCTACATAGGACACAAGACCTGTCCTTCAGCCGTATCACCTAATGACGTGGTAGTGCAAAAATGTCTTCTTGTATTTATTTATTTATTTTATTTATCATATACTGCGAACCATTTAGGGTCCAAGCAGGAAGAGTGAGAGAGAGCAGGAAAGGTACAGCACGTTCAAAGGTAAAACAAAGGTTCGACAAAGTTACAACAAAATTATTACTAGGATACATCAGAGGCAAGAAAAACATGTCACTCCCAATCAAATTTTGCGCGTTTTCACAGGGCAAAGTACACACACTGCAACACAACCCAAAACCAAAGAACCACACTCTTTGGCACAGAACATGTCAGATGAAAGAAGTATTGTGTCAGGAAACAAAGCGCATTTTACGTTGGAACAGAAAGTAGGGTTTAGTTTCGGGGCAACAAACACCACTCAGTTATTGATACCGGGAAAAAAGGCTGTGTAAATATTAGTTCTTGCGAAGATTGGCTTGATGCTGCAGTATAGATGGCGTTGCCCTAACCTCTCCGAGGAGAATGCCGGGAGTGAGCTTGCTCCTGCAAGACGCCCTCCTAGTCTCTATACAAGGAAGGAACATACGCCCTCATGCTAGGAACCATGTGCTTTAGGGATAAAAGCCATGTGCAATCATCGCGTGCAAAGAGGGTGGCGCCCACTTCGAGGCTTGGTCATGAAAAGCAGCGGGATTCTGTACGGCTCCAGAGACACGGCTCATAAATAGCGCGCACAAACAATTTCTTACGGCTGAGGCCATTAAAGGCACGAATATGGCAGCTTAGGGGCAAACAGTATAAATTACGGCGAGCTCACAAAGCATTATAAGACGAAGCGAGCGACGCCACTCCGGGGAAGCCTCCCTGAAGTCCTCTCGGCGCTCCGCTCCTCCCGTGAAACCGAAGACCATGCACATTCCTGACTCCCCTTTCCAGCTTCCCTTCTAGAATGCTTTGCACACCTCGAGTTCTCTATAGGGGCGTCTCGCGTGTTTTTTTAGAAAACGTGCAAGGAATCTAGCTGTGCGTAACAATGCTTTCCTGCTAGGAAAAGACCTTGTTATTTCGAATTGGAGTGTTTTTTTTTAGTAGCAGGGTATTGTGATTAGACGAAGGTTTTACAGTCGAACACGGATATATCGAACTCCAAGGGGATCGCGAAAGAATTCGATATATCGATAATTCGATATATAAAATACGCCTATCTGGAGATTATCTGACAACTCCGCACATCACTGAGAAGTTTTCTGAAGTCGTGGAAAACGGTAGTTTACCGTTTCGACCCTCAAAGCACGGAAAATCCGAACCACAGCATGATGACCACCGCACTTTATTTATCATTGAAATGTCTTTGAGCTTCGTTTGTTTTTTTCTTCTGCGTCGTAAAGTTCGCCAAATTGTCTTCAAGATTACAAACACGCACAAATGAGAAAATCAACGCTGTACACTGTGCCACAACAGAGGCGAATAACGCTGACGGAACCTCGGCTGGAGTAGGCGGTTGGGAACGTTGTCAGGCACTGAGTGCCGTTATCTTCAGTATCCGAATCGAACACCTCCCCCATCTGGAGGCGTGCAATGAAGTCGCTTTGCACCTGACACGCTCCGGAATAGCCGGGGCGAGTTTTGCTGCATTCGCCTTTACGTTAACGTTGATGCGTGCATCCCCCTCAAAGCTACTGCGAGGAATTCCGAACGTCTTTTCAACCAACATCTTTTCAGCAGCCTGCGCCCGATGAATTCCCGCCTTCGTTGCTCCGAAATGAATGCCTCGGACAAAACAAACATACAACGCCGCATCGGTCCCCCTGCACGAGCCACCAAACAGCTCAATCACAGAAAAAGAGTGCCTCCGGTCAATTTCATTTGCTCCTTTATGTCCTTTCGCCCCAACCACTATCCGCGTTCTAGCTATCATTGAGCTGCCCCTTGTGCTAGCGTGAAAACAGCTGTTGAAGGCCATCGAAGCGACATAATGCCGCGAACGCCGCATCTGTCTCAACAAGCCAGGCAGCTCCTGTGATGAGTCAACATTATCATCAACTCCACCCCATCAGAGGAAGCAAACTGTCGGGGGCACCTTCGGCGCGGAATTCGATATATCGAATTTGCCCGTGATCAGGAGTTCGATACACGCGTACAACAGCCCTATACTTTTGCATGGAATTTTCAAGGGGATGTTTGCACTGTTCGAAATAGGCAATAATTCGATATATCCGTGTTCGATATATCCGTGTTCAACTGTATATAGTCAAGGTTTCTTAACTCTGTGTTGCGGAGCTTAAGTGAGGCTCTCTGTGCTTTATTAGCTTCCATTCTGAAAATTAGGGTCCCGCGTCATCGTGTTTTGTTGCATGAATGAACTGGCCACAGCGAATAACATTGCATCGACTATTTCCATTCGCGCCTAATAAGCACTGGGCTAACTCTGAGAATGTCAAGACGCCTTCAGCAGGCACTTCAGACATGTATCGTACTCTGTTTTCGATAAAAACTACAGAGATATCATGGACCATTTTTAAATTTAAATTCGGCGATAAAGCCTAAGCAAACATTACAGTATTACAGCGTACACTGCAAAGCTTCTGACTTGTTTTGTAGTGATTGGAGAACCCAAAAAGCTCTCAGCATGCCCCGTAATGTTTTTCTCCCTGTGCCTGCTCTATGCCCATGGGCGTTGAAAAAATGCCTACCAACGAGAAGCTAATTGGTTCGCTGCAAAAACTAGAAAGATTTCGCGTGCTCATCGAGCCGCAAGCAAGAGCCGTGCTCTGGAGTGCCAGAGGCGTGGCTCCAACAGTCCTTACACCAACTACATGCCACAGCTGATCACGGACTGCTTTCGTTGGTATTGTTCAACACACGTTGCGCACCGCTGAGTTTCTTTGAGTGATCACGCAGTCGTATTTCTTTTTACTTTGTGGTGAAAATTAGCAAAAAAAACTTAATCTGTGAGATACGCCACGCAGAGACTCTGGTCAGTGTACTGAAAAGCGTCCTCGCGAGGCCTCTGGTAAGTAGCGGTGCTGCGGTTGAGCACATGTGCTCGCACGTCGTGGTGTTACTCAGCGGGAAGCAATAGAATCTCAGAGCCTGCATTGAAAGTCGTAAAGATACGTCCCAAAAGAATAAATGTTCGACTAACTCACTGTATTCTGATCTCACGGATGATACAGGCAGCGTCACGCTGTGCGACCCGCCAACAGGGATGAAATGCGTACAACTGCAGTGACCAAGCCGTCATGCCAGTGGGCTCTAAAAGTTGATCAGACAGCCGTCGAGCTGCAACGAACGTCGCCTTTATTCTCGTTCTTTCTGAACCCGAGATGCGGAGAAGCGAACTGTTGTAAGTGTTCACTCAACAGTGTTTCACAAACTACCGTGAGTGTTATGATGAAACATGATGGGATGCAGCGGAACATATTACGTCAGTGGAAACACGATTACCACAATGTAGAATGGTTTCGGCAGCTTGCATTAAGTGAGGGGAAGTGGTACCTAGGTAACAGCGCTGCCAAATTCTGGGAACTACTATTATAGGACCCTAAGTAGCAGCAAATCATTCATAATGGGTCCACGCCGCACGACAGACGGCTTAAGATCTGCCAAGACTCTCTCTCTGCTGACTCACCGGCATGCAGGGAGGCCACCGGTGGAAGTGGGGTACGGGCACGTTAGAAAGCGTGACAAAGAAACTAAAGCGGAGGGGAGAAACGAACTCTCTCAGCTTGGCGCGGAGCGTCCCCCCGGTGGGATGCTTCTTTCGGCCTGCTTTCCTCCGCCCAAAGTGCTCCGGGGAGGGCGCACGTGCCGTACAACAAAAGAGCCCATACGAGGAGGAGTCCAGGGAAGTGCGTGAACTGACCCGAGATAGGACAATTCTGAATACAGGAAGTCTTCAAGCGTCCGGGGTTAGAATAATAGAACAAGGTAAAGCACGCGCCAGCCAGCTGGGGACCACAAGGCTATATATTAAATATTTGTAAACTGCAGGCAACGTGTTGGCCGTCGGCGCCCGCCGAAACCCTCTTCCAAAACTTGGATGGGTGGTACTTGTAGCAACCCTTAATTGAGCACAACAAATGACCCCAGGATTGATACTTATAAAAGCGTCGTACAAGGAGACACGGACTCTCCTACGCACCCTAGAAAGATGGAGAAGGAAATGTTAGGTATGCGAGTCAATCGGGAAAACCTGGGCAACTCGAGAACAGATGAGAACATCACCTTATTAAAAAAGCTAGCTTGCATTCACCCCCGAAAAGCAAAGGGCCCAACGAATGTGCACTTCCTTTATTTCCATAAAGTTACCTCGCGTATGGCGAAGGAGCTTAAAACCATACTTAAACAAGCAGGCAGGACAAATAAATTTTCTGCATCGCAGTTACCTACAGTAGGCTCGCAATAATTCAAACTTGAAAACGGCCACAGGATTTTGTTTAAATTATCAGAAGTTGTCATAAATAGAATTCAGGCAACATGCCAACTTGTGTTGTAATGGAACATTCACCTATATTTAATAATACAACATTCAGACACCATAATCCAGTGCTATTCACAATCAAATTATCACGAATGAATTGCTTTTTCTTTGCATGAGAGTTCAAAACAAAGTTTTCGATGCCAGAAATGACAGTCACTTTACTGCGAAAGCAGGCGCCTTGCCCCTTTGCCGTCTTGTTTTTTTTTTTCTTCCTGTATCCATACGCGGTTGTTGGCACGCGCGTTTTCGCTTTGACACGTGTAGATATATAATTAGTGATATGAGGATGCAAATGGGCAGCTGTAAGCGCCAAATGCGGCATATATTTTTCCGCAAGCACAAGCAGAAACTACAAATTAACCAAATTTACCCAATGGAGCAGTTTCAAATAGGCGGCATTAAAATACACTGAAAAAATAGCTGGCCAAGCAAAATATTAACCGAAAGATCGATTAATGCGAGTTTGAATTATCGTGAGTCTAATGTATATGAGTCCCGCATCACGTTAAGGACATAATGCCAGTGCCATGGCTTCGATTTGCTTCGTTGTCAGCACAACAAACGGCGGCATTATTTGCCACTGGTTCTGATCCCCACCGGAGCGACGAGGGTGAAAGAGGACGCGTCATCGGCGGACGGGCAGAGCGAGCCATATTGCCCTGCCCGCAAGCGTAGCTCTCTTTGCAATGCAAATAGATCGGGGGAGCTGCTTCGAAAGGAAAAAGGGGTACTAGGTTGGGAAGAGCGAACGGGACCGAGTAGGAAACGAAAAAAAAGCTTCTCCCAAACCATGAGCCAGTTCCAATGAATGCACAGCGTTTATTCGCTGCCTCCTCTCCAACCCCGCTTTTCACGGGGACGTTTACACGGAGGCGATGACCTCGGCAGGTTTCCTGGCGGCGGTTCCCTGTAATTGCCAAGGCCGTTTTCCAACATCCCCTGTTTCAGCCGACAGTTCACGGGCATGGAGCTGCTGTTGTGCTCTGCGATGTGAACGCGGGAGTGGTCTGGTACTTGCTATCCCGTTCCTGTGTCCAGACGGAACGCATGAAACAGAGGACAGAGAAGGGTAGGGTAAAGAAAGAAAGAAAAAGGGATGGATGGATGCACTGTCCATACTCTTGTAGCAAGAGGAGGTGTCGAATATTAAAGCCGTAATTGTCCAATAAATTATTCATGCTTGGACTGGGAAAATGTAAGCGGGAATAATAGGGCCTACTGCCTGCGTGGCTGCTTCACTGCTACCTCATATGGTTCTCCTATCTTTAATTTGTCCAAAATGAATATTCTAGAAAGAATTGCAAGAAATATAATGACGGTGAACCCCAATTTATTTTGAAGAAAGTTTCAACAAAATTGACCGAGCAGACAGAGAACGTTACGTACATCCGCTTCTGTGGCCTACTTAGTTTATTTTCTCAAAAATATAATGACGGTGAACCCCAATTTATTTTGAAGAAAGTTTCAACAAAATTGACCGAGCAGACAGAGAACGTTACGTACATCCGCTTCTGTGGCCTACTTAGTTTATTTTCTCAACTGAGAATTCTTATTGTTTATTACAGTGGAGAGGACCTTATGGTGGAGAGGTACCTACTTACTAAAAGGTAAAAGCTTTGAGTTTACAACTCCCAGTAAGGTTCAGATGAAAAAAGTCTAGGTGGCCTATCATTTTCTCAAATAGGATTCTAACGATTTAGAAAATTCAATCGGTAAAAGAGCGAGAACCTATTCAGGGAATGCACTCATGACCTGAGGTGGCGTAGGTTGGCCAAGTTTGGGAGAAACGTGCAGCGCTTTTTTACTCGGTCGAGGTCTATCCACAGCCCCCACATTGAGAAAATTGGAGTCGTAATGGAGTCCAAAAGTACGGAACCAATAATGGCGGAGATGGGTAGCTAGTGTGTTAGATGAAATTGCGAGGACAGTGCACGGCTAAAGGGCAAATACATAAACCAAATAAATAAAGAAGGGCAAAAAAGTAGGGCAGATAAGTAAAATAAATGCAGAAAACTTTATGGGAAACCGTGTGTGGTCTGAAGATCCCGGCCCTGGGATGTACATGAATCAGCGGTCATGAATTATTCAATGAGCTCCTGAAAAGGAATTCGAAGCGACGTTGTCTCGGATGTTTCACGACGATTGGCTGGTCTTCTACAACAGCTTTTGCGCACTGCACGTGACGGCATCAAAGCCACGACAGCTTAGAAGGCGCAGTCACGGACAAATGAAATGCGAACACAAAAATATCAACCAGCGCTAGCAAAATTGAGAAATACCGTTCGCGGAGGTCCAATCATGCCCCGCTATTGCCATATTTGGAAAGCCACATGCACTAACGTTTTTGCAATTAAGCCACGCGTCATTTTGACGTGCATGGAAAGAAATCGTGCTGTTTATGTGTTCTGGTTCATGTGTTCGTGATCGCGTTTAATTTCTCGAGGGCTTTACGTCTGCAATACCCTTAATTGTGCAGAGAGAATGGGGGGTATATACTTCTACCATATTTGCCGCTCTTACGTAGCGCAGTCTACCCCAGACTGCGTTAAGCTGCAATTCGCATAGATATGAGATGTTGTTTACTCTGTGCGAGAGGAAATCGATTCATTCGTCGCGATCAATGAAAGAACCATTTGTTCTTCGAAGATGTCACAGGTCACTTAGAAACGCTAAAGGAATGAATGAGGGCTCGAGCCATCATTGGACGGAAGCGGTAGGTAGAGTTCTTCCTGAATGAGGAATGAAAAACCTTACCATCACCTCTTTTCTCATTCTGAGCTTATCGACGCTCACGAAACACCGTGGCATTATCGGCTTGCGCAAAAATGTAAGCTCAGCATTGATGTTTTCTTTGTTTTATCGCTGGGTTATGGCCGAGTGGTCTGGAGCTCTAGTTCCATAATTTGGCAATTCGCAAGCATTGATAATTTATAGATTTCTTCTGAATTACGCATATCCTGAAGGGTAAAATCAGGAGGAGCTCATTACTCCTGAAAGTTTCTCCAGAAAGTACAGCCAGTACGAAAAGAGAGCTTTTTTGGAGCTTTTTTGTTGGGCTATCTCGTTTTGTTGTCAACTATGCCGAAAAAATGGGGGCATGAAAAGGCTCTGACGCCTTTACTTTCCATGGACAAAGCATGCATTCATTGGCCCCATTCAGCACTTTGGGCAGAGATAAACAGGAACGCAGCACTTCCAAAATAACAATAGTTTGTTCGACATGTGGATAAGATTAGATTTGTGGGTTTAACGCGCGGGAGCTACACCTGGGCTTTGAGGGGCGCAGTAGTGGAGGGCTCCGGATTAATTTTGACCACCTTAGGATTTTGAACGTGCGCCTTTCTCCCATACGCCATTACTAAGTAGTGAACACGCCTGTTAAGTTGCGCAGTGTACTATCGGTGTCAAATGAAACTTGAACACGAAAATATGAACCAGAACGTGCAAAATTGAACAATACTGTTCGTAGAGTTCATATAATGGCTTGATATTGGTAGTTTCGGAAATCCACTTTTCCCAACTTTGTTTTTGTAACTAAGCCACGCGTCCTTCTGGTTTGCATGGAAAGAAATCGCGCTATTTGTGTGTTCAGGTTCATATTTTAGTGTTGGCGTTTCATTTGACGCTGATAGTACAGCCGTGCATATTACCACAACATTCATGTTCATATTGTTACGAGCAGAGGAATAAGAATTGGGATGTGTCGCGTACCACCCATGCACAGTGACCTCCGAGGAAGTAGAAGCTAGGTGCCCCGTAGCCAGCGCGGGCTCTCACCATCAACCATCATGATTCGTCTCATCCGTCCTCCGACGGTGTAACAATAACTCCGGCTTGGCGAACGCATTCCATTTACGCGAACTGAGAAACCACGAATGTCGAAGGTGATTCTATATCGAATTCGCAATTGTTGTCTCTCGTACTGATTTCTTTCCTTTTGTTCGGTATGTACGACTGCTAGGATCGCCTGTGCGTACCTGCGAGTTCCTCGGCAATAAGTTTCTGTACGGCCTTTCAGGACTTAACTTATTCGGGTGTGGTGCACATCGCCCAGGCCCGGACGATTGAAAGCCCCCTTCAGATCTAAATAAAGAATAGCCCAGAGGGCACCACTATTGCGGCTGCTCTCCTCGATCACGAAGGGACGTCAGACCCGACCATTAGGGTTTCGTGACACGATCAGGATCATGTCCTCCCGGTTCCTTGTGTTCTGTTACGGGCTGACAAAGCACGGGGAATCTCGATAGATTGAGACATCATCTCCTGCCGACTGGTGTACTGGAGGGCGTACTTTTTAATTTCCGTTTTCCCAGAGCTGGGTGGATACTGCACGCTCTGGCATTCAAATGTATGTTTGACGAGCGTCGACCTTCGTGTGCAGGGGAAGAGCTGCCCAATCAGCGCTTCATTTGCATGTAATAACCTATGAGACCATGTCGAGCACAGCTTGCTGATTGATTTATGTGCTGCTTTAGTTTATTTTGTTGTACCTGCGCCTTCGGACATTAGGGTATGTCCGTTGATCAATATTGGGATTCCGCTTTGAATTTGGCGCTCGTCCAATTGGAGAGGTGGCCGCGCATATACGATGTGTCTTTCCTTGATATAAAAGTTGGTGCATTTATATCTTATCGCGCACCGCGGTGCAATGCAAGTACTATTACTGCGGCGGGCGTATTCTGATATTGAAGAAATGTAGAAATGTAGTTCTTATAAAAAATGGCGCTTTTTATGTCTGTTCGGCGTGTGCACAAGTAAGTGAGAGATGTTAAGTAAGCACGTGCCTTTATAAAATATGAAGAAAAATGTAAAAACATTTGTTAATGTTGCATCCTAGACGGACGGCCAGTTGAGCGGAATTTTGCACATACCCTGACATAAACAACCACTGTGTGTAGGAATACCGAGAGCGAAATAAAGGTTTGTGACTATTATTGCAAGCGAAACAGCCGTTGATGTGTATTGGGCCTGACGATACTAACCAGTACGAAGAGATTGAGGTATTCGTGGGGAAAACAGTAAGATTTCTTGTCTATTAGGCAGTGCTTGATCCGCTACCAGCACCTAAAAAACGGGTGTTTTTGTTCAGTGGTCTTAAGCGTGAGATTATTAAAGAAATCCGCGTATCTTTTTGTTTCTTTCGTGCTAACATCATTAAGCACGGCAAATCCTACCCTGTAAATCCAACTTGGTTGCAAATTCTCCAACTTATCCAATTTTTTTATGCGCAGCATATTAGGAATAAGCAAGGCACATTGCACCAATTCTCATTTTTTGCCATTGATGCAAGAGTATTGATATTTTTATCTTCTTTTGATGCAAATATCAAGACATGTTGAGCCATGCAAAGGACGCAGGACCTACAAAACTCACGCAGGTTGAAGCTGAATTTACTTATTTTACATGCGTCTTGATTCCTGTTAGTTTTTTCATCTCAAGTGTACTAATGAAACCGTTAGGAACTATTGTCAATAGTTGTTGCGACGGGGTGAGACCCTTGCGAGTATACGTCCGTCTTTATAACAAGTGCTTATACTTGGATGGGATTCATTTCAAATTCTGGGCAATAGTAGTTATTTAAAGGAAACGTCGCTTACTGGAGCAAAATTACCGTTGGGGCTGTTTGACCGAAGTATCGATTGGAAACGAGGAGCCTTATGGTGATAGCATTAGCTGTAAGCTTGGCATCGTTTACTATAGCCCCATCAACACCATCATAATCATCCCGATTTTGTTTTTAGGCTAGTTCTTGCTGTCGTGTAATAGCCAGGGCCCTCTTAGCTCTGGCGGGCATGTTCGGATTCGTAAATTGTGGCAAAACGATTTCGTCACTCTGAGAAGAATGCCAAATAAGCACGGGGATTTGCTCGGCCCTGCTCTAAAGCGGCGTAAAAAACTGCACCCATTTCCACCCAGCGTAAAATCTGATGAAGCAACTGAGCTGTGGTTCTTTTGTGTCGGCTCGAAGGTCAAGGGGCGCTCGCCTGATAACAGCAGCGCCGTCGCCGCGCAAATTATGTGGTCCGCGAAAAGGAATCAGAAAGTAAGCGTCACCGACGAGAGGCTTCCCGTCTTTCTCAGTCTTTCTCGCCTAAAGGGAGAGAGAGGAACTCGCCCCTGCGAGTCCACTGCGCCCTCTATCGGTGGCTCTTGGAACCAGTTTCTGCGAGGCTGGAGGCGGGTCTGGGGACCTGCTCCTTCCCCTGCGTGAGGCACGACCTTCAGCAGACGGACTAAAAGGCTCGACGTACAGCAGCTCACTGTTACCAGGTGCTATACCACCCCGAGTACAAAAAGAAAAATTAGACGATCTCTTCCACAGTGTCACAGTTGATGGCTAGAGAAGCTGTGGCGTGCCATTACTCGCGTTGGTGAACAGGGATAACAAACGTACGACACAAACATTGTTTTGTATATTGGTAATTACCGCGACAATGCCCTTGTGGTTGCTGCAGTAAATACCTATTGGTTCAGCCGCAACTGTACCTACATTATTTGCTAAAACTACATTTGTGCGTGTTCTGTTCCGCGTGGCTGACTGACTGGTGCAATCCTAATTTAAGAGCCCAAAATTATCTCTGTGAAATGACAGCAACCCCTTGTCTGCTCCACAAACATATGCACAGTGTTACCGCCAACTATAACGACGGTGATGTCACGTCCCTGGTACCCAAGCGAAGTGATTGAGCATAAACTTCTCAGTGTCCATTCTATTGTGGACGGGCGTTAAGTCGACAGTAAAAAAATTACACCATCTTCCCGTGGGGAACCCTGATGAGGATGCGAAGCATCGTGGCGGTTACGTGTGGTTCCATTGTGTTGCCGTTATGTTGAGTGATCTGGTTTTTACTAGCGCCAGAGGGAATTCCGCGTCCGGGTCCACACCGGTGGCAAAGGCACGCAAGTGCTGTTGTGTTACGGTGAGTAGGCGGTGGTTCTCGAGGCGCCGAAACTCGTCCATCATGTTCTTGTCGATGTTGTCTCTGTGGTAGAACCGGTAGTCTCCGTCAGCTTTGGTGAGGTAAAGGTTGTTGACATTGGTGCACCGGCTGAGAGCAATGTACACGCTCTCCTTTTCGCAGCTTTGTCTTCTCGTTCTTCTTCTTCTTCGGCGGTTCCCCTACGGGAAGATGACGACGGTGGTTGAACGCGAACCTATCTCGTGATGGATTCTTTGATTCTTTGGTTGGCCAATCCCTATTGGCATCGCGCCACAATCAGCATCAGAGGCGCTGCGGACAGGGCTGGTTGAGCTGCAAGGCGCGTGGCGCTTCCCGCCACAGCTTTCCCACGGGAAATTCAGCCTCCCCCTCTAAATTTTTCAGTTCGTCGTTTCCGTTGACGTTCAGCTTCGCGTGCCTTCGCTGTATCAGTAGCTTCTTGACGTAGTTTGAATGAGTCAAGGACATAAGACGCGTTCGTAGCACTTGCTCCTGTCCCGGATTTGTTGCGTAGTGGGAAGAGCACCGCGTACCTCCCGTTGCGGCGAGAGAGTCGTGGGATCGAAACCGGGCGCCGCAAACTATTTCTTTTTTTATAGTGTAGTATCGCGGAGCTGTGGGTGTAAGGAGAGTTGCGCATGCGCAGTGAGCGTGTGGACGGCGCCGCCATCAACGACACAGGACAAGGCGAGCCTAAGAAATGCTCCGCATTTAAAACTAAAGACCGTACCAGTCGTCCGTAGGCCCCAACTGTCTCCATACTCAGTGCGGAGTATCTCTGGTGATAGCCGTTGTTGACTTCAACGTGGATGTCTCCAAATCAGGAAGAAGTGGTTCATCCGGTCTGTTCCAGTTACTTCAGAGAGGAGGAAACATCAAAGGCGGTTGTGGGGTTGTGTGTGGTGTGCAGACAAAAGCGTGAATGATCCCCCAACTAAAGCTGACATCGGGAATTTCGTGCGTTGGCACATTGCTTAGGTGAAATGTGATCAACCGACTTCAATAGTCGCCGTCTTTGGCTTGAGACCAGACAAGAAGGGTTTTTTCAAGTCCTTTGTCAAGTCCACGTTGGAAAAGGCTAGATTAGATAAAGGCGCTATTCTTGGCATGGTGCATGGAGCCTTCATTTATTCTTTGCCAATCCTCCCAGTGTACGACGCATCAGTGGATATCATGTAGAGCCTGAGTTCTTGCGTCGTGTACGAATGATTCGTAGCTAGGAAAGTAATATTCAGAGACGATTTTTCCTGATCATGTAAAGAGCTAGGCTTCATGTCTCGTTCTCATCATGAGTCGCAGGAGAAGGAGGAGGAGGAATTCCTGTAATGATGCACAGAAGTCAGCCTGAGAGCAAGCTTGGCTTGCTACTCAACATTGAAATGAGCAGGGCAAGAATTGGCGAAAAAAGAGAACAAACAAAAATGCGCCTCGACACTAACAAACAAAGAAACCCACCCGACAACTGACGTACGGAGGAACGCACACGCAGCCCGTGCACTAGAGTATGGGTAAGGCTAACGCTCACAGAATTTGTATTCCCTTGTATTCCGTGCACAGCGGCACTCGACTGCAATAAACCGACGATGTCGTTAAGTTTCAGGCGTGCATCGTGTACTCACTACCAAATTCGTCGCCATCCGTTCCTGCATTGCCGGCGGGATGGCTTGAGACAAAATAAAACAAATCAAAACCCCTTTTGTAAGAGAAAGATCCTTAAAACGCGATACACCCTGAGTCAAAGTCAAAGTGCAAAATCGAAACTGATTCTACCGTGTCAAAATGGCGCATTAGGATAGACGTCGGCTTCATAGCGGGAAAAATGCAGGTTCGATTCTACTCACAAAAAGCGTTTCTTTATTGAGGTGCTTGAAACCCATTGAATAAGTTGGCTTTCCTTACCTGTGTTTTTGGAGTGACTTCACTCTTAGGTAAACAGGACTTAAAGTTCGTCCTTTAAGGGACTAACGCCCTTTGCCACAATCATTACTCCCTTTGAGGACTAAATGTGAGGGGACGAATGGTTAGTCCGCAACCCGGTTGGTCCGTTCTTATACTCCCCAGGGAATATCTGCTGAGAGTCGAAGAAAAAAAAAGGGTGCCACCAGCAGGGATCGAACCACCACCACCCGCAATTATACACAATGAACCTGACGCGCTACCAATACACAAGGGCGCCGGAGCGATGGCTCCAGTAGGTAATATTCAAGTGTACAGCGTTTAGTGCCGTGCCAGGTGATGGATTCATTGGAATTGGTGCCGGAATTTCTATCCGTGCAAGCGACCGTGACCGAGATTTGCACTTTGCGCTTGGCCCTTTGGTAATTCTTTAGGGACTATTGCTGACTTGGATTCTTAGTACAGCCTCACAATTGTAATCTTTTCTCGTAAAGAGCAATCAACTCGTATAGCTGAGACAGATGGCTGGGTGATCGGACGACTCATTTGTTTTCGCACAAATTAGCTCAAACAAGTGTATTCTCAGTGTTCGATACATATGTTAAGTGCTCTACGTATAGTACGTGAAACCGGTCGTCTATGTGAATGTCAGAATAGGGAAACAGACCATATTTTCCTGTATCAGCGAAATCAAAGTCGGTGTTGCTTAGCCTGAATTCTTCAAGTTAGCTTCACTAGACAATCGGGACTGGGAAATGCAACCGGTTTGTACAGAAGTTGCAGCATTGTCATAGCTTTGGTGCACAAGGCAATTATGTACCCAGTGTAAAAGAAAACTTCAAGACGCTTACCTGTAGCGAGCATTTTTATTTCGCAGTTTTCATAAGCAACTAATACGTTTTTTTTCTCGTGTGTTAAACATATGCATATTCATTACGCTTGCTTGGGGTCAACGTTTGCTATTGTCACTAATATTTTCGTTATTGTTGACGGGCTTGAAATCTTTCACTGGCCGTTATTACCTCGCCCGAATCGTATGCAACACAGCGTATCAACATAACCTCACCGAGAAGCGTCTGTCGATCACACTTCGCCGCTCCTTGCCATTACCCGCCGCTCGATTTACGCTTGGCGCTTTTCTTATAATTGACATCGATAGTTTCTCCGTGCACCATGTAAAGGACCCACTGACTGCAATGACGTGTGCTTTGGAAAGGTGAAACTGTCCACAGACATATGCGATAAATGACAACGACGACGCCAATACAGGAGATTAACGACGCAGCAAAAAGTCGTCTTCCTGTTACTCTTTATAGATCGGCGGGGATGAACAGTTAGTCCGCATTTGTGCACACGGCACACACACTGCTACAGATACTCCCCTTGAAGATGAACTGTTGCCCGCGAAGACTACAGCTGTATTTTAGTCCCTATTTTAGTCATTTTTGCCTAAGAGTGACGAGTTGGATTTTGGGTTTTAACTTCGGACTTTGAAGACATTGGCTTTCGACCAGAGAAAGCTTCACGCTTGAAGCATCCATCCCTTTCATCATATTCAGAGAAAGTTGGCTTTCCTGCGGCACGTTTTGGGGCAACGTCGCAATCAGTGCGACATAGAAAGTGTTGCTTGAAAATTCAACTCAGTTCAACCCAGCGGGAAATCTGTCGTAACAACGGAGCTGTGGTTCTCTGGTGTCGGCCTGGACGTCAGTGCGGGGGCGCCGAAGAAATGCAGCGCCGTCGCCGGGCAAATAAACGTCAGCACCGTCGCCGGGCAGGTAAACGTCAGTGGTTCGAGGCCCCTACTCTCTCCCTCCCTTAGCGGAAGGAGCGGGGGGGAGGGGACCTGCCCCCGCGAGACCACTGCGCCCTCTATCAGTGGGTCTGGAGACTTGTTTATGCGAGGCCACCGACGACTCTGGAACCTGCACCTACCACTGTGTGGCGCACAACCTTGAGCAGACTTACGAAAAGGGTCAACCTACAAGAGCTCTGCTGTTAAAAATTGAACTGTATTGGCCTACGCCCGACAGCTACGATGAATTACTAAGGCGGGCTGCTGATCATTCTAAGAAATTTTCTTACGTTGCATGGCCTAATATAAAGCACTGCCAGAGAGAAAAAAAAAACTTGGTAGGAGCTGATTGCCTTTTGATAAAGCAACGTAAGGGACAGGGCACGATTAAACGGACAGCACGCGTCCTTGTCCGTTTTACTCGTGTCCTGTACCTTGCGCTTCTATTCATGGATCCTTACCGACTCGCCCATCTTCGCACTCTTGTTCAGTCTGATTGCCTTGCCGAACGTTAGTATGAAATTCCGCTTAAGCCGCAACTTGCACGCGAATTTTCACCACAAAATACACCAAAGCTACCAACAAGTGGACAGTTAGCGAGAAATAATTACCGCGTTTTTCAGACCATAAGACGCGCCATTTGGTGGGCCCGCCTTTTTATCAGCCATCTTTAGCTTTTTTAAAACTCTAGTATAAATTGTAAATTTCTGTACCGTGGACACAATAAAAATTGGCTGGTAATTTTGCACACTTCCAAAGTCGTTACCTGATGTGCATGATCGGATGGTAGATTTATTAGTTTTGCGAGTGGGTCAGCGCAGCAATCTCAGTCTGTCCGTCAAGGACATTGGGAGCCTAAATCAAAAGGGTTTCATCGCCCACGTATCAAGCCTAGGCAAGTCTTCTTAGCGTAACACCCCGAGCGAGAGAACTCCCACCAAGACAATCCTGCCGATTATCCGTGGTTTTGGGAATACGATCGAGAGTTGGCCAACCGCCCTTTTATATTAGTCTGTGACCATTAAATTGGTGCTCACTCAGACTTTTATGATAAATTATGTTGATATATCTAGAAGGTTGGTTCTTACAACTGTTGGCAACTCAGTGAAATACGTCAGTGATGGTCTCTGAAATCCGCGCCATGTCTCCACCTGGCAGGTATAGCAATTCAACACAATGTACTCACATCGAAGTGTAGAAAATCTCCCCCGAATAGGAAAGGGAAAAGAGGGAATCACATGTGCTTGAAAAGCTGCTGTGTACAATTATTTAATTCCCATCCGGAATCACAACGTGGTACCTCGCATGTGTATTCGCACAGAGATTCTTGTGAGGTGCAGAGGTTTACTAAATATTTGGCCAAATTTCTAAACTTCTAGATGGTCTTTTACTTTGATGCCTACATAACATACGCCTGTAAAGTCGCGTTCATGTAAAAATCGAACCATGGGTTATTTCCTCAAGAAGCCACCACTTATATACAAGTAAATACGGAATACACATTCCAGACCTGTATCACGTGAACGCTTGGAAAACAGGCCGTATGGCTGAAGTTCCTGGTGCCTCGGGGGTTTCGAAAAGAGAGGATAGTTTCGCCAAGGTGCGAAAGGGTCTAGCCTTGTTTCAACGTGCGTAACCGCAAAGAAACAAAGATAGAATACGAGGTACAGCTTTCTTTGACACTCGCAGTGGACGACTGTGGGACATTTGCATTTCGAACACCCGCTTTTGTTCATTAAGAGGACACCTGCAAAGACGGTACCAGAGTGCTCGTTTGCTTGAGTGACACTCTCGTGTTGCCTCGTATCATGAGTACCTGTAGCGTGACCAAATGGTTTCCTCGCCAATGGGACCGCTTTCTGATGGCGGTGGGGTAGCAATAAAAAGCGCCTTTCCTTATATATGTTGAGATATGAACTCCACTGTAGTGCCCCGGCGGTCGTTTATGCAAAAAAGCGAGGCAGAGAATTGAGTGGTCGAAGACATGAATCGATGCCGAAAGAGGCTAACACGGCCGCTCGTCGCGACGGACGGAATCGTTTGAAAGCGTTCAGGTGCACAATATAAACGACCAAACATCTCACGTTCTGTTGCCCGTTCGGATTGCGGGTGTCGTTATAAAGGGAAAGTCGTTAAGATGCGTGTGACGTGTCACACCCCCGCAGCGGCGATATCCGAACTATCGCGTCATCTCCCCTCAGGGCGTTTTTCTTATCTCCCTTTACGACTTCGTCGTGATAAACACTGCCCAGTGGAGATGAGAAAGTGGTCCTTTTTATCCGCCTGATATTTACATATGCGTCTTTGTTGACGCGTGCTAGGCGTTTTATAAATGACAGCCTTTCTCTTGATCGTTCTTCACACGCAAACAGCCCTCACTTCATCGGCAGCGCTTTGAAATCCCGGGGGCCCAAGCACCGACAGTCGTAAGCATTTTGCCGACTTTGAATGGCCTGCAGCTGTTTGATTTGCGACACTTGAATTTTGGCATTGTCTGTGAGTTTTGAAATTTGGATCATTTTTACTGTTATTACAGTCAGGTGCTTAAACTGTATCGAGTGCTGAAGACACTGAACCCCTCTATGTGACCTATGCGAGTGCTGTGAGTAAATTTGACTCACTTGAAATTAATTGTCATGCGAAACCTGCCTTCTGCCTACTGTTCAGTTGGCGCAACTCGAATCCTGCACGGCTGCAGAAAGAAAAATGTGCGGAGGACGACTACGTTTATGGCTGAACATATGAGACGTGGTAGCACTACTTCACCCTCGAGGGTGCTTTGTGGAACGCAAGAAAGTGTTCCGATTTAGTTTTTGAAAAGTATACTACTGTTGTACAGTCAAACCTGAACATAACGACCTCGGATGTGAAAACGACTTTTCACATCGGCTCTGTCTTCCATACCTAATTACGCAGTGCTATTTGGATCAAACTTCGGTTTTCGTATTATCAATGTGTGCGCGAAGGTGATTGGCTTCGACCGATACCAATTTTTTATCGAAAGGTGCGTTTTTCGCCGATTTATCGAACTGTACCTACTCCGGCGCCACATGGACTCGCTAAGCCTAAGCGAACCCAGGGCTCGCTTGGCATAGCCCGTACTCTTCGCCAACGACATGGAGACTTCCGCTCAATATGCGGGGCCTTCGGACTCCAAAATGTGCGTGCAAGTGCAGGGCGAGGATATTTCGCCCGAAGAATACCACGATGAAGCTGGCTGGACCCAGGCCTGCGATCGCATGTCAAGACTTCGGCAACGCGCTTCGAACGGTAAGCCTAACCGTCGAGACGGCACTACGAGCTCGAAATCGAAGTTCTCCACCAGCGCCCGTGTATCGGCGATTCGTGCGGCACGCATGCCCGCCATGCCTACGGAGGAAATCAAGATAGTGGTGAGGCCAAGGGGCGGCCTCGACATTCTCAAGGCCGGCACCACCAACGTGGCCGCGGCGATTTTGGCAGCGGCAGGCATCGAGAGTGCGGCGGGGACCAGGGACACTATATGCCCCAACGTCCAGCAAAACATCATGGTAGTGAGCACTCCTAGCGAGGAAAACGCAGCAAAATACTCCCGAATTCAAGCGATACAAGTACAAGGCAAGCTCCACGAAGTTGGCGCTTATCGCACGGCGCCCCACGACACCGTCAAGGGCGTCATACGCGGCATCCCGACGGACGACGGCGCCGCCGAAATAGACAGGAACATCGTGAACGACCGCAACCCCCTCGCGGTCGGAGCCAAGCGCATCGGAAACACGACCACAGTTATCATCGCGTTTCAAGGTCACAGGGTACCGAACTTCGTTCGTTACGGCGTAACCCTAATCCCGTGCAGCCTGTATCGCAAGCAAATAGACGTGTGTCAGCAGTGCGGCAAAGTCGGCCACCGGCGCGACGTATGCCCCACACCGACCATCCGCGCGTGTCTTGCGTGCGGCGCGACCAACCCCACGGAGGACCACACATGTACCCCCAAGTGTAAACTGTGCGGAGGCGCTCACCCAACGGGCGACCGATTTTGCAAGGGCAAATTCAAGACGCCGTACGTCGTCCGGCGCCGGCAGTGGGAGCGTCGCGCCGCCGAGCAGCAGCAACAGCAGCAGCTCTCGGCAAGCTCGTTCCCGCGCCTGGAAGGGTCACGTTCCCCAAGCAAGTCAAGGGCTCCTTCCAGGAGTCGCGCATCGTCACGAAGAAACAGCAGCTGCGACAAAAACAAACGGAGCCTCAGCCGCAACAGGTCACCGTCACGCGATCGCGTGAGTTGGGCCGACGTAACTAAGAGCGACAGCGGCAGAAGCACGCCGACCGCGCCGCCACCGAGGCGAAATGACGAAGCAATGGACCGTCTCAAGGCAGCAAATGACTCGCTACGAAAACGAAACATCGAACTGGAAGCCTCAGTTAACAACCTGACCAAGGAAATCGCCGAGATACGCAAGTTACTGCGTATATCGAAACCCGCCGCTACGAACCCCACCCCTGCACCGTCGCCATCCCCGACTCAGTCGCCACCAACCCCACCGCCGGTTACAGAGTCAAGGCCGCAGATTATGCCCGAGGAGGAAATGTCAACGACCGAACCCCACGATGAAATGGAGACTGAGCCCGTAACCAAGAAACGCGCGCTCGAGTCGCGGAGATCCCGCAAAGAAGCGGAACAGCTCGAAGCAACGCTTGAGGCCAAGCTAGAAGCCAAGTTTGACGCAAGATTCAACAAGCTGGAGGAGCTCATTATCACGTCTTTCAAGAAAATCGAAGCAAAGTTCGAGTTCATCGAGCAGACCTTACGCCCAATCGTACGCCACCCGACCTTTGCACCAATGTTCGTGAACCACCCTTATAACCAAGAGCAACAGCAACCCTTCACCTTAACGCAATCATGGCCGCCAACCCAACAGCAGCAGTAAACCCGCGGTCAGATCTCACGATCTGGCAGTGGAATTGCCACAGCTTTGATCACAAGAAGGCGGTAATACAACAGCACATAGCGATGGTTAACAGGAAACCAGACGTGATCATGCTCCAAGAGACGGTCTCGGCGGCCCCCTCCCTCCCCGGGTACAAAGCACACGTTAGCCCCGACCAAGGCCGTGGCGTGTGTACTTTCGTTCGCAAGGGTCTCACCTTTGTGGAGCACACGATAAAGCAAGGAAACATCCAGATTCAGTACACCTTTATGGAGATCATACCGAGCAAGCAACGCAAGGGCAGCCTGTTCCTGCTCAACGTTTACAGCAACCCCAAGCACATACACCAGAAATTCCGCTCCCTCCTCCACCAGGCCAGCACAAAGGCCAGGGGCAGCACGCTCGTGATCGGTGGCGACTTTAACGCGTCGCACACAGCATGGGGCTACCTCCGAGACACGATCAAGGGCAGAGACCTGCTGCAAAGCGCCCTAGACAACGACTACGTACTCATCACGGACCCCACCAACCCCACCAGGATAGGCAACTCCGTGGCAAGGGACACTACACCAGATCTCACTTTTGTAAAGAACGATCGAACGGGCAAGATTGCGTGGGCAAACACCGGAGTTGATCTTGGCAGTGACCACTACATTCTCGAGATCACGATACCCAGCCCGATCGGGGGTAACACCGTGCTGCACAAATGGACAGATTGGGACTGTTTCCGACAGAACCAACCCAAGGAATGTCCGGTCATCCGAGACATAGGTGAGTGGTCCGCCGCGCTTCGCAAAGCCGTGCAATCAGCCACCAAAACCGTGGAGACCGACGAAGACATAGTAAGCGTGGATAGCCGCCTTGCCAACTTCATCGAGGCCAAACACTCAATCATGGAACGCTGGAAGAAACAGAGACTGAACCGTAAACTGCGCAAGAAAGTGGCCGAGTTAAATCGGGCCATCGAGATCCACTGCAAACTCCTCTGCAGACAGCAGTGGAACGAGATCTGTAACAAAGCCGATGGACAATTACATCGTGGAAGAACGTGGAACCTCCTGCGACACCTGCTTGACGAGGCTAAAACCAAGTCACACCAACGAGACCGCCTGGCTAGGCTCATGCACACAGCGGTGCAGCAGGAAGGTAAAGACGCTGTGCTCAAGAAGCTGGAGGACAAATACCTACCTGCTACCCCCACGGAGCGCCACCCACCGTACGCAGGGTCACCCAATGCGTGGCTAGACCGGGACATCACTATGGCGGAGGTGCGAGCTGCGCTGCACGAGCTAAACACCCGCTCGGCAGCCGGCCCGCACCTGGTCACGAACAAGATGCTTAAAAACCTAGACGACCCATCGATAGAGGCCCTTACCCAATACTACAATGAGTGCTGGCGATCGGGCAGGCTGCCGTGCCAGTGGAAATGTGCCAAGACCATCCTGATCCCTAAACCGGGCAAGCCGCCAGACACCAACAACCTCCGTCCAATCGCGCTCACGTCCTGCGTGGGCAAGGTGCTGGAGCGCGTGCTCGCGCGCAGATGGCAAGACTACCTCGAAAAGGAAGGCCTATATCCAGACTCCATGATAGGATTTCGACACAAGCTGAGCACGCAAGACGCCATGCTCCAGCTTAAGGCGGAAATAATCGACAAGGAAGGCACGAGAGATAACAGAGTAATCCTTGGGCTGGATCTCCAGAGTGCTTTCGACAAGGTAAAGCATTCGGCGATCTTGGCACAAGTTTCCAAGTTGAACATGGGCGAAACCAGCTATAACTATATCAAGGACTTCCTTACGGATCGGATGGTAGAACTCCACGCGGGGGACCTGCAGCTTAAAAAGAAGATGCTCGGAAGCACAGGCACACCGCAAGGATCGGTCGTCTCACCGTTCCTCTTCAACCTCGTCATGATTGGGGTTGCGGAGGCGCTAGCGCGAACGGGCATCCGGCATACTATATACGCCGACGACATCACGCTCTGGGTCGCCGGCGGCAGCGACGCATACATCGAGAGCCAACTGCAAGCGGCAGTCACCACCATCGAGCAGCATCTCGTTGGTACCGGCCTGCTCTGTTCGCCTAGCAAGTCTGAACTACTCGTGCTAGCACCGAAACGCAGGGGAAATACGCCGCAGCGCGAAGCCAACCGTATCAAAATAGTCACCGCATCGGGGCAACGCATCCCCGAAGTAACAAGACTCAAGGTTTTGGGCATGATCATTGACAAGAACAACAGCAACGGTGAAACCCTTGCCAAGCTCAACAGCAAGACGGCCGAGGCAATTCGCCTCATTCGCCGCATTTCTTCGAGAAGAACGGGCATGAAGGAGGACAACCTCGTGAGACTCGTCCAGTCCTTCGTGATCAGCCACATTACGTATGTGGCCGCGTACCATAACTGGAAGGTCATGGAACGGGCCAAGATCAATACACTCATACGTAAGGCTTACAAATCGGCACTGGGCCTTATGGAAACCACGAGCACTGCGCGCTTACTACAGCTAGGAGTGCACAATACCCTGGAAGAAATCACGGAGGCGCAGTTGGCGGCACAGATGGAACGTCTCTCCATGACTAAGACGGGACGCCAAATCCTCGAGAACCTTGGCTACAACCCTCGCACGCCGGACCAGCAACAGCGCGACATAAACGAGGAAGCGATGGCACACATATGCGTTGACCCAATACCTAGAAACGTGCACCCGGAGCACAACAAGGAGAGGCGTGCAGCGCGGGCCAAAGCCCTCATCAAGATGCATGCCGAAGACGGGCACGCGCGTTACGTCGACGCAGCAGAGTACCAGCACGAAGGTTACGTCGCGGTCGCCGTTAAGGCCTCCACGGGCACTAAGACGACGACTGCGAGTGTACGGTGCACCGAAGCCACGGACGCCGAGGAGGTCGCCATCGCCCTGGCCATCTCTGAGGTTGAGTGCCGCACAGTGCTCTGTGACTCGAGAATGGCCGTACGCAACTACGCGAAAGGTCGCGTTTGCGCCAAGGCGGCCGCCATCATCGGCAAGGCAAGGCTCCAGGGCAGAGAAGTTCGTGTCAAGTGGTTTCCGGCGCACATGGGCGAATGCGCAACCGCACCCAACCACAACGAGACGGCACACTCGAAGGCGCGAGCACTTACCCTCCGCTCCTCCGAGACCGACCGTCCGTGGTGGTTCGCGAACAAAGATCGCCTCGTGAGCTACAACGAGATCACCAAGGCTTACCGCCTGGCTCGACGGGTCATGCCACCCCCCCACCAGGGCCTGAGCCGGGAGGAAGCAGTTCTACTACGACAGCTCCAGACCGGGTCCATCCTCGCCCCGGCGACGCTGCACAGGTTTCATCCAGAGCTTTATTCGACGGACGTGTGTAAAGTGTGTGGTGTGGGTCCGGCAGACCAGTGGCACATCTTCTGGGACTGTGCCCGGTTTCCAAACGAAGCTCAATCAAGAACTTATCCGCCGCAGCTCCAGGACGCTGCACGCAGTAGCGACAAGGACACTCAACTCTGGGCCGTCCAGCAAGTCCGGGGTGCGCTCGAAAAGCACAGACCGGGCGACCCGGTGACGGGAAGCGTTGGCGCTGCGCCTAGTAACGGCAATCCCTAGGACGACGCCAGGCCCGCGTCGCGGCGCTTAGTCGTTTTGCAGGCACAAATAAAGTTTTTCCTAATCCTAATCCTAACGACCTCGGATGTAGTGATTTATGCTTTATAGCGAACACTCAATGTTTTTCTGTTATTATGCATGTAACATGTATTTTTATAGCCAACAAAACATTTGATACATAGAACACTGAGCGCGCGCGATCGGTCCCCAAATGCCCGCAACTCGATCCTGTGCTCACTACGCTTAGCGTCCGCGTCACCACGCTGCCCGCCCGCCCTCCTGTTAAGCGCAGTAGATGGAAAAATCCGCCTCTTTTGCGAGCCTTGCTTTACAGCACTGCTATTCAGCAGCTGCCTGCAAAGTGATAAATTACTTGTGAGCAGCTCCGTACCTACCTTGATTTCGGAAAGAAAACAAAAAAAATGTGTTTGATTCCTGTTACAGAAATCAGTAAAACACGAAAGTGAAATTTGCAGCGAAATCTGCAGCTGTATTGTGTGTGTGTTCGGCGAGCGACGTTCTGCTAGCGGATCACTTCGGCAAAGGTGTACAGACGTCATTTCCGTGACGGATATGGCGTCAGTGAAATCTTGCGGTATTGCGGCATAAAACACTTTTGCGCTAAAGTAAAAAACCTGAAAACGAACATCCGGAAGTATAACGTACTGTTTAGTGCTAAAGGTTGTTTCCCCGCAAGAAGACCCTGTGTGCCGAGGTGCACCCTTTACAGGCCGCTGGCTTTGTTGTATCCGGGAAATCTACGAAATCTTCGTGACGTCCGGGAATAAAACACTTTTGTGTAAAAAAAAAAAAAACCGCCTTAACGGCTGTGCTGCTTTTACGACTCCGTCAATCCTCGCCCGACGTTGCAAGAAGCGCTTTCTCCTACCAATGTACCGTGGTAATGCTGCGCTGAAATACAGAAAAGTGTACTGGAGCTCGTCGATATGATGCCGCGTGTCGAGAATGCGATTCTTATTGATGGTGGTAAACGCAGTGTTCAGGCGAAAATCACTGCCTACTGCAAATAACATTGCATTTCTGTGCGATAAATTTGTTTGGAGTAGATTAGTGTCCATGGACTTTCGTTACTCCGTTTTCAATAAGCTGTTCATATTGTTTACAACGAATTTGATGTTGGAGTTCGTTGTAAGCGGGTTCGCTTATATAGAACTACTTCGTATAGCAAAGAGGTCGCGTTGAATCCCGCTGTTTTTTTTTTAACTGGGCTTGACTGTAGACCACAATAATATTTGTTGATTATACTTTCAGACTTAGCACGAGTAGTCTGGTTCAGATAAGACACTGATTCTTAAAGAAAACAGTGGACCGTCAAGTTGAACATAAAAGTTGAATTTTCGAAGACTTGCGCCACTCAGTCGGTCTGGTTTTCACTGATATGAACCCCACCCAGTGTTTAACTTGTGCCTTAATTTGTAACCTAAGGCGCATTTCTTTTCAGAACATGCTTTAGAACATACGACGAACATTAAAGCACTCCCCCTCAGCATGAAAGTTCTCTGGACGTGCGGAGCCCCCGAAGAGGGGTTCTGGCACCCTTTTTATTGTTCCAACATCAGCCTGGCGTTGATACGGAAAGTAGGAAAGAGAGGGCGCCGCATTAGCTTGGAAGAACTATGGAAAAACACAGGATAGAGTTTTCATCATTTTGAGGTAATTAAAGCTTTATTGCACGATATTTTTTCTTACTTTACAACATGGTGTACTTATTTCGCCCTATCAATGGCTGCGTCCGTGGCAACGGCGCAACGCATGGATCACCCCCAACACTTTCGAAGTTGGTAACGCTTGTCTCTGTGGCACAATGGAATTGACATTGGCTTCGTGACGCGAGTGACCCAGGTTCGATCCCGATCAAAGGAAGCGGTTTTCTTTACGAAGCATCCGTTAGCGTGCGGGACGCCGTGATGCCGTGCTCTGTTTGTGTGCGTGACGCCGGATGAGCTGTGACGAGAAACCTCAGCTCTAAAGTGCTGTGCACTTAGAAGTAGAGATGTGATTTCGGAAGTTAGAGCCCTTAGGTAAAAGCAACAAGAAGGTCGCATTCACTCTTAAACACCCGCAGTTTTTTTTTTTGTTGAATAAAATCACTACCCGTTCTTTACCAAACACAAAATCAAGTTGTATTTTTATAAAGTGCATGGTGACTGGAAGCGGAATCGGGGTAAAAATAACATCCGGGTTTTACACAGCTGATAACTGCAGACATTGTATAGAGCCAAAATAAACGCTGCAAAGGGGAAAAGTAGGGGCGTAATTTAATAAGGGTACTTCAATTACAATCACTGCTCCACATCGGTCCAGGGACGTAGCTTTTCTATCTTTTTTCGGTGATTACCGTCTATTATCGCCGTGATCCCCTCGGCCTAAAGCTTTTACAAGGTTCACCTCGGATACTGCTCGTTCATGAGGCAGTTAGTGAACTCTTTCAAATAGGTTATTTTTTTTTTCTGACACCGTGTTGGGGCTTTCAACATTAGTTACCTTTTACGACGTTGTAGAAGACAGGCAAGCGACACGAGACAGAGATGGAGGAGGATAATAAGAGATGTTTAACTGAGAATAGACACTTAGAAGCGGTATGTTAATTACCTATTTGTGCTAAACGCTCTTGGTGCCTACCAGCTTTCTTGGTTTGGCAAACACGATTCGTACTCTTTTTTATAAGGAAGATGGTTGTGTTGCCCCTTAGCTCTACGAGAGGGAAATGTGGTCAAGTGGTGTACAATGATTTAGTTAGACCAACTTTATACTAATTACCAGGAAACGTGCAACCATCGTGTACGTTTCCTGGTAATTAGTTTAAAGTTGGTCATTTGTTTCCCTACGTACCTCAGAACTCGGTTTTATCTTGCGCTCTTAAGTTCCTATACTACGGAAAACAGAATATGAAGAACTGAATCGTCAGGTTTCTTTCACCTTCAAGAGGTCTATTTCACTGCACTTTCTTATTAAGTGCGGTGTGCTTTATTGTCACGCCTTATCGTCGTAGCTCCTCCACGTTCACGTTATCTAGCCACAGCAGTCGCGCGGCATCAGGAAGCGTCACGCACACAAACACAGGCTCCAAAAACATACCCGGTTGTCTCTGGATTCAGCCTTCGGCCAAAAGTTAGAGGATACTTGAATAAGAGGTTCACATAGGAACAACCGTACGAAACACGTGGAACCGCTGGCGCTGCTCACACATTTTCCCATTATATCGCGCAAAGAAAACTAAAGGGACGTTTGAGGCAAAATATATGTAGTTAACCGGCAGTCCTCGTGTTCATCTAATTAGGAAAACTCGTTCGATTGGTTTTGACGATAGTAAGCTAAAAAAATGGCCGCGTATCTGCTCCTTTCGTTGCAAATGCCGTCAAAAGACGATAGTCTTTATCGGCTTTTGCGAAGTAAATGCCTCCCTTCGCTTTCCCGCTCATATCTCATGTAGTTCCTCTTGCGTCGCGCTCCTCCCAAGGTAAAGACGCCAAAGGTTTGCTTAAATCATTTTATATTTCCCGCGTTCCATTGGTCCAAACCGGGTGTCTCGATGCGAACGCTGCCGTACGGCGAAGACGCGCGTTAATCGAGGTGTCCTACTTCAACGTTTGTAGAACCGCGTTTCCCTACGCCACGTGCGTGGCAAGCAGAACGTGGGACCTATCTAGTGGAACCTTGCGTAACTGTTGCCGGTTGATTTGTTAAAATGGCGCCAGAAGCTATAGTGGCGCGGGTGACAGCAGGCGACGGCGGAGTGAATTCTTTTTCTGCAGTTGATGAAGTATTTAATTTCGCAAAAGTCAAGCATGTTTGATTTTTTTTATAAAGGAACACTGCAAATATCACTTCTGTATCGATTTGTTGTCTGATATTTGCGTAATGTCTTGCTCTTCTTCAACAATGTTGACAAATATGAACACCGGATATAGACGGGTATATTTAGCTGTGACTATATAAGACTATTGCGCAGGCATTGTTTTGCTTTGGCCGGGTGGCTGAATCGAGTCACAGACAGACAGACGGACAGGCAGACATACAGACAGACATACAGACAGACCAAAATTTCTGGTTTTAAGTAGCCCAAAAAAAACTATCGTCTTTAAAAAAGTGCCCGCGAAAAATACGACGTGTTCTAAATGGAGCAGCAAGGCTCCAGCACGTGCGAGATGAAAGCAAGCACAAAAAAAGAGCAGCCTCGCTCCATCTGTTTCCCACAGAACAACAAAAAAAGGTAAAGAAAAGGATGCGAGCTGTGTCAGGAGAAGGCGCGCGAGCACTTCGAAGGCGGGAAAATTGAATTGCATTGCACAAACCTCTGTTCAATTCATTAAGAGATGAGTAAGACAGGGAGGGGAAGAGCGTGAGGGGTGGTAACAAAGAGCGGAGAGCGGCGCAACATCCCCTCTGGAGAATCACTGCTCTGCACTTGGCAGCTTTAACGTTTAGTGGAACTGCTTTAACTTTTTAAATGCAGAGCATTTCAGTAACTCACGATGTCACCCGCGTTGACGTCCGTGGTCCGCATCGCTCCCCCTACACTATATAAAAAAAAACAATAAAACCCGCGCCAGGTTTCGAACCCACGACTCTGCGGGCGAAACGCAATGTACATGGTACTCTACCCACTGCGCCACAAAGCCGACACAGAATGGAAGGTTACGAGCATGCCTTATATCCTTGACTCATTCAACCGTCGGCCACAGGTGCGCCCTCTCCCCCGCGTCCTCCTCGCCTTCTCTCCGCTCGCAACGCCCTCTCTCGCCGCGTTCGGTTCGGGCGCACAACAGGTGGGGACGTGCGCAACACCCTCTCTCGCCGCGTTGGGTTCGCGCTGAGCAACAGTCGGTTCGCGCGCAAGAACAGGTGGGGGAGCTCGCATCGCGCTCTCTCGCCGCGGTCGGTTCGCGCTTAAACCACACATGTCGTTCGCGCGCGCTCCGGTCGCTAACATCTGTGGCGTGATCGTGACGTCAACATCACGCGTTCGTGTGGTGGCGCGATTTCGGCGCTATAACACTCTCTCGCGAGGGGCATTGGGTTGGATTCGATTGGATTGGCTTGAATTGGCTTGGCTTGGCTTGGCTTGGCTTGGATTGGTTTGGATTTGGATTGGATTGGATTTGATTAAAGTGGATTGTGTTGGAATGTGTTGCGTCATAGCCGCGCCACGTTGTGTCATAGCCGCTCCACGTTGCGTCATAGCCACGGCAGGGGGTTCACGGCACGTTTCACGTTTCACCATCGACTTCATCGACAATGTCTACGCTGGAAGACAACAATTACAACAACAACCAATACGTAATCCATACGACTTGCAGGCGTGCCCCCCCGCGGGAATGCTCTGCATTTGATCGTGCCCTTCGCGAGGGGGATGTTTTTTTCTTGACGCTCTTCATGTGCTTTGCCTTATCATCATCATCGTTTTGTGAAAGCGATTGTGCGAAGTAGGCTTTCTGCGGTGCGTTTTGGCGGGACATCAGACGCCATCAATAAGGCACAGGAAGCTTTACTTTAAAATAATTTAGCTAGTTTATTCTATCTTAATGCAAATATCACCAGCAAAAATGATTTAGCAAAATAGATCGTGCTGCGATAAAAAAATTAATGGCTGGAAAGGGAAATTGTTTTACAGTTTTACCAAGAGAGTGGAATCGATAAATGCATAAATGCAGGGTGCAAATAATTAAAGCTGCCTTTACGCTCCTTTGCATGCGCTTAAGTATTCACCGCGTTATTTTATTGTGCACGTGTTTCGCACGTCAGGAAGAATGCGAGCGCAATTTAATTTTGTCGTTGTTTTTTGCCTTTCTTGATGTTATCTTATCTTATCTTATCAACACAATCATGTTACCAACAAAATTTGTCCAGCGAAATACTAAAAATACGACGTAAACTTCCATGTAGCCACCCTGGAACTTATCTCCAAGAGAAAAAAGCTTCCTTTTGGTCATTTCTTTGAGCTGGGAGTTTCCGCTGTACGCAGCTGCTGCCTGCGTCCCCGTTTTTTCCGAGTTTAAATCCTGTTCGTTTAAACGCAGTGTCCGGATTTTTTCTTGCGCCTTTAAACCCTGTGATCATGTGGAACCGACTGGCCCACTGAGCCCCAGAGGTCACCGCAGCTCCGACGCCACTTCTCACCTATCAGGAAATTACTCGATTTTACCGGACCACCAGACAAAAATTCCCGTGCCCTCACCCATCCCTCAGCAAAACTCAGGAAACAACACTCCGACAATTACAAGCAGGCACGTACGTTCACCCGGTTCGAGTGAATTTATTGTTTCCCACAGAGTACACCGCGCTATGCAAGTTTGGTCCACAGCAAGGTACCCTCCAGCATATAATTGTGGAATGCGCTCACAACCCAGCCCTACCACCCGTCTCCACCTGTTCCTTTCCTAAGCTGTAGGAGACACTGTTGATCAGCTGTCAACCGGAGGACCAGACTCTCCTGGTGACACCGGCCAAGACGGCAAGGGCAAGGCATAGATTCCCGGACTAGGCTTCCACTCTCACATTTGAGATCATTAAAGTGTTTTCTCTCCCTCGCTCTCTCCCTCTCTCTCAAACTCAAAATGTACTCAGTACTCAAGATGTACTCAAACTTCAAATGTACGCCAACTCAAAATGTACTCAAAATGCAAAATGGATTAAGAACTCACTCGGTCTCAGGCGTACTCAAACTCAGTCGGCCTCAAACTCACTCAAGCTCAAACTCACCATGCCACACTAGCCTCGCGCTCACTTAAACTCGAACTCACGTGTGAGTTTGAGTCCAAATGAGTCTGATTGAGTGGACTCATGAGTGATTCCGCCGACCTCTGCCTGTGCCAGTTCTAGGGCGCAGCCCTTTGGCGGCCGTCTGCAGGCTGAGCCGGGCTGTCGGCGTGAACTAGTGAACGATGGCAAGTGAAAGAAAAAGCGAAGGAGGAGAGTGTCGAGAAATTGGGAGGGGAGGGTGGTTCGCGGTGGCGGCGCGAGCCAGCGCTCTCCAAAAGTGTGCGGTGGGGGAGGGAATGGGGCTCTATGCTGTGCCCGCACAAAACTCTCGACAGCGCGACCCTTGGCGAAAACGGGAGGGGGGCGTGCGCGTGACTATGATGTGCATCCACTTACGACGAAGTTCTTGGTTCCTTCCTGAGACTCAGTTCGTGCCGGCGACGCAGAGGCTCATCATCGCTGCCGTTGAGAAAACACACGGGTAAGTGCTCCCTCAGCGCACTGCTGCTGCGCCCAAATACCGCGTAAGGGGTATCGTAATCGCCAGCCAAGTTTTGTGATATACCGTGGTCGCACATGTCTGTCTCGGCGAGCAATGGGTTTCCGTCACACGACGGCGATTGTTCATCGCTCCCACGATTGAACTGATCGAGCCATCAGAAAAGGATCAGCTTGACTAATAAGCAGATTATATCGCCGAAGCGATTGTTCTTGGGGGTGGGGGTGGGAAGAGGAGGTCGGTTAAGTCTGTGTTGATGTCAAAGGTGAATCCCTTCGACTAGTGTGGCCAAAGATGGAAGTGGAGTTGCTTTTTACAAGATACCAGTGCGGGTATGTTTCTGTACAGGACTTCCCCCTGTACAGAATGTGAAAGTCATGCATCTGTTTCTAGTGAAGTTATATGCAGGCCGGCCATACGTGATTCTTCCGTCTGCCACCACTCGAGAAAGTGTTGCTAATGGTAGCTCATGGCTCGAGAAAGGCTTGCTCATGGGAAGCGCGTTCACTTGAACCACCAAACGTATTTTACATTCGACTAATATTAAGTAGAGTCTGCCGCCATGTTTTTCGGAGAATGCCTATGCTTTGGGCTTTTGCAGCTGCTGAAGTGGACGCTTAGAGTCTTATCGTGCCATTTTTGGACGACAGACTATCCCTTTAGATTTGCAGAATTAGTTGTTGAGCCAAGTTCGTAACTCGCCGCACCACAAAGCTATGAAATTCTGTTCTCCCCGGCGACAGCTTCAGCCCAAGCCGCGCGAGCGAGCTATCAAGGCTGAAGATGTCCACGCGGAGTTCAGTTTGCATTTGGGACTTGTATTTGTAATACTTCGCTTCAAGACACACAATGGTGTCATCCGCCAAGGTGACAAATCTGCCGCTGTACCTTTCTCAATCGTGCGGACTACATTGCTCATGGATTAAATAGGAGTGGGGAGGGAATAAACCCTTCAGGATCTCCTCTATCTAAAAAGAAGGTTTTGGGCTGCCATTGCGGATCTTCGCTTTGGAAACGTATGGGCCGATGTTACTGGAAGTTTCGCCCCCAGTTCTGAGCCCGCTGGCAGGAAAATGCGTGTCATTGAGCTCTTCGAGGATAGCGTTTTGATATCCATTATTATAAGCTTTCTTCATATCCCCAGAAAGCAGATAGTCTGGTAAATGTTTTCATGACGTCCTATTGATGACCCGGCGTAGAAGAAAAAGGGGGTCTTGGGTGCTCATATTAGGTCGAAAACCACTGTGTGATGGATCGAACAAAGCTCTCCTATTCTGGTGGTGTTGGGGTCGGTTGTTGATGAGCCTTTCAATTAGCTTACAGATGGCAGGCGTGAGGGTTATCGGTCCGTGTTCCCGGGTTGTTTTTTTGGGTCTTTTCTAGGTTTGGAATTTGGATGAATTATAGTCAGTTTCAAGCATTGGCACCCTGTTCCAAGCTTCCTAGAGTTGTAAACAATGTTGAGACGTGCTTCCTTGACGCTGTCAGGGATGTTTGGGAGATCTTGCCATGTAATGTTGTCATGGCTTGGTGCCCTAAAGAAGCAAAAAGTTAGCTTATGGTGAAGGGATAATTCAAGCGATATTGTGGGCTAAGCACAGTGAGGCTGTAAAGGTGGAGCAGAGTGTCGGGTTCGTAGTTCCGTGGTGAAAGGAGCTGTACATGACCGTGTCTTCCGTCACGTCTGGGTCTTGTTGTAACGTCAGTTCACTCATGATGGGTAACATGGCTTGTGATTTTCTTGCCAAACTGTGCAACATTCCAAACAATTCTTGGCAATGCTTCGTTTCTGGCCTAGCTTTTCCCATAGCGTGCGCCATTTTTTACACAAAAGTGTTGCATTCCCGGATACACCAAGACTTCGATGACGTCATATCCGCCATGGAAATGACGCCAGCAGAACGAACACAAGAGAAACACCAGAAAAGTTTCGATGGCGCGGATGGTGCTGCCGTCTAGGAGAGGTGAAGTGAAGTAGGGCATCATGATGCTAACAAGCGCCGACAGTTGGCGTAAGCTGCGTCGCAGCGACGCCGACGAGCGAATGGCGTGAAAGCCGACTGATTTCATGTAAAGAGAAACGCCAGCCGGTAGCGGAACGCGTTCGCGCGTGCATGGTTCCAGCTACAAATTCTACCTCTGGCATTCCACAAGCTTAGCTCATCCCAACGCAACCGTCTGCCATATACGCCACGGAGCAGGACCGAAGTGGTCGCAACTATCTTAAAGAGACCCGCTCGCAGGACGTCGCTCGCCAAGGCAACCGACAAGACAGCCGCCATCCCGCAAATAATGCTCGGTTCGCTGCAGATTTCGCTCCACATTTCACTTTCGTGCTTTACAGATTTCCATTACAGAGGAATCAACCAGATTGTTTTTGCACTGAAGCTTGCGTTGATGTGCAGTAATGGCCTGGTAGAGTTTATTAAGCTTGATACGATCGCAGTGTTGGCATCCGTTTCGGCGAAAGCATAATGACAAATGTTGTCTTTCGATGCTTGAAATTCAGAATACCCGCGCGGAGAGAAGCGCAGCTTAAATTTGGAGCATCGATAGGGCAAGCAGAAGAATAATGATTGCTAGAAAAGGATTGTCATAAAGCGGCCCGCATACTCACTTTTATTCAATATAGACGTCACTCTAACAGCATTTTAAATAGGCTCGTTCCATTTTTGCGTAAGTTGCTAGCAGCGGTAAGTAATCTACTTCAAAATGCGTGAGGTCGACCTATAGTACAATGCTCTCTGTCCCCTTCTGCGGTGTGCGACACTGATTGAGGTAACAACAAAATTCCCCCGCATTTCCCCGTGGGGGAGAATGTGAAAGTGCGAATGCACGGTTGTCGGCCCGCTTGCGGCGCTTGCGCTCGGCCGCCGCAGCCCACCGCCTCGCCGCCTTCTCTTCCATCTCTTCCATCGGGTTTGTAGTATCACGTGTACACCACGCAGTTATCAAGCCGCTATAACGCCGCTGAGTCGCCAACACACGCCGCTGACGACGTAGTTTGAATGCGTTAAAGATATAAGGCGCGTCACTAACACTGATATCAGCGTCGCGTCCGTGGCTTGGTCGGTAGAGCGTCGCGCTGCGGCCGCAAAGTCCTCGGATCGAAACCTGGCGCCGGATGCTGTTTCTTTTTTAAATATAGAGGAGCACTGCGGACGCCGCCGCCGCCGACGCCGCCGCCGCCGGCGGTTGATGGTTTGGGGTCGCTTATAAAGTGCATTCGCACTTAAAAAATCGTTTTAAATGTTTCAAGTACACAACCTGCGGTTACGGACCAGGCCCGAATAGGACTGACGCGCTTTTACAAAGTCTTCTTAACAAGGAAAAACTTTAAAAGCGCAGTAGAAAAAAGGGAACATGGTAATAGAATAGAAATCGCTGACGTTACGGCAAATAAATAAAGTTTGAGCAGTCTCGAAGGAGAATCCCATGTTACGTAAAATTTCCTTACATGCCCTTCTTAGGAAGTTGGGAAGTTTTTTTATATCTGGAGCCAATGCCATCCCAGCAGAGTGACAGGAACGGACGTCTGCCACCTAGGAAGAATCGTACTGGTGCTTCGACGCCTGTGAGATATAACTTCGTGATCAAAAATTGACGAAGCGTACCCGCAAGCGCAGTAAAAGCAATAGATTGCGGGGCGTGAGCCGAAAGAAATCTTCAATCAGGTATGCACGAGGGCTTGTAATTTCCTTCTTCTTCTTCTGGTGACATTGTTCCTCTTTCTGTGCGGCTTTCCTTCGACGATCGCTAAGCTCCGTGCGTCCCTATTACGATTAGGTTTGTCTCCACTCTGAATTCATATTAACTCTTTACCTCAAGTCCCTGTGCCGTCGCGTACTCCTTTTTTTCTTCCTCTTGTACTCACCGCGCCATCGCTCGCTGTAATTTGGTTTCAGGTTGAGGCCGTGGTTCCATGCAACCTGGGAATTTCGCCCGGGAATAAAGATTGGGAAAGCAGGGGCGTCCAAAGATTAGAAGGGTGAAACTAAGAAAATGGGTCCGGTGGTGGACGCGGAAAAAGCGGAGGTTGTTGGTTCTGTTAGAAGACTATGGTCTTGTTACTTTTCTTCCATCCCTGTGTTTTCCGTTACACTGGCTTTATACAATTCTCAAATCCCCTTCTCAATTACAGCAGTATTTTTATCCCTTATGCTTGGTACAATTCGAACTGTCCGACCGCTTCTCATGCGTGAACGCGTTTTTTGAGGAAAAAGGATAAAACTGCGCCATTTTATTTTTGTCTCCGAGTGCCCGCAACCGGCTAATGCATTGGCTTGACCTGCGCCGTCGGTGGTCGTCAAAGCCAACATCCACGAGCTGTAATGACGAGGATGATGGTGATTCCCTTGAAGTGTTTTCAACATACCCACTCGGGGGTATTGGCCATGGATAAAATCATGACTGCGCCCCTGTTTGAAATTATATATAGATTCTAGGAGCTCCCTGGTCACAGCTGCCGTTGGCGCGCGCACCTAAGTGTCGCGCTTATCTCTCCACAATGGGTGCCAAACAGCGCAGTCACCCGCATCGCGCTACATCGCAGTTGCGGTCGCTCGCTCTTGTCGGGCTGCTCACCTTCTAACGCGGCATGGGTAGGCCACGCGTGGTTCGCTCAGCGGAACCGCGGGTAGCCATGGAAGAACGTAAACGTTCCCTATAGTTGCAGCAGAAGGACTCTCCAGCCCACATTAAAGAGTTATTTCTCTCTCTCTCTCTCTCTCTCTCTCTCTCTCTCTCTCTCTTTCTCTCTCTCTCTCTCTCTCTCTCTCTACAGTAACGTATACGACACGTTGTTGCCATCGGGAAAAGCTGAGCGAAATGACAGGGTTTCTTTGTGGTCGATCGATATTTTTTTGTTTTCATTTTGGTGTTTGCCCTTCGATTTCGGCAAAGGTGTTTTTGTTTTTGTTTTGCGGTCATGGCGTTTTAATTTTGGTCGCTTCTGTTTTAATTGAGGTCAATCGTAGGGTGCACAATATTTTCCAGAAGAAAAGGGGCAGTTGATATTTTCACTGTTTAAACGCAACTGCCGAGTTCCTCTAGAACAGAAAATTTTATTTCCTTTTACTTTCTTTCGTCATTGCTACCATCCCGCCACTTCTTTTCTAAGAACAAAACGTAACGTAACGTAACGTAACCTGCAGTGAGCTTACTAGATCCTCTGGAATCAAACATATGATTGAATACTACAGCTGCGTTTGGGCTAGGATAACTCCTAACGTGCTGCGTTTACGAACCGTTTTTGAAGGTTTCAGCTCCTGCCGCTCTTTGGTCTAGACGGGAGCACTGCAGCTTGCTTTTCATTCCGCTGCCCTGCCTTGACGTTATATTGAATGGCATGCCCCTGAAAGGAACCGAAGCCACGAACCGAAACAAATGTCACTTCTGGCCTCGATATGACAAGCTAGACATTCGCCCCTTGATTATTAAGGACAATTTTTTGGAGAGGGTCCTTGTGGTGACCTTGAACTGCCACTTTGTTCCCGCAACTTCATGGCGTCACGTGACCATCAATCGCAGGGATAGGGCCAAGAGGTATACATCATCGCCTACGTCAGTGGACAACGACAGTTTACTGGGTCAGCGTATGCTGTATTCCCTGGAAACTGTGCGTTGAGTTTCGGTTGGGCGCAGGACGTCTTCGTTGGTGACGGACGGACGTAGGCATAATAATGGTAGGGCATAATATTTCCTAAACACTTCCGCTGTTAATTATAGGGACCAGCTTATTTATGCTGCTTTTGACGTATTCAACCTTGCGGAACCCGATGAGGATCCCCAAGTTTTTGCGCTCGGCTTAACGTGATCCCCTGGTCACACGTTCGCAACGCTAGATTTGCTCACGCTTCTCGCGTTCTATCATTTGATCGAATCCTTCTCTCTAACCATCACTTCATCAACCCAGCACCATTGTTTGATGAACTTCAATAAGGACGGGCGCCTTCTTTGGACGCCTGCTTACCGAACTTGCTTTAAAGCAGCACTAAGGGCAGCGTTACGTCTAAAGTGAGCGGACGAGTCAAACAAACTTATTCAAAAAAATTGCCCCCACCTCCCCGAAGGGAATCGTGAGGAAGTGCGAATGCATTCCTTGCGCCGAGAGTACACGGCGTAGTAATTGTGCCATCGCCTTGAGAGGCGCAGTACCGGCGAGGGGGAGCTGTCAGGCGAGGGGAGAGGCGCGCGCCGAGGGTGAGTGCAAACCTAACGGGGGGAGAGGCGCGCCAGCTGCAGAGCATGTGACGTCACGGCGCGAGGAGAGGGGGAGCAGACGCAAAGGCGCCAGCGCGCGGTCACGTGGGAGTGTGACGTCATGGCGCGAGGAGCGGTGCGGGAGCCGGCGCGGGCGCGCGCAGCCACGGCGCGGGAGGCGGAGCGCGCGCGGGTCATGTGGGGTGTGACGTCGCTGCGCCGTTGCTACAGACGCTCTTCTCCGCTCCTCGCGCCGTTGCTAGGGGAGAGGAGGAGGAGCAATGCGGACGGCGGATTCAGGGTCGCTTATAAAGTGCATCGCACTTAAATTATTTATTAATTCACAGTATGGTGCCTGTACAGTCTAATGGTTCCTGGGAATCGCAATGTGATCACACGGGGGAGTTTACGTTAACTCACTGGCGAATGCCAACGGATTTTAACTTTACCCCCCTCATAGCATCACCCCGTGCATTCGCACTTAACCATGGTCACCCTCGGGGAAATGCCTGGGAGTTTTATTACTGATGATGATGATTGAAGTGTAATTAATGATTTAAAGTGTTGTTTGTCATGATGCATTTTGTACACACACACACACACATTTATATACGAAGTATTATTTCGAGTTTCGAGTACGCGGGGGCAGGAGCAATGCGGACGGCGGAAGGTTCGGGGTCGCTTATAAAGTGCATTCGCACTTGCCCCCACCTCCCCGGGGGGCGCTGCGAGCGGCCGAGGCGAGCGAACGTGTCTCACTTCGGCTCCGTGGATTACGCGGATTTTCGGCGGACCATCGCACCCCAGTGAGTCCTTTTCATTACGATCGTGTTGAGTTCAGTGCCCGGAACCTGTGGATACCTCATTTTGGAAAATCCAAGCGAGTTTACGGATTTTACGAGGACTTCAAGTTCCGAAGCGGCGCCGGCATGCTAAGCCTAACCGAGGCCTAGCACGGGGTCGGCCACGCCCGGCTGCTGCGGCGGCGGGGACGGATGATGGACGCGGCCCAAGGCTTCGAGGCGCCGGAGGGCGACCCGGAGGCGGAAATGGACGTGATGGAGCCACAAGACGACGACTCGCAAGCCCGCCTGGACTTGCGGGAGGGACGCACGGCGGTAGTAGTGCCGGGAGAGGATCTCTCGCCGGACGACCACGCGGGCTGGACGCTCCAGTCGAGGAAGCACTACCGAGGCCGGGAAGAGGGATTGCAGCCCCTCGTGAGCACCGGTAAGCCCGCCGCAACGGCGCTGAAGTCTCAGCCCACGAGGGCGCAGTTTGCCCGTAAGGTTAATGCCACGATGGCGAGAATGGCGCGTATGCCGCGCAGCATTCCGCGGGAGGACTACAAGATAGTGGTGCGCCCGAGGGGCGGTCTGCAGGTCGGTAGGGCGAGAGCAGCAGACATAATGCGAGCCGTGGTGACGGCGGTGGGTTTCGAGATGGCGGCGGCGAGGAGTGACACCGTCTGCCCGAACCCGGCGCAAAATATTTTAGTGATCAGTACGCCCGACGAGAGCCGAGCCAGGGCATACGCCCAAATGCGCTCCGTCACGTTGAACGGACAGGAGCACGAGGTGTACGCGTACAACGCGGCACCGGACGATACGGCAAAGGGGGTGATCCGCAACATCTCGGCGGAGGACTCACCCGAGGACATCAGGGCAAACATAGTGAACGAATTCAATCCCCTAGCGATCGACGCCCACAGGATCGGCAAGTCTACGACGATTATAGTGTTGTTTCAAGGGAATCGAGTCCCTTCTACGGTGAAATACGGACTGGTGCTCACGAGGTGCAGCCTGTACAGGCAACACCACGAGGTGTGCAGAACGTGCGGACAAGTGGGTCATCGCAGAGACGTGTGCCCCCGACCGCAGACGAGGGTGTGTTTCGCGTGCGGGAAGTCCAACCCGAGCGAGACGCACGGAGAAGAATGTCGACCAAAGTGCAAGTTGTGTGGGGGACCGCACCCCACCGGAGCGATTCGCTGTAAGAACAGATTCAAAACGCCATATTTGGTGAAAAAGAGACAATGGGAAAGGAAGTGCGCGACGCCGGCGCACGGTCAGACATTGCAACAGGGGGAGCAATTCGGCGAACGCAACTTCCCGCCGCTATTCCATCAGCCACGAGATAGCAGCCGAGGAGGCGGGGGGCGGAACCAGCGTCACGCCAGCCGCTCCGCGAGCGCGGGAAAGCGCGGGAAAAGCGCCGATAGCGTGTCGTGGGCGGCGGCGGTGGCCGGAGCACCTGCGTCGCGGCGCGGCCGCTCGAAGACACCGCAGCGGAAACGAGAAGCGTCGCGCCAGCGAGACGACGCGATGGAAAGACTACGGCAGGAGAACGCGTCGCTCAAAGCGAAGATGTCGAGAATGGAGGAGACGATTCAGCGGCTGATCGCCCAATCCGAGCGGCCCCGCAGAGAGCCGCCAACGACCACAGTACCCGAAGCCAGGAGAGATCGCCCGAGGGAGCCCACCACCCCGGCGCCCCGAGCGGTCCCCGAACACCGTAGCCCACGACCCGAAGATCCACCCCGGCCGGCCCAGCAGTCCGCCAGGGTTAACAAGGCTGCCACCCCATGCCCTAATCCCCCGACCATGACGGGGGGCCGGGATCGATCGCACAGCGAGGTCGAGGAGGAATTCCTGGAAGAAAGTCTAGAAGTTTCCGACAACGAGAACCGCCACAGGGAAGGAGTAAGCGTGGCGGTGCGCCTGCGCAGGACCACGGAACGTATTGACAGACTCGAGAAGAGAGTCGACGCGATGGAGCACAGACTGAGTGCACGGATAACGGCAATAGAGCGGCGACTCGACGCCCTGCAGGAGTTCCTGTACGAGAAGCTTGGAGGCAGCGGCAAGGGCGCGCACGATAATTACAGCCCCTCACACGCGGACGCCCCAACATGCCCGGATCGATCGCCCAATCAGCACTAAGGGTCTGGCACTGGAACGCGAACGGGTTCCAGTGCCGGCGCGCGATACTACAACAACACCTGAAAACGGTGGACCGCACGCCGGATGTAATAATGATACAGGAAACGCACATGGAAACTCCCCCCACGCTGCCGGGCTACAGGACGCACAGCGCCCCGCCCAGTGCGCGCGACTGTGGAAAAGGGGAAGCGCAGGGAGTGTGCACGTTCGTCAGGAAGGGTCTAACTTTTGTGACGCGCGAGGGGTTCCTCGGACGCAGCACGATCGAGTACTGTGCAACGGAAGTGGTGACGGGCAGGAAGCGCAAGGAGACGCTGCTCCTCGTCAACGTGTATAGCAATCCGACCCACAGGCAGCAGCGGTTTAGGGCGCTACTGCACAAGGCCGTCAGGGAAGCACAAGGCGGCACGGTTGCCGTGTGCGGAGACTTTAACGCGCCGCACAAAGAGCTGGGATACACCCGCACTACAGTCAAGGGCCGGTGCCTCCTCGAGGACGCGGCCGAAGCAGGCTTCACCCTTCACACGGACCCGGCGGACCCGACGAGGGTGGGCACGTCCGTATCAAGAGACTCAAACCCGGACCTGACCTTCGTTCGACAGTCGCCGTCAGCGCGGGCAGGGGCCACGTGGAGAAACACGGGGCACAATCTGGGGAGTGACCACTTCATACTGGAGCTGGACCTGCCCACGTCGGTGCCGGCGGGGGGAGAAGCCAAGCGGAAGCACAAATTCACGGACTGGAGCAAGTTCCGCGAGGGGCTGAGGGAGCCGAAGAAAGAAGTGGACGATATCGAGCAGTGGACGGCCGCGATCGTGAGGGCGGCTGAAGAGGCCACCTCGGAGGTCGAAACCGACGAGGAAACGCAGAGCGTGGATAGTAGGCTGGCGCACCTGATCGAGGCGCGGCAGTCCCTGCAACGCAGATGGCGACGTCAACGTCACAATCGCAAGTTACGCAAACGCATAGCGATGTTGGGACGCGAAATTGAGAAATACAGCCGCGAGCTCTGCGCCCAGCAGTGGCACGCGGCGTGCAGCGAGGCGGACGGGCAGTTACACCGGGGTCGCACCTGGGCGCTGCTTCGCCACCTCCTCGACGAGACGAAGACGAGAGGGTATCAGCGCCATCGGCTGGCGCAGACCATGCACACCACCGTCAAGGAATTGGGAGAAGAGGAGACTCGCAAGAGGCTCAACGAACGGTACCTACCGCAAACCCCGGAGGAAGTGTTCCCAGAGTACTGCGGCAACAAAAATCCGTGGCTCGACCGCGACATCGAGGTGGGAGAGGTGCGCGCCGCCCTGCAGACGCTCAACTGCAAGTCCGCCGCGGGTCCCGACAAGATCACGAACAAGGCCCTCAAGAATCTGAGTGACGAGGCGCTGGTGGCCCTCACCGCGTATTACAACAAGTGCTGGCGGACGGGTAGGCTGCCGAAACAATGGAAAAGTGCGAGGACGATCCTCATACCCAAGCCGGGCAAGCCGCTGAGCATCGAGCACATGCGACCGATATCCCTGACCTCCTGTGCGGGAAAGGTCCTGGAGCACGTGATCAACAGCCGGTGGCAGCGGTACTTGGAAGAGGAGGGCCTTTATCCGAACACCATGCTCGGTTTCAGGGAGAGGCTCAGCACGCAAGACGCAATGTTGCTGTTACAACACGACATCCTCGACACGTCGATACCGACGCAGGACAACAAGGCGGTGCTGGGCCTCGACCTGCAGAGCGCATTTGATAAGGTCCGCCACTCGGCCATACTGAGACAGGCCTCCAACCTCAACATGGGGAAGAGGACGTACGAGTACATTCGAGACTTCCTGACGGGCAGGACTGTGGAAATACAGGCGGGGGACCTCTGCCTGGACCCGAAGAGACTGGGCAGCGTGGGCACCCCTCAGGGCTCGGTGATCTCGCCGGTGCTCTTTAATTTGGTGATGATCGGCGTGGCCCGGCGACTCTCGGCGGACCCGCGGGTGTGTTACACGATATACGCAGACGACATTACCCTGTGGGTCCCCGGGGGAAGTAACGGCCACATCGAGGAAGTGCTGCAAACGGCGGTATACGCCATCGAAGACTACCTGACGGACACCGGCCTGAGGTGCTCACCGCAGAAGTCGGAACTCCTGCTAGTCCCGCCCCCGGGAAGACATCGCAAGAAAGGAGAGGAGGATTCTCGAGTGATTACGGTGCGCACGCGGGACGGCACCGTCATTCCGAGAGTCACCACCCTGCGGGTGCTGGGGATGTATCTGGAGGCCAGTCGTTGCAACGGCACGTCGGCCGACCGTATAGTTACGAAACTCGGCATTGCCACGAGGCTCATCAAGTGCCTCGCCACGAAGCACAGCGGCATGAAGGAGGCCAGCCTCCTGAGGCTCATACAGTCGTTTGCAATGAGCCACGTGGCGTACACCGGAGCCTTCCACCCCTGGAAGCGGCCGGAGCGTGACAAGATCAATGCGGCCATCAGGAAAACATACAAGACGGCGCTGGGCCTGCTGGCCAGCACCAGCACGGAGAGATTGCTGGAGCTGGGCCTCCATAACACCTTGGAGGAGGTCAGCGAGGCACAGAGGACGGCGCAACTCGAACGTCTGTCAACGACGGTGGCGGGGAGGGAGATCCTCGTGAGAGTAGGCTACAACCTACGAGAAGTGCGGGAGTCATCGAAGACGCCGCGGCTGCCGCAACCGGTGCGGGAGCGCCTGCGCATCCTGCCGCTTCCCCGCAACATCCACCCGGACCACAACCGGGGTAGGAGGGAGGCCAGGGCGCGCGTGCTGACCGAGACGCACGCGAACGACACGGGGGCGCTCTACGTGGATGCGGCCCAGTACCCCGACAGAAAAGACACCTACGTGGCCGTGGCGGTGAAGGCCACCGCGGGAGAACTGTACAGCGCCTGCAGCGTGCGAGCGAAGATGACCTGCCAAGCCGAAGAGACGGCGATCGCCCTGGCGCTCACGGGTGCCGGGTGCACGACGATACTCAGCGATTCGCGCACGGCCATCACGAACTTCCTCAAGGACTCAGTGTGCGCGAGTGCAGTGAGAATGTTACAGTGCAGTGCGGGGTCCTCGGCCCCAAAGACCGTCACGACAGTTCGCTGGTTCCCGGCACACGCGGGTGCGGGGGCGAGCGGAAGCGGCTTCCCAAACCGCAACGAGACTGCGGACGCCGTCGCGCGCGAACTCACGGGCCGCGCGGCGCCTCCCCGCGACTCGCAGGCGGCAGAGGGACGGCCGGAGGAACTAGAGATGGAACCCTTGGTGGCTTACGGAGACATCCTGCAGTGGTACCGTGCGGGGCGCCGGCTTCGGCCGCCCCCACATCCCCGCCTCAGCAGGGAAGACGCGGTACTGTACCGGCAGCTCCAGACGAACTCGGTGCTGACGCCGATGCTGGCGCGGCACGTGTGCCCGGAAGTGTACGAGTCGGTGTTGTGCAGTGCGTGCAACGTGTCATGTGCGACTTTGGCCCACCTACTGTGGGACTGTGAACTCAACCCGGTGGAGGCGAGTGCCTCGAAGGACTTGCCCGCTCGAACCACTAGTGCCATGAACACTTATGACCCCGACGTGCAAGCACAAGAGATCCAGCGGCTCAAGGCCGCCCTTGCTCGGCAGAGGCGCAGGGAGGTCCCGGCGCGTGCTCTTGGGGCTTCCACCCCGAGAGCCCGCGGGAACCGACCGCGCGGAAGCCAGCGGGCCCTTGCTTTGAGGACGACCTAAGTCGCGGGGGGAGGAAGGCCCTGCATGGCCCTTACCTCTCCTCGTTCGCAGGACACCAATAAAGTCTTTCTCTCTCTCTCCGGCGGACGATTCAGGCTCGCTTAAGAAGTGCATTCGCACTTATTCCTGGCCAATCTCCCACGTGGGTATGTGCCATGTCAGCGGCCAGGCAGCGCGCGCCCATCTCCCCCCGTTGCTAAGGAAGACGAAAAGCGCGCGCACCCGCAGCTGTTGCTATGCGGACGGCGGAAGGTTCGGGGTCGCTTATAAAGTGCATTCGCACTTAAAAAAGTATTTTTTCTTAAGTTATCTTTTCCGACATTACTAGATGGTGAATTAGGTGAAGAGAGAACTTATTTTTATTATGCAGATGACTTGCTGCACACTGAAGTATGCAGTAAAACGAATCAGTGAAGCCGTTTTTGAAACGGTGCAGAAGGGCCCCGCCCATGTGTGTTCTGGCTTCTGTTGCCAGGGTGAGGACCCCAGCCGTTGTCTCCGGGATGTTTGACGTCTGGCGGTGAAATCTTCGCTTAAACGAATGACCCCAAATCACTTGAGGTTGTAACGTTGTTTTCGTCGAAAGGCTGTTTCAGAGCTCGGAGCCCGTGCGGCATGCGCTGCGCCATCCTTGTCTTTATCTACGTCCGGGCGGACCAGGAAGTCGCACATACAAAAAGAAACAGAAAGGTCTCAGGTGTACGCGTTTAAGTAGAACGAGACCAAACGCCGGCCCACATAACACAACTGGGATGTCTTAGAGCTCACAGCGGAAGTGGTACTACAGTGGTACATCGAAATAGGAACAACGGAGCGCATGGCATTCAGTACATGCCGCGCATTCTGCCGACGACCCACACATGCGCAGTACGAACAAGTTAGGAGAGCTCGTGAAGTACATTGGTATCCGAAAACCATCACCTTTCCATCGTCTGTTGGGCGCTCGGCACGAAATAAAAAATAAAGGAATATAGCTGCGTGCGCCCGTTTCAGTTAGCGCAGCGACGAAGTCGGAAAACGCTCGCTCGAGCGGGCGCCGAACGCGGCGGGAAGACAAACAGAAATGCTGAGACACCGAACAATTGTCTTTCAATACCATGGTCGGACACGAATTCTTGTAACTTGTTCGTACTGCGTAGACGCGAGTCGTCACTATAATGCGCGGCATGTACTGGATGTCCTGCGCTCTGTTGTTCTTATTTTGGTATAATCACGATATAAATGGCATATTTCAGAGAGCTTCATTTTTTTCCTTTGACTGAATTGACACGCCGTTGACAGCGTGAAGGTTTTAACGAAATTGCGAAATACGTTTTCCGCTATGCGGACTCAGCCTAAAAGGCGGCGTGCAGCCTTTTACACCTCACACCTTGTGCGTTTCAGAACCTTCGGTTTTTCTTTGTCTTCATTCTCAATGCTCGTTCATCGACGGAGGATCACGCTTAGGCTATTTGGAAACAGCTAGATAGGCGGTGTCGTGAATTTGGCGAGCTTTCCATGAATTAAATTGGGTTGGTGTTGCCCTACATGTTTGAGCCGCATCTGTATACGGAAGCACACTGGGCATGGTGAATAATTGGTTAAAAGTCTATAACGTGTTTCAAATTTCTTTGAAGAGAGATTTATATCGAAAACACTAAAACGGCGAGTCTTTTCAGGGGTTTTGCAGAAAGGCAGCTATTACGTGCAAATGGAGGATGGGGTTACCAGATGAGTAAGCAGGGCGACTTCAGTAATTTTTATTTTAATGATTTAGCTCGAACGGGTCCGTGAACGCCTTAGACAAATGCAAAGGTGATGGGTACGTGTCATATTGTCAGCTCAAATTAATACGGGTCTCCCTGTTATACGCAGTGAGGTCGTTGTACGCCCCGTTGTTTCATGCCCCGAAAAACCATGAAAGAGAAGAGAAATCCCTGTTTTCTCCTCACCATACCCCACTCTTTGTTCCTGTATGTTTACGCATGCCCTTTTATTGCGGGCACAGGATTTGCCAATTTGCATGGGGAAACAATTTACTATCCTGGAAGGAGGGCAAGCCAGGGAGAGAATTGTTGTTTTGTTTGTTTTTGTTTGTTTTATTGTTTATTGACAAAAACAATGTTTAATAGCGGTCTTTCTTAGTGCCAGGGCAAGAGGCGGCACTGAAAGCCACCTGACTGGGCCCTCGACACCTGTGTCGAAGCCCCTGTGTACGCGAACATTTCTCTCTCAGGTGTCACTTTATTTTGGATTACATAACAGGGTGTAATGGCCGGCTTGAAGAATAGTTCAAACGTCATATTTATTTTTGTAGTCAATAGGGACTGATTGCTGAGAAGTTTATGTGTTTAATCTTCAAGATGGGCAAGCTGTCGTTTAATGAATATTAGAAAATGGAAACTTGCTCCATCCCTTGGATGGACAATTTGCTGTTCTGGGTAGAGCCGACTCCAGATTTAAGCAGCAAAGACGTTGTCTTCGCTAGTCTGTTCCTTTCGCACTTTGTGAACGAGGGACATTGGCCTTGTATGTACTAAACTTGATTTAATCCCTGTCGTCTCCGTCCTTAAAGCATCGTTGAGGCACTATATCTCTCCGTACTTCCTTAAATGCCTCCAGCCAGCTATCAACTGACTTTAGGGCCCTTTCTGTTTTGTGAGCTGACATTCATTCATTCATTCATTCATAATCAGTCTAGTTATATCGAGCGCGGTACGATTGGCACTTCTTTAATGATCTAACCACTCCTATCCTGCGCTGTCTGAATCTGTTCTTCGCCAGCGATTTTTTTAATCCCGCCCGCAGTCCGAAACTTCACAAAATGGAGGATCTCCAGAGAGGCATTACGCCGCATGCAGCCTCAGCCGCCTTACAACCTAACGACAACACCAAGGAACGTTTGGTTTGTGCACCCACCGAAATGACCTCGATGAATACAGAGGCGAAAGACCGAGATACCCTGCAGCCGATCTCTTGCTGACCAAAAAACAAGAAGTAGCACGGAAACGTCTCTAGAGTAATGCATATCCAAACCAAGCCCTCTGCAGGCACTTTCTCTCAGAAATTCGTTACGGTAAATGTGGACATAGTCCCTAAGGTTGCGAGTTCCGCACACATGCTCTGGGAGCAGGAGGAGTGAAACTTTATTTTATGATAAGATTAAAATGGAGTTAGGGCCTGTGGCACTCCGCATTCGTGCAGTCCCTATTCCGGGTCCGATTGGTCGAAGCCGCCGCTCTCGCCTGTTGAGCTAGACCCTTGGCGGCTCCAGCCCCGAGCAATTGAGCAGGGCTGCCTCCCATGACTCTCTGGCAGGGGAAGGGTTGGGGGATAATGCAAGATTGCTCTTATATGCCCACAGCATGTGGAAGGTATCGGCCGCCTCCCCACAGTGCAGACGCCGCTCGTCTGTTTTATAGTCGAAATGCTTTGCTAATGCAGGGCACATAAATGTGTCCGTCTGGAGGCGCCGTAGTATTCGCTCATTGGCTTTATTCCGACCCTTTGCAGGGGCTGGGACAAGCCGCCAGTTATCGCAGTCATGTTTAACGATTTCTAGAAATCTTAGAGGCCGTTTCCTAATCTCCGAGCCGGAAGAGCATGGGCGAAGCGTATGGAGGGTAAACGCTCGGACAGCCGCGTTCGCGGCCTCGTTAGGTCTTGGGTCCTGAGGCCCTGGAGATCACGCAATTTCTTTAGGTGAGGGTCTACTAACAGTACCTCTTGTTTTAAAATACTGTAGGCCAAGGGTCTTGCCCGCTATAAAGCTACCACATGCTCGGCAAGAGTCCGAGGTTATAGTCCTTGACTTTCGCTCCCAGGCAGCGAGCGCGATATCTAACGCATAAGATAGCGCGGAGTTAGGAGCCCGGTAGGACTGCCGATCCAGTTTCTGGTACCTGTGAATTACAGCGGCAGGGAAGAACCATAGGGGTGACGGTCCTGCCACATTAGAGCATCACACACCTCGCCTACTTCTGTATTTTATTTAAATGGTCTGAGCGCGTGCTTCCCGCCTGCCTTCATGTGTCCATGTTTCGGGGAAGTGAATGCACCCAGAGCCTGTGCCGGCACACTCTGGGAGTTTGCATGTCTCCCCTGTAGTGCACTCGTGTTTCATTTGTGGGCGATCAAGCAAGCAGCGCCTGGAAACGGTCTGTGCGAGTCTTGTGTATTGGTCTGTGAGATGGGTCTCTTTCAGCTCTTAATATGAACGGAGCACTCCCAGCGACAATAACCTGGTGCTCGAGGTAGCCACCGGGGGGTGAAAGGTTTGTTTTGTGGCCTTTCTAATGATGACGTAAACCCGATTCTCGTGTCGTTTGGTGGTACGCAGGTAGGGTAAGAAGAAAAAAATTGTGCCACTTACAAAGGCATGGCCTTATTAATGAACCAAACGTGTGTTTTGCCTTCATGGCTCTTTTAAGTAATTATGAGGAGTAATCACTGGTTGCCCACCTTCCCTTTCCGTAGAAAAGACAGCGTGCCACTCGAAACTCGAGAGAGTTTGCCGAATGCACCTTTGTTCCTGCGGATTATACGCCCGATCACGTGTTTGTGATTTAGATCAGCATGGAGGCATGAGCACCAGCACCAGTGTATTACCGCATAAAATGCTTTGCAGCACCGAACACAGTTTAAAGGTGAATTATGGTCGTGTTCGCGCCAACTCCATACCTGGTATGGAATAATGTTTGAAAGAAAGAATCCCAAAGATACCAAAATGTGAGATCACTAATAAATGCACTGTACCTGGATTGCACAGCCCAAGAACACATTATCCGGTTAAAAACGTCTCTGCACATCTGTGGGGTGCAGTGTAGAAATAAAGGATTAGACAAGGGCTTATGTTCCTCCATACAATGCTTTTTTGACGGTGTTAAAGGGCATATGAATAATATATAAGCACCTGCGAAGACCTCAGACGCACTTCTAGCTCACGACGGGTAAGCTTGTCGTCGTCGACTTACATGTTCGTCTATTGCGCGCACTTTTATAAACTGCCATGACTAATAAAGGCGCACTAAACAGCGCATGAAAGTCAGAATCCCCACCCCATTGTCATCGCGCGCGCGGGGTTTCTTTTCGGTTCATTTATTGCCGATAATTCCTCCTGCCACCGCCTATGGAAGACCCTCCCTTTCTCCCCACTCGATAGTTCCGTTTTGTCTTCCGTTTAAGGCAAACCTTAAAACACCGACTTCTCGCAGCATAGTGAGAGAGAGAGAGAGAGAGAGAGAGAGAGAGACAGAGAGAGAGAGAGAGAGAGAGAGGAGCATAAAAAACTGTGGTTGATTCCTCTGCCATAGGAATCGGTCAAACACGAAAGTGAAATGTGCAGTAAAATCTGCAGCTGAGCATGATTTGCGGGTCGGCGGTTGTCTTGTGGCTGTGCCTGGCGAGCGACGTCCTACTGGCGGGCGCTTCAGCGAAGGTATACTGGCATTATTTCCTTGACGGATATGACGGCAGTAAAATCTTGCTGTATCCCGGCATAAAACACTTTCGTGTTAAAATATAAAAACCGAAAGACGAACAACCCTAAGTATGGCGTACTATTTAGCACTAAAAGTTGCTTCCCCGAAAAAAACACCCTGTCTGCAGGGGTGCACCCTTTACAAGGTGTTTGCTTGGTTGTACTGGCATCATTTCCGTGACGGATATCACGCAGTGAAATCTTCGTGAATCCCGGAATAAAACATTTTCGGGTGAATAAACCACCGACGCTGGTATGGTATGCCCGTCTAGAACGACGAGACACTGGCTAGGGAAGCGTAATCGCCCTGCGTTCAGCCTGCATCGCCGAACATGGTGCTCCACGTAAGCAGTTACGACGCAGTGCAGCGAAAGCAACTGACTGTTTGTGGTGCGTGAACCTTTCGGAACACGCTCTGCCTGAACGCTACCCCGCATTTTATCGCGCTACTGCCTCTGCTGGCCATATTAGAGACTTCCTGTTACATTTATTTTTTGTTTGTTTGCTGCTTCGCTTCCCCTCGAAAAGTTACCGATACAGCCGAAGTGCCGACAGTGCTGCGGGCGAGCGGTGAAAATTGCGCTGGCGTACCGACAATTAGATCTCTTTCTCCGGCCTACGGGACTACAATCATCCGGAAGCGTTATTTTCGGAGGTGAGAAGCACGTAATTTGGAACTCGTTCACTGTCACTGCAGGCAGCCGTCCGCCCTGCCCCTATACTTGCTGCTAGAACAAACACTCGGTCTTTGTGGTGCACCTACAGGAAGTGCTTTCCAACCAATAGCGTTCTCTAATGAGACGGCCAGATGTTCAAAGGTACCATAATGGAGGCCGCCTTGGTTTACTGTGCTCAGCAGTTTGATTTGTGCACGTAAAATTATATTTAACACGTTAAAAATTACTCGCTCGCTCTTTAAGGACCCATTCTTTTATATAAAGCTTGCTTCATGTGGCTACTGCGGTATACACTGGTATTGGCAATGCCGAGGATGCTTCCAACGCTTTGGCTTCGACCCACAGCATGCGCTGTTGCTTAATACGTTGATTCAGTACGAGTTTTAAGTAGTCAACGCTACTCAGGCGATGAGGCGCTCTTTAGTGTAGGGCTCCAGAATAATTTTAAATGCGGAACATTTCTTAGGCTCGCCTGGTCCTCCGTCGTTCATGGCGGCGCCGTCCACACGCTCACTGCGCATGCGCAACTCTCCTCCTTACACCCACAGCTCCGCGATACTACACCATAAAAAAAAAGAAATAGTTAGCGGCGCCCGGTTTCGATCCCACGACTCTCTGGCCGCAACGGTTTGATTGATTGATTGTAGGGTTTAACGCGCAGACGCAGCGCAGACGATGAGGCGCGCCGTAGTGGAGGGCTCCGGATTAATTTTGACCACCTGGGGATCTTTAACGTGCGCCGAAATCTCGTACACACGGGCGTTTTTGCTTTTCGCCTCCATCAGAAAAGCGGCCGCCGCGGCCGGGAATCGAACCCGCGACCTCGTGCTCAGCAGCGCAACGCCTTAGCCACTGAGCCACCGCGGCGGGTCTGAGCCACCGCGGCGGGTTGGCCGCAACGGGAGGTACGCGGTGCTCTTCCCACTACGCTACAAGTCTTTTTTTTTCTTTATTTCCAGACAAACACCGCTGTTACAAACATAATACACAACAACAAAACAAACCCATAGTCAGCACTGTACCCTAGAGTGGAACAGTGATTTTATGACTACGCTACAAGTCTGGGACAGGAGCAAGTAGTACGAACGCGCCTTATGTCCTTGACTCATTCAAACTACGTCAAGAAGCTACTGATACAACGAAGGCACGCGAAGATGAACGTCAACGGAAACGACGAACTGCAAACTTTAGAGGGGGATGCTGAATTTCCCGTGGGAAAGCTGTGGCGGGAAGCGCCACGTGCCTTGCAGCTCAACCAGCCCCGTCCGCAGCGCCTCTGATGCTGATTGTGGCAGGATGCCCCTAGGGATTGGCCAACCAAAGAATCCATCACGAGATAGGTTCGCGTTCAACCACCGTCGTCATCTTCCCGTAGGGGAACCGCCGAAGAAGAAGAAGGACGAGAAGACAAAGCTGCGAAGAGGAGGGCGTGTACATTGCTCTCAGCCGGTGCACCAATGTCAACAACCTTTACCTCACCAAAGCTGACGGAGACTACCGGTTCTACCACACAGACAACATCGACAAGAACATGATGGACGAGTTTCGGCGCCTCGAGAACCACCGCCTACTCACCGTAACACAACAGCACTTGCGTGCCTTTGCCACCGGTGTGGACCCGGACGCGGAATTCCCTCTGGCGCTAGTAAAAACCAGATCACTCAACATAACGGCAACACAATGGAACCACACGGAACCGCCACGATGCTTCGCATCCTCATCAGGGGTCCCCACGGGAAGATGGTGTAATTTTTTTTTACCACCTGGGGATCTTTAATGTGCGCCGATATGATGCGTAATATGTACTTACTTCGCTAACTACGCATTACACATACTAGATGTATGTATACACACGTTGTGTGTATTTTAGTGTGCACGCTTATTTTTGTGTGAGTGTGCGTGCGCGCGTGCGTGCATGCGGGCGCGCAGAAAAGGGAGGGAATCTGGCAAGAGAATAGGAATTGCCTTAGGTGCTATGACCAGCCCGGAGCTCGCCATCCACAGTGCCTCGGTTTTTCGGGATACCACCATGCTCTTTCCCAAGCGGGAGGCCGCCCTCCCCTCCCCTTTTTTCTTTTTCTGCCATAAACGTTTACTACTACTACTACTACTAGTACTAATGCGAGAAAAGGTCTCCTCTATCATAACCACTTCATTCTTTTGCGAGATCTTTATTAGGCCTGTAACGACAACGTATTTGTTCTGTGTATAAAATACAATCAAGGGACATTGGAGCCACCCGCGTTTCAAGAGAAACATGCGTGATTGTTTAGACACCATCGCCCCAATTTTGAAGAACGCCAGTATGGCGAGTGTTCTTACAAGTGCATCGATCACGTTTGCAAATAGTGGGGCAAGGCGCTTTCCTGCCTCCATGGGTCTGTGTTAAGAATTACGGTTTTTATATTCCTCGCGCGCGCACACCTAACGTAAACAAGGTTGGCATACGCGTCTATATCATCGTTCGGGAAAAGCAACGTGGGCCACGCGTGGCTGCGGAGGCACGGCTCATAAATAGCCGGCGCGAATGCATTAGGCCACTAGAGGGCGCTGATGTCGACTCTTAGGAGCACGCAATATAAATTACGGCGAATTTCCCAAGCGCTCTAAGGCGAAACCTATATATACGCCGCCGTTTTTCAACGACCCTGACGCAACGGGCGCTGCAGGTCGCTTCGGTCATCTGGGCTGAGGCCACCGCCCCAACCTGAACCCGGTGTCTCACCAATAAAGTTTTTTTTCTCTCTCTCAAGTCTTCGCCGCGCTCCGCACTCATTCCGCGGAAGTATGAACACCCATTCCTCGACTCGTAGTTCTCGCTCCATCTGGTATCTTAGGGAAGGTCATATCTAGTTTTGAAAATGCTGGACGTATCGGGATTACGGCTGTTTCTGAGACTGATTTATTATGAGTTTCATAATAATTATTTACTCGACAGTGGGGCGTTTATGTGGAACCTTGTTCTTACTACCAGGAGGGGATCTTACAGCTTAAAGCTTCGTGAACCGCTGCATCCCCACTTGCTAAATAAGGTTTGCAGCTTTCTCTGGACCTTATTGTGAAAAGAGCGTTGTTTTCACAATATGAAGCAGTACCAACATGCCCAATCGGCAGTTCTTCGGCACTTTATTTTAGTGGGCCTGCTTTGAAAATATGAAACGCCTGTCTTGCTGTGGCAAGTAACACTTTATTACTGTGCACGGGCTTCGGGAATTCATAATCTGCGAAATGTATACCATACCATTTATAATTTTTTCTCTTGCTTTTAACAGCGGAACAGGGAAGAAGAAAGGACGGAAAGGTCGGGAGGTTAACCAGGTGTAGAGCCCTATTTGCTACTCTGCACTGGGAGAATGGGGTTCAGGGGATAAAAGAGAGGGCGGGGGAAGAGGAAGAGATAGGAGTGGGGAGGCGCACTCTCTAGTCGCGTCTGAGGCACTACAGTCTTTCATGCAAATTTGTTTCGCTCAGGAAACGTAGAAGGGCTTTCGCCGCCTTCTGTGATGTCAATTGTAGAGACTGATGACTTAGGGTAGTCGCTACTGTAAATACTTGATTGTCCAATCGGCCGAGCGCGGTGGCAAGCACGTTTCTCTCCGATGAGTATTCGGGGCAGTGACACAGCACATGCTCTAAAGTCTCTTTCGCCCCACAGGCGTCACAATGGGTGCTGGTGGCCATCCCGATGAGGAAGGAGTAGGCTTCGTGAAGGCCACTCCAAATCACGTTGTACAAAGTCAATTCGACTGGGGTCGAGACAGCCCATACGGAAGACGGCACTGAAGAAAAGGATCTTGAATATACGGACGGGGATTCGAAAAGTCCGGTGCGTTACATTGCTGCATGGTAATCTTGCGTGCAAAGGAGTGAAGCGTTCTCATGGCATCGGTCCTTGAAAGCGGAAGGAGGATGATGCGGCCGCTCTCGTGGCCTGTACGGGCAGCTCCATCCGCCAATACGTAACCGATGACTCCGCTGTGACTTGGAAGTCACTAGAAAATTATGCCATGGCCGGCTGTGATGGCTTGATGCAAGGTTTTTCTAATCTCCATCACCAGTTGGTGGAGAGCGCCTTAGCTCAGGGCTGCACGTAAGCTTTGTAAGGCAGTCTTGGAAGAAGAGAAGATAGCCTAGTTTGGAGGAGTAGTTCCGATAACGTGATCAATAGCCTCACAAATGGCTCAACGGTCTGTAGCTGTCGAGCTCGTGGTATGGACAAAACGGAATCGAGCTGTGGTACAATCTGTTGGTACAACCACCACCCCTGCCGAACTGGATGACGCTACTGAGCCATCCGTGTGTACATGTTTCCGGTCGCTCTTCCGGTCGCCCTTCAACAGCATCGTAAGCTGTTGAAGGGCCGATAGTGACAATTCGGCGTTTTTCCAATTCCGGGAACGCTGAGACGAATCTCAGGTTGTGCCAGACACCACAACGAGGACTGTTTTACCACAGGGGCGTACCTCGACGGGATTTCATTCGTGTGCGGTGTGACAATGGCTGAAAACGTAGATTGTGGTCGATTCTGAGGGAGCTGCGCCAGATGGTGAAATGGAAGCCCCGTGAGGAGCCTGACGTACAGGCGTAGGGTTTTTAAGCGATGCAAATGGTGCCCACTGTTGATGCACAACGCGGCAATCCAAGGCACGTACGCAGAGCCTGCGCTTGGATGCTCTGTATTACCCGAAGGTTAGTGCCGAAGTGTTGGAAGTTTCTGGCAAGCTGTAACGCAAGTCTCCCAAAAGAAGCGTGGAGTACAGTTGCAGCATTCCTCTTTGTGATGTTCTCCACGTGTCTCCAGCAAGAAATTTGAATATGTGCGCAATGGTGGTAAGTTACTTCTTAAGGACAGTAACATGTGCGCTCCATCAAATTTCCTTCTGGATGATGATGCCAAGGAATTTGTGATCTGTTTTAGAAGCCGTAAGTTCGTAGTTGCTGCAAAAAAATGCCAAGAAAATGTGGTGCGCTCGTGACCACGGGCCTTGCGGCGACGCCGAGGGTTCCCGGCTCGCGCAGTGGCTTTAGCAAAAAAAGGTGAAAGATCTCCAGCCCTATCGTCAAGCGCTACAACGCGTGTAATGCTTCGCATGAGGAACACGACGATATCGATGCATATGACGGTGACTACTACTAACACTGAAAAGCAAAGATGGAACATGTAAATAAACAATTTCAAATTTGCCCGAATGCATGGTGATGTGTCCTTCAGTGCTCACGTATAAAAAAATCCTGCATATGATTTGTGCATATATATGTCTACCTGACTAAAATATTGATAATCTCACTCTATTAGATGTTTTGAATATTTTAAGTCTTATTCTACTTCTCTTTCCAAATTTTAGCATTTCAAAAACAAGAACATGCGGAAATAGTAGATAGTACTATTTCTGAAGACCATTTATTTCAAATACTAAATGACAACAACAATGCAACTCAACCGATGTAAACACTCCTAAATCATTATTTGTTTGAAATAACAAATAATATTGAACACAATAAAGCAGATCGCAAATATGTTAGAAATGCTTATATACGGGCTTATGAGATTGCAACATTTTGTTTCAAACCTTGTATCAGGAGGCCACAACTTTAATCCTTTTCAAGAGATTGTTTTTAACTAAAAATTACCAAGATCAAGTTTATTAATTTTATCTTCTATATCGTGAGCGGAAAATACATTCATATTCACAAATATATCCGTTTTGATAGTTTAGGAACCACAGGTTCCGGACTTGGTACAGGCGGTATTATAGTTATGGATCAATCTACCGATATTGTTTATGCAATAGCAGCTTCGCTATGGTTCAAGCCTTGCGAGACTTAGTGCAGGATTCAGCAGTTGAACTCGTGGAAGTCAACAATGCTGAGAATGACTTTGCTTCCACCACTCGCCGCAAAAAAGACGACGATCTATTCGATGCATGTGACGACCATTACTATCCCCGCGACCGTGCAAATCAACAATGATACTGAAACTTAACTATGTGTCCGGCAATGCTCCCCTTTTCCCACATTTATGGCAACACACGGGCATTTAATTCGTCAGCACTGCCTCGGGCCATTTCCTTGTGGAATGATCTTCCAGATACCATTGCTTCCATAGCTGACAGTACTAGATTTCGGGAACATGTGTCTAGACATTTTTCATGTTAATGACGCACAACCCAACATTTGCATTCTTGTACATTTTGTGCCTTGTTTGTTTGTAATTTTGTTTGCTTTTTACTTGGCTGTTCATTTTTTTGTTTAAGCGCCTTTTTATGCTTTTCAAAATGAAATTCTGAAAATCTTTGGTTTTCTTTTGTGTGTATTACCACGTGTTTGTATGCTTGCATCACCTGTATTAATGCACATAGCAATTTAGGTGCCATTGCTTCTCGGTACAACGTCGTCTTTAGCCTTTCAATTTACTTAATTGCTCTTGCAAATAGTTTTGTATTTACCCCCCCGCCCCCCTGCTCCTAGAAGCCTGTAAGGAATTGTGAATAAAAAACTATTGATAATAACAGCTTTGCCATTCAAGTGTTGCGCGAGTGTACAAGCTTGCCAAAATCTTCGTTTTTTTTTTTTAGCTGCTTCTCTTCATAGTCACTTTCTAGGCGCATATTTTGTACTCTCTGAAGGCACCTCGTATCAAAGGTTCCAACCTCCGCTTAGTTAGGACGTCTCTGACATCACATTCTTCCCATCACATCTACACCATACAGCTTAATTCATTCTGATCTGTGAAGCTCGCAACCCATACACAAACCAGCTTTCATAATACATTGCGGAATGAAACAGTTCCACTCGTGTTCCCGCACCCTCGTCGAGCAACGTTCCACAAGAGGGGCCCAGCCCAGTATTTACACGGATTTACAAAAGAACGGTTAATTTTGATTATCAATGTGGAGACTATTTGCTCTAGCGCAAGAAACAACGTAGAAACAATGTACGCAAGCCAGGATTGAATGAAAAGATAATGGAACCAACAAGTGGCTACGTAGCCAACAGAAAGGTTTATTCTATGAAGTAGCAATGGGCTCCCCTCATCCAGAATTACGCAGAGGGCCAAGTTGGCAGCCTTTCCCCGCCGTCCTGCTCGCCATCCCACGCTCTCCCGCCTTTGCCGCCTCTAACCGGGAGAGTGCTGCGCATCCCTGCGCAAGCCCCGCGGCGCAGTCGCACCCGGGTCGCCCGACTGGCGCGTTTTGCACTGTAGCGCTGTCGGAGCCGGGGCCAGCTGCCAGCTAGAAGAGCGTGCTCTCTATCCGCACAGCAATATGTTCCCCTGCTGTGTTCCGCCAACATCCGCGCCACCTCGCGAACGCTGTGCCCAGCGATGGTTTTCACACGCAGGCTGTCGCAGACACGCAACCTGGCTGTTCCGGTTACCCTGGTCGACGTCGTCACCGCTGTTTCTATTCGTGGCTTACGAGCCCTTCTGGAGAGGAAAAGGTAGTGTATATGCCCAGGTAGGGGAAGTTTGCTGCCATATGGTTATTTTAGGGGCGACGCCCCGTAGGCGCTGTGGCTGTTAGCGTCTCGTGTCGTCATCGTCCTCGTCGTAATCGTGGTTCGTCTGATGTAGTCACGGTACTAAAACACTGGGAAACTACCTTACGCCTCGCGCTAGACGTAGCACGCACCCAAAAAACACTGGGACACTCGTTTACGCCTCGCACTGGAACGCTTCGTAACGCGTACTGAAGAAACGCCGGTACAGTCGTTTATGCCTCGCGCTGGAGAGCTTCGTGCTTTTTCAAAAACAAGAGACTTTTACGGCTAATCGGTACACCTCTAACCCCCCCCCCCCCCTACCTAACAGTTTCATCTGCATTGGCAAAAACGCCAAGGCTCCATGAATACACTTATACACTGCATGCTTCGGCCCGCTCCCAGGTTTCTTGTTATGGAGATGGCCCGGGATTTTTTGTTTTTTAAGGCGGAAAACGTCAGTGCACTAGCCTGTGAAAACCTGTCATGGTTTCTCGGAGAAAACCCCCGAAAAAAAAGTATGGCGACGCCACTGCGGACGACAGTTTACCAAACACGTCGCAATAAACATACTCCCATTATAAAATATGGAGACTTATTCAGATGTCCTTTCGAAAAATTGTCCAATTTTAGATGAAACTGAAGGCAGAATTCCTTTGTCGTTTTATGCTAGTTTTGTCACGTTCGTGTAGAGAAGAATTACTTATAAGCTGCATAGACACATATACAAAACTAGAAAGCTTTCTGTGAGAGTAACAAATACATGCATCTGGCACCGTGGATTCGCAGCCATGATATGTGGCGGTCAGAGAAGAGAGTCTGAGGGGTTCAAGAACGTTGTTGGTGCAGGATGAAACGACAACCTTCGTCGTTATTCATCGATGCGACACGTCATAGGCCTGAAGTCTAAATAATTCATCATCTCGGTGAAGCTCCGTGGCCCTAGAAACCAATAATACTAAATGTGCCTCACTGTGCGGACGTCGTCAAAATATTTGCAATTACTTCTTGCACACTATTAAAAAGCGCGTTCGTGACGAAGGATACTATGCTGCACAGGTAACTCATGAATGCGCCTGTCGTATTTTGAATGTTTAAGGCATTTTATGTAGCCCCCTTGCGTTTCTCGGAGTTCGTGCTCGTATACCCGCGTGCAGATTTATTTTTTCGTAGCTGTGACCAGCAAATGAGAGAAAAACCCTTAGCGACATAATTGGATTTGCTATTTGTGATCAAAATGATGAAACAATTTCGATTGCAAATGTTTTTTCGAGGGCTAACCGGCAAGTGCCTTTAGGTTTATCGAATCACTGATTTCGTTATAGCTGTTTTTATAAATTTCTGTTAAAATATGTTTTTTGCAATATATAGTTTCTGTCCAGCAGGACGACGAACACAAAGTTGGCATGGTGTTTTTTAGTTTCTGTGTTGGAGCTTGCGTTAAAACGAGGGGGGGGGGGGGGGAGAGGGGGTCTTGGACTGCTCGGTTACAAGCGGAAATCGGAATATCCGGGCACGCCACTGTCAATCTGTGTTGGAGCTTGCGTTCAAACGAAGCGGGGGGGGGGGGGGGGGGGGTCCTGGACTGGTCGGTTATAAGCGGAGATCGGCATATCCGGGCACGCCGCTGTCAAAAGCCAATGGTACATATAAATAAGCTTATTTTAGTGGTAATTGTGAATATAGTGGACAGGAAAAGGTGTTTTAAATGCACATTGGAGGCACCAATGTAGGAAGGTTGATGCAGTAAAAAACTTGTTTAAGTTCAGCGCTTTTCATGAGCCATTTTAACAAAGTGATCTATAATATAGTAATCAGGAAGTCAAGTAGTCAAGCAAACCTCGATGCGAATTATGGGGATACAATTGTATGTAGGTGTAAGGGTCGTGATGGTCAAGACCTTTAGATATTTGAAAAGCTCCAAACATGAACGCTAGGCGTTTCTCACTTCCTAGTGGTCAAGATAAAAAATTCCTTAGTAATGGTGGAAGCCAAGAGGTGGGGTGTGTTTGTACAGAAAACTTCCTTCATCTACAAGTCATTCCATGAGTATGGGTTAGCCGACCCTATTCCCTCTCCACAAGAAGTTTTGCTCTAAAAAAAGCAGATTACCAGCAAACCCGTCAATTCTTTGATCTGTAATTTTGAGCGCACATGTTTTCGAAAGAAAAACATGTTGAGGTTCTTATACCCCCAAACTCCACTGAGCTATTAGGCGCACATCGTGGGTGGCTCTGAAATAATAGACCACCGGGGTTTCTTCCTTCTAGCCAAATACGCCGCAGTCCGGCGTCTTCGTTTTTTCTGCGGTCAGACTGCCTTGTTGCAAAACCTGAGTACGAGATGATAACCCTGTTTCGAATAGCTCTTTTGTGCTGTCACCGCAAACACAATTATAATAATATAGTTTGTTGCCCACTGCTACTCCTACTCTCAATATGTTTACAATGGAAGACAAACGCCACATAAAGAGCACATAAAGAGCAAACGCCACAAAGAGCAAGAGCAAAGAGCAATAAAGAGCAAAACCAAAGCAAGATAGAAAGTGCTTCTGATTTCCACGGCACGCACAAATTACCTCCTCTTTAAAGCCACACAAGTTCACCTATTGAAGAGTTTAACAATTTTTAATCCGTCCTGAAGTGGCGACCACGCACCAAAGTCACTCGCAAATGTGTTCAACCGAAAGCGCTTGTAGCTGGGAGTTTCGCACAGCCTGTCGATACATGGACTACAAAGTACAAATAGCCGTGAGATAAGAAAACCAGAGTTTAGAATAAAAGTGCATACAGAGATTTTGGTTGCTCAAAGACACTTTATTTTTGAGCAGACGCTCATACTGAGGAGCTATCGTCGCATGTGGCCCAATATCTGCGGCTGCACATGGCAGTTGTGCCGCGCAATACCGCGAAATCCGTCTCCACTGCTTCTAATGAACTCACCATTTTACCCGTTGTAGAAGGAACAACATAGCAATTTTATTATTACCAAGCAAAATTTTACAGCATACGTGTGATTATCGGTGCGGTGTTGCGGCAGCGAACGGAGATTACAAGCTGTGTTTCTTTTACGCTAGAAATCCTTCGCCCGACCCATAAACAGTGAAACTGTTTTTTGAATGAACTATTCTCTTTGCAGAACGTCGTACATGGTCACGTGGTCGTCGCTTCCCGAATAATGGTTGCTCAAGCGCATCGGATGTCTCCAGGCCATCTGTGTGGTGTCTCGACACCAGAGCAGCATTTTTGTGCAGCAAAAGACAGGCCGAGATTCACTTCCACTGTGACGTGACATCACACGACTGCGGGTGCCTTGGAAACAACTTCAGCCGGACCCTTTCATACGCCAGCAAGCAACGAATAGAAGCAATAAAAGCGACGGCAGTTCCAAAAGAAATTTAAAACGAAGTCCAAACAACCGGCACAATGAAGCCAAAAAATATTTTCTTTATCCCGTTTAATAGCCGTAAATCCATTCTTGGGTTCCAGAATAGAAGATTCTGTGATGTAGAGCTTGAGTTGTATTAAGCGGGGTCTACGTTCCTGGCCAGCGCTGTCGCCATCATTGTACATGTAACGCCAAACTACGACAAGGACTGCATCAAGTTTCTATGCATCTTTGAGTAATTGAAAATCAAACGAAAATAGCGTGAAGTTTACTGTTTTGTTTCAGGAAACTGTTATCATGGGTGGTTAGGCCCCGTGTTTTATGTATTGTGTATGATATAAAAGAAAAGCAAATCGCCAGTTGATAGAGGAGTTGTATGCTTTATCAATGGAAAGAGACTCAACGTGGGATCAACCCCTTTAGTAAGGTTGAAAACAGGAGCCGTCGTGTTTTGCCCTGCCCTAACAGTTCCTGGACGTCTAGAATTTGCGGAACTTGAAGAAAAAATTTTCAAGTGCAATAATTAGAGGTGAAAGGCAAGCAGTTTGTCCACTACAGAGAAGCATTTTGGTTTTTCGTTCCGACGCTTTTGGTATCCTTCCTGGCGGCTTTATGCTTTCGAGCCTACCGCGCAATTTGGCGACGCCTACGTTGATTTCACTGTCAATCACACATTGTGAAAAAGCCAGATTACAAAGCCCGAATTTACACCGCTTCTTTTAAAGTCAGCTTCGCTCATAAACACCAACATATTCCTAGCGGCGAGATTTTCCGAAGGGTACTGCACGCCATCCTAATATCGAGATATGAAGCGCCGCAGGCGAACAGGTGGCCGAAGGGAGAGGGTGCGCATAAAGTGCGCGTTAGAGACAGATTGAGAAGGAAAGAGAGAGAGGGAGAGAGAGCGAGAGGGAGAGAAAGAGAGAGAGAAAGCGAGAGAGAGTGAGAGAGAAAGGAAAGGAGCGTTATAGAAAGAGAGAGAGGGAGATAGAAAGTGAGAGAGAGAAAGAGAGAGAGAAGGAAGGAGAGAGAAGATAGAAAGAGAGAGTGAGATGGAGCGACGGAGAAAGAGAGAGAGAAAGAGATAGAGAGAAAGAGAGAGATAGAAAGATAGAGAAAAAGAGAGATGGAGAGAGAAATAGAGCGATAGAAAGAGAGAAAGAAAGACAAAGAGAGAAAAAGATAGAGAGAAAAAGGTAGATATAGAAAGAGAGAGAGGAAGAGGGAGATAAAGAGAGAGAGAAAAAGGGAGAGAGAGCGAGAGACGGAGAGAGAGACAGAGAGACAGACAGAGAGAGACAGACAGAGGCAGACAGAGAGAAAGAGAGAGAGAGAGAGAGAGAAAGGGAAAGGAGAGAGAGAGAGAGAGAGAGAGAGAGAGAGAGAGAGAGAGAGAGAGAGAGAGAGAGAGAGAGAGAGAGAGAGAGAGAGAGAGAGAGAGAGAGAGAGAGAGAGAGAGAGAGAGAGAGAAATGTTATTGTCCGCAGGACCAAGGTCCAGCTCCTAATTTCAACCTTCCCTTCACCGGGTCCACATAGTGCTAAAGAATGCCCGTGCTGACCAGGTGCATTTGTTCATAGAGAGCTTCCTGGGCAGAATGGATGTTCACTGTCGTCGGGGTAGACAGCCATAGATCCCAGGAAGTGATGAAGGCGAGGGATGTGGCAGGTGGGGGTGGGGCGCATTCCCAGTAAGAATAACGGACGCATGGGTATGTCAGAAGACGGGAGTCGCAAAAATGAAGCCGTGAATGTTGCGTTTGAGTGGATGTTGCTGCCGTCAGTAAAGTAAACGATGTAACCGTGGGAGAATAGGAAATGAATCTGTTTGGAGAGGGCCTGAATGCGCAGGAAGGGCCGTGTATCTGTTCACCTTCTTGCAAAAGTCGTGGAATATATCCTTCTGCCGCTCCTGTCAGGTAAATGTCCCTCATCACTCCGACGCCCACCTCTCACGCACCTCCCCTCCCGCCTGGCTCCTCCCACAGAAAAAAATTGCGGAGGTTTGCTCAAGTCAATTGAACTTGTCCGTGTTCCACTGCTCGCGCGCCGTCTACTAAAACGTTTCGTCACTGTTGAACTTTTGGGATTGCACCACGGGGTGTAGGCTCGCGAGCGAGCTGTTTTTGTATTCCCATAAGAAAAATATTGCTTTCAACGCCTGTATTAACATTTGCTATCACATCACGCACATCTATTTTCAATTCAAAGTACACTGCCTGGTACCATTTATATATTGATGGTTTGCCTCGATTATGCCTGACGTTTTCTCTTCGCTAAACAGTGTTAAAAAGGATGGAGTAACTTCCGTTTCAGAATTCCCGTATCTTTCGACCAGGGGACTGAATCGAGGGACAGACAGACAGACAGACAGACAGACAGACAGACAGACAGACAGACAGACAGACAGACAGACAGACAGACAGACAGACAGACGAAAATGTTCCTGTTTGAGCTGGCCAAGAAAGAGTATCGTCCTTAAAACTGGATAGTTAGGACAGCAGCAGCTCCGCAGTAAAACAAAGAATGGGGTGCAAGGAGGCGACCGCTCACGATCAAGTCGCTTAAGCCAAACCGTTACATCATATCGGTACTAAGGTCTTTATATCTCTGATAATCTAACCTGGTCATTGCATGTTGCGAATTTTATTAACAGCACTAATCGCATGCTAGGCTACTTACGTCGCAATCTCCGTTCTGCAGCGGTCTCATTGAAAACACTGTTATACAAAACCTCCGTTCGGTCTCAACTTGAATACGCAGCATTTATTTGAGATCCGTGCTCCGAATCCCTCATTATATCATTAGAACTAGTTCAGAACAACGCCGTTCACTTCATTCTTCACAACTACAGCAGAACAGCTAGCAAAACATTCATGAAAAATTACGCCCACCTCCCCTCGCGGGAACCCTGGTGTGATGCGACGCTGAGGGGGTTCAAGCGCAAGCGGAGAGCAACCGTCGACCGAAAGGTCGCCGGAGAGCGGCCCACCGGTTATATGCGCAGCGCGCCCGAAGGAGAGGAGACCGCGGAGAGAGAGAGTACTTCACATGCGCAGCACCGCGTGCAGCGCCGCCCACCGGCGGAGTGAGAACGCGCTGGGCCGCACACCCGCAGATGTTGAGAGAGAATGTTCGCTCTCACCTGGGCACGCGCCGGCGCCAGTGCGTCTGCCGCGGCTATGACGCAACGCAATCCAACACAATACACTTTAATCCAATCCAATCCAATCCAATCCAAATCAAATCCAATCCAATCCAAGCCAAGCCAAGCCAAGCCAAGCCAAGCCAATCGAAACCAATCCAATGCCCCTCGCGAGAGAGCGTTCACTATCGGAGAGGAGAGGGGGTGAGCGGAGGTGAGTGCGGACGCCGACGACGACGACGACGACGACGGACGCACGCAGGAAGGACAGGGCCGCCGACAAGAGATGCTCTCAGAATCGCATCTAAAATTTCTTGCAGTTACATGATCTTACTACTCGTCGTAAATACAATCGGCTCTGTTCGCTTCATTAAATTCATTAACGCAATTCCTTCTTGCTCCCAACCCTCATTTCTATAACTTGGTATGTTTCGTTCCGCACCGATCATACTCACAAAGGAGACATGATGACTTGTGTAGCTAAGACTTGCTTTCAGTCATTCATTAGATGCGAAAGCATCTTATGGTCTCGGCATGTCCCGCGTCGGCGTCCGCACCCACACTGCGCATGCGCAACTTTCCTCCTTACACACACAGCTGCGGGATACTACACTATAAAAAAAAGAAATAGTTAGCGGCGCCCTGTTTCGGTCTTACGACTATCTGGCCGCAACCGGAGGTACGCGGTGCTCTTCCCACTACGCTACAAATCCGGGACAGGAGGAAGTGCTCCGAACGCGCCTTATGTCCTTGACATTCAAACTACGTCAAGAAGCTACTGATACAACGAAGGCACGCGAAGCTGAACGTCAACGGAAACGACGAACTGAAAACTTTAGAGGAGGATGTTGAATTTCCCGTGGGAAAGCTGTGGCGGGAAGCGCCACGCGCCTTGCAGCTCAACCAGCCCCGTCCGCAGCGCCTCTGATGCTGATTGTGGCAGGATGCCCCTAGGGACTGGCCAACCAAAGAATACATCACGAGATAGGTTCGCGTTAAACCACCGTCGTCATCTTCCCGTAGGGGAACCACCGAAGAAGAAGAAGAACGAGAAGACAAAGCTGTGAAGAGGAGGGCGTGTACATTGCTCTCAGCCGGTGCACCAATGTCAACAACCTTTACCTCAGCGAAAGCTGCGGGGCGACGCCCTCCCTTATGGGGCAGGTGCGTCCTACCCCGTAGGGAGTAGCGAAGGTGTGGTCCGAGTAGGGGTGACGTCGGGATCGACAAGTGGCTACGCCCGAGCACAGTGTACACACTGTGTCTGTTGCAGGCACTCAACAAAGTCTTTCTTTCTTCCTTCCTTCCTTACCTCACCAACGCCGATGGAGACTATCGATTCTACCACAGAGACAACATCGACAAGTAAATGATGGACGAGTCTCGGCGCCTCGAGAACCACCGCCTACTCACCGTAACACAACAGTACTTGCGTGCCTTTGCCACCGGTGTGGACCCGGACGCGGAATGCCCTCTGGCGCAAGTAAAAGCCAGATCACTCAACATAACGGCAACACAATGGAACCACACGGAACCGCCACGATGCTACGCATCCTCATGAGGGTACCCTACGGGAAGATGGCGTAATTTGTTTTTTTTCCTCGCACATCGAACGAATTAACGCAACCACCTTCCCGGACCAATTGCTTGCATCCAAGATAGCGAACACTTCCGCACTCCTTTATTACAATGTGGTACAAGGTGTTAGTGAACCTGTTCTGTTGTGGCCGCTGCTGCAGTTGTTTCTTTTATTTTTTTGTTGTATTTCTCCCTCCCCCCCCCCCCTACACCTTCGCCTTCAGGGTTAAATAAATAAATAAATACCGCGAGGCGGGAAACGCCAGACGCCGGCGTCCCTCCAAACCCACCGAACGCTGAACTCTACCCCGGCGAGATTTGAGCGGAGTTTGCCCACTGAGCGGAGTTTGTGGGCAATACATCTGGGGTCTCTTGTGCGGTGTATCATCGTTTCAAGTCTCCCGGCAACCCTGGTCTCGTGACTAAGGCAAGCCACATGCAGCTCTGCTGGTGAATCACCCTTTGAAAGAGTGAAATCGCAGTGATTGTTTTTATTGACGATAGTCTTTCTTGGGCTACTAAACCCCAGAACTTTTAGTCTGTCTGTATGTCTGTCTGTCTGTCCGTCTGTCTGTCTGTGACTCGATTCAGCCACCCGGCCAAAGCTAAACAATGCCTGCGCAATAGTCTTATATAGTCACAGCTAAATCTTCCCGTCTATGTCCGGTGTAATGTTCATACTTGTCAACATTGTTGAAGAAGAACAAGAATTTACGCAAATATGTGACCACAAATCAATACAGAAGTGATATTTGCAGTGTTCCTTTATAAAAAATCAAACATGCTTGACTTTTGCGAAATTAAATACTTCATCAACTGCAGAAAAAGAATTCGCTGCGCCGTCGCCTGCTGTTGCCCGCGCCACTATAGCTTCTGGCGCCATTGTAAGAAATTAACCGGCAACAGTTACGCAAGGTTCCACTAGATAGGTTTCACGTTCTGCTTGCAACGCACGTGGAGTAGGTAAACGCGGTTCTATAAACGTTGCAGTAGGGCGCCTCGATAAACGCTCGTCTTCGCCGTACGGCAGCGTTCGCATCGAGACACCCGGTTTGGAGCAGTGGGATGCGGGAAATTTAAAATCATTTAAGCAAATATTTGGCGTCTTTAACTTGGCAGGAGCGCGACGCAAGAGGAACAACATGAGAGGTGAGCGGGAAAGCGAAGGGAGGCATTTACTTCGCAAAAGCCGATAAATACTATCGTCTTTTGACGGCATTTGCAACGAAAGGAGCAGATACGCGGCCAATTTTAAATGCGAATGCATTTCTTAGTCGGGGGTTGTCGTGCTCCGTCGGCGTGCGCTTCCATTCCTCCAGCGCGAGCGCACGTGAGCGCGCGCCTCGTAGTTCTGCCTTCGTCGTCGTCGTCATCGTAAATGCGAATGCATTTCTTAGTCGGGGGTTGTTGTGCTCCGTCAGCGTGCGCCCGCAGGTGTTATCTCTCCGCGCTCCATCTCGCCCCTAGCAACAGCTGTGGCGCGCCTAGCAAACGGAGCAGGTGGTAGCTCGGGCGGGAGTAGCGGAGGGCAAGGGGAGAGGAGGAGCGCGCTCGGGCGTGTGAGGGCGCTCGCATCGCGGAGCTCGGGCGGAGTAGCGGAGAGTGAGTGGAGAGGAGGAGCGCGCTCCGGCGTGTGAGGGCGCTCGCATCGCGGAGCTCGGCGGGAGAGAGAGCTCGCGCGCGGGGCGGGCGTGTTGCGCGGGTCTCTCTCTCCTCTCCGCGTACCCTCTCTCCGCTCGCTGCGCTCGGAAAATGTATATAAACGCAGTTGAGCGCACGCCTCTCTCCGTTACTGCTTGCCGCAGCGCACTCATCGGTGCACCCAATGCATTCGCATTTCCTCACGATCCCCTTCGGGAAGGTGGGGGGAGTTTTTTTCTCTTTAATTTAAATGCCCCGTGCCCCGTGCAACGAAGTTTATTTCTGTGCAGAAAAATTACAAGCGTGTACTTTTGCCCACACATTCGCGTGCGTGACAGAAATCGTATCGGGTTGTCGAGTACAACAGGTTGACCTGCTATAATCGAATCCGTGTTGCTGTCTTATGCTGGAGTACCATTCCCGTATGTTAAATGGCTGCTTGCGAACCAGTGCATGTAAGCACTGCTAGGGCAGTTGAACCGCCGAAGTGGGTCAGAAAAAAATTGTCCTGTGAAAATGGAGGTGGTGACCGAACACAGCTGTGTTCTCCTTTCATGGCCTCCACCTGCCCGCTGCTGCTTCATCTGCCCATGGCTGAGTGTACTAGAAGGAGGGTTAACTCACTTCAAACTTTCAGGAACAGGGAATGGGGCAGGCGTTTTCGTAATGCGTGTAGAATGCGTACTTGAAGTTGAAGGCTATTATTGTCTTCTATCGATGCAGGTGCGCAGACGGCACAGAGGAAAGCAGGCGCGCAAGAGCAAGGCTACTTTGCAGTGAAGTTCACCGTCCAGGCATGCGGGCGCTGTGGAAATCATGTTCTGAAGAGTTGTGTGCACTGGCTTTCCTTCTTTCGCGCATATGACCGTAAATGGCGGTCCAATATGAATTCGGAAAACAAAACACTGTCCCAAAAGATAGCGAAGAGAAGTCATGAAGTGCATGAAAAAAAAAAATCATGAGCTATTACTCTCTGTGAAGGTGAATGTCTAGCTAAGCTCTTGAGGTGAAAGAATCAACGTGAAAGGGCCTTGATTCAAACGCGTAATGAGGTGAGAATAATCAGAGGTACAAAAAATGTTGAAGTTGTGTTCGGAGCGAGCGCGAACTGGAATGCGCGCGCTGGGGAATGGAAACACGAGTGTGTGAGGAGGGCATGAAGAGGGCTTCAAGAAAGTGCGACGCAGCGTGCCCAGCGATAGCGAAACAGTTGCGTCAAACGAGGGTAGGCCGCTGCTGCTTGAGCAATACGAGCCGTGTTGAGAGGTGGAGGTACTGTCGTGGGCGAAGAGGATGCCCCTGGTGATCTCTAGCGAGGGGAATGAGCTTCGTAAGGCGCTGTACAGGGTGGTCGTTAAGTTGTCGCAGATGCGGTCGCTATGTTGAGCAGAAAGTTCGGCAGCAGATTCAAATTCAAATTTATTCATTTATGTATTCACATGTCACGTTGCAAGGACTGTGGTCAAAAAGCCAGCACAGGCGCTGGCTTGACGAGGACCCTACCCCGTGTACACACGTCGACGGCAGCGCAGCACTGCCGTTATCTAATTACAAAGCAAGTGTCATATGTTTAAACAAATGAAAAAGAAAATGAACAAAAACAAGTCAAACCTCAGTCGGCCAACCAAGTGCTAAAAAGAAAAAAAAACAGAAGAACCAACTAGGGCTTCCGCTTCACATTCTTAGAAATTTGTCAGCACCCTCCATACTTTCCACGCTACACTAAGGTGACACAAAATTTTGAACAAAATTTGAACTGATATGTTGGGAAATAATCACATAATGAAATTGTCCCAGTGACCAATTCTGATATATATGTTTGTTTTGCTGAGGAAATTTCAATAAACGAGGAGCTGCAGCCGTTTTTTGAAACCATACTCCTCCCGTAGAGCCCGTGAATTGTTGGCTTACGGGAATTCTGTAACATCTACACCTTCACTGTGAATTAACTACTCATGACAAGCGAATGAAACTCGGATTAATGTTACAGTCACGACCAACTATACTTCAAGTTGGTCGTGGTTACAGTGCTCTTTCATGGGTCCATGTCATAACTGATGACATTGCTCTTGTGCCAGTGAGAGATTCAAACGTGGTCGTCTGACGGCCCAATACGACCTGACTGCTCTCCTCTGTGGTCGAGCGGTTTCAATTGGTGTGTTGCATCGACAGCAAGGTTCCTACTACGCGGGATGGAAATGGACAACCCCTTGTTTGTCACCTAGAATATAGCTGTAGTTCTTCCAGTTTAATTGCTACTTGGTTGGGAAGTAATCTTCATCGCAAATCACAAGCAAACGTGTTTTCTTTCGGGCGCTCCTTGGACTACACCCAGCTTCGCTGATCTTTTGTCTTCACAGAGTGGAAGGGCACTGAATTTCTTTGTTCAGGTACCTAGCAATAACTTCTTGCGTATGTCGCTTCTATACAAATACAGTTTGTGCAAGGTGGTGTTCCCAAGCATAAATAAATAAAAATGTTTACCTTGCCTCTTGGGGCAGGCAATTATTTTCACTGGGGAAGCAAACCGCACCTCCACTTTACCATTAAGGGTGTGCACACTGACAGTCAGGATGCTCTGATTGAACCGATATAAGGCCTAGTTCTGACAGCGATATCTACAAAGGGAGTGAAGGAATAAATAAGATATTTAATGAGCGGCAGACACTGTTGCTAGGGCACCCACCCGGTGGATGGTCGATTAAAAAGCATGTTTTAATGCAGCCAGGCAGAAAGCGGCGATGGCGAGATTTTTTGTTGCCACCCCGGGTTGCTTGATACAGCCTTGCTAAGCCAATTTTATCTTCGCTGTATTGGGGACAATGCCCGAACAGAAACATTAATTGCATACAACGTTTGAGTAGTTCCATGGCACTGCGCACGGAATCGATCCCTTCTGTAACGTTGAACGCCAATGTTATCATGTCCTTCGCCTACGATATCTAGAAACTGAATGTGGAAGTTATGTCGTTTATACTCTCTGCGGAAGTAATTAGTCAGGACACCAAACTCTACAAACCAAAAGAAAACTTAAGTGAAGTAGTACGTATGCAGATTTGACGACACGAGCAGAACTTTTGTATGTCTTCGTGTAGGGAAACACATTGAAGTACACATAAGAGTTTGTTCAGCCAACGTTGGCGTTTTTCCGTGCGCAAAGCTCGTTATGTCTGCCCACAGCCGCAAACACACACGCTGTATATCTTGTCCGGGCCTTCACCACTCGTAAGAGATAAGGTTATGGATAAGGCTGACGACTGGTTGGCTTCTTTTCGTTCACCGAACAATAGCCAGTGGCAAAGAACGCGTACTAGAATGTTTCGGGCTCTAGGCAGTGGTGAGCAGTACAATGTTTGTTGGTTTTACTTAATGTAGCCGGGGAACTCCGTATCTAAAACATTTGCTGTTTACGTTTCGAGTTGACTCGACAGCTCCCGCCCTGCGTTGCATGATGCACTTTTGTTCTTTTAATATCCTGAACTTGTTCACTGCATGGAAGCACCACGAACACACGGCCAATCATTCAGAAGTCCTAGTCATACTTTCTGTTCTCGCTTGCAACCGACATTCAACCTAGCGACATAATTAAAAATTAGGTCATCGTGATCACGCAGAATGAGCTCTGGAAACACAAAAAGGGTTCAACAATGTACAGTTCGTGAAGATGTACAAGACAAAGTCAGCAGACGCAAAGTGGCCCTCGGTGGTACGGTTCCGTCTCGTATACCTTCATCCGAAGCTACATGAACAGGATCCTTTGCAGAATGAGTAGTTGGGTCATGCTGATGGGCTTCGGAGCATGTTACGGTGCGCTTGTTTGTGAACTTTTTGGTACTAGCGTCAATGAACATTTTCTTTGTGTGAGAAAGCTTCGGCAATGTGTGCGTACTATGAAGTTATACACTGTTGTATCAAAGAATCCAGAATCTTTTTTATCATTTGTAGTCTTGAATAAGTCATGCTGGAATGCCGTTCCATCACACAAGTTGAAAAAACAAAACTGTATTGAATTGAATGAAATTTATTATGTCCATTTCTCGCAGTGCCCTGGCTTGTCTGGCCATGTCGTCGTTGGTGGGGCCATTAGTCCAGGACGCCGTTGGCTTGCGCCGCCAGCTTGACTGGCTGGATCAGAGCACGTTCTCTATGCCCGTAGCGAAAGATGTTGGAGTATTTTTTTATTCAAATACCCTAAAGTCCCTTGCAGGCATTAATTGGTGGCGGGAGGGAGGTGTTACAAAATAGTTCAGACATTTCAACACAGTTACTCAAAATAAACAGCAAGCGTAATTTTTAACATGGAATAGAGGTTAGCAAACACTAACAAACGCAACACAAAATGAAAAATAACACGATAAAAAGCACATTAAGCATCTTGTCAAAAGCACAACAATCTTGCTTTCCTAAACAAGCACGTTTAAACTGCCCTTCAAATGGTTTACAAAACAGTCATGATCTTTAATAAATGCAATTTGGGAGGGTGGGGGGGGGGGGGGGGGCGGAGCAGCTTGTTCCATTGATAAATGGCAAGAAATAGCGGTAATTGTCGATGAAGATTTGTGCGTGTAAACATGGGGCGGACTTTGAACGGATGATCGAGTCGCGGAAAAATGAGATGCGCGTGGGCTTGATATGGGATGCTGTAAAGGACGATGGGGTGTGATACAGTCTGTGGAAGTGAGAGAGCGGTGCTATCAGTCGTCGGTTTTCTAGAGATCATAACTGGGGGGATGCTTTGATAGCTGTGATGCTGGATGTCCTGGAGTAATTTTTAGCGACAAAACGTGCTGCTTTATTCTGTAAGCATCCCAGGTCGTTTATTAGATATGTCTGATTTGGATTCCACATTAAAGAGGCATATTCCATCTTCGAACGAACTAAGGCTGCGTAAGCTAAAACTTTGGTTGACTGATTTGCTAAATAAAAATGTCGTCTATTGAAGCCAAGAGTTCTACTTACTTTTGAAATTACTTCGTCAATATGATCATTCCATGTAGGCTGGAAGATAAGTGAACCCCTAAATACTTCAAAGTAGACACAATTTCTATGCACGTGTGTTCTTTTTCGGTTTTCCTTGTTTCTTTTCACCAATGATGCAAACATACCATTAAGCGATGAAGTGCCTTTACCTCGTCAATTATGTGTTTTTTTTTCTGAAGAAGCAATGCGTGCAGCAGAGTTGGTCCATTTACGCTATTCTTATACGTATTTTCAACGTTCTTTCGGGGACTCCTTTCGTTTATTCTTCGGTTTTGGGACGAGATGTATAAGTTGCCTATTTTTAATGATTTGAGATCAGCTTTGTGAAAATTTTATTTCTTCTATTTTTTTGTTTGCTTTGGTTTTTCAAACTTCTGCTCGACCAATTATCTTCATTTAGGCCATTATAACGATTACAGGCGGTAACTCCACCAAATCTGCATGTATGTGTAAATGCAGGGCGTTACACAGTCCCGGCTGTGGGTGTACTCCGCAAAGAATACTACTCGTTAAAATAGTGAAATCTAGGAGGAAATATTAAAATACTGACTGCTTTTCGAGTAAAATGATGCCCGTTGGACGCCAAAGCGCGAGCTACCGGGTACTAGCATTTTTTTTGAGCTGCCAGCCAACACCTGTCGGCGCCTTTATAAACTACTCGGATGAGAAAACTACTCTGATACTCTGAGCTTTAGTATGAAATGATAAATGATAAAATTATTTTAAAATGATACTCTGAGCTTTAGTAATAGCCTAACGCGATTTATCGTCACTTTCTGGCTTCTCAAATACCGCGTAGCAAATGTGATACGCTGGCAGCGGGCCGCCACCACCACCACCACCGCCTTCTTCTTCTACTTCTTTTACATCATCATCATCATTATCATCACCATCATCATCACAATCACCATCACCATCACCATCACCATCATCATCATCATCATCATCACCATCACCATCGTCGTCGTCGTCGTGGTGATGCGAATAGCCTTAATAGTAATAATATTGTGATGTGATAGGGTGTAAAAATCAAAAGACTGTGGACAATCCACTAGAAGTGCGCGGCGCAACAAAGACAATGATGGTTGAATGGTATCGTGATGACGAAGAGGAAAGCAGAGGAGGAGAAAGAAGACGTTGAGGATCGGAGGGCAGCGCAGCGCACTCGCTGTTAGTGATGAAGTCGTAAGGTTCTGCGGCCTGTCGACCGGACTGCCAGAACCACGGTGTCCTGCGTCTGTCGACCGGACAGTCAGGCACCACGTCCGCACCCTCCACAAGAGGCCGAGGAAGCACCGTGCCGCAGCTCTCTGCATTCGCTGCTTCACCTTACAACACAGATGTCTCCACTTCGCCTCTGCAACCACAGCGAGACTTGTTGAATCGTAAGACTGCACCCATTCCACTTTGTTTATCGGTTACGAATTGGACTGTTCTGTTGTCCGCATCATGTCCGCCACCTGAAGATTTCAACTGTACTCTGTATCCGTTTGTGTTGCGCCTCCCGGCATCTTTATTGTCAGCCATAAATGTTCTTCCTCGCATAGTTACGAAACCCCGTGCTGCAGTCTCTGATCTGTACCTCCGAGTACCTCGTCTCAAGTCTCCGAAACCTCATAACATCACAAATATGTATCAGGGCAATAGCCGCATTGTGGGTTTCGCGCTGAAATTCATGTAAATAACGCTTGTTTGCTCTCCTTCGGTTTGCTCCATAATAATCAACAATAGCGACGACCATCCAAGTCGGTGAGCTGAAGGTTGTCTAAACTACAGCAGTAGTACTGCGGGAAAGACTGAGCAATCGGTGCTAAATCGGGAAGTAGTCTTACAAAGGCAAAACGGGAAGCAAATGTTCCGAGCTCACGGCTTCCCAATAATAGCCCTATCAGAATCTGCTGTGGCTGTGTGGCCGCCGAACAAACACGCAAGGGTACAACTACCCCAGGAGCAATCGAAGGTGCCACTTGCAATCCCGCCCAAAGGGGTAATGGTGTCGCCCCCATTTCTGAGTCCCGACGCAAAGTGGCACTAGGGAAGCTGCTTTCGACAGCTCCCTCCCGTGGAAGTTGCGGAGGTTGGTCTTTCCAGAGACAATGAAGAGTGACCGGAGTCGAGAAACTTCGCTGCCAAGGAAACGCCGCGGTGCTTCCCTTTGTTTGACTCCGCGCTAACCAATCAGCACTTTGGACATCCCGCTGACCGACGAAGTTTGTTGGCAGAAGCTGCCCTGAACCGTTCAGGAACCGAAGTTTGGTTGGCTTGACGCTCTTTTTAAAAAAAACAGCCGCGCCCCTTTCACAGGTGGGAAAACGTGTTGACTGACCCCTGCTAAAATGTCCTATTCGGTACTTGGCGAGAAGGGAGGTTCAGTTGTACGTTCCCCGCTGCGTGGATGACTATCTCCGAGCTCACTTTTACAACAAACACTCAACGCGTCACATTCAGTATAGTAATTTTGTTCAGCGCACAGCTTACGCACTGGTAAGCACGACGTAACAGCCGTTTTCAGTTATTCGTAATGTCAGGCGTTGCAGATGCCCCACTCTGAAGTTGTATAATTACGTCGAAGTGTGCCACAAAAGCTACAGTTGACATTCTCTCTCACTGAAATAAGCATGCGCGTGTAAAGTGCCGGTTGACCACCGACTAGTAGGCGTCCTTTTTGCAGTTTACAGTCACACAAAAAGTCAAAATTCTCTAACAGTCTCTTCCCATATGAATTGTCATTCAGTAAATGTACTAACGATATCTTTGTCGGAGCGAATTAGCAGTGCTTTGGCGTGATTAGAACCTAATTGCGGTGAAGTAAAGTGTTGGAACATTAGAGTTAGTGTATGCACAGCGCTAGTCGACGCGTCTCGTAAGGAGCACTTATGTTGTCAGCAGAATGTAAGGAGGTGAAGACTCATTTCAGATACATAACTGCTTTGATTTAGAGCACTCAGTCAGCTGTAACAACCTTTTTTTAAAAGAAACGCGAGGAAATGCGCGTTTTTCCTATGCAGGTACCGAAATACCTGCCGAGAGTGTATGATTTTTAAAGGATGACAAACTACGCAATCGAGCATATTTTTTCCACTGGAGACCAATAACAAGATGCCAGATTCCCATTGGTGCGCCACGCGAGCAGAATTCATGAATAAGGAGACCACAAACCAACACCTCCCCTCTTCATCTTGCCGGAATTTATTTTCTGTACACAACAGCGGTCCCTCTGTCAAAACTTTTCTTAGCCGGGCACTCTATATTGTATGGCGTGGTGGTGGAGAACCACAAACCTCTCTCCTATCCCGACCTTTCAATGGGCCGTTTACAGGGAGCAGTTGAGCTGACCTTCAACAGGTGACGCTAGCGCCGCACTCGCCATGACTGGCCTTTAGCACAGTACGGTTTTAGTTTACGCCGTAGTCTGCCATGGTGCTCTGTGATGTTCGCAGTCAGAAAATGTGGAAGTTACGGGGGAAAACTTACGCCGTAGTCGGACGTACCGACTGCGACAGGGACCTCAATGTGTGGGATGAATTGCCATGCGTGTCTCACTGGCCGCGACCTCATAAATCCTGTCCGTGTGTGCGGTCTTTCGGAATGCACTGCTTTCCACACAGTGAGCGCGACACGAAAATCCGGCTCCCCTAAATCAGCGTTCTCCAACAGAAAGAATTTTATTCCAAGAACATCGACATGGGTGACTTTTTCATAGTGTAACGGAAGGCTGTAGGGAAGCGTATTGTAGTGAACACCAATCTGCCTCAGCACGTGTTCGAAAGCATGCATAGTGTATACTGCATTTACGCGTAGGATGCGTGTCGTCGCAAGGAAACGAGTCAAGCTGGCTGTTTAGGCCGATCGGACCGGTGGCTCCCAGTCTCTTTTCTAGTTTTCGCTAGCGCATGTCAGATTTGCCGCGGAGTAGAATATCTAACCTCGCGTTATTTAAAGTGCACCAAACACCTTTCATTGCATGGCGGCTGTTTCCGGAGTGCCGTAGTTCGGCGCTGCCGCTAACCCATCCTTCGTTCTCGTGACGAGCGCTTAAACCTGACTTCGGTAAGCATTGCATGTGTTTCGTCGCACTGCAGGCCTGTATTATGCCCGTTTGCGAAACAAGAGCAGCCCGTAGCGGCAGTTGCTGTGCGCCGGAGGCCGCAGCTTCGATGTTATTTCCAACTCTGTTAATAGTCCGTGCGCGAACGAATGCGTACATGGGGGCGGTGGAGGGTGGGAGGGTTTTTTTTGTTTGGAAAAGTGCAAAGAAAACAAGTCAAGACGTTATCTGGCTAAGTTTAAATGTGGGGGGCTATGACACCTTGAAGCGATCTTGCTTTGTTGCTGTCCTAACATTATTTGAGGTTAAAATGCCCTGTCAGCCTTCAGATAGGAAGCGACAAGAGGAGCGGGTTTCTGACGTAATGCCAAGGGGCCGCATTACAGTGAAATCGCGATATAACGAACTTCAGGGGACCGTGGAAAATTGCTCGTTATTCTGAAAGGAGTGAAAATCGCAAAATTTAAGAAAACAAATAGTATTTCAATGCCTAAAACGACCTACGTGTACAGCAGTGCATCCTTGGAGTCATTTTTCACAAAAAAATGCACTAGTGATCATGAAACAATGCACGTTTATTTAAAGTGGTTGGCGATTTTCATCTAGCGCGAGTAGCACAAGCTTCCTAGCACGAAGGACTCAAACTCTTACACATTCCTGGGGAGTGAATCAGTGGCCGTGCGGTTTTTCCCCGGACATGTGCGGAGTTTTTGTATGCTGTCCACCACATCCGCAGTCGTCGCGTGCTCGTCGTAGTCTTCGAGTGCTGCTGCGGTACCCTCAGAGGCATCGTTGTTTATGCCATCCTCGCTGCCATCTTCACTTCTTCATCCTGAACGCTCACGGTCTGGGCAATGTCCTCTGTTGTCAGCTCCGCTGATGTCCGTGAAGATCCAGCAAGCCACGTGAGCAGCGGCGGAACGTAGAAAAAGTTGGGGTGAGCGCGAATAGCGCGGCCGCGGCTTTCGGGACGGAGAAGGCTACCCATGCTTCATTTTTTCTCTTCTCCTCACCTTTTTTCTCCCTCTTGTATCGGCTGCCGCATTCTGCGGAGCAAGTTGCAAGACGTCCTCTTCTTCGCTGCGCTTTGCCGTGTCGTCTACTAGCACACTGCCCCGGTTGCCGCGATTGTTTAACGGACTTCTAAGAGTCTCCGGCCTTGAAAATATGAGTTCGTAGTACTGAGGTGTTGTTAACATGGCACGGAACTAAATAAAATGATCGTTATTTTGAAACGTTCGATATTCTGAAGTACGTTGTAGTGAAATAATTTTACATTAAAACTATAAGCAGTCGGCGTGGGATTTCTTAAACGCTCGTTAATCTGAAAAGTTCGTTAATGTGGTGTTCGTTGTACCGAGGTTTGACTGTATACCTTCCCGCGGGCCGCGGTTCACAGGTTTCCCATCCCTGATATACATGGTGGCTGTGTTCGTAGAAATAAAAAAAAAATGCCGCCAAACAGCTAAGAAACCCGTGAACACGAGCTTAGGCGATGGGCCTGACCAGAACAGCGCTTTAAAAAGCTTTGTGGGCCATTTTTCGACTGTAAGTAGTCTCTGGAAGCTGCAACACAATATCTATTCGTCCGATAAGTTCCCTACACCCGAAAATAATGGCTCAGTTAAATCGCTCATAAAGCCGCTCCGGCGCTCGCCGATGCGCCCCGGCCAAATAAAAGGCAACTGCGAGAAACGCGTTCTTGAAGGCGAGTGACGTCACACCGTCCAACATAGCTGCGCCCAGGCCGCCGCTCTGTAAGCGGTGTATAAAGTAGAGGAGGGCTTCCCTGGCCAGTCCACAATTCGACCTCCAGACCAGCTTGGTGACACCAGGGCGAGCACTTCCAGCAGAGGCCAAGGTATCCCCGAATAAGGACGGCTTGCACAAGGCGGGACCCGTAGCAACCCCTCCTTGCTCGTTTGAATAACAATTTCTTAAAGCGAAGCTCTCAGCCTCTCCTTGATGTCGTCTGTAGGGCACACATAACGCACTGCAGGAAAGCACACTTTCTCTGACGATGATGATGATCAGGTGTGAAGTGAAGAAACAAAATGTTCCCGTGGTCGGAATCGAAACTGGGTCACTCGCGCGTGAAGCCGACGTCCATCCGTTTGCGCCGTTGTGGCAGGGTCCTCCTCGGTGCTCTACGAAACATCGTCGAGAACTCTGGCCTTCACCATTTCCTTTAATTTCATACCCCATTGGATGCACCGTTGGATGCACATAAAATAAATGCGTGTTGCCACCACCACATGGCAGGGTCAAATCAATTTGTATTTGGTAAAAGGTGCATGTAAATAAAAATACACAGAAATGCACCCCTCCGTCTAACGGCGGAAAGGGGTGAACACTAAAGAAATCCATTCGATTCACGATCAGTTAAGTACTGGAGAGCGCAATCGCAGTGCAATAAACCGTCCCGATGAAAAATCCCTTACGTGTGTGGTAAGGGGATGTGATGTAGTTTCGCTCGCTTCTGGGTTGTTTCGTGTGGGGTTGGATTTGACTTTGGAAAGCTTCGCGTTCCCTCATCGTTGTTTCGACGGAGAGGTAGTTAATTTTTAAAGCGAAGCTGTCTTGGCATCACCAATGGCTGTGCGGTAACCAGAACTCACTGCAGGAAAGCCAACTTTACACAACTGTAGGACACATTATTGTTATAATGATGCGGATTATTATGAAACAAGCAAAAAACGCTTCCCGTTGTTGGAATCGAAACTGGGAGCCTCACGTTGCGAAGGCCACGTCTATCCCATTGCGCTCAGCATTTCCTTTGGGTTCAGTGTGCGGGCGTTGGCTTTCTTTGGTTGAGGTGAATTAGACTTAGGTAGTTTGGACTTTGCACTTTGGGAGCAATCAAATGTCCTCCGTTTAACGACGACAATGGTCTAATGACGACAATGGGAAGGGGGGGGGGGCTGCACTCAGCTCGTAGACACTTTGCGAGATGGTTGATGCTTGGACTTTGACTCTCTAGGGGTTTGCACTTTGTTCTTTGATGCTTTTACTATGATAGTAGCGGCTTTCACATTGGCGCTTCGCCATTTGATTTTCACACACAAGAAAGCTTCGCCTTCCAACAATCGTCATCGTTCGATTGAGGGGATTTGAATTTTGTGTAATGACTGACTGACTGACTGACTGACTGACTGACTGACTGACTGACTGACTGACTGACTGACTGACTGAATGAATGAATGAATGAATGAATGAATGAATGAATGAATGAATGAATGAATGAATGAATGAATGAATGAAACATTCAATCAATCAATCGCATCTGTGATAGGCTTGCCAATCCATGTGCGTATCAGTTCTTATATTACGCGCTGTGTGGTAAAATGCGGCTTCTCAGATTCGGTCGACCTCAAAATTGTACGCGCTCTGGGGACGAGTACATTAGGGTCTGTTTGCTAGCGTGGAGCAGCTACACAAATTCTGCTGCTAACTATTGTTTTGCTCTAACTTAATCATCATCCTTACTACCACCACCATCATCAAAATCACTGTCTTCATCCCCACCACCCTCACCATCAACAGCCAAAGCCTACTTTTCTCTACTGAAGTACTAAGAGCACTCTTCCAGACTTCGAACCACTCATATCCTGCGGCATTCAAGTCCATACTATTTTCCTGGAATTTGTTATCTCATCCCTCCTCCGAATTATCTACTTATGGTCACGTCTTTATGCAGCCATTCTGTACTTCGATTGGAGTAGTAATTGTAGTAGAGTATATTTATTGAGAAAAAAAAAAAACTGGAGGGAGGATAAGCCGTCCAGCTATGTACAAATCATCGAATACTTAAGAAGCTCGTTTTTAACGCAGCGTTCTTTGGAGCATGTCTGAGAGACACAGCTTAGGTCTGAAGCCTAATCGCGAGCTTGCATCGAAGACAACCTCGCGTCCTCCAAACAATGGGTGCTGTAGCGAGGCAGAGGTGGCAGTGCTGGCACCACCAGCCCGCAGAGACCAAACGTTGGCCAAAAACTCATTTGCTACCGAATCGAACATGCAAGCCAGCGGACACCCGCGTTGAGAAATCCCTTTGACCACTCGAGCCACGAAGCATCCGAGAGCGAGTTTAAGTGAAAGCCCGCCAGAATACGGAACGGGCTCAGCGGAAAACTGCGCCGAAAGGGAGAGGTAAAAAGAACCAAGAAAAGTTAGCCTTTTGCAGCGGTCCTCATAAAAGGGGGATGTCCAGAACAGGCTGACGAATCCCTGAGGCGACTTCCTATACTTAAATTCCCAACGCCACCCCCGCCCCTCATACAAAGCCGCGGCCGTCGGTGTGTTCTCCCCGTGTGCCAAACAAAGGGAGGTGTTCCAACGAATAAGGGGGTAAAGGAGAAGTTCAATGTCCGAAAAAGGCTTGTTGGCGGAGCGTTCAGCAAAGTGGGGAACATTCGAGTGGTTGGGAGAGCACAGCGGTGGTTACAGACAGAATCCTGAACAGTAGCGACGACCATCTAATCATCTTTAGAGGCATCGCAATTAGAGAGGTGTTTGTTAGTAGCAAAGCTCGCCCCTTTCTGTCATGAGGAGCTTACAGCGCCATACCTCATTTTCCATGGTGTTCGATATTTGTCCGTGGAGCCGAGCCGTTTATCTTTCCCCTGACCCCGGCTGTCGTCGGCAGCGGTCACTGGCTGTGCGAGTCGTTTTCCATGATATTGGTACTTTGGCGCTCTTTGGCCATCGTTGCCCTTGCGCCATAAAACAAACAGATACTACTACTTTTCCATGATACAACGCACACGCTTGGCCCGTACATTTGTGTCGTCCATTGCGTTGATGCATGTTTATAAAAGGCTAAATGAGCAGCTGCTTATGAAGTGCTTTAGCGAGGGTCATTGGCATATTACTGTTGAAAACGTATTTTCAGAAAAGAGGGAAAGGGAGTTGGGTTAAAACGGGGACCAATGGGTGGCCATCCTATCCCGGTAGGCCGCGGGCTGTGGCTGTGCACAGCCTTCGCCCGGAGAATCAGAGCTTCCTGTTCTTCGAGCTGGCGGCTTCCGTTCATTAAGGCTTAAATATGTCATTCGTTGTGTTCCGTTTGAAATATGTATGCTCCTTTGAATACATGTGATAAGTTAAACTGGTCATTGCGATATTTCAGCGCCGTTTATTCGTAGCAGCTCTAGCATCACTGTCTGGAATGCGAGCGCGGATTAGAATTCAAAGGCACGTATGCGATAAGCACATAAAGCGATGCCAAAGGTAGGTACGGGCTCACGAAAAACAGAAACATGGTATTCTTTATGAACCGACTACCTCATCAAGCAGAGCTACTTCGATGCTTTCAAGCATAATTTAGTGCTGTGGTCCGTATTACAGCAGAGCTGGTATACTCTGGTTGACCGAAGTTTTTCGTGTCTTTCCGCGTGTGTGAGCAGAAGACTCGTAGAAGCGAAAGCAGTGGGCTCATAGCGCGTAATTACTGAATGGCCTAATTTGAAACAGCTTCACTGGGTGCCCACTTTTTTTTGAGACAGGATGTCTCTTTCTTTTTTTAATTGCGTGCTAGCATTAGATTACTCAGTAGGTAGGAAGTGCGACGCCATTACAAAAAAATTGCGAATGAAATAAAATGCAGTAAACGGGTTCATAGGCAAATTTGATTAATTCGGGTCTGGAGAAGAATCAAAGCTAGGATTTCCCTAATACAAGAAGAGAAGGCACCCCAAAGCTACGACGGAATGGCACTAGATGAGTATCGGTGCATACCTTGTGAACGCGCGTGGACCTTCAACATGTATATTAGAAACTCATTATCATACATCGGTAATTTAAGTGTGCTGATGCTAGAGGAAGTATAGGCGAGTCAGAGAGCACGTTCCTCTTTATTGCCGCCTTTTCTACCCGATGCGCACGCGGGTAGGCGCCGACTTTACGTTAGGCCTAACAACGCCGTCAACCGCTACAAGCGCTCGTTTTGTACCCCTCTCATCAGGTTGTCCTCCTAGTGCTAAAATAATGATAAGCATTTACCAACTCTCCTGGTTCCCGTTTCACGTTGCTTGGCGGGTTGGATGGCCCAACGTTACGCGTATCTGACGTTAAACCTACGTACAAGCCTAGCAAGGGCGATTGACCACGGCTCTCAGCCGTAGTAGCGATGAGAAGATAAAGACACGAAAAGAAAAGATGAATGGCGGTGATTATTAGACACAGAGAGGAGGCAGCCTATTGAAGACGCAGAGAGGTTTGCCGGCGTATATACAGTCGCCTACGTCCTTCTCTGCTGAGGATTGCGGATGGAGGAAGGAAATAACCAAGCAGAGCTGGGCAGGAAAAAAAAAAGGTTGTGTATATAGCACTATGAACAACTGATACGCATTCGTTTTTTTTTCTTTGCTCTGAGCTCGTGCCCCATAACTTACAATTTCGAAATTAGGCCAATATCATCCAAATAAGAAAACAAACTCTTAAGAGCTGTACAAAACAATATTTCAGCCAATATTTTAACGCGTCACCAGCAATGTCATTGCTTATGGCGAGCAATAGTGAACACCCGAGCAGCACTACAAAAGGCGGGCAAAAAGGAGGGGGGGGGGGGGTTCAATACGCCTTGCAAGCATTCGTTTCATTCTCGATTAGGGCATTCTCTCCTACTTATCTGTTCCGCCATCTATGTCCCAGGGGCACCGGGTCGTCTGCCTACAGAGTCACCTGATGCCTTCCCAATAACACTGCAAAAAAAAGAATATCGAAATCTTACTAATATCAAAATCAGAATCAGAATATCAGGTCTTAATGCCTTCAAAATGACATCGATTTTGGTGCAACGTCGAGGTTAATTTGAAGTTCATCGTGTACTTAACCATCCTCGATATTGTAGCACCCGGAAAAAGAAATTGTAAAACAGTATCTATAATCTTGCACAGCTCTTCCCATAGGACAATATTTGACCCGATGGCACTTTAAACAACACCGCTTGCCCTCCATCTGTTAGGCTAGCGCATAGCGGCTAAAAACTCAATCTACGCTACACGAGGTTCTCTAATTTGGCCTGTCACGAGTCACGGGTTTTTCTGCAACAGACTCTCACATCCCTCCTACTCCATTTTATTCTGCACCGATCCTGAATATTGATTCGTTGGCCCTGAACTAATTGCTTCTGTTTCGAGCCGGGGCTTGGATGAGCTGGAGCCCGATGCATCAATTACGGCCGGAAGTCAGGGCGGACCGGTAGATCTATGCGCATCCTTGTGATAAATTGTCGGGCCGCGGGCAGTGTTCTATTTTATAAGCCAAATGAATGATGGCTTCGCTCCTTCCTTGACCACTTACCTGGTCATCGCTGTTGTTCTGTGAGTTATGAGGTGGTGATCACTTGGGCGAAGCCAGTGTTTTTTTTTACTAGCGTTGAGATTTTTTTTTTTTTTTTTGCCTATGGAGACGAGAAAACTTTTCATCACCTGTGTTGCTCATTTAATTTGAAAAAAAGAGGATTAGCCTCCTCGTTTTCTGTAGCATAATATTGTGGACAAAAAATGCACTTCGATACACGAATGAAATGTACACGAACGTCTACGCAACTCTACACAAACCGTAGACATCCCTGCAGATTCCCCAGAAAACCTGACTCCAAACTCGCTCATATGGGGCAAGCAAAGACCAGTCTCCAGAAACGCCTCTCTAAATAGCGGCACAATCGAACCTTTCGAAGGAGAATAGCTGCTCTCGACCGCGACATTGAAAAAGACACCCTCCAGCTCCTCACTCATAACAGGACTACCGAATGCGAGGGCTTCAACACGCACTTCAATCTTTCGCGGACCTGGGATATCCTCAGTCATCTAATTGACCCCTCTTCAACACGCACTACAAAACGACAACTCGTATCCCACATCATGCATAAATTCATTGGTACTGACACCGAACTCCTCGATAACATTCACAATAAATACGCTCCTGCTTGCTCCACTCCATCTCATTCAAGTTACTGTAGGGATCCCAACCCAGAGCTGGGGCGCTATTCCAGAAGGCCCGGTATAGCTCGTTCCCGAGTTTGGAGCTGCTCGAGTTACCAAAGTAGTGATAGTAGAGCATCGGATAAGCTCGAGCGAAGCCGGCGCAATCGCCCGAGGCACGCTTGGCATTATCAGCGCGCCCAGTTGAGGCCGCTCACGTTGAAAAAGCATGGCGCGTGCAAACATGCGCGTGCAGCGCCGTCTAGAATGTAGTTGCAAAAACGCATTCCGTCGTGTAAAGTAGATAGCCCCGCTATTTCCTTTGAAACTTCTGCCTGGCCCCAACTTTGTTTCAAAGCACCGCCCCCTAAAAGCGTCGCGGGGTGGTTCCGATTGTTTCTTTGTTCTATTCTCCCCCTGAACTGTATTTGCTACGCGATTTGAGGGTGGCTCCAGTGCAGCTCAGCGCAAGCCAAAGACAAGTAAGCGAAGGAACTCACTGTAGCGAAAGGAACGCGCCCTTTTCGCGTCTCTGTCAAATTGTGGCTGGCTTTGTTTCCATGCGGAAGGCGGTCGTAGTAGTATCAAAAAGCGCCCCAATTCAGCGTGTCATGAGCGTGTTTGAACATTGACAAGTGCGTTTTAGACGTTGAAGTCATGTCATCTGTCATCGATTTTGTTTTACTGTTTATGAAGAGAGCTGCCATGGAAAAATCTTGTCGTCTTGCCTGCTCTTACGCCTCGAGGCGATTTTAGGCCTCGATTGAACGCGAGCGTTCGACTCCGTTAGCCACTCGGCAATCCTGGAAGGAGTAGTCGCGGCTTGAGTGGGTGAGCGAGCATATAACTCCATTTGCAATTTTCTCATGGGTCGAACAGCCCTACTCACCCTTGGCCAATTGGCTACACCCCCAATCCCCCACGGAAGCAAAGGTACCCCCCAGGGATCGGTTCTTTGCCCCTTTCTTTTTAATATGGCCTTACGAGGCCAACCTCCGCTCCTCGACGCCATCCCCGCCTACATCACAGCATGTACGCCGACAACACCGCGTTGTGGGTTCTTAGAGGATCTGATATGGTCATATCCAAGATACCTTCCAAACCACAATTCAAGTCGTGGAGGCGGCAGCTGCATTTAGCAGTCCGTCCTGCTCCTCAGCACTATCAGACCTTCTTCTATTAAGACAGAAAAGACCAGGCAAACAACCAGCCTCCCCACTACCCCTCATTCACAGTACCTCCAAAAATATCACAGTTCAAATAACGAAAAAGAGACGGGCTTGGGCTGGCTATGTAGTGAGACGATCCGGCAACCGGTGGACAATTAGGGTAACCGAGTGGATACCAAGAGGGGGCTCTGGAAGAAGAGGAAGGGCAATAACACGATGTAGGTATGAAATACGGAACTTCAGGGGTAAATTGTGGACTCGAGTAGTGCAGGGCCAGAGTGGTTCGAGGTCAGTGGGAAAGGCCTTCGTTCTGCAGTGGACCTGAGAAGGCTGCTGCTGCTGCTGATGATGATGATTATGGCGATGACCGTAGTAAAAAGGTGTGGGGATACTGTCATGGTGAGAGTGACCACGAAAAACGAAAAAAAGGACACTTTTGAAAACATCCTAGAAGGAGAAAAACAAGTACAAATTTTAATGCTGGTAAATGTTCCAGCGGCCTGCCCTTGGTGTGAGCAACGCAAGTACTGTAAATGGTGTAGTTATTTCATTATGCGTACTAGTTCTCCTGTCTGTTCGTCGTAAAAATACATGTTCTGACGATTTGGGAACCACAATGTGCGTCTAAATCGATTTAATTAATCGATAGAAAGTCGTGGTACGTCAAAATTAAAAGCAGGACCTGACATCGTCTCGACATGTCAGCAAAAACAGGTACCGGAACAACAATTACAGCTCCCATTGTCTGGGCCAAAGGACGCAGTCCCCCACTTAATAGCATGACGGAACTTCCTTCGCAAGTTCAAGCCTTTTCAGGTGCCCACCACAGCCGCCACAATCACGCGACGAGACGGGGGCGGAGAGCGCGCTTTGTTTCCGTCCGCGGGAAGCGAAGGCACGAACCCGCGCTCCTTTACGACGGCAGACACGCACAGCACGCGCTAGCTGCGGTGAAGCCTCGCCTCCAGGAATGGAAAGAAGGCTCCGAGGAATCGTGTTCGCCGCCTTTCCTTCAATCGCGCCTTTAATTACGAGTGCGCGCGAGCCGTAATGAGTTTGGGTGGAAACAATGCTTGAGACGGCGGGACAAACAACCCAATGGAGGAAACAGAGAAAAAAGAGAGGCAGGGGGAGTGCGTGTGAGATGACGGGAGGGGAAGCAGGCTTCTTTTCATTTACCTGTCCTTTCTAATTTGCCTTAGGTTTTCTTCACGCGTCGTTGCCACTTTATAAGAGGTCGCGAACGCCCTGCGTACTTTGCGCAAGCATGTCGCAGCGCTATAAGTACGGGCGGTCCGCCCGCTGTCCGCATGGTGCAAGCTGGCGGTCCCCTGTTGTATTGTTAAACACGAATTGATTTGCGTTCCTTATCGCTCAGAGGACGTGGCCGCCACGCTGCACGAGGTACATTCTTGTTGTTTGTGTGACACACCCTTGAGACAATGGCGAGAACACCCTCCTTTCATCACCTTTCCAGCCGTCATTGCTCCTTTCCTTCGCGTGTCTTTACGGCGGGCACTTGACGACCCGTTTGCGTGAAAAACCGATTCGCTTCCAAAAAAATCACGCCGATCCAGGATGGGCTTTCCACCCTGCACATATGAAGCAGCGTTTCTTTCTCGTGTGACATTTTAGGGGTGATGTGAAAGCCCGCTGGGGCTGGGGCTGTTGGCGTCTCCTGTCATCGTCGTAATCGTTGTTTCATGTAGTCATGGTACTAAAAGCGGGAAACTCGTTTAGGCCTCGCGCTGGAACGTAACGCGTACTAAAAATACACCGGGACACTCGTTTACGCCTCGCGCTACGAGCTTCGTGCTTCAAAGACAAAAGACTTTTACAGCAAAGCTGTATACCTCTACCTCATTTCCGTAGGCAAAAACGCCAAGGCGCCAAGAATGCACTTACACACTGCATGCTTCGCCCCTCACCAGGTTTCACGTTAGTGGAGATGGCGCGAGATTTTTTTTTCTGCCAGTGACTCTGCCTAACTCTGCCAATGACTCTGCCTAATTGCGTAGGTTATCGCTAGCTATGCTACGACAACCTACAGCAGGGATGCTCCTGACATTATCACGTCGGGAAGGAAGAAAGGCTTTAGCACCTTACTGAATCCTTCCTGACCCGTTTCCTTCTTCCTTTGTGCCTTAAGCACCGCGAAAGCATGCCAAAGTGCAATCCCAGGCCGTGTAGATTCTTGCGTCAGTGTCGTCTGTACGAGTACTTGGAAAAGTCATTATCGCCTATGGGTTTCAAAGTACTCGCAGAATGCCGGCAAAAAAATTTGAGCTTTGCTTGTGTCGTCATTCTCAAGGAGTGATCAACTATTCAACGGTTCCCAACGTTCTGTATCGATGCTCATACGCGTGTAGCTTTCAGTGAAGGTGTACATTTTCGTCGGCGCTTTCACCACGTAACGAGAGAAAATAAAAGATTAATTTAATGACCCACGTTGTTGTTTGCCTTGCAGCGGCTGCTGCCCAGGAGCTGTTGATCGTTCTATATGTCTGCGTCGATACCTTTAGCTTTCTATTTCGGCTTTCGGGAAAGTGGGAAGTTGGCATCAGCCTCCTCTTTAATGATTAGAAGTATAATATTTCCTGGGGCCTAATAAAAAATGCTATAACTACGAAAAACCTGATGCCGGAAGCAAGTTGCAATGAGGGCTGTGCGACCGCCTCTGACAATCCACCAAACCTTTCTTTCATTTTTAAACCATATTTTCGAGTTCTCCTACACAAGAATTTAACCTTAGTATAAACAGGAACTCTTCCTTATTTTGTTTTATTGCACTACACTTATACTGCATGTTGCAAGGCCAGTTCCAGTCGCATTTGCGCCACCCGCACTGTCTGCGCCCTGGATTCTACATTACCAACATAGCGGGGGTCACCAGACCCGTCTAGAAGAAGACAGTTCGTGCGCCGCGTTTACACTTGTGTCCGTGCAGCGTGGGCACCGTCGCGAAGGCAGCTCCCTCTACTTTCCGAAGAAGCTCTCCCCTCTCCGCCTCCCCCTCCGATCACTCCAATTGTTTGCCCTATGCTCCTGCAGTAATACAATAACTTATGTACCGACCAACGCGAAATTTTGCCGACGTGTCGGTTCATTGTAAACCCAATGAAAGGTCTGTACACTTGGAAAGCCGACACATTCGTAAGGGTGGACGGACTGAAAAAAAAAAAAAACGCAGTAGCTACGCGTATGAAGATGTGTCATCAAAAAGCGTCTCCACTTTGGTTTTAGGCTAGCAAAGCGAGATGAAAAGCCAGACTATTTGTAAAGGCTCCCCTTCCGAAAACCTGTCCTCACTCTTGGGAGACATCAAAAGGTTGGAAGGTGTGAGTGCTATACTTCCCCTGCGAGTGATCTGTAAGGACAGCGGTGAACACACGAGCGATAACCGGACATGCCGCATGCGAGTCACCCCGTGTAATAAACTGTTGACTGCTGCCGCCGGAAAGGCGGTCCCTCTAAATAGTTTTTTTCCGGTAATGTAGGGACGTGCTACCTTAATTGCACTGTACATATCATCCGGGAGGTAGCAGGACAAAAGTTTTACCCGGTATCTCTGACCAAAGCAAGGAGCATGTTTTCCTTGAGTTCATCGTTCGATCATGGTTTTGTCACTATCATTCGCTGTACGAGAAGATAAAGGCAATGCGAGTTCGACACTACAGTCGTCGATCGATTTCTCGGACGCCTTATTTTCCGGACCTGCCTGAATATCCGGGATCAGCCATGGCATCGTCACGTGCTCTATAGAGTCAATGCATAACACCGACCAAAATCTCAGACTTTTGAAACCCTTCTCGTGTGATTTTCCAGACGTTTCCTTTAGATCGGGAGTAAAAAGCTTCCGAAAACGCCCACAACATCGCTGCCACATTGTTTTGCTGAAGCACTGAACCCGCGTTGGATGCGTACAACCAGCTGGTCTCGCATACAGCCTCGATAGCAGGCACCGTGTGCTGCACCGTCCCGGGATACGCATGGAGGAAGGCAATAAATCGTCAGTTCCCACTGTGATTGATTGATTGATTGTAGGGTTTAACGCGCCGACGCAACGCAGGTGATGAGGCGCGCCGTTGTGGAAGGCTCCGGATTAATTTTGACCACCTGGGGATCTTTGAAGTGCGCCGAAATCTCGAACACACGGGCGTTTCTGCTTCTCGCATTCATCAGAAAAGCGGCCGCCGCGGCCGGGAATCGAGCCCGCGACCTCGTGCTCAGCAGCGCAACGCCTTAGCCACTGAGCCACCGCGGCGGGTCAGTTCCCACTGTGGCCGTCTAGCTCCATATGGTCGGTTGTATTTTCTATATCGCCGCACGAACAGCCGATCGTGCATTTATCCCCAGTTGTTACCTATGCCGCTGACACCGCCCTCCTTGCCCGCTGAAAGGGATAAAGGAGTCGTTGACGTCGAGCGCTAGTCCTGTGTATGGCCTTTGTCGCGTCTTTTTGGCGCTGTTTTAAGATGTTTCATGGCTCCAGCAACCAACTAGTCCGCATTTATTCATTGGCAAAAGTTTTTCAATCCACTCGGTAATTAAAGTCACTTTGTTTTCGGGACTTTTTTTTTTTTTGACTGCCTGATTTTTTCGGACGCAATCGCTTCCCCTTTGGGTCGCAAAAAATTGGTCGGGTTACCTTATTACAGCTGGAAAACAACCGTGCTTTTTTATGATTCCACAGGAAGAGAGCCTCTAAACACACAGCACCAGTTTGAAAACACCAAAAGTAAGGAAAAATAAAACAATATTTCTTTAGATGCTTGCAAGGAAGACACCCTACCGCGATATCGGAAGTTTCCGCAGCAGGCTTAATGACGCGTTAATATCTGGACCGCGAAGCGTTCCCTTGGAGGGCCCAAAATATTCACCCCTAAAAAACACGGCAGAGTCATCGCGTCAGCGTGGCAGGCGTCGCCTTCCCAATTCTCCTTCCCTGATTGGCTAGGACCACAAACAGATCACCTAAGGCTCGGGATGTAACCATTTGATCGAGGCGCAAAAGGAAAACTAGGAAGAGAAGTGTGGCTCAATGTTGAGATGTACTGCCGAACTTCTGCCTGAACGATGAAGGGAAACGGAGGAGGAAAGAAAAGACGGCGTGCCTTAATCGGCTCAATAAGCGTACGCACGTGCGAAATAAAAGAGCGGTCGAAGGCAAAGGCGCGAACCACCAACCTCTGCTCTTCCCAAAGCAGCGCTCGCGAACGCCGGTCAATACGAGTCTCCGCGATCCCTTGTCCCCACTTCCCGTTCACTTTCGCAGCGTAAGCTACACTGGCCGAGGTTGAGCAGTTTCGCGTGGACCCTGAAGGGCGGTGCTGCGCAAGCGCGAGGTGCATTTGATTGGATTGAATTGGATTGGATTAAATTGGATTGTATTGGATTGGATTGTAAATCAAATCCCATTGGAGTATGGGTGTGTAGAGAATTGGGTCTGCACATTCGCCGGTCTGCGCATTGCAGAGGACGGACGTCATAGCCGTGGAATACACACTGGTGCCGGCGCGTGCCCAGCTGTGCGCCTCCGTTGCGGAGTAGCCAAGTCTGACGCCACGCAAGAGCCGCTTTATAGGCGTTTCACGTGGCTCGTGGAGAGCCGTGCTGCGCATGCCCGAGGAGCACTGACTGGTCTGGACTGGACTGGACTGGACTGGACTGGACTGGACTGAACAGGACTGGAGTGGATTGGATTGGATTAGATTGCTAAGCCTTAGCTCACGCTACGTATATCCTGGCATATCCGAGCTAAGCCACTGCTATTTTTTTTGCCTACATGGCTCAGTATACGCAGGGTAGGCAGAACGGGCTCACCCCTTCCGTGTTGGTCCCGGGATTATGAAAGGACGCGATGAACCGCGTGCCGGAGCATGGAAGTGACGTCTTGTTCTTTAAAGGGGCCATGCAGACAAAATGCAAGTTTGTTTTATTCGAAAGATTTTGAGTTTTCTAGTGCTTCCAGCGCTTGTCAGGAAGCAAATGATGCTTTATTCTCTGACAAATTAATCAATTTAACATAAACTTTTGATTCTCCCTGCAATAGTGTGTTTTTGTGAGGTTTACCATGATGTCATATGTGCTGGGGAGCTTTGTTTACCGTTGGTCAACCTAGATGGCGCCACCATCCCACTGCGGGCCTTTTTCTGCATTTGTTATTGACCATATTTGTACCTGGCTTGTTTTTGTTAAGGTAGAAAATACTCTTTTCCTGAAACATGGTGTTCGCTCGACAAATATGGTCACGCAAATATGGTCACGCTTACGCCAATCGGCCAGTGTCGTCTGAGATAACCCCAAAACACCGCAGTGGCTGCGCATCCAAAACAGCATAGTGCGCACAGTACCAACAGCAGTACGTATCGGTACTTCCGTGTTCACGTGTACTTCCGTAACTTCCATTGTTTATTCCACCATTCTTACTGCTATAAAGAGAATGTACCCTCAATTTAAGCGCAAATAGCTCGTTCGGCAAGCTTTTAAGCCCTGCTAATTTGCGTTTTTTTGCCGGCCTTAGCCAATCACAGAGCTGTCACTTATGACATCATAGGTTCTGTAGCGGGAAATAATCTAGTGGGCTGCATGGCCATTCCCTTTTTTCATTATTATGTAGCATATTTGAGTTACGATTGCGTTGAAAGTGGTGTCAGTATGATTCTAGCGAGGCAATCGAATGAACCAAACTTGTGTTTTGTCGGCATGGCCCCTTTAGAGAACTGATGCCCTGGTGAAACGTTCCGTATATACGTAATTATAGGTATACGGAATTCATGCGAGGTATTAGGCAATGAGGTAGAACCACGGAGCAAGAATATATAGGAGAGGAAACGCCCATTGCGGCCGGCGCGATTGAGCGACCAGATAATGTCACAATGATAACTACAGCGACCTACGGAGCTCCGCAGATGAAGCGGCGAACAATTTGACAGCGGAACCTGGTTGAATGTATGAAAAGCAATACTGATGTTTGCAGCTATGCGCTCGAGCTGCTGCGCGACGCGGGGACGGAACGCGCGTTTCTCTCGGACGTAGCGCGTGCGCGCGTCATAAATTGGCCGGTGCACTCAACTCGCTTCGAGCGCATCGCATCGCACGCGAGATAAGGCCACGCGTTTACAGGTTTTATATTTTTTTGCGTTTACAGGTTTGTATTTTGGGCTTGGTGCTCATGCAAGATTTCTTACGCATTAAACGAAAATGTCTCTTTTATTTGCTCGTACCGGCCGGTTTAAATTTGACAGAAAATTAATCGCGAAGACGGGCTCTTCAACCAACGGAAGCGCAGAAGAGCGCGCACACTCTCGCTTCAGCCACGGAATGTTTCGGCGGCCCCTCGAAATGCCGACGCGATGCCGCGCCTGGTTGTACTGGGCGAGCGCGAACAGAACGCGCGCCGGCCGTGGCGATGACCGCGCAGTTCCTTCGCTTGCCGCCAGATGCCGAAAACTTAACGTTCGCCAAGTGCTTGTGACGTTATCAGGTTGCCCCAGGAAGTTCAGTTTCCCCTCCTATTTTATTCTTGCTCCGTGGGTAGAACTAATGCAGGCAATCGTTCCAAAACAAAAGAATCATTAGATTTCTTTTTAGGATATAAACGTTTGACACAGTTTTTCTGTTGCTGTTAATTAAATAGCGAAATACGGCACCATATGTCTTCGGTATGTCTTCCGTATACTCTGTATACTCTGTATATACATGATCCATACGGACCACGATGTGGTGTATCTGGCCGTCGTGCAGAGATAAAACGGTGTCAATTTTTTTAGCGTCAAACCGTATTTCATTATCGTGTGTTGATGACATATATCCTTGTTTTTATACCGGCTGTGTGCTAGCAAAAGTCAACATTTTGCATTCCCATAATTCCGTATATACAGGTAGTTTCAGGAGGGTGAGGAAGATGATTGTGAGGTTTAACTCGCCGATGCTTCACCTGAGCTATTAGGCGCGGCCTAGTGAAGAGTTCCGCATTAATTTTGACCACCTGGAGATCGGTAACGTGCGCCGATATGTCGACACGGGGGGGTTTTCGCTATTTTCCTCACCCTGAAAATCGGCCACCGCGGCCGGTAATCGAACCCGCGTCCTTAAGCTCACCAGCACGACGCCTTAGCCACTAGCCACTGCGGTGTTCTTTTTTTTCAGAAATGTGGAGGTTAAATGCGTGCTTGTCATAGTTGTTTTATTACGAAGATTGGCGCGTCAGAATGACCATAATGCCAGTTTCGAAGTTACCGCTACACAGTCTGGGTAGAAAATTTTATTCAGTTTCAATTTACTTCCCGGATATCACTGAACGATTCCCCAGGGAAAAGCTGCTGCTGCGGCTTGCCAGGGAACCGTATACACGGTTACAAAGATCATGCGCCGGACAAGGCCTGACGTGAACGTCAAAGTTACTTTTACCTTTATGCAGCACTGACGTTGGCCTTAGCAACGGAGCCAAGCAATGCCAAACTCATTATTGGTCCACGGTGAAGGTACGATTAACGACGCTCTACCTCAAAGTAAGGCAGCCCCGGCATAACGTCGTACCACGGCATCCCCGCGCGTTTACCCCCTTGTCAAACTCCCCCTCCCCCACCTTCTGTCTGTATCTCTGCTGCGCCAGCAGCTCGTCTAGTTATATTTCAACCTCCTCTTCACCATCTTTTTCTTTTTAGTCACATGACGTGTTACTGAAAATCAGGACTTAATACCCGCACTGAACTCAACATTGAATTTCGCCCACTGGAAAATGCGGTTGGTTTGGGTTACGCAGTGGGTGAACTCGCCATTGTAAAATAAGGGTTACGCCGACAAGGTTTGCTTCATTAAAGGGGTCATGCAGACGAAACACAAGTTTGGTTCATTCGAACGATTTCCACGTTAGAATCACACTGACACCACTATTAACGTAAACTTTGCTCAAATAAGCTGTGTAATTAGGAATAAAAGGGAATGGCCATGCGACCCACTAGCGCATTTCCCGCAAAGGAAGCTATGATATCATATGTGCCAGGCCGGTGATTGTCTGAGAATTGCAAAACAAAACGCAAAGTAGGTAGGGCTTATAAGCTCGCCGAAGGAGCTATTTGAGCTTACATTTAAGGCGCGATCTTTTTATAACAGTAAATATGGCGGGATAAACAGCGGAAGTTACGAAAGTACACGTAAACACAGAAGCAACGACGCTTACTGCTGTTGATAGTGCGCGCACTATGCTTTGTTTTAGCTGCACAGCACTGTGGCGCTTAGGTGTTGCCTCAGACAAAACTGGTCGATTGGCGTAAGGGACGGTATCTTACGTGGCATATTTTTCGCGCGAGCACCATGTTTCCCGAAACGAATATTTTCTACCTTAACAAAAACAAGCCCGGTACAAATACGGTTAAAAACAAAGCAAAAGCAGAAAACGGCCCGCCGCGGTATGGTGGCGCCATCTAGGTTGACTAACGGTAAAGAATGCTCCACAGTACACCAGGTTTAGCTGGAAGACCTGTTCTTGTGATGCCTTTAAAGACGTGATGAAGACACACGGTTTGGCCGGAGAATCAAAATTTTCACAGGAATTGATTAATTTCTCAGTGAATAAAACAATTTAGTTCGGAACAAGCGCTGGGGTACTATAAAACATGAAATATTTCGAATAAAACAAACTTGTATTTTGTCTGCATGGTCCCTTTAACGAAGTCATGCTATCTGGCTATCGCTGCGAAACGATGAACCGACGTTTAGGATATTTGTGCTTACATTTAGGGCACATTCTTTTTATAGCAGTAAAGATGGTGGGATGAACAGCGGATGTTCAGCGTTGCCATGAACGCTGCAGAACGAACTGACGAAGAACATTTATTGAGAGGGAAGGCTCAGGGTCACGTGGGGAAAAGGTGGGTGGGAAGGAAGAAGAAGGCATAAGTAATGTCCTAACATGGAGGACTCATGGACGAACCGCCCCAAGGCGGATAAAGGGCTGCATTCTGAGTCCTGAGTCCACTCGATTATCTCCCTCCACTCGTCTGAGGAGAGTATTGCGCAATGCTTGTGCATGGACAAATTGATTTCAAAGATCTCCTCCACTGGAGGCTCGAGTGGAGGGAGGAGTTAAAATACCAGGGAAAGTCTCTTTGATGCGGCCCTTTGGACGGATTCAGTCCTCGTAGGCAGGCGGATGTGTCGAGCGTGGCCCTGTGAGACCGATGCAGTTCCACACAAGGTGGTGAATGGTTGGCTTCAGGAGCGGCCCATATGCATAGCGGACGTAGAAAGGGTCGTCTTGTGACGTTGCCATCCGAGAGCTGTCGCCACGGTCCCGACGTTGCCTTGCTCAGCCCGCTACCAGGGCGGCGCTGAGCTGAGCGATGAAGTTGTCGAGCCGACGGTAAGTTAAAGCAGCATTTACATACAGCCTGTACAAGGGTAAAAGGGGCGTTAATGGGGCTCGCTCAAGGACGAGAGTACGTCTGAACTCGGTGCATTCGTTGGATGCCGCGCTCGCTGCTGATCCGGGCTACTTTTATATCCATGGGGGTCCGTTGCCGCTGCGAGCAGTTCAAATTCCTCCAGTCAGGATTCTCCCTTGACCGCAGTTTGAATTCTACGGATGGAGACGAAGTGATTGCGTCAGCCGAGCCACCGCGAAGGGGAGAAAGGAGGCGACCTTTCGGTCCCGTTTCCCGACGTGTTGGTGAATGTCTGACCCGCGCCGTTTGTCCGAGGCGTGGTTTGGCCCAGCCGTCGGCGCGACGCCAGGCGAAGCGAATTTGTGTCCGACGCTCTGGCACAACAGCCGGATGGTGATGCCGTTGTAGCTGAAAGATCGTGGGAAACTGCTGTAGTGGAATTGCCACCCCGTCGTGGTTTGTTCGAAGCGTTTCTCCAAGTTGCCACGACATCACCGTGTTAGCGTATCCAGAACGCGCACGATTAAGGAAGACCTGCGCAGCGCTGGGAAACCCAGGAGGGACTGATTCCGGGAAGTATTTTTACTGCGAAACAAGTATACATCAAACCAGCCAAAAAAAAAATCTAACCAGCCAAAAGAAAACTTCCATACTTATAGCTACACAAAGAAACATCCCAGGCTTCTACTGGCTGCTGGCTACACAAACTACTGGCAGCGCCACGGATCGAGCCAGTGGACAAGCGAGCTAGAATGGAGAAACAAAGCGAGAGCCCGTGGTCATGCCGTCTAAGCTACACCCATACGTGGAGACGGGGAGACAGACGGTGGTTTGTATTCAGCGTCTGTGGAGAGGGAGGGTGCTTTTTGGAGGCGACACACGAAACAAAAGTGAGATGGAGGCAGTGAGAGATGACGCCATGCCGCGCGTGCCGCCCTCTTCCTCACCCTTCGAAAGACGCTCCTCTCTGTTTTATTTCTGCGGACGCTGCTGCGTTCGGGTTTCCGCCCCGGCGAATACAAGGCAACGGCTGGCAGAGGCTCTGGTTTCACTCTATAGAGCCACGTGTGGGAATTCCAGTGACACGTGGGTAATCGTTGTGGGTGTCATTTACAGCTTCGCAGTCAAACAACATTCACAGCGTGTATTGGAGCTAATGTCGTTTTTTTTTTTCGATGAGGAGTGGCCTGGCAAGGGCAATGTCAGATGGGGGGCAGTGTCACTCCCCCATCCCCAGATATCACGCATCAGCTCCAACGAGCGCCAATCATGACTCACTGGTCACCACCACCTCCACCTCTTCCCTTCTTCCCTTCTCCAACTACGAATACGTGGCCTTCCCATCTTAATAAAGTTTATTCGCTTCATTTCCAAACGTGATCAGTCAGCTGCAGAGTCACACGCTAATGGCGTTGATGTTTTAGGTTAAAGGATCCATGATGACGAAATGTAGGTCTTAATCCTTTTTAAATTCTGACGTCAGCATTATAATTCTGCCATATGTAACACATACTACAAAGCGCGCCCTATTCAGTGGGAAATTATTGCGAACTTATTGCGCGTTTCTCCTGTCACCTACAAATATTCCAGTTCCCGATAATGGGAGCCATGGTAGAGAAGCAGCGCCGGAGAAGGGGAAAATATGTGGGAGAGAACCGGCTGAAATATTTGCAGCCAATGTAAGCTCCCGAGGACTCCCGGCGTCCGTACGCTTACAGAAGGCTCAGGCTCACCGGCTGGCAAAGACCGACCACCAAAAAAGGCGAACGGGGTCGAGTTGAGCTAACTCGGGGGAATTTATTCCTGCCCCACGTAGAAACACCTCTGACTGAAAAGCTCCCCAAGCCGTTCTGATGACCATCGCTTCGATTTCCGCTGATGCCTTTGACCTCTTTTGAGATACCCCGGGTCCACGCAGACACGCCCGCGCATACCCCCCAGCCATCCTCGCATTTTAAATCTCCCCTACTCCTCTGTTCCTTTCCAGCCAATCCTGTTCCTATGCGCACACGGAAAGCGCCGCCGGGTAAGCTAAACAACTTACCAGCGGGATGGCGGTGGCGGCGCAAAAGAGTACTCGGGTATTAAAGTTTCTCCCAAAAGCCGCCTGAGGGATTGGTCGGTTTGTTTCCTAAAGCCGTCCATATGTGGCACGCGTCCAGGTAGGTTTACTACGATGTGTGTATCCTGCCTCGCTTTTCGTTGGGCCGTTACTCGTGGTTACAGATTTACGCGTGGAGAGTGAGAGAGAGAATAAACGTCTTTATTGGCAACAAAAAAAATCTGGAGCCCTCGGGGTGTAGGGAAAAACCTTCCTCTGCTCGGCGCATTCGAAACTCGAGTAGTCACAGGATGTACGTGGTTACCTTTGCGTGCCCCGCTCTATTTATAGTCGATGCTGTCGAGAGAGGAGCCTTTGCATCTGCCTTTCGATGTTAAGCCTTTCTGTTTCCGCGACATGCAATCCACTGACGAGATTGGACTGCCCACCTTGTGGATGTTTGTGAACAAAAAGCCCTTCTCTGACGGGAATTTTTACCTACTATAGCATATGTCAATGAAACGTCCACGGGTCATTCCAGTTTGATGTGAATGAGATTATCACTGCTGCCAAACATCGCTGTCTCTACCGGCAGGGGTTTTGAAACTCTCTCGTAACCAGAGAAAAAAGGTTGAGCCTATTTTCGCTAGTCCTTCAGTACCTATTGTGCTTGAAAAAAACCAAATATTTTTTCTCGAACAATTTTCTTTAATTGCGCATAAACTGCTCTCAAATTCTTTTATTTTATTTCTAAACAACGCCGGAAAATTGCAATGTGTCCTGAGAAATCCATCATCAGGAGATATAAAATTGGTTTCGTTCTTCGTACGATTACTCCCACAACACCTAAAATCATATTTTAGAATTTAATGTGTTTTACTCTTACAGAGGTTTGCTTGTTAACACTAAGAAGAAACTTCAAGCTAAACACGTGGTTTCGAGCAGCGCTGTAGGAGAGTTAATAGGGAGAGATTCGGACGTAAAAATCAACGCGATACCTTCATGGGTGTAATAAACGTAATTTAGAGGTTGAGAAAACGCATCAGAGACAGATCGGGTCAATTTACTCCCTTTAGAGGGGAAAGTCCGACCATTTTGAAGTTGGGTAGTAATCACTTGTACCGGGAAATATCACCGACAACGGCCAAGGTGGCAAATTTATTGCCCCAATAGATATTGCAGGACTTGCAAAAAAATTTATAATTCGGGTGATACGCAATAAACAACGTTATTATGAGTTCGGTTTTTAAGATTCCGAAACAAGTTTAGAATATTTGAATGCGTGATCTTTGGCAAGCCAAATACAAACGCAGCTTCTAGAGGCCGACAAGCCAGCAAGAGAGAAAAAAAAAGCAGAAAGGCGTAGATCGCCTTTGCAAGCAGAGCCGATGCGAGAAACCACCGAGTAACCGGAGAAACCCCGAAACATCCACAAAATACAAATCCGCATTGTGGAAGGAAATTAAAAACAAATCAAAATGTGCACGCCACAACATACATATAAACTAAGATGAGTCCCGTGAATGTGCCGTTTTGCCTACCAAGCGATCAGGAGAGAAAATGAGCTAGCTAAAAAAAATACGTTTCAACAAGAAAATAGAAACGAATAATGACAAAGGTAGAAGTATAGGAAAGAGTAGAGGTGAGAGTCGATAGCGCCGTGCTTGCATCTCGCCCCGAGGACATCTCAAGGACAGTCTCAATAATACTCTAGTATCAGTGTCTTCGATATGAACCCCCTTCACCATCTCATTCGTCTCCCACTCCTGTCTATATACCGCAGGCTACTAACATGCCCCAGGGCTCCCAACTATCTGACCCCTTCCACCCCCCCACCCCCCATTGTTTCAGGTGCGGAGCACTTTAGGGGCCCGGCTTGTCGCCGTAGCTCGTCAGGCGTCACGGCAGCTAGCCGCCGTAGTCACGGCGTCACGGCGTCACGAAGCCGAGCAGAGGCTTCGAAAAGTTGTCCTGGTCGGGATCGACCGCGGGTCAATTCAATTCAATTTATTGTTTTTTGTGGTGGTACAAAACATAAGCAAAAACTGTTTGGACTCATAGCCAGCGGCTACTAAGGGGTGCAATAAAAAATGCAAGAATTCCAGACAACACATGTCAGCACACATGGTCGACAGTAAACTTAAAGAACGTTAAAAGGAACTATAAACACTCGTTAGAGCACAGATTTCTCGAATCAATACAATTACGCGTTACGAAGCTAATGTTTATCCCATTGCGCCACAGAGGTACACATTACTTATATGCGAAGTGTTAGGGCCGTCGCCATGTTTGCGTAGCCACGCATGTTTTTTCTCCGTTTTCTTGTTGGGCGCTCTGGGCTTCTTCGACACCATTTGCTCATTTTTTAAATCACCTCTATTTGGAGTTTCGTTTCTTGCATTTTGTTGCTTGTCCCTTTTTATTTTACTTTTTGTTTTTTCTGTATTTGTTGGCTTTCCAATCTCTCAAATCGCCCTCACTGCATTGTAACCATCCCAATCTGGCGTAGCAAGCACTGCCGCTAGTAGAGCTGACCCCTCCAGCCCACATTAAAGAGTTCTTTTCCTCTCTCTCTCTCTCTCTCTCTCTCTCTCTCTCTCTCTCTCCCCCTCTCTCTCTCTCGCTATGGAGGCTGCCGCTGCTAGGCCGCAAAAAAGTACACAATATTATAAAATACGAAAAACATCAACGCATTTATTACACCAAAATACTTAACACTCAATCTAGTGTCTCTTTACAGGCCTTTCCAGGGCTGCGCCGCCTCCTCTTGACTACTTTCGTTATCAACGCCAGGCTGACAATGAAGCTAGTCAAGAGAGGGCGCCACAGCCCCTATGGCGAATCACTGCTCCGCACTTCGACAGCTGCCACGTTCAGTGGAACTGATTCAATTTCTTTCTTATCCTAGTCTCTGGTGTTTGCTTCCGTTGTGATATCTTAATGATAAAGGGCAATGGCCTAACAGCTTTTTGAGAATATTACAATAGTGTCTTCTTCAGCTCTCTTCCCTTTTCCTCTGTTTCTTTTTTGTGCTAGGGCTGGGGCTGCTTTAAAAGGGGTGAAATTCGCTTTGTTGAGTCCTGTTATTTTCCTGAGGCGGAAAATTCATTTTAACATAATTTGAATCGTGGCCCTAGCTGCTGTCATTTCTATTTAGTTTGTTAGGACTTTCTGCATTTCGGGTACATCACTGAAATTCACATATTTTTCGTATGATTGCCGTCAGTATAAAGTTCGCTACCATTATACGCATTGGTTTATTTCGACTTCGAGCCCCCCAATGATCAATGGTGTACGTGGGCTGAATAAAAAGCCATCATGTCTAATCTTTGAAATAATGTGGGAGCTTTTCTATTGTTTCTCTTTTCCATACATTTTTTTTCCTTCCACGAAGAAGACTTCTCCGCTCTGCTGTTCGTGGCTATAGCTTTTTTTACTGTTGCAGACAGCAATGACTGTTTTGATAGACATGCCTCTAGTACAGGCGTATCACTTTTTTAATTGCACTTCAGCAATTATGCCTGTATTATCGCTTGCCCATGCACCCTTTTTCACTGTAAAACCAGCGACCGGTCAAGCCACGCAAGCAGCTTTTTCCCCCTATCCTACCCACGGAAATTAGCAAACAAAAACATAAAAACGTTTGAAAAAGGGGGTATTTATGCTGGACATTCTCGCGTAGAGCGGTTGAGGCTATGTTCGTCGTGCAAGGAGCCCTTTACACTGTCGCGTTGGAATCAAAGCGGAATAGGTTGTGAGATACGCGCATCTCGGGCGCCTTGTTAAAAATAGCATCTCCTGGTTGTCTTTCCGATGAGAAAATATTGTAAAATGTTTGGTTTGTTGACACACACATCTTCAGTACTACTAGCACGAAATTGTCCTGCCCGAAATTTATTGCTTCGATCTATGCTTACTGGCTTACCTCTCATAAAACGGCCTTTTAATTACGTGAGATCAGGACAAAAGTATGGATAGAACATTACGAAAACGGAGTTTTTTTGTTTTCCTGACACTTAAGCCTGAAAGGCACTGACGACAAGAGGCCCGCATAACGTCATTGTTCTGGCGCTGTCGCAACATTGCTGCGAAAATGTTGTTTAGACGGCCTTTTTTCTGAAGGTCGCGTGGGCGAGAGTTTCCGCCTCACTTGCAAGAATTAAAGAATTTTTTTTATTCTCTGCTCAGCACTACCATCAATTATGATTCGTGGGCAGGCGATCACTCGTTGCTTTACCCTACCTTGCGCTACCCTTGCGCTACCCGCCGCCACGGATGCACTCCCCTCCCCTATAGGGGAGGAGAGTGCATCTGTGGCGGCGGTTCTAAAGCATACAAAGCAGCTGTCTCCCTGGCTCAGCTGCCGAGAGGTTTTTAGGCTTAACGTCACGGTGGGGTATTGGATTGCCGCTTTCACTGGCGGCGCTAATGACAACTTTTTAAGCGGCTCGCCTGTATATCGGCTCCTTTTCTCACCCCGCTACACAGGCGCTTAGAAAAGATCAGAAGTTAAATACCTAACGTTTCAACACTAGGAGTTCTCCCATACTTTCTACCGGGCGGCGGTGAAGGGTGTTTTCCAAGGAATTTTCTAAGGTAGGAGAGGTAAGAGAATCGTGTTCTTTCACCCAACTGCATCCATACGTCTTAGGTCACCGCTGGAATCACAGCAAATGCACACGCGTAGCATAGCGACTTTGTTGGACAGGCTGTCTGTGGACATTACTCTCATTACTCCTGTCTACCCCAGTTCGTGTCCGCGTATAATTGACCAGATTTTTTTCATCAGTGAGGGGTGGGTGAATTTCACTTTCCCTCCCGGTCTAAGGCCCTAAAATATAACGCCCCGCTCATTCCAAGGCTCGGAAGCCACAACTGAAGGACCTCCACATTCTCTATCTACCCCCACCTGCCACTTTTCCACACCTACTTTACACGCCCTCACCATTACCACCCCGGATTCCATACACGTGGGAGTGCGGCGCCGCTACTCCCCCGAATGTTCACCTGATCTTGTGGTCTTACCTCGTCCTGCACATTGCCCACTTGCGTGGCCCCGACTCCTGCGGAGCAGTCGTTATGGCGGCTTTCCGGCCCACCAGATTCCTATTCTTCGCCTCCCCCCCCCCCCCCACCCCTTCGGGACATAGATTTCTTCAAATAAAGTTTCATCTCTATTTCTTCAAAAACATATACCACGGTCGCAGAAAACGAAATGGAGAAAATAAGAAAATACGCCGCTGATTTTGATTTTTTTTCCTGGCTATTGCGCTGCAGAAGAAATTGAACAGCACTGCGAAAAGAAAAACGTGGCTGGTCTCCACTGACACAACTAAACCAACAACAACAACAACAACAACAAAAGAAATCTCTAGAGAAGATTCCCCAACTGGCCATACTGTCTTCTGCCAAAACATGTTTATTGCCTGGCATGCGGTGGCACAGCCCAGGAACAGACGTCTCGTTCTGTTTGCTCTAAACTTGCTCTCACTTGGGCTAAGAACATCGCAAGCGAGCTGAAAGGCGCCACGTTCCATAAAGAGGAAGGGCGTCGGGGAACGAAACCAGGCTGTAGAGCAATAAATCCGAAGCGGGGAAAGAATAGCCTAACACATTGTGCGGACAGAGGTAACCAATGTTGAATGAGAAGAAACATTAATTCGGGTATAAACAGGATTGCAACAGCTGTGGTACAAGACAAATAGGCAAAAACGTGCGCCTCTCCGTCTAATGACGACGATGGCTGAACGCGGAGCTATCTCGGGATCGATTCTTCCCTTGGCCAATCTCACACTGCGAGTATGTGCTACTCTGGAGGTAGGCCTCACTTTTCTAGAATACCCACAGCAATTCTCGGGTCGGTTCTCCGTAGTCCCGACGTGGGAGCGGCCCGCTTAGGGGTTAATTATCACTACTTGAAGGACTAAATAAAGTTTTCCCTCCCTCCTCCTCCACCGTAGGGCCCAACATTTGTGTTTGGGGTGTGCGGCACGAATCGGTGCCTGCTGCTTAATTGACGTTCGCTTTGACCATGTCACTAGACGCCGGCTTCATAACCAGAGGGACCCAGATTCGATTCCGGCCGTAGCGTTTTTTTTTTTTCACTTCACCCACGAATATTATTCAAGGTTGACTTTCCTGCGGGGCGTATTAGTGTGCAACGGTATCAGTGAAGACACTACAGCTTCGCTTTAAAAGATTACGCATTCTCGCATGCCATATGAGACAATGTAAGGGTCCTCCGCGAAAAAATAGACAAGAAAGATAGAGTGCTGGGAGGCTGCCAAAGACGAGGAAGGAATGGAAAGTAGCCGTAGGCTAGGGACCGAAATGTGCACACATAAAATTAGAGCGTCTGCAAGAGCATAAAGAATCTGTTCTTCGGACACTTTAAACGACCACCCCGCCTAAATTTTCATATTCATTTCACGCACATGCATGGGGATGCCATTCCGCACAAAACGAGGTGGTAGAGTCTGCAGCAAGGCGAGCTGCGCAGACATCACGTCGACTGATTTGCGTAAAATGTGCGTTCGGGTTTGTTGGTGCATTATGCCATAAAAACTGTGGTTGATTGCTCTGTCATAAGAATCGGAAAGACACGAAAGTAAAATGTGCAGCTAAATCTGCAGCTGAGCATGATTTTCGGGTCAGCGGCTGTCTTGTGGGCGTACTTGGCGAGCGCCGTCCTACTGGCGGACCGCTTCGGCAAAGGTTTACTGGCGTCATTTCTGTGACGGATGTGACGTCAGTGAATCTGGTGTATACCGACATAATACACTTTCGTGTTAAAAATAAAACCCGAAAATAAACAACACTACGTATAACGTTCTCTTTATTACTAAAGGTTGCTTCCCCGCAAACAGACCGTGTGTGCAGGGGTGCACCCTTTACAGGCCGCTTGCTTCGTTGCATTGGCGTCATTTGCGTGACCGATATGATGTTATAGAAATCTTGGTGTAACCCGGAATAAAACACTTTTGTGTTAAAAATATTGCGCTAACTGGCGTGACAGAAAAAGCGCGGAAGACAAGCAACGCGCAAATGACAACTGAATGGTTTTGCGGCGGGCGTGGCATAGTATGCACGGCATCGAGTTCGGATTACATTTTTGTTTGTGCGAAGCGACTTCTAAGATTGAATAACTAAGCAAAGATCCAACAAAAGAACACATAAAAAGTTGCAGAAAGGAAGCATAGCGACCTCTATATTCGAAAGTGACAACGTGGCGCTTCTCTTTTATAACTATTTGTAAACAGTGAGGCTGCTAGTTTAACATAAAGGTGCGCACGCCTTGTCAGTTGCAGGGACGTGTTGCTAGAATTTTATTTGAGCAAGAATCGTGGCAAGAGACAGATAAAGGAATACAGAAATCGCGGGAGGAGTGTCATACCTGTTTAATAAAAAAAACCTCGCTGCTAAACCCAAATGTTCTTTGGAAAGCTTATATGGTGCGACCTAATGCGTTGTTGATCATACACCTTAAAGCGGTGGTCTAATGTCTTAAAGGGAATCATTGTCATGCAAGCGCCTGCGAGAAAACTTCTTTCCCGTTCAAACACGTCTTTCCTCTTCCGCGTTGTAGCGAACAATTTGAGCAGACCTAAATCTACAACTTTCATATGTGAATGGCGAAGCCCACAGGACACGTAACGAACCAACATAACTGTTTGGCTTCACTTGAGCATTGTATACACAATATGATGATGCTGACATCTAACAGATATAGCCAACATGTTCAACATGGTAGCAGATAAAATATTACAATGAAACGGGATATTTGGAGCTAATCAGAGCTTGAAAATGGGTTTCCGTTATCGGATATCCAAGCGGTACACGTAACTTTACGGCATGGGTTTGGAAAGGTGAGGGGACTAGGCACGAAAATAGAAGAATGTGTCTTGAAAGGATGCTTGAAAATGCGCCTATCAATATGGGTATTGCATGCTCAGTCATCTCAGGAAATCTGAGGGTAAGGACAACCCCTGTGTCTGTCGAAACACGATCGATCTGAACTGTAACGCGAAGGAGGAGGAAATCGATCCGGACGAACACGTCTTGCGACCCTCGGCGTGGACACGGCAATGAGCTCCGTTATTGATAAACAATTACGCGCTGTGACGACACGTGGTCGCTTCTTGTCCGTCCGACCGCAAGATGTCAGAAAAATATGGGGAACCGAGGGGCTCGACATTGATCGAAAAGGCTGGAGCCTGCGGCAGTGATTTGGCACACAGCAGAGCCGAGGACGCGAGAAGCAATACGCCAGCCTTGATTTCTTGGCATTATGCCGGCGCAGCACTAAAGGGACACTGAAGGAAATCAGTAGTTAGCGTGAAACGAAAGCATTACCTTCCCTTAGCAATTTTAGCGTTTATTGGGCACCGAACTATGCCATAATTGACAAGAAATCGCTAATGAAACAACGCATTTTCTTTCTTCATTTCACACGCAGCGATGCCATTCAGTCATGCTTTCGCGAATTACAACGTCTTTTACCGCTCCGCACCCATGAGAAAAGCTGACAGCGTATCTGCTCCTTTCGTTGCAAATATCGACGAAAGACGATAGTCGACTGGCGCCCCTGGCAAGTAGATAGATGCCTCCTTTCTCTTTCCCTCTCACCTCTCATGCAGTTCCTCTCCCGTATCGTTCCTTACAAGATAACACGCTGGAGGTCTGCTCAAGTCAATTTAAATTTACCGCGTTTCACTGCTGCAAGTCGAATGCATCGATTCCAGCGCTGCCGCACGGCGGACACGAGCGTGAATCAAAGCTCCCTACTACAACGTTTATAGAACCACGTTGCCCTACTCCACGAGCGTTCCACGTAGAACGGCGAAACCTATGTAGTGGAACCTTTAGTTGCTGCTGCCGTTAGAATTTTTAAATGCCGCCAGATGGCGCGGGCAACAGCGGGCGACGGAATTCTGCAGTTGGTGTAGTATTTTATTTGCTGTCGCAAAAAGCAAGCATCCGCAAATTTTGAATAAAGTAACACTCCAGATATCACTCATGTATTGATTTTCTTCCTTATATTTGCGTAATCTCATCTTCTTGCTCAACAATGTTGACAAGAATGAACATTAACACCGGTCTGAGACGTTTGGGTTTTGCTGTGAGTATATAAGACTATTGTGCAGCATCTGCTGCACCTCGGCTGGCTGGCTGAATCGAGTTACAGACGGAGAGACAGACCAAATTTTTTCCGTTCAAGTAGCCGAAGAAAGACTATCGTCTTTAAAAGAACAGTTCGTCGTAAGATCTGTGATTGGCAGTGACGCTTTAATGAAGAGAAGCAAATTTGCCTTTTTAGGCAGCACGGATGTTGGTGTCCAACCAAGCGCTTATTCCTGATGCTTAATTCCCGCACGCCTACCCGTGAAGTGGTTCAGCCGTCCCATGCGTGTACGAGTAGCGCGATGAAGCGCCAGCTATAGAAGAGATGCTCAGGACTCCACAAGCTGCGTGCACTTGAAAATACTTACCGTAGCAGTAATAGGTGATCCCAGGTTTCTTAGTGCCGCGAAAGCACGCAGAGGGTAATAATAAATGTGGCCATGCCCACAGTATTATCAGGCCGAGTATTGCCTCAGGTATTGCGCCAAAACCGAAGCAAGCTCTCCTGGCATTTAGTGTCGGAGCGTGATCTATCAGCTGCGCTCGCAATGTTTTACTTCTTTTTCTTTACTTTGTAATTTTTCCATGGGGCATATGAAAGGAGGTGTAAACATGAGAAGAGAGATGAAAGTATGAAAGCAAAAGAAAGATGGGAAAGTAGGAAAGTGAGAGAGAAAGCGTAAAAAAAATCCTCCGTCGCACGCCCCCGCGCGAGGGACACGAGTAAATGCAGAGCATTGGGGGTGGTCACGTGGCGTAGGTTGTGGTAGTTGGCGGTGGTAGTTGTAGTTGTTGTTGTCGTAGGGGTTGGGTAGTTGGATTGCGAGACGAGAGAGAGAGACGAGAGACGTAAGTACGTAACGTGTTATTTATTGCCATCGTTTGCACCCCACCCTCTCTGCGGGGCAATCGGTTGGATCTTTATTATTATTGTTTTCTTTCTTTTCTTTTCTTTCTTATTATCCCTCTCGGGAGGGCAGTGCGCCATCGTCGAAGTTCATAAGCGATGGAAGCAACACCTTCAACCAGTACCGTGACGCGAGCCAACGTCAGCGTTGCAGTACCAGTTCAAGACATCGTGCCATCCTCTTTATCGACGGCGGCAGAAGACAAGGCGGCGAGACGGCGCGCTGCCGACGCCGAACGCAAGCGTCTGAAGCGCGCTGCCGACGCCGAACTTCGTGCACGAGAAGCCGCGGCCAAACGTCAACGTCGGGCCGCGGATTCTTCGCTCGGGCAACGAGTATATTCGTAGCGCGCGCAGTAGAGGGAGAGGAGGTAGCACCTGCTGCTGCAACGGCTCTTTCAGCGCCGGAGCACGCGCATGCGCGCCCGCACCTGTTGTTGAGAGCGAGGAGGAGTGGGGGAGAGGGCGCAGCTGCCGTGGTGCGGACGCCGAGTTACGGACGCATAACATCGTGAGTTAAAGAAATGCTCTGCATTTAAAACATCACAGGTAGGTAGGAGGCCGATAACATATGTCCAGTCTACAGGTAGGAATGCAGCCCGTTTCGTGTAGAAAGCTCATGGCGACCTGCACTAGCGGTCTTGCACCCATCGGTTGAATTCAACAGGTTCATCCAAAGAAGAAGAAACCCTCTGAGCGCGCCGTCCCGAGGTGCACTTGTTCCCACGCACGTCCACAAAATATGCTTGCCATCAGCTGCCACCACCGGCCGGACACTTGGGACAAGTTCCTGGGTCGTCTTGTGAGTGCCCCCAAGTCCACGTGACTGGAGGTGTGAGTGTCACCCCAGCCGAAGCCTTCTGAGGGAAACTTCCTGCACCCGGGAAAGATTAGGGAGCGGGCACACGAGGGCATTCTCAGAAGAGGTTTCCGGTCAAAAAGTCGAGAGCGTGGATCACAAGGAAGAGAGCTGGGGGGGGGGGGGGGGGGGGGTTGAGATGCACATGGGGAAGGCGCGTGAGAAAGATTGTCCACTAACTGATTAAAAAAATTCTGACCTTGCTCATTTGTTCTCCGACGTTAAAAAAAAGGCACTACAAAAATTTCCCGTAAAGTTTTTAGCAACTTCTGAAGGGGTATAGTTAAAATTTTTGTCACGCAATTTTAACCACTGCTGGTGTAATTTTCATGGATAGCCAAGAGCGGCGATACCTGTCTTCCCATTTTCACTAATTTCTGGCTCATTTTAGAAAAGCTACACGGAAGATTGGCATATCCGTGTCCTCGGTGTGCTAATCTATCGATATAGCGCAAGTTGTATTTTGTGTTCAGCTTTCCTAGAAGCCATAATTATATTCCGCGTATTAGTCCTTCCTTACATTGTAGACACGTCGCCACATATCTTAAACGAAAGAGGGCAATTAAAATAATTTGTCGGTAGAACGTTTGGTTTTACATTGCTTCCGTTCACACCCAGGATTTCGCAAATGGCTGCAAGTAAGTAACACAATCAGCCCGCATTCCTGCGCTAGCCGGTAGCCCGTGCCGAAAGCTCAACGCTTCCCAACAATGCCGCAAGAGAATAAGAAACAATAAGGTGTGTCGAATTCATTTGCGTCTGAGTTTCCCCGCAAAAAAAAAAAAATAATAAAAAAAGTCGGGCAGCATGTTCAGCGCACAGCGCTGGGAAATGCGAAGGCTTGACAGATGTAACACAGGCGCTCGGCAATGTGTAGTTTTTCGCTACCGCATTCCGGTTGTTCTCGTGGGAGCACAAGGGCGAGCATTCAAGGTTGTGCCTCAAACAGAAGTGCTTGGCGGCCACACGCATTGACGTAACACATTATCGGACGAAATGAGGAGGAAAGCAGATCTCATCCACGCGAGGCCGGAGGGAGGAAGTTGTCACATTCCTCACCCATTCGTTCCTGAATGCTAGCCGCGGTAAATAAAGAAAAAAAAGCGCCATGAGCCAACGCTCCTATACGACGCCTCCAAGGAATGGTAGGTTGATGTTAATCATCCACGCTATGCGGTAGTACTGTTTTTACGCTGTCGGTAATGCGAATGCCTGTTTTTTTTTTCTTGCGGAAACGTAGTTTTGCGTGATATAGCATTTTAGCGTTATTATTATGGCCTAAAGTTGTAAAAATATATAACGTTATACGGGTCCTTGTTGGTACAAGAAGCCGGATACGTGCGGACCCGTGGACGACCGAAGTTTTCCTACAGGTTCCCCCTTTCTGCGGATTCTCCGAGAATCTTGTCACTGCTTCGGGCATTCCAACTGGAACGCGAAAGTCTATAACGAAGGTACATTGAGATTCATACAATCGTTTGGCACACGAAATAAAAATCATGCACCCCTCCGTCTAATGACGACGATGTTTGAACGCGAATCTGCCTCGTAATAGATTCTTTAGTTGGCCAATCTCACTCTGCGAGTATGTGCTGCTTTGAACGTACGCAGCACTTTTCTAGAATATCCACAGCAACTCTAGGGTGTGCACTCCGTATAATCATAACCTTTGGGTTTGGTGTGTACGGCGCGAATTGGTGCCTGCTGCTTGGGGTTCGCTTCGACCATGTCGAAATGGAGCAGTCGGATTGACGCCGGCTTCATTACGGACAAGGGAATCGTCTTTCCTTCACTTCAACCACGATCATTCATCATCATCGTCAGAGAAAGTTCGCTTTCCTCAAGGCGTATTGACGTGCAACGACATCAGTGAGGACACTAAAGCTTCGCTTTAAAGAAACCATGCAACACTTTCGAAAGCGCTTTCACTCTTTCCTTCGCTTGTTGAACGACTGCGAAAGCTATAGTTATCGCCAGCGCGGAGCGGCACTGCGTGATTCGCTCGCCGCACCAGATACGCCTTCCATGTCTACTTTGTTTTTGTGGCTTTTAAAAGTTGCTATTGAAAAGCGTTCATTGCTGCAACTGATGGAAAACTGGCCAACAGCCGCTACATGGCCTTAGTGAGGTAATCCGAGCCATCGAAGAACGTCAGGACCGGGAAAGAAGGAAAAATCTTTTGAGCGAGTTTCCAAGTTATCTGATGGGCATAGAGCAGTAACTTTTGGCTGAGGTACCTTGCGACCCCCTAATCTAAGTACGGGGTGTGTTCAATGACTACGTTCTGCAAACACTGAAGATTTCAAAAAAAGTTGAAAAAAGTATTGCACGGTCCCTTTAACAAAATACGGAATTAAAGAAGAAATTGACGCTGTGATGTTTCCCCGACACAGTCACTTTATGTGGAAGCACATCTTCAGTAACTGCCTAATAACTTTCTTTTGCTCGTGCTCATTCAATTTCTGCTAAAATTATGAGCAGTAAAACTAAGGAGTAATAATACTAAATATTCACTAAAGTTGGCGTTGCCCCATTGACGCCTGCCGGATTTTTTCTAAAAGAAACACCTTTATCCTCTTCCTGAACTCGTGTCGACGAATAAGGTGGTAGTAGTGTTAAGGCCGCAGGCACGTCTGCGGCCCCATGCTTACTTCTTAAAATTTTCTTCAGAGATATTCCAGGTGGCACTGCCGCAAACCCTGTGGCGAAGGTGGTTTTGCTGCAGAACGTTTTGTGATGTCGGTGTACAACATGATCTTGTTGCCTCTTCCCTGTCAGTTTTCCTTCCTCCAATTGTGCCTGGAACTTAATTTGTTCCTAAAACGACGAGCTCACTCTAGCCTTCCTCAACGTAAGGTAATTGAAATGCCGTGCCACCGACGTCAACCGCGACACCACAATGATACTAGAACTAAACTTTGTGTCCTGCAGTGCTCACCTACAGCAGCTTCGCCATTCAAGTCTTGCTCTTGAGTGCAAGCTTCCCTGAATTTTTTACCAAGGAGCCTTATTTTTGTAAATCCTTGCAAGTGCTGTCATGTATCGAGTTTCTTTATTCGTCCGTGACCGGGTACTTCAATTTAGGGCGTGCCGCATTCTTTCATGGTTCTACGAGGTAAGCACAACCGTAAATCAGACGTCAGTGGCTAATGAAATCAATCCAGCAGGAGAAACACGCTTTGCAGAAATGGCTGGTCGGGTTTCCACTGTCATTGAGACACCCGTAATTAGCGGCTTCCGAAGATTCCGAAGTTCCTAAATTGGATCACGCCGCTTCACCTCTCATTTAATCATGTCCCACAAGCGCAAACCTAGTCATTGCTTCTGCGAACTACCACGTCTCCCGGATTACAGTTTTCCCTTGCCCTTCTTGCCAACCCTTTCCCTCGTCTTCTCGTATTCTGTCTATTACCTCTATAAGTGTACGACCAAGAGGTCTTGACTAACGACATTCGGCAGCGGACTCCGGCGTTCCTAATTGAGCCGAAGCAACGTTGAAGCTAACTGAATTGATGGCAGATTGTCTCCCCTCTTCAGGAAATGTTCAGGGTACTGATGAATTGTGCGGTCCTCCAGGGGGCGTAGAAAAAGTAGGAATAGTTCTGGACTGGATTTATGTTCGCGAACAACGAATATTTTTCCCCGCTTTGTAGGCCGTCGAGGCCGATTTTTTCTCCCTTTGCCTTCCCGCTCACCTCTAGTGCCGTTCCTCTTCCGTCGCGCTCCTCTCAAGGTATACACGTTGTAAAGGTCTGCTCAAGTCAATTTAAATTTACCGCATTCCACTGCTCCAGGCCGGGTGCCTCGATGGCAGCGCTGCCGTACGGCGGAGACGCGCCTGAATTAAGTAGCCTTACTACAACGTTTATAGAACCACGCTGCCCTTCTACACGTGCGTTCCAAACGGAACGTAGAAACTGTCTAGTGGAACGTTTCGTTGTTGTTGCTGTTAGATTTCTTCAATACCGCCATGAGCTATAGGAGCGCTGGCAACAGCAGGCGACGATTTTCTGCAATTGATGCAGTATGTCATTTGCTATAGCAAAAAAGCAAGCATTCATAAATTTTAATAAAGGAACACTGCAGATATCACTTATGTATTGATTGTCCGCCTCATATTTACATAATCTCTTTTCTTGTTTAACAATGTTGACAAGTATGAACATTGACACCGGCCTTAGACGTTTAGATTTGGCTGTGAGTATATACGAATATTGCGCAGATCTTGTTTCACATTGGCCGGGTGGCTGAATTGAGTCACAGACAGACAGACAGACCAACATTTCTGGCTTTAAGGTGCCCAAGAAAGACTATCGTCGTTACAGCTAAAAATGTATCCCGTCGAAGAAACGCTGAAGCGTCCTCACGCCGATGTTCGGAGGGAGTCTTCACCCGCCTGGAAACACGAACATTTTGAGCGGAAAAATAACGTAAAAGTACCAAATAACATAAAGCCACAGGACGCATCCGAGTGAGGAAGAAGTAAACCAGTATTAAGTACACCACGACCCCTGTTGTTTTGCAGTACATGTAAGTTGATCTCAACCGCGAAGGGCATCGGTCTTGTATCGTGAATAACGTCGGTTTTGCTGCGGTACTAGTTAAGAGCACTATTTGGAGCAGACATAAAAGAACGATTCGGGGCTGTGGACATTTTCAAAGGCCTGGAGAAGGACGCACTTAGATGAGGTAAACCATTAGCGTCACCGCCTCGTGTCGCAGCAACCTCTACAGGCTGTTGTGACTGGTGCTTAAAGGGACACTGCGTTGCATTTGCGTGTCATACACACAGTCGACGCAAGCCTCAGAGGGTGCGTACTGAATGCTGCCCCGGTTCGCATGGGAGAAAATAACCCAAACGTAATGCCTGATCTTAGGTGCTGTCTACCTCTAACACAGAACGAGAATGGAGTTGCGCTTTATCCAAACTATGCAACTTTTACTGAAGCAGCTAAAGAAAATCTAAAAAACAAGAATGAAAGGGTTGCCAGCTCAGTAAACGATTTTTTGTTATTTCCTGATGGGCGGAAGAATGCTAAGACCGTCAGTGTTACCTTGATGGTATGCCGGGCAAAGCGTGTCAAGAGAATATATTAAACAAACATAACAGAGGAAATTGATTCGAGTTTATTTTCAGTCTGGCATGTTTGGCATGCGCATGGAAAAAACTGCGCTAACACTATGCGCCCTCACGGGAAACAAATTTTCAGAAAGCCGTAAAGACCACATGGGGTAATTACTGTGGGCATTGATCGATTACGGCCGAACGCCTCATGCTTTTACAGATACTTTTAATTTTCGTCTTCTATTTTAATAGCGGTATTATATGGTTAACTTATATGGTTTCTGTTTAGATGATGCGTCAGCGCAAGCTCCCTAAATCCTTTCCATCTTTATGTAGTGTTTACAAAAGGTCAGAGCAAGCTGTGGCTGGGTACAGGGAGCAAAAGAACGCAATTGAAAGCAAGGTTGGTCTCAAGGAAAATGCAGAAAAGACGCTAAAAAACCATGCCAATAACTTCCCGACGTAAGGTGAGTGGGTTTCAAAAAGTAATTAATAAATTCGTTAATCCGACCATTCCCTCGTTTTTCTAAACTGTGCTAAATTCACAGGGTGGCTTTGAATCTACATAAAAATTCACCGGGGTACGTCCAGAAACCTGTAAACAGCTACGATGGACCAAAACGCAATCAAGCCAAGAACTTCCCAATAATAACGGGTTCTCTTATGTTTGTTTTGGCGCATTATAACCGAAAGGTTGCTGCGCCATTAAATCTCAACTTCTTTTATGTTTGCGCCTTGTTCGAAGCCGCTGAGAATTTTTTTCTCCGCGCACTCGAATTGCATAACTGTTTTACGCTTGAAAAAAAAAAAAAAAAACGGGCCATATCCACTAAGGTGAAACCTGTGGAGGCGCGAAGCCTGCAGTGTATAAATGCATTTAAAAGATTGTAAGTCTCTCTCTTAGTACACGGCGCGCGCTGATATACATGACATCCCGATTAGGAAAACGGAGAGAAGTGAAATTTGAAACGGACAATTCCAAATTTTAAAGTTAAAGCAAATACGGAGCGAAAAAGAAGCAGTAAGCAACCGCGAAGGAAAAACTGGTGTCCCGGTGTGTTCTTTTAGTACGAGTTTTTGCCCAGGGAGATGAAACGTTCAAGTGCGAGTCCATTGGAAAACGAGTGTTCCGGTGTGTTCTTTTAGTACGCATTACGTTCTAGCGCGAGGCGTTGGAAAACGATTTTCCCGGTGTTTTAGTACCGCAACCACATGAGGATACGATCACATGAGACGCCGACAGCCCAATCCCCTAAGCTACTTCTCCCCTAAAAACACATTAAAAAGTTCGGAAATCCATGTGAGGTTCAATAGCCGGGTCTCCGACGAAGGGAGAGGGGCCGCCAGCTCTGCTGTTTCTCCAGCCTTGCACTACTAGTGGATGCTGCGCAATTTTTTTAGAGAGACATTCTGCTGTTATATCTGAATCAACCAGGAAGCGCGTTTCCCTTTCTTATTTTTCTGTTTTTATAAATGAGGCAGAAAATAATTGTGTTAAGCCGGCAACGGCGATTGGGTCTGCAAGAGTGGTAAGATGTCCTTAGAAATAAGGACAGCGAAAATCTTACGACTGTTGCCGGCGGCCATTGAGAAACACCAATGTAGGTAACAGGAAAAGCTTCTTCGTCCCGAAGTATCTTATCATCGATTTCACGCGGGAACTTCGCGTGTAACGGAACAATCAGCCGAAAGCGGCCATTAATAAAACGACTTGAGTTGCACGTTTCGGTCGCGGCGCGTATGCAAATAGCGTTTGGTAAAAATGAGGCTCCACGCAACGCTGTCCTTATCAGGTTGCAGTCGTCAACCACGAAAAGAAGCACAAAAAAGGAAAGACTCCGCGCTTGCGGCACATTGCACTAGTCGGCGTGCTACGACGCCGGGCGATTCTTAACGACTTCGCTGTCAAATGAAAGGCGTAATCCCGTCGCAGGAAAAACAAGGGGACGCACTTTTTATTTGCGTTTTGTACCTGGGCGCCTCCAAACATCGGCACGTATTGCGAGGCATCGCGTACTTAACAATGCCATCAGTTCGAGGACTCGCACGATGAAGCATCTGCCTCCTTTGAGCAAACAAGACGTCCAGGTGACAAACACAAGCTAGTATGGTAGACACATGCGAAGACGGACATATATATTTTGTCATCATAACTCTCGCGGAGTACACTTGGGCGGGAGATCCCTTAGTCACGCGACTTGGACTGCGGGTCGATGCAAAGCCGTGGCTCTTGTTGTGATGAGCCCGCTGCCACCGCTGTAGATACGGTCTTTTCCTCGGGCAACCAAAGTGCCGTTTGCAACGCAAATCCTGTCCCCTCCCTCCTACTTTCTCTAATGCGTCTAAAAAAGTGGCCGCCTATTTGCTTGCAAGGCTTCGCGGCCAATGTAGTGAAAAGAGCTACCCTTGGCACGTAATACTAGTTTATTAAAGACGATGGTCTTTATTGGCCTACTTGAACGGGAAAGTTTTGGTCTGTCTGTCTGTCTGTCTGTCTGTCTGTCTGTCTGTCTGTCTGTCTGTCTGTCTCTTACTCGATTCAGCCAGCCGGCACATGCTGCGGAATAGTCTTATATACTCACAGCCAAATCTGAACGTCTAAGTTTGGTTTTAATGTTCATACTTGTCAACATTGTTGAACAAGAACAAGACATTACGCAAATGCAAAGGAGATAATCAATAGATGAGTAATATTTACAGTATTCGTTTATTTAAAAAATTACGAGTGCTTGGTTTTTGCGATATCAAATAAAATACTACATCAACTTCAGAAACCCGTCGCCTGCTGTTGCCCGCGCTACCTGGCGGAATTCGAAAACATCAAACGACAACAGCAATAGAAGGTTCCACTAGGCGTTCCACGTTCAGCTTGGAATGGTCGTGGAGTAGGGTAACGTGGTTTTATAACCGTTATAGTAAGCTGCTTCGATTCACGCGCGTGTCAGCCGTACGGCAGCGACTGTCGTCTTGCGTCGACATTTGCAAGGAATGGAGCAAATACGCGACCAATTTTTAGTCCCCTTCCTACCTCCCAAGCTCTTTCTCTCCCCGCTTCCTCCTCACATGATGAATGCAATGAAGATTTACTGAATTTAATTCAATGTACCTGATTTCGCATTGCTCGAGCTCTATCTTGGGAGATTTTCTTTTTACGGCGCTTGGAACAGTCCGAGCAAACAGCTTCTGTCGTAGTGTTTGCTTTTATTTCACCTCTGTTCAGCAACGTTTTCAAAGAGTTTTTATATGTTGCAGAAGCTAATCTATCCTGTCTTCTTACCTAACAGAATCCCGGAGCTCTCAGTTACTTGCTTTTATTTTTCTTCAAGTATGCCTGAGGCTTCTATTGCGCAGAATCAGGTGGAAGTGCATAAGCCGTGCCACAGATTATGCTACTAGTCTGGAATGATCTTGCTCATATATACTTCGTTATCAAGAATTCCGTCACCATTTCCTTGGCCAGGTGGTTGACTAGAGTGACAGACCGAGAGACAGATGGAGAGACACACCGAATTTTGTGGTTTAGGCAACCCGAGAACGACAATTGTCTTTAAAACGCCGAAAGACCAGCCACTCAGAGTCGTTACCCCCAACCAAGTGGTTCTGCTCATCGCTTTCTCTTCCTTCAGGCATTTCACTACGGAGAGGGCGCTGTAATAAGCACACTCAAAAAATCAGTGTCCTTACACTCGATCAAGAAAGATAACGAGCGAATCTGGGGTGCGTAATGTTAGAGCCGTCTCAGCAGGTATTTTTCACAGGGTTTGTTTTAGGATAGTCTCGGTAACACAACATTTGTGGCTGTTTTCTGTAATTGTCCTCCCTCCGTAGCTGGCTATGCTTCACTGCGGAACAGGGAATGTGAGAAAGCCTGCTTAGAAAAACTAAGCCTACACCGATATGTGTAATGTCTGCTTCGCCCCGTGCATTTATGCATTGCTCAGAAGATTACTTATCAGGGGCAATAAAAGCTGTTTTATGTGAAAATATGAAGCCCCTTGGACCTTTTATTTATTATGAAGTTTTTCTATACAGGTCACCGTTTTTTTTTGCGGCGGAAACACATGCTGCAGAGAGCGTGACACTATACCAGCCGAGACTGTCGTCAGTGCATCCCCTAGGACAGCTCTACTATGAAAATGCCCGCCAAAGAGCAGCTCTTCTGGGTAGCATACCTAACTGCGAGACCCCCTTTCTCTTGATTACAACAGTTATCACGCGGCATCATGTGCTGCGCTATTTTTTTCAGCAAGAGTTTTTTTAGCCTTGGAGTCAAGAACGCCGTACTGTAACACAAGCCGTAGCCTATGAACAACTTCTTCCTGACCATCATCAATTATTAAAAGCTTGTTTTCACTACCGGTGTTGTGAGAAGGTACCACCGCACACGCAATCGACAACGCCGTTGAATATATGAACGCCTTCGTTGAGTTATTCTGCCAAGCCTTTAGCTGAGGAAAGCATCATGGTGTTTGTGGTTCACCTCCACCCCCCTATATTACTTTGGCTCACCTCACACCGAACGAACGCAATACTAGACGCTATTACGCTTTATATACTCTGTAGTAACAGATCTTTGATATTTCACTTCTAGGCTTAATCCTTATCTCCTATTCTTCACTTTGTTTCTAATAGATTTTACGTATCTCTGTTTATTGTAAAATTTACGCTTGTGTTCTGTAACCCAGTCCTGTAATGCCTTCCAAAATTGAAGAAAAATGTTTGTCGGTAAATCTTTGTGCGCTGCTACGTTTAGCGCTACTACTTCACTTACAATGGGTTGGCCAATTCCAAATGCCCGATGTCTGAATTTCTTTTTTATATTTGTTTGTTGAAAATGCTGGCGAATTCACCAACGTTCGCTTTCACTGTTCCCTGGGACAATTCGTGCCTTTCTTCAGCGTGGTGTCGTTTTTTTTTATCGCGTGTACCATGTGACAGTGAGTGGCAGTGAGAGCTGCATTGTTTACTCTGGACCCAGTGACTTTCTATTTATTACCTTTAGAGTGCCTCGGCGGTGCTTCGTTTTGTATTTTGTGAATACTGTGCATAATGTGTGCGGTGTTTCAGCAGGGCCTCGCAGTTAGATATTCTCGTGAACGGAAATACCCCAACTGGACTTTCATTTTAAAACAGCTACTTTTATACGGACATTTGTGGCGAACTTTATAAGTGAAACACCATATGTATTTTTTTTTCATGTTTTTTCCCTCTGCTACCTATCCGGGGGTTTTTTTTTTTCATGCTGCTAACTACATTTTTTCTACTGCACTTCACAATTAGGACATTTTGCTACCTGTTTTGCTACCTATTTTGCTACATTTTGCTACCTGCTACATTGTGTTACCTGAGAGTCGGCAATCACATCCTTGATTGCCGACTCTCTTCTCACGTTCTATGTACCTGCTGCCCGAGCATATGGAATGAGGAAAATAGTTTTTTTACCCTGCAAAGTGGCTTTTTTTTAATAAAAAAAATTTAGCTTTTAGCCCCATTCATTTATTTTATATTGGCTTTAAACCTGCCATAGCCTTGCTGGAGCGGGTATTGTTCCCCACTTTATTTTTTTTTTTTATTCTTGGGGGATTGGGGGGGAACACGAAATTTTAAAAGGAATGAAAAGGTAAAGCTGTATTGTAAACCGACTGGCACGACTAAACGGAGCAAAAAAATTAGAACCTCAGCGTTTTGGGAACACAACCAGCCCTTCAATAGAGCGGGATCTCCAACAAACAACAACAGGCTAGTTGTCTGAATGCAAACTTAATTTCGATTTCATCAGGCATGTAATCTTTCGTTTTGTTTCTAAAGCCATGACCTCTAAGGCAACTGTCAAAACGCCATTAGATTTATTTTCCTGGTCGCTAGTAATTATGCCTACAGACTCAGGTTGTCGTGACCAGGAAGCATAAACGACAGCGCATCCAGGCAAATGGGCGGAACGAGCTGAAGTTGCACGACTGCCGTCGCCTCCTACGGGTGCGACAAAAACATGACATTGCGCACAATGCTTGTTGAAAAAGATGACGCCTCGCTTCTGCCGGGCCCATCATCGCCATTAAAAGCTTTCTCCATTGAAAGCACTCATCAGAATGGGTCTTGACAGCTCGTCCCTTTTTCCACATTTTTTGGTGGCGAAACCTGGGACCAAGGGACCTCCAGAGGTAAGCCACACCAAGCGGAGTTTAGCTTACCTTCGACCGCCTTGTCACTTGTGGTGAACGCGAACGAAGCCGACGTTACGGCGAACCCCATCGGGAAAGCTTCGGAACATCCCGACAAATACGAGATGCGCCTTCGCGGCAGCGTACCTGCCGGAATGATCGCACCTATCATCTCTATCGATGTCTGTAACGCTGGACTGGACCATAGAGGCCCTATACGACAGACGGGGGATCGTTCGGGAGCAGATGACAGATGTGATCCGGAAGGTTGAAGACTTTCTCCTCATAGAGCAGCCACCCATACGTGAGTTGACTCATCTGTTAAAAACATTGACTGACCAAAATGATTGCTTGATTCGGATAAATATAATATAGAAACTACCCTGGACATTGAGAACCTTAAATCGGAGATGTGTGACGCATTTGACTTTGAAGGCATGGTGAAGTTGGCACAGTTTAAACTAGAAATAAAGGTAACCGATGTCACAACAAACCGGCAAGTTCTCCTTACCCTAATTAAAAGACGAATTATATCGGATCTCACACAGAGCCGAAACAAGAAAAAGAATAATACAGAAAATACGGAACTGTGAAAGGAAGCAATATTCATGTTGCCGAACAACCCCAAGGCGCCCAGTGTAGACCAGAAATGAATTGACAAAACATACCGCCAATAGACAACAGCCGTCTTGATTCCTGCGCAGAAGACATCAAGCGCCACCCGACGTACATTGACTGCTCAAGTGAAACACAACTGATCGGGACTTAAATGAGACATGCGCGGCCAGAAAGTAACGTTGACGAATTGACCGCTGGTAATCTGATATCCAACGCCACAAAAGCTACCCGTCCTTTTAAGAGAACCATACGGAAGAAAAGCAAACGCAAGACCGTTTTGCCATGTAAGGAAAGAGATTCACGACGCTAGCGGCACCAGAGGATGCGGATGGTCAGGATGAAGAGGATGTACCGAGTCGCGGACAGGTCAAAGCAAAAGAGAAGACAAAGAGAAATGGTACCTTTGATACCAAAGAAGTCCTCGAGGTGTTTCAAGCAGGTACGGAGGAGGCAAAATTCTGTGAGGTACACAACCACTGTTGACTGGCGAACGAAGACCTGTGATCCCAAAACCAGCATTGGAAGGATCAGATTGCGTACTCGTTTTTACAGAACTAGTTCAATGGCGATTCATCAAATGCCTACGCTGTGGCACGCTAAGAATCATCGTTATCATCGGTGGAAGCCGAAGCGGCGAGGCACTAGAAACTGCTTGCTTCAACGGACATGACCTATTGTTGCCTGCCAGCTGGACTGCTTTTCCGCCACGGCCTGTAACACGCAGCGAAACTTGTAGCCATTTTCGCGCAAGGGAGGATGTTGAAAGAGATGACGCATCGCCTCCCATGCCCATCATCACCACCATAAGCTTGTTCCGTTAAAAGCCCCATCAGACTGGTCTTGGCGGCTCGTGCCTTTTTCCACAACGCTATGTTTGCCTAATTTTTGCCTGATTTCAATTCAGTGCAGTTCTCCTAAGAAACTTCGGCATTCAAGAATTAACAGCACGCGACAATCGCATTGGCTAACCCTGAGAAACTATATTAACTAATACGATGATCTAATACTTCATAACCACTTCTTTAGGAGTATATAAAACAAGTTTTCATTTATTTCGCGACATTGCATTTAGACTTGTTCTTTTTATCGTATATCTTTGGCCAGGCTCTGAATGTAAATTTTCAGTTGACGGGCAGCAGAGTGCAACGTGTTTGATCACCCGTCGCCCAGTGGAAAAGCACTCCTTCTGTTCAGTTTGATTTGGTACTATTCTAATGAGACCAGTTTTATATGACCGATTTTGTTAGACAGTTTTCACGATCTTGACGGCGAACTTGTCTGCACTCCTTCGCGAAACCAGTGAAGGAGAAAAGCTACAGCAATCCCAGAACTCATCACGCGAGGGTTTCTGCATCGTGTGCTCAATTGACGTAGAAAAGACATTGCTCGACTCCCTGTGGACAGCAAAGCGACCAACTGGGTCACCCCGTCACCCCGTTCTCATTCAAACCAAATTGTACGACGAGCGGGGAAACACCAGAGCTTTAGGTGTGTTCATTGTCGTACTGTCTCCCCATTTATTTTAGCAAACCAGCTTTCAATGGTTTAATGGAGGTACTGCTTAATTCACATATAATCTACACCGCCATTTACGACCTATTAGATTGTGCAACAACTATCGGTCTACGCTGGAAAATGATGCAGAAACTTTTGAGTGTGAATTGTCATATACTAAGTAAGTATTCTTTCCAGGGCTTAATCTCCGTACATGCAGCTCTTCTTACGTTTTTCTTGGCAGCACTACGCTATACCACTTTAATAAAGCTCATTTTATTGAAAAAAAACCTTTGCACAAATAAGACACTCGTACTTCTCATTACATAACGGGCCAGGCCCATGTGTGCCAATGGAACGCACCGGGTCTGGGGTTGCGGACGGATGGGCAGACGGATAAAATTCTGAGCGGAGTTGCCGAAGACTGCGTGCGCATTAAATGAGGCTTGAAGTATTGCTGCAGACGACTGTAATAACAGTGTATCGATCGAGTATAGAATTTTCAAGCTATTCAAAGGTGATCGATTGAAGTCCCGCAAACCATATGGTCCTGTGATTGGTCCTCCAGCTCAGGCGCCATTTTTCTAGTGTAGTAACTCATTTCCCAAAACGTAAGCTACGAGGGCTGCTACGCAGCTTCTATACTTTCAATGCGCCGTCACCGTGGTGAGGACCGCATGGCCATCAAGCGCGAATCTGCCTCTCCCAACACGAAATCCTCCCCACTTTTGTTTTTCTTTCATCAGTGTTTGCCCATCAGGGATCAGGTCTCATTTCGGGTGAACGTGCAGCATGGACACGGCGGCAGCACTGCAGTTAGGTGCGCCCCAAGCGACCAGCAGCATCTCGGCTTTCGCGTTCTAATTAATTCTGGTCAGCCGTGGGCTCTCGGCGACACGGGCAGCGGCAGCAGGAGCGGCGAAAATCAAAATAAACTGGAAAGTACTTTGCCACGCCGACAGAAAGCGAGGCGAGAGTTCGATCGGCGTCAGTGAGGTGAACAAACTTTACGAAAGGAGAGATGATCGGCATGGACTATTCAGATGACTGTTAATTCGATGCTGCAAAAATATTTGCAAGACCCTAAGTTTCAGGCTGTGCCTTAGTGCGGTTTCTCACGAGTAACCTCTCTTGCTAGCGTATAAAGGTTGTCGACCATGCTCGACGGTGCGCTATGCCTGGGGCATGAGTTCAATTAATTATGTTTCGTCAAGGACCGACCATCAAGGTCCCAGCGGCTTATGCGTTTTGTTTCCCTTGCTCACTATCGGCACTCATTTCCGGTGCCACATCTCCCATCAAAGGGAGCACACGCTCGGGTACGCGAAATTTCCGTTTCCTTTGCAAGGCACACGATTATCTCCTCGATTTCTGGCCATGTTCGGAACGCGTGATAAAATATGAGTAGGACACTCTATGCTGGTGCTTCTAAGAACCATTGTCGTGGTCTTCGGAGTCATTTATGAGCACCTGATAGAAAGTGAGGAGGAGGGTGACAAGAGGATTGTAGTTTCCCGTTGGAGACAATACCTGAGCATGTTCTTATGCGATTAGAGCACAAAAGCGCTTGTTCTAACTGCGTTCGCCGACAAGTCTTATCGCAATGTCGATTACAGCCTAAACACTCGACATCAGGCTCACTGCATCTTATAGTGGAATCACCATCGATGCTGTTGCGACACTGCTTCCGCAGAAGTAGAAGGTAATCATACGGTGGGCGAGATTTCTGGTGCATCGCTTTTTAAAACGAAGCTTTCTATGCTTCATTGATGGCGACCGCCTCGTCACAAAAACGCACTGCAGGTAAGCCAAGTTTACACAATGTGTTTCACAAAACGATTCTGACGATAAACGAAGACACATCAAGCGCCTCAAGACAAAATAAACGCTTTTGGTGGTTGGAACCGAGCCTGGGTCCCTCCCGTCATTAAACGGACTTCTATCCGATTGCACCATTACGACATGGTCGAAGCAGTTTGGATTTAAAGCGAAGGCCTCTTGGTCTCACGGATGGCTACCATCCTGTCACCAAACCTCTGTGGACTTCGATAACCCCAACGGCAGCAAGCGAATTCCTCCCAACAATGCTCTGCATTTCAACCACAGTTGTCGTTCCATAAAAGCTCATTATCGTTTTGTTGAATTTATTTTTTGGACGCTCACGCTAAGAAAAGCGTCGCATCCAGAACAAAAACAATTAAAGTTCTACAGTTGCAATTTACCCACTAAAAAAAGTATACCGAAAATCTAATTTTGTTCACAATTTTGGTTCGTACGTGTTGTATATGTAATCCTCCTGTCTGCTTGGCCGTCAAAGGTATTTTAATCTCCTGTCAGTTGCAGGAATCGCTTTCACGTTTACCATTTATTTATAATAATCATATCCTCGTGCTTTAGGAACAAGTACAATTTTCTCATGGATATCCGGGTTGGATACGACCAATTTATCGGAACAAGGGTTGAATCGTTTCTTTGCGTTTTCGCTGTCACAAAACATGCATATACCTTGCGAATACTTCCCTACAAATATATTTGTTCTCAAACAACCCTATCTAAATTCAAGCAGTAGGTGCAACCGCCGCCCATGGCCTAATCCTGATACTAAACGAACGTTAATACAGTGTTCGACCACCCGTACGCCTTACGTTATATCATTAGACACTGCAGGATAAAGGGCATGCTGACCCAAACTTTACTGTCCCCGAATTACAAGCCGGGTTTTTTTTGTAGTTGGAATCAAAGTTTTAAACAAAGAAAGGACATTCTTTCTACACCTCCTGATAGCAAAAGAGGAGCGAACACTAGCAGGGAAAGGAGAGCGCCGGTAAGTTCTTTTACATGACAACTAGAGAAACTTGGCAGCTACAATTTATGGGGAACGATTTTTGGCTTCGGTGGTATAAAAATCTCTCTTCCATAAAGAAGCGAATTCGCCTAGGTCAGCTTTGCTGTGCTGTCTCGAGGCCATCCGCAGCGTCTCCGGGTATACAATCGACTACAGATACTTTCGTCATTGCTACAGGGGCAACGCCACAAAACCTTGACGAGAACGTTCGCAAGGAAAATGGGAGAGCGGGATCGTGAAAGGCGAAGTGTACAATACGGATGCTGTGACAATTCGCTACGGCAATTAGGGAATCGATTGCTGTGGCTCATTAATTAATATCGGAAGGGGCATAATACCATTAAGGAGGTTCGCGAGCCCCGGCAGGAATTGACTGCGATGGGGAAGTGGTGGTGGCAAACCATCAGGTCATTTGCGGGTCATTGCGATTACCTCACTATCAACTAAAAACAAAAGCGATGCGGACGTCATTTTTGTCGATGCACTCCTTCAGTGCCATCAAGTAAGCGCTAGATTGGGTTTCCGCATTGGTAGACAATTCAGGGATTTTCAGCGGCTCTTTTCCTTTCGTTTTAAGCACCTTGCTGAGAAAAACGCTGACGAAAAATCGTACACCGGCCTCGTTTTCTTGGCTTAATCTTGACGGGACTCTTGATGTAAAAACACGTCTTGTAAAACGGATGTCAAAGGAATAGTGGCGCCATGCATTGCGTTACTCAGACGCAAGCCCAGGAGAGTAAACTGAGTAAACAACCACGCGTTATCCTGCGTACGTTCTTCGTAATGAAAAGAAATATTGCCGCGAACCATGTATGGGTTTGTTTATTAATCGTTATTAGGCAATTGATTTTTTTTTTGTTACCGCACGTTCATTACGATGTAGGCTAAGCGTGTAGCTCTCTGGAACGCTTCCTACATTATAATAGGCAAGTACAAGGGAAGAACAAGGAATGCTGCATACGGAAGGTGAAAAAGAATGAACAAGGGTAAGCCGACGGCAGCAAAAAAGTGGGCCATAATCTGGTAAGCGGACGCCCATTCGTACTGCCCTGCTTTAGCTGCTTTTTTTAGCGGAAGCAGCGATAACGTCCTTACGGAGATCAGGGAAGCAATTTATTCTCATTAGGGCAGCTCTCAGCGACTCCGTTGCAGGCTCTGTCGTTGGTCGCTGCATCATCTTTTAACATTAGCATCGCGGAGCTAACCAGGGCAAAAATGAACCTACCCAGGAAACAAGATTAATCCAGCACTGCGGTGATGTGTCCCTTTCCTGAGGACGCATTCTGAGACTCCGACGAGAAAACAACGTTCTTGTCTATGCACGCAAGTGCGTTTAATCCATCAGGCTTCAATCCCAGCAGGAACGGTATAAGCGGCACAGTTTGATTTAGGAAGTTCAGTGAAGTGATGTATGCTGTCTAAGAAGTCACAGTAAGTCTTCTTCAACACAGCGCTCCAGAGATATTAATTGAAGTGACCAAGGACGCAAATTCGGCGAATGGCGAAGCCCAAATTCTGTTTAGCTTAAGAAAGTGCATGTGCGCAGGGACAAAACGTAAGGCGTGAATGACATTTTTCATGGCACAATGACCCTGCGTAGAGCCCCTATTTCATTTAAATTGAATGCTCGGGCCCCTAATTGGTAGAATTCGCTCATTATACCAATTCCATTAGTCGATCTGGAGCACTGGGGCGAAGACGCCCTAAAGGGACTTCTCAGAGTGTACTGGCTAAATATACATAAGAAAGTCAGAAGCTAACCGGAATCGACTTTATAGCTTAGATAATTACGAGTTTAAGAACTACGAGTCTTAGGGTGCCATTCCAGAAGGCCTGATATTGGGCGGAACTCAGGAGACACGAGCTCTAGCGACGCCCACGTAACGTGATGATAATATTTTGAAGGGGAGGTAAAGCGCTTTAAGAATGCTATTCATACAATTGGCTGATTACTGAGGTGACGTAACCGATCCAGGGATGGGCGCTCCAAGGAGGCGCGAATAGGGCGTGCCGCATATTTCCGTGCTTTCTCTCGCTCCACTACTGTACTGGTGGCTACTGGGGGCAAGCAAATCCGGCTACTTCACGTTATTGCGCTTTTATTTTATTAACGTGTATTTTACTAATATTTCTTTATTTTTTTTCAGGCGTGCATATAAGCTTTTTGTCGGAAATTTGTCGTCCTAAAAAGCAGTTTCTGGCTACTGGGGGCAAGCAAATCCGGCTACTTCACGTTATTGCGCTTTTATTTTATTAACGTGTATTTTACTAATATTTCTTTATTTTTTTTCAGGCGTGCATATAAGCTTTTTGTCGGAAATTTGTCGTCCTAAAAAGCAGTTTCTGCCTACTTCTGCTGTCGGTGGCCGACTCTGCAATCATGTGGTGACTTAGGCCCCAGGTGGTCAAAATTATTCCGGAGCTCTGCACTACGGCGCGCCTCATCACCTGCGTTGCGTCGGCGCGTTAAACACTGTAATCAATCAATCAATCAATCAATCAATCAATCAATCAATCAATCAATCAATCAATCAATCAATCAATCAATCAATGATGAAGACAACTCAGAACAAACATACATCCTTTGCAGTGCTCAATCAGCTCTACCATCGTAGAAAGAGCTAATACTGCAATTTTACGCAGCATAATCATTGAAAAGATTACGACTATCACCCACGGATCGCAACTAGCGTGGTGTTGCGCTACTTGCATAACGGCGTACTCCGCGAGGAGTTCTTTGAATTTATCTCTTTGAAAAAGCCATCTGGCTAGCATTCTCAGTCAATAAACCAAAGTGTCCACGAGCCAACCATTACAGGTAAAGATCTGTGGCGCACTGTTCTCGCCATCTTACAAGGGCATGAACGGAATTTAAATAACTATGACGGAGTTGGGAGAGATGGTTGTAGCGCTATCTCTCTGAAATGAAGGGCGCAGTAGCAGAGATTTAAAGTAGTGCGCCGCATGCTCTAAGATGCTCATGCTACAATTACGCGCTTCATTGATCAATTTTGAGGTCAATTGAAGTGTAAGATATACGGAGTGATATGGGCGTGATAAAGGATGTAAGTGCATCCTTCACAGCTTCGTCTAAAACGAATGCATTTATCAAACGGACGTTTGGAGGGCAACTCACAGAATTCTGCGAAACGAGATTGTTCGAACGCCATGAAGGTGTTGAGCCGTTCCGCTGCTTTATCCCGAGGACTGTCAAAACGTTCCATGACATTGTCCATTGGAGGGAACGCCAGAGTGCTTCCAGAGGTGCGACACTACTCACGATATCTGATAGCCACTTGTTATTCCTTTGGTGGTCCTAAATGATCATTTGGCTCACGCGTATCCCCTCAGCAGTGTGTTTCAAAAGCCATCAATAGACATTAATATGGCTCAAGACGCTGTGCAGAACATTACTGCGGAAAAAGCGACGTTTGAGAGAAAGCTGATTTTCTTATATTTTTAACGAGGCCACTGCACTCGCTCAGGAGATCGGGACAAAACTTCGCCTGCAGCATGCACGGAGAAAACAGGCTTGCTACCAAAATATTTCCACGACTGACGTCACCACTTAATTAGGCCAAACTGTTTACGTGCCTCTGTTGGACAATGTGATTGTGGACATCATCCACAGAATTCCATCTGAGGCACTGGACGTATTCCAGAGCTTTTCTTTGCTGCCTACTACTTTATTACTTGATAGTTGCACTTACGGAGCTAGCCTGATTTGCAGCAGCCTTGCAATGAAGTGCGGCTTAATTACTCGCATACCATGGAATAATCATGAACAGGCTTTCCACGTTGACTACGACGTGTGGTTAGCGAAGTGGTGCCGAGAAAAGGAATGTGGTGCGTGAATTCCGTCGACAGCCATTGAGGGCTTTGGCGCTTGCGACCAGGGCCTTTTTTCAACAATTTCCACGCTGCTACAGATCCTGGTGACGATGCCGATCATTGTTACGACAGCAGGAATGTGCTTTTTAACTCTTCGCAGAATAAGACGTGTATTCAGTCTACCATGTGCGAAGATAGATTGTTAGAACTTGCTTCACTCTCCACTCACCGGCAAAATTTCGGCTACCTAATTAATGTACTTGAGCATTTTGCTTATGGGGAGAACCGCCGATTTCTCCTACTACTGTTATCCGTCTATAATAAAAAAATAAATATTTGTAGTTTTACTCCTGTTATCTTTGTAATCCGTCTATAAGGAAAAAACGAATGGCCGTAGATTCACTTTCTTTGTCGAGTGCGTTTGTTCATACCTCCTTTCTTATCATTCTGATCAATCATTTGTTTGTTTAGAAGCTGAGAAATTTATTTGAATGTTTATTTAGGCACAGTACACACCTTCATTGTGTGCTGCCTGGTGCTTGATCGATTCCATGTTTGCCTGGAAGCATGTCATATACCTTGCGGGAATTTTTGTTTTCGCTTTTTTGGCGTCGTGGTTCCGTCGGCGACGCTCCTTTTGATCTAAACAAATTATCAATACAATGTATACTGACTGTTTTTGCTTTCTGCATGACATTTCGATCGGATACATAGCATATATACAGCAAATTCTTTTTTATTCAATGTGGGTCCGATGATTGTACTTTCAGCTCGGACGAGAACTAAATGCCAGAAATCACGACGGCCGTCCTGGGATTTGTCTTGCAAAAGTATTAGGCCACTGCGACACGAACTAACCATTCACACGTGCACACTGCGTACTTCTTTTCCCAAGTCTCTTCCCCATAAATATAGCTCAGCGTTTACTCGAAACCATCATAGTGCCGCAAGGTTTGTTGTATTCTACGCCTTTACAATAAGCATGCTTGGGGTACACAGGTTTAGTACACACACCAGCAGGAAAGAAATTGAGTAACTGAGTGAATTTTTCCGGGGGCAACTTTCGTATCGCTCTGCGCCTTCTCGTTCTCTGCTATGCAACTCAGTGAGCCCCTTCCTGCCGCCCCCCCTTGATGCCACCTTGGGTCCACCCCTGCTCACAAACAATACGCACCTACGATATCTGGGTTATTTGAAAAGCGTCAAGTCATTTCTGGGGCGTGTAAATGTGGACAAAATGCGTAAATTGCACTGTCTTAGAAGCCATCGATTCCCGCGTACTTCCATGCACAAAGGGCCATTGACACCCAAGTTGTTACTTCACAGTAACGACACTGGCAACCAGAAATCTGCTAGCTGCGTATTCTCTTCTTCAATAGGTGAGTAAACACAAGAGTACGAAAATGCTCACATTTCCAACTGGCAGCCATCACGCAATAATGGGCGCAACAACTCAAGCTTTAGCCAGACTTGTCCCTGCTGTTGCAGCTCTGCTGGTGTTGATGTGTAATGATAGACGGTCTACATCAAGAATGTTTACCTCAGCATTGGGCATGGTCTTCGTCCCTGCTCGTCTGCAGTTAGCACCATAGCGATTGCATCTTTATAGACCGTCTTTATAGACATACAGACCCGAAGGTATTTTCGGCACGCCGTGTGCTTATGCGTGTGGACGTATCCATGTGTAACCCAAAACGGAGGTGCTGCTGTCTGTATCGACGGCCGGTATTTCTGGGGTTGTAAATTGAATGCGGGACTCACAACCAGAGCGCGTTGAAAGTGCGCACCCTGGAGAGAATAAAATGTCGCTGGCCGCGCATCTGTTACTGTGTAACCATACATGACACGGTCTAGCATGATCTGGAAAACGTCGGGCTGGCGGGCTTTTAAGAAGCAAGAAAATAAACGTGCCCTGGAAACCACGGAGTAAACACTCATTCCTCGTTTTTCCTCAACAATGCAATCTGCAAGTAGCCCATTTTTCCGAAAATGTATGAATGCTCATCGTGTGGAGTGTAAAAACACAGTGTTACTAAAGGCTGGAAAATTCGCCGTGGAGGGCCTCGGTGTCTTCTTCAGAGAAGCACGACAGTCATGTATCCATGGCTCTTTGTGTATTCCAACGCGAAGCAGCGAAAATGCCCGTAAAGCAAGTTTGTGGATCACCCGCATATGATTGCACTTCCTCTCGCGATGCGCGATAACGCAAACGCGATAGCGCAAGTTTAGCGTTCTTGTGGTTGCAGGGCTTTTCCTTCGCCCAGCATGAAAGGACCGGAAACGGAAGTGTGTAACCTAGCTGTGGTGAAAAGAACCAGAGAGCTGTAGGTATGTAGGTCTGGTCCAGAGACGTAAATAAAAGGCTGAAGTGGAGGCAAAACACAAATAAAAACGGTGAGAACAAAAGGCAATTTCCAACACACATGTACCCCTGAGTTTGTTACCTGGATGCGTCTAGCCGTATACGTGATGCCTACCAATTCACGTACTCCAGTAAGTAAATAGCAGAAGCTTAATAGCGTCACGTCCCCAAAAAACGCAGACTTACTTCTCTTTTTTTTTACGTTTTGCTCATTTGCCTATATTTGTTGTACTGCCTAAGCACCTCAGTTGGCGTATAATCTGCCCTACAAGACTTATCCGATTTTGTGACGAAGTCGGAGGGTTGTTAGTCTAGCCTTAGCCTAGCCTCACGCGGGTCATGTGCAGACGTTCCACTTTCTTCTGCTTGGCCAGCAAGCCTAACACTTTTTTCTTCTTCTCATGCAGGTCGTTTCCGCGGTGCACCCGCGCTCAGGTGAGGATGCCAGCTGCATAAAATGAGTCTAGTTCTCCCTCTTAGCAATTAGTAGAAGTAACGCGGCCGTGGAGAGTGGCGGTCCCGGCGGACGTGACGCGGACAAAAAGCAGCTACGGCGGGCGTTTCGCGGAAAGCACGTAAAAAAGGAGAAAGGGAGAAAATGGATTCAATATAGCACGAGAGCTCCGTCATTGAGCACGCTGTGAAGAAAAGAAAAAACTTGGACTCACGTTCCCGACGTGAACCCTCTGTATACCTCCCGCAAGGTCACAGAAGTACCCTCATAAGTACCCAAAGATTAGTTTTGTTACGGAAGATTTTTCTGGGTATTTTTAAGGAGGGCTTTTCCTATTAAGGAGGGCTTTTCCAGCCTATTTCCTGTCTTCACTTTTAACATCAATATTTATTCTGCCTACTTCAGCACCTGGCGTTGTCAAGAATAGGTTCATTATTTTCTTCTTCTGATTTTGACCACTTAAGGTTTCTGTGATCTGCGTTCCGGGTTCTGCACCTCGAACAACAAGACGACGTAGGTAAGAATATGTGCGAATGAATATACATTTTGATGCTTCGTGCGAAGGTGTCATCGACTCTTTTTCCCGTTCAAGCATTCCGGGCTGCTTGCTCAGGCCCGGAACGCCCACCATACAGCTATCAATAAAGTGCACGTGCACACACAATTACGCACGCACTCCCTCGTGCATTCACGCACACGTAAACCCGCACGAGTGCGTGTTAAATCATAATGCTCTCACCATGTCGCAACATCCAAAACTTCAATATTTTCAAATTATCGACGGGACCTTAGTGATGACTGTATTGAACTAAAGAAGCGCCACAAGCAACTCAGTAGGCGCTTTATGCCTTGTCTCGCAGACAACGAATGATGCTAGCTCCGCAGATGAGTATTTCCCGCTTATTCTTGGTGGGGCCTCTTGTCTCCTTGTCTCGCAGACAACGAATGATGCTAGCTCCGCAGATGAGTATTTCCCGCTTATTCTTGGTGGGGCTGGGGTTTCGTTGGACCAGTGCCTCTCATTCGTGCTGCCGGTTATGATTTACCAGTGACCCCCTCAAGCTTTTAGGTTCATCCACCCTCCCCGCTGGCGTCCCGCTACACTTCCTATTCTCGGCGTATTGTCGCCTCGTAATCGAGGTCTAGACTCATCACTTTGATAAGACTATTCGAATCCTCCTCAATGTGTGACCAAGCTGTTTCAGTGTTCCTTGGTACTCTTTGCGTTAAGTCACCGCGGCACCTAGCTTCATTTCAAAGAAGAAGACTATTTTTCAGCAGACAGTATGGCAAAGCCTGCTGAAGGGGCAGGAGCTAAACGCATTGAGGGCCTGACGAAAGCTCCTGATCTTATGCGCTTCACAACAGAGGACATGTTTAAAATAAATATGCATGCTTAGCAATAACATACAGTAATACAGAGGGAAAGGAAAAAGTAAATAAAAATACAAACATCGCACATTTGCAGCAAGGAGAATCACTAGTTGTACAGTATACAGAAACAACTTTTTTTGTGTGAAATGGATGTTACTAGCGAAAACCATACATTTCCTCCAGAACATTTGCGCTGTTAACATGATTGCTGTAGAACAGCGCTGTGGTATTGTTATATGTTATTGTTATACGCCACCCGAGAATTAATTCTAGGGGGCCCCGCAGCACCTTAGTGGCGACATTAATTGATTGTAGGGTTTAATGCGCCGACGCAACGCAGGCGATGAGGCGCGCCGTAGTGGAGGGCTCCGGGTTAATTTTGACCACCTGGGGATCTTTAACTTGCGCCGAAATCTCGTGCACATGGGCGTTTTTGCTTTTCGACTCCACCAGAAAAGAGGCCGCCGTGGTCAGTGACAACGTACTTTCGAAGCTAAAAGCAACTCCGCCATTAACAACCATTCTAGTTAGCGGCTGCTGCGCCGAATAGCCAACAGCGAGTGCAAGCGCTATAGTGGCGCTCACAGCGGAACGCCCCGCAAAAGGGGTGAGTAGCCCGAGTGCACTCGCGAGTGGGGCGCGGGGCTCACTCCGCGTGAGGCTCGCACTCACTCGTACTCAGCAGTCACTCGTACTCGCCAGTACAAAACGATGGCCAGGCTCACTCACCCTAACGCATGAGTGGTGAGGAAAGGCGGGATCGGAGTGCACTCGTGACTGAGCCTGCCGGACTATTGTCCCTTGGTCCCGGGTTTCGGCGCCATTGTGCCATTACGTTTAAATTTTGTTTTAAGTTTGTTACCATCACTTTTATTGCGCACACTGCCAACCAGGTGGCTGGGCCCTCTGTAAGGCCACATCCGCCCTTAGCCTCAGCCTCCCCAAGGTTTCGCCAAGAAACAAAAATCGAATCAAATCAAAATGTAGAAAAAGGGACTAGCCGCCAAGACCTCGTTCTGTGGAGGGATTTATTAGAACGTGCTTATAATGATGATGATGGGCATAAGGGAGGCAATACATCATCGTTTTCAACAAGCGGTACTGCAGCGTGCGAGCGCGAAATGGATTCTGCATCACGGTTGACGATATAGTCTATTTAAATTAAGGGTCGCGAGCGCATATGTGCTCCAACTACCGTTAATTTTCTCACATCGAAATATGCATCCTTTTGATCGGACGAACACTAGAGTTCGAGTTAACCGAAACTTGTAATCACGCTATTTGCAGTTTTAAGGAGCTGCGACTGCAGTTATAACCGCCCAACGCAATGGTCTCTCTCGGTGCTGACTCTACTTGGCTACTTTTTCCGCAGTATAAGTGCACTTGCTGTGGTGCACCCTTTACAGGCAGATGTCGGGGATGGGCCTGATATTGAAACAGCAGAACCGTTGGCCCTAAATGCTAACACTGCATGTGTACTTCAACGGCCAAGCAAGAAAGCGATCATAGTGAATAAAAAAATGAAAGTTCAACAAAATTTGAAAAACAGGCAACCACATTCTCACTGCTGGCAAACCCAAACGTACATTATAGTCCAGGAGAATGAACTAGAAACAGAAAAGGAGGCGCCCGCGGATTCTTATGCATGGCCTCTCCGGGAGCTCTTTCGAAACGTTGATTCCCCAGGGCCGGTGCTGCTGACCTTTGGCTGCCTCTGAGGATAGATGTAGGGAAGCCTCGACCTTTTTTGCGTGTGTGCGTGTGCGGGCTCAAATGAAATCCAATCTAATCTGTTTATTTTCCACAAGTCAATTGTTTATCGGGCCAAAGCCTCATTCGTAGCTTTACCAAGCCCAGGGAACCGGTACACCACACAACGGTATGCAATCCGTTTGCATGTTACACCGGGTTACCCTCTCGAAGACCCTGTTTTAACTTTATTTACTGTTTCTTTTGTACAGTCGAATTCTGTACATGGAAAATCGTGCCGTGGCTTTTATACTTCACCCAGAAGTTGTAATGAAAGATGTTTTGATTTTTGGTGCTGTTAATAATGATATGTATTACGGATCACCGCTCCTCTCTTGGTACTTGGTTCCATCACACCGTTCGCGGGATTTGTCTGACCGACTATTTTCACAGAAGCAATCTCTGCACCCCCAAAGCTCCATCTCTTCTCGAATTGTTTTCTTTGGAATCTGCCTTCATTTCATCTCTATCCATTTTTAGCCGCTTTGACATTATCATTAACAGTGTTTTGATTTTTATTTGAGGAGAAAAATGAACGCGCTTACCCTTCTTTAGGTCTTTATTTTCTTTCTTTACTTGAAACATTTTTTACGAAGGTTACATCTAGAGCTTAACAAAACTTGTTGCTGAGCTAGTTGATACATACTTAAAGACAGAAGAAAATGTGGCGCAAACTGGACGTGGACGAATAAAACAAGAAATAGCAGATACAGGCGTCATCTAGGGGCGGTCGAGGTGGCTTTCGCAGAGAAGGGACATTCACGTCGTTCTGCTAGGCCATGGAACCTTGCTGCAGTGTTCGTTTTTCTGCACCTGCTTTGAAGGGACCGTAAAGACATCATGAAACTTCGCTCCAACGGATAGATTGATGGTTGTAATGGCATTCATGCCAGTTTGTACGTGAATTTCGATCAAAGTAGTTGCATGTTCACGAAAACAAAATCAAAAGCGGCGACTCAAGATCAACTTTGCCGCACTTGTGTTGTGACGCGTTTTGTCTTACTTGGCTGGGGCCGATGGAATTGAGGGATTGGTGAAATAGGTTTTGCGGGTTTGCATACATCGCTCAGAGTATCTTGAACAACAAGTAACGCTACTGCAGAGCAATAAGACTATATACAAACTGCTACGATGAAAAGAACGTAACAAATTTCAGCATAATTTGGAGGTGGACATATGAGTGGGTTTACGAAATGATGTGACGCTGCTCCATCTTTTCACTGCTCCCGTAACAGCGTGTCGCCTTTGCAGGCGACCGCATTTCAAACAAATCGATGTCTTTGATTTCCAACCACGTATGGAGGGTTCAGCTAAACTCAAGCCACTTTCATCACGCCGTTACGCGGCATCGATTTACTGCGAGATGATACAGCCTGCTTTCGCGGGTTTGATTCGCGGCCGCGGCGGCCGCTTTTCTGAATGAGGCGGAGAGCAAAAACGCCCGTGTGTGCGAGATTTCGGCGCACGCTAGAGATCCACAGGTGGTCAAAATTAATCCGGAGCCCTCCACTAGGGTGCGCCTCATCGCCTGCATTGCGTCGGCGCGTTAAACCCCCACAATCAATCAATCAAACAGCCTGCTGCGTCCCGTTCGCAGGAGTTCCAGCTCCTTTTCGATGCGCTGGTTCAGTCACGTGATTGAGTGGTATGTTCTCAGGGTTGAACCTGGCGGTATCCAAACAAAATAAAAAAATGCATCTATTTGTATCTTTTTGCCTGTCCAGGGCGACGGCGGTTTGTTTGTTACACGACGGTTCCGGACGGTTGAAGGTGTAAAGTCTCAAATTGATACGATTTTTAGCCTGCACAGGGCCTCACAGCGCAAGCAACGTAAAAGTGTGCAAGATACGGCACAAAAACATCACCCTGTACACTGCGTACGCAAGTATCAGTCATCAAAACAGTCGTTAAGAACTATGTTAGTAAAACGCATGTGAATTAGTATCCTATGTAGTATCAGTGTAGTAGTATCAGTGTGAAATCAGTCGCTTGATGTCACAGCAGGGATGTGTATGTCTCACTAACTAAACTTGACGTGTCCCACATAAGTCAGTGAGAACCATTTGCCCTCCATGGCACTCGTCAGCAGAATATCAAATCAAATGCAAAGTAATGTATATAAGTGTTCATTTGTATAGTGTCCTCTTCAGTCGTAGTATATTTAATTGTCCACACCCAAAAATTGTTGGTTCAGTGCTCTCTCGCCATTGAAGGCGTGCACTACTTCTTGTTCGTCTTCTTGTTCTTCGGGAGTCAACTGGTGGTCGTACCTGCAGATGCATCCAATTATTCATGATCATCATCACGTAAAACTTGCCAGGCCATCTCCTTCTGCTCAGCGTTGCGCACGGAGGTCATTGTAGCAAGATCACGTCGAACCACAGCCGGTCGCGAATGCGGTAGCTGTGCCCGATCTCGATATCCAGGAATTCTTCGTGAAAGCGGACGTTTGGTCCGCCCAGAGATCGACGGACCAGACGCTGAAAATTCACCATGACTCGGTAGGCGGGGTAGTTTGGTAGACGACGCTGTTTGCACAAATGCACACCTGCAGGCGCCCGTTCGGGGTCCCCGGCTCGTCGTCGCCGATTAAATTCTCGCCTCGCAGCGCGGCGCGCTTCCTGGTAAGCCGCCTCTCCTTGGGTGTCCAGGTCTTCTTCGGTCGCCCCATCCACCATGTGCGAGGCAGAACATCGGGGAACGTTCGGCCGACGGCGCCAAGGTCACAAGCAAGAGGCGTTTCCTTGTTGAAGGGACTTGTTTGAAAGCGAAGCTGCACGTAAAAACCGCAAGGAAGAAGAAGAAGAAGCCCGCACAGCTAAGCAGGCCGATCCGCTCGCAATTTAAACAGAGAGATCCGCTTGGCAGCGGTACCAACTAGGGAAGTTCCGGCATTATTAGCGTGGCATCTGACGTCAGGAGCGGACGACAGGTGGCACGCGTTTCTGTTCATTTATGTCGCAACGAAGTCTCCCTTGTGATTATATGTTCTTTGTTCATTGAAATGCTTAGGATTATAATTTGAAGTTTTGTGTAGAGGCCGCATTAACCCTCCTTACGACCAATCCTAGGCAAGTTCCCCCCTTCGATGCGTGCAATGTTACAGGGAACAACACGAGAAGCACGCTCACGTGCACTCGGCATTTTCTGGGTGTTTTTTAGATGCGGAGCGTCTTATGCTCAGGGGTATGTCCCGCGGCGTCGGCGGTGGTCCGGCGTCCGCACACCACCTGCGCATGCGCCACCGTCGTTATCTTCCCACAGGGGAACCGGTGAAGACGAAGATGGAGAAGACAATCTTACGCTCGGGGGTATGTGCCGCGGCGTCGGCGGTGGTCCGGCGTCCGCACACCACCTGCGCATGCGCCACCGTCGTCATCTTCCCATAGGGAAATCGCTGAAGGCGAAGAAGGAGAACAAGACAAAGCTGCGAAGAGGAGGGCGTGTACGTTGCTGTCGCCCCGTCCGCAGCACTTCTGATGATGAGTTTGGCAGGATGCCCCTAGGGATTGGCCTAGGGATTGGCCGCATGCTTCGCTTGACTCCGGTTGTGCTTGCGCTTGACTCCGTGATTCTTTAGATGAAGCAGGATGGAAGCATCAGGCCCGGCAGAGAGTGTGCTGACGCAATTAAGTGAGGGCATCAACGCAAACACTAACAGACCTTTAGATACCACTTCAATCTCGTCTCACTCCCGTATATACGCATGCAATAAGGAAAATTACACCCATCTCCCCGAAGGGAACCATGAGTAGGATATATGAGCATTACGGGGTTCACTACATTTCCACCAAATTTGGCTAACCAGCATCACGGAAACGCAAACGGAACCCCCATGACGCTCCGCATCCTACTCATGGTTCCCTTCGGGGAGATGGGTGTAATTTGTTTTTCTGTTCATTGAAGGCGCAACTAAGACGTTAAACAGCTCTGCTGGTAAAGCAGTTTTTGGTGTTGACTGGTGCTGCGGTTGCGACAAAACGCAACCTATTTAAGCTTAAATACGGCCTTCAAACTTCTTTCCGAACTCCTGATTTTATTGTTCATAGTGGAATTCATTTGCGGGAGCGATTCCTGTTTTATCATTGCCTTGAGCCAATAATGCCTAGTATTGTCAGATGCGGTCCATGAAAAAGCCTATCGCGGAATGCTAGAGCTTTCTTAGCGCATGCGTAAGCCATTAGCTTCTGCCGTCCACATTGTCTTATTTTTCCGCTTCTTACCGGAATTTTATACTGCGCTAGAACCAGGAAAACTCCAAATGCGTTTATCGTGTAGCCAGGGACGACGTCTGAGGCAGTGGGTAGCTTCTCTCGGGATCCTGCGAAGCGCAAGGGGGAACGGGCTCTCTTTGAACCCGCGTCGCAGGCAGGCGTGAAGTGCAAAACAAACCGGCTTTTGATGTTCCCCTCACATCAAAACGGGACGACTAAGCGTTGCTAGGTAAACGTCACTAAGTGTGTTCCTCGATGTAACGCCGAAGCTCGTGCTCCGTTCAGGAAGAAGAATCAGAGCCCTTTTGTCCGGGTGCGTAGTCCCGATATACGTCGAGTGGAGATTCAAATGAGCCACGTTATTTATGCTGAGGGAGACATGTAGCGAAGTCTTAATTAACCGTAATTGAAGATACACGGTCGTGCAGCAGAGTTTCAGATTTCGTCATACAACCTTCATTCATTTGACGCCTTGTTGCGTGCGATTCACAAGTGTTCAAGGTAGGCGTTTGTTAATAAAATGTTAAGAAAAGAGGCTCCTCTGGGCCTCCAGTTTTAGAGCTGCAGCATAGAGCCTGCATGCTCTTGGGACCTGTTTCCTTTTGCTCTTCCTGCTTCCGACTTCACCGATACAGAGCAATGAGGGAGCGAAGAAGAATGAAGGGAAATCGCTCTAAGTCGATGAGTTGGCAGCGTCGTTGGGCGTTCCCATACAGGCAGACGATGCACCGGCGTTTTGTACTTCGCATGAAAAGGTTTTCCGCACGGTCATATGCAGAGCCGGGCGAAGTGCTGTTCTACAGAGGCAGCGGAGGTTTCGAACTACGGTCGTTAGTGATCCGCACAATAAATTTTCATTTCTTCTTGGGCGCTCAGAAATATCTCTCGCCAACATCTTCTTGTTAATGCTTTTTAACAAAAGAAAGCGTGATTTTGTTCTTCCCCTGAAGGACGAATCCTACATCGGAGTGGAGGTTTGTGGCTCCACAAACATCCCGCTAACATTGAGCGAGATGTCCTGTTCAAGCTTGTTGTTTCATTACGCCACCTTGTCTTTGACCTGTCTTCCTAACGATAAGCACAAAAATAACTCTTTACAACACATTTGTAATAGGAACAATTTCCAAAACAAATTCACCCTTCCTTCGTGTTGACGAAGGCATGGAAACGCAATGTGTGCTTTATGCTGATCAGTCGGAAATTTGCTCATGCGCTCAGGTGACGCATACAAGAACTTTTCAAAGAGTTTCTTAATTCTTTTGTGCAGATTTCGGTGTTCTTCAGCCGTTTTTGTTATATTTATTTGGGCCGGAATGGGACGATTGTGTGTGCATTTCGTTATTATGTGTACGCTCGTTTTGAGTTCGATGGACTTGCCTGATTTGTAAAGGGACCTACCAGAGACGCAAAGTACAAGATGTACGCGCAAGCGTCACCATGCACGCCTAGTACGTAGGCAAGTGCAACAACGTTAGCGCCAGGCACGGCCCGCAGCATGGATTAGACTGAAAGTAGCCGTGAGGTCTTGGAGCAAAAAGAAGGAATGCCAGATAACAAACTGATCAGGGACACTCAGCGTCGTCTGAGTGGTTCCTTCACTCGAAGATTTTGCAATATTTTGCGTCCTATTTTCTTTTTAAATGTAAATCCTGAGATCTCGATGTTTTATGGAACGTGTGAGGTGCTAAAAATTGTTTTGAGGGGCACAGAATTGTCTAAAAAAAGTTGCAGTTGCGTGAGCCAGGGATAACGCTCCAGGAAAAGGAAACAGCAGTGCGGGAGGAGGGTTGGATGGAAACTTCGAGAAACAGCGACGCTGCGCGCACCGGGAACGGGGACTAGGGCTGCGAAGGTGGGAAGGGCACTGACGCACGTACCATGCCAGCCGCCTTGAGGAGTGAAGGTAGCGGCTGGGGAGAACAGGAGGCTCCTGGCGATGGCTAGCGAGCGGAACCAGCTTCAGAGGGGGCTATCCAGTGGCCAGTCAAGTGGTGACAGTTGCGGCCATGGGCGTCAACAGGGGGGTGAAAAAGGGGCTCCTACACCCGCACTTCCACATAGCCACACCAATGCAATCGTCTCGTTCCCCTCCCCACCGCCCATTCCCCGCAATACAACGGGTTTGCCACCCGCCACGGTGGCTCAGTGGGTAAGGCATGGCGCTGCTGAGTACGATGTCGCGGGTTCAATTCCCGGCCGCGGCGGCCGCTTTTCTGATGGAGGCGAAAAGCAAAAAATGCCCGTGGGTGTGTGTGAGAGAGAGAACAACCTTTATTATTGCCTGCAATTAGGAGCGATCCCCGAAGGGGCGAGCCTCTAAGACGCGGCCACGACGTCGTGTCGGCGTGATCCACTAGCCGCTGCCAGACCACACACCGCAGGTCCCGGGGTGTGCCCGGATCCCGCAGGCACGATCAAACGCATCTGGCGTTCGAGGGCTGCCTCCCCTTGCTGGACGGTCCGGATTTGTGAGTCATATGTGGATGATATCATGCCTTCCGTGATGGTCGGGGGGAGCTGCGTCTGTGTGGCAGCCTCATGCGGGTGCAGTTCACAGTCCCACAGTATGTGGGCCATCGTAGCTCTAGCTGACTCACACACACGACACACATCAGACTCGTAGATTTCAGGGCACACGTGCACCCCTAGCACCGGGGTCAGGAGAGACCCGGTTTGTAGTTGGCGGTATAGCACCGCTTCTTTCCTTGAAAGTCTTGGATAAGGCGGGGGTCTCGTCCGTCGATTGTGGCGGTACCATGCCAGGATGTCCCCGTACGTCGTGATGGAGGCACACTCAGGAGTCGCCGCCCGCTCAACAGACGTGGCCGTTGCGTCGTCGTCCGCCGCGCGGAGTGTGAGCGCGCGCGCAGCGGCGTCGGCCGTCTCGTTGCGGTTGGCGAGACCCGCTCCGGTGTGGAGGGGGCCCGCGTGTGCGGGCAACCACCGCAGAGTCACTGGGGTGGTCGGGGGATGCGTGGCACTAAGCCCTCTCACAGCACTGGCACTCACTGTGTTTGTGGCGTATCTAAGCAGTGCAGTTCGCGAGTCACTGAGTACTGTTGTGCACGTCGGGTCCACCATGGCCAAGGCAATGGCCATTTCCTCTGCCTGGTGTGGGTCCGCTGCGGCGAAGCTGCCCGTGCTGCGTGTGTCTCCGGTGACGGCGTCCACCACCACCGCTGCGTAGGTGCTCGGTCGGTGCGGGTATGCCGCTGCGTCGGCGTATTTGGCTCCTCTGTCGTTGACATATAGAGTTGTGAGGGCACGGGCCCGTGCAAGCCGCCATTCGCTTTTGTGCTCCGGGTGCATGTGCTTGGTGATCGGGCTAACGGTGAGTCGCCGTGCCGTTGTCGCTGGTAGAGGGACGGTATCCTCGGGCTGGGGGGCCAGGGGAGTCACGCCAATTGTTTGCAGGATTGATCGTCCGGTACGTGTATGGACAAGCGTTCGTATTGTGCTGTTCTCTGGGTGTCGATGATCTCGTCGAGGGTGTTATGGACGCCGAGCTCAAGGAGCCTGTCGGTGCTCGTGCTCTGCAGTAAGCCAAGTGCCGCCTTGTAAGCTTTACGAATGGTCGCATCCAGCTTTGCACGCTCCGCTGCGGTCCAATGAAGGTACGCCGCCACGTATGCGATGTGACTGATCGCAAAAGAGTGGACGAGCCTGGTGAGGCTGTCCTCTTTCATGCCTGTCCTGCGAGTGCCCACTCTGCGGATTAGGCGCATTGCCGGTGCTACCTTGGCGGTGATTATGGTGACCGTGGCGCAGTTGCTGCGCTGGCTGTCGAGGAGCATCCCTAGGACTCGTAGGGTCCTCACGTGGGGGATCATGCTGCCGCTCATCGTGCGTATAGGGATGTTTTCTGGTGCTGGGACCTTGGTGCGGGCGTGTCTCGGTGGGATGATGAGCAGCTCCGACTTGGAAGGGGAGCAAACAAGGCCCGTCCCTTGCAGTATTGTTTCGATGGTAGTCACCGCCTTCTGTAACGTGTCTTCAATGGGGCCGTCACTGCCGCCGGTGACCCACAGCGTTATATCGTCGGCATAAATCGTGTGGCCGACAACGGGTACGCAGGCGAGCTCGGTGGCCACTCCGATCATCACAAGGTTGAAGAGGAGAGGGGAGATCACCGAGCCCTGCGGAGTACCGACGCTTCCCAGGGACTTCTGTGAGAGTTGGAGATCGCCGGCGTGGATGGTAGTTGTGCGGTCCGTCAGAAAGTCTCTAAATGCCCGTGTGTACGAGATTTCGGCGCACGTTAAAGATCTCCAGGTGGTCAAAATTAATCTGCAGCCTTCCACTACGGCGCGCCTCATGTCCTGCGTTGCGTCGGCGCGTTAAAACCAATCAATCATTCAACAACGGGTTTGCCCAACACTCTCTAGAATGGTTTAAGGCATTAGCTCACTTTCCGTGACGTCACACGATAGGGCGGATAGTTAAGCCTGCGGAGCGCTGTTCAAGAGCAGCGCCACGTAGATGCGCCGTGTGGAACGTTTTTCTTGTAAACACGAGCATGCGTGCACATTAAAAGAAATTTGACCCGAAGAAAATTATGGTAGCAAAAAAATTGTTTACGCAATCCAGTTTTATTGTGTGTTGTAGCAATACACCCCATTTGAACTGCAGAGTTGTAGCTTCCTTTCTTTTAACTTATCGGACGCGTCAAGAAATTCGCCGCTAGCGATCCACAGAAGTTACAGTTTCATTTGCGTTAAGCGCAGCGCAGGTTACATTGCAGCAGTCAAGGTAAAGCTTCATATGTATTTCGTTACCGCAAGTGTGACAAAGCCCTGGTCACCTTTCAGGGCAGAAATTCTTCTCGCCCTGTAGCTGACGCATGTTTCGCTCTAATGCTCTTGTTGAGGGCTCATACCGCAAGACGAGCGTACTGATCTGATCGTCATAGGATGCGGCGAGCTGGTGCTTGGCTGTGCGTGTAAGCGTACGCATAGGATAAATATAGCGAAAAGAATTTTACAGAACACGATAGAACAAGCGGAGTAGCATCTGCGGTGTCTTTTCATTAGGAAAAAGATGACTTGCTCTAGCTGAAATCAAATGAAGTCGGCTTCGTCTTCTGCTTGGGTCGTTGACAACAGATCCAGCAGTACACAGCCTCCCAAATTTCTGCGACTGAGTTGGACACCAGACCACCGTTCCACTTATCGATGCCATCGAGGGATTCGACGATACCCGTTTTACTGCTAGCAGTTTCGGGAACACACAAATTTGTGCCTAGTTTTCAACGGCCGTTTTTATGACGTGCAGCGTCATGCTCAAGTCTCCTTTCACCCAGGGCATTTTGTGCATGGTGCATTATTGTCGACAATGTGAACGGCAATGTTTTTTTTTTTGATCACGCACCAGAACTTCGTCGCCTGGCTGCTGAAATAGTTGGTTAGTTCATTCCAAAAGTTTACCTTACCCCGCAAGCGTATTCTGTTCAACGCCTTGTTGGATTCAGCGATTCATTGATTTGCTCACGTTTATGGCGCGCCCAGTACATCACTAGGGCTTTTACTTTGGTGCACTCGCCGTGAGAGTAACAATTTGAGCATTTCTAACAAACCGCAGATTTCCCACAAGCACGAGTATACACGTGAACACATCAGAGAAGAAAAAAAAGAGACGTGCACGTACGACAGAAAACCTAGTCAGTGCAAAATGCAACATACTTTTGCATCACAATAACAAGCACTGGGAGATATTAAAAATCAATTTGAGGAAAGATGGCACATGCTGTTGCGCGCAAGCCTGTGCTCAGGGTCAGTGTCTTCCCTTTTCCTAGCTTCCCGAAACGTAGCTTGGACAGTTCGTTAACTTCGATGGTACAGCGTCCGGCCAGGACTTATGCACCCTCCCGCGCCCCCTCCCCTCCGAGGAGGCTTTCGACACCCACCCCCAAATTCGAAATCCTGGATAAACTCGTATACGTCCGGCAGAAGGCGCACATGAAATAGCGGCACTGTGATGCAGCCGCCCCAAGCTTGGTCGGTATGCGAGGCTGCGCATCCGTAAAGGAAAGTACGCATACCTTGAAATACATTTTAGCTCCATGAGCAAACCCATCGATACTTGGCATCAAAAAAATTGTACACAAAAAGGAAAATAGGCTTACCCTTGAATTCTATGTGACACAGAGGCTTTCCAGTGCCGCAGCGCATATCCAAGCGTTGCTCAGTATTTTTTCCGTCAGACCCGCCGTGGTGGCTCAGTGGCTAAGGCGTTGCGCTTCTAAGCACGAAGTCGCGGGTTCGATTCCCGGCCATGGCGGCCGCTTTACTGATGGAAGCGAAAAGCAAAAACGCCTGTGTATACGAGATTTCGGCGCACGTTAAAGATCCCCGAGGGGTCAAAATTAATCCGAAGCCCTCCACTACGGCGCGCCTCATCGCCTACGTTGCGTCGGTGTGTTAAACCCTACAATCAATCAATCTATCAATTTCCTCCCTCAGGAACTTGAACGTGCACCTTCGTATCCCCAGGGTAGTTGCACGGCATCATGGTACACAGCAGTTGCACAGCATCTCAACGTCGTTCTTTTGAAATTTCCAAAGCTCGCAGATACAGAAACACTCCCAGAAACGCGAAAAATACGAGCAACTGAACGGGGAAGAAATGTACGCCAAGAAAGACGCGCCGGGTAATGCATGCCGAGGGGCAGTAGGGTCTGTGTTCAACCGGACGTGAGATGCTTCGACGTCGCGATGAAAGGTCGCGATTACGGCAATCCTAGGAAGTTTGCGCGTGGTTGAAGCGGATTTTATTCCGACGCAATTTTGGCTCAAATCGAAGTGGTGCGCTCATATTAGATGCCCTAAATGTCCTTCCGATGGCCGACTTTGAGGAAAACCAAACGATATAATATTTACCCTTTTAAACCAGTTAAACTGTGTGATGCACTGGTGTTGTTGTTTGTGTTTTTATCATTTGTATGTCCACTCCTGAAACAGGCCTGAAAAGGGCTGCAGTATGTATAAATAAATGGTTAAAAAATGATTCCCAATTGAAATTATGACTTGCAATGTATGCAACAGAACTGCCTTACAGAAAAGTTTTTAATTTCCGCGTGCGTCATAGTTGTTGGGTACCTGAAGTGCAGGTTTTACATATTCAGCAGAAACGAGCGGCCTGAGTGGCCCCGCACCCCTACGTCTCGGCGGACGTTACTTCAAAAATACCCTCCCGAACAGGACGGTCAGTAGTACGGATTCTTGGGCAAGTTGGTGTGGCGATCTTGACGAATTCATAGCGCAAAAAAGAACGAGGAGAGAGAGAGAGAACATATAGGTCAAACCGGCCGATGTCTTAACGACCAGTTAGGCGAACACAGACGGAATGTCAGCAAATTTAAGGATGGCCATTTGTCTGTTCACTGCCACGACTGCGGCTGCGTGCCACGGTTTGAACAATGTGTGGTACGTTCAAAACATAAGGAACAAAATGTAAGAGAAATAGTAAAGGCAGATTTGATTAGTAAAGCGGGGTTGTCCTGTGTGAGCGTGCCGTCACTGAGTTTGTCAGATAAGGAGGGAACTTTTCTTCGCATGGCTGCAACACGTCAGCATTGGCGGTTGAGAGTGGGAAGTGATTGCGGGTAGGCTGGGGAAACGTATATGTACGTGTGTGTGAAATAAAATTAGTTGGAATTTAGCGCTGTGTTGTGTGTTCTGTCTCTGTCCTCGTTCTTTTTTACGCTATGAATTCGTCAAAAAAGGACGGTCAGGTGCTTGTGCAACGTCCTCAGCATGTTATCCTTCTTCTCGGACGTCAACCCAATCCATGCTTTAAAGTGATATTCTAGTACCAAACCAAGATTGTTTTGCGATAAGGTGCGATAAACTGGATTGGTGGCGGAAGAATTTTGTTTCTAAACTGAAATACAAAAGAGTTCTGCGACAGGTTCCTTTTCGGGAGTATTGCCAAAACGTGAAATGGGAGCAATGATGAAGTACCCCTTTTCAAGGACAAATATTTGCTGCCGAATGAGCGGAGTAGTAAGAATAATGTGTAGCATGGGACGTAGCCACTACTCCTCGTCCAGAAGTGTACTGAGCGGAATAATGTCGGGGTTGGGAGACTCCGTGCCGTACCCAGCTACATACCAACAAATTTCTCGCTGGAGCTACGTATGCAAGATATGCTGTTATAAAGCAATGTTTCCTCACTACACTTCTATTATGATGCACAGTTTATATCCTACTTTGTTTTTTTTTTAATTATGGACCAGCCAGACAGATTTTTTAGTCGAAGGAGCCAAGGCCCGCAAGGTCAGTGACACTTCACAAAATCAATGCTATAGCGTATTGCGCTATGTCTCGCCTGCCCAGCCACGTACGAAAAGCTACAACTCATGAAGTTTGACTGCGGGCGATTTTATCACAATCTGCCTACTGAGCCGGGCCTCCAACGAAGGACAGCGTGTCGTCAACAGGCGTAATTGCACGTCAATAGAGGAGCACATCGTCAGTCGTGCGCGCTCCTGTAGACGCAACTCGAGAGCAAAAGGAGACGTGGCAGACCCTTTCCACGTCTGAATCGGTCTTTTTCCCTTCGCTTTATATTTGAAATCGATCTCTGTCAACAATACCCGGTTGTTGCCCTTGCCACCAACGTCCTTCAAACACATAGGAACCCGCGCGAGGGCTTGATAAAAGCGTCGATCCGTTCCATTTAACTTTGCCTTTCTACGTCTAGCTGTCTTCTCGGAAGCAATGACTCTTCAGTTTTGAGTTTTTCGAGATAACCGATGAGCGAAACTCATTTCGAGGATGAGTTGCTTGTCCTGTTCACTGTTCTGAATCTCGTCGCATCTGCACCTCGCTATGTTTACAACAAAATGCCCGACATCTATCTCCCTAAGCTCTCTTAGTTTCAAACCGGCACCTTCGTTTCAGAGCCAGCGACTTAAGATTGACCCGTTCTTCGGGGGCTTAGCAACAGTCGACAGGCGATATCTAACGACTTTTGCCGTGGGTTCTTGTAAGACCTGTCCTGGCGCGCACGTAAAATTTCATGGCTATGCAATACCCAGTAAACTCATTAAAAAAAAAAAAAACTCATAAACATCACAACAGGCGCTGACTCTCACCATGGAAGCACTTCGAACCACTACCATGCTTCCGCAGCATGTATGTTTGATGGCATTGAGCTACTTACGACAATACGACAGTCCACCTCATGCCTATTCTGAGATGCGGCCAGACGAGACAAACGACAAGGAATCGAGTTTTGTATCGCCAGCGCGGATGGCCATCAGTGAAGAAAGAAAGGTAGAAGCGGCTCACATTTTCATTGAGCATCACATGGCATTGAGTTGCTTTGGTCTTTTGGATGTTGTTTTCCGTGTGATCAATGAAACATTCGTGATTGGCTTGCTTGATTGGGTATTTATTTTAGCTTGTATGTGTGGTCGTTAATGCTACTGAAAATTTGTGTCTGTCTGTCTGTCTGTCTGTCTGTCTGTCTGTCTGTCTGTCTGTCTGTTTGTCTGTCTGTCTGTCTGTCTGTCTGTCTGTCTGTCTGTTTCTTGTAACGAAGATTCAAACCTCCCGCCAGTTGGGTGTACCTCTTCACGAGAGATGTATACCATTCCTATCGGCGGCATTCCACTTAGGGTTTGTTTTAACGCCGTTTTTGGTGCAGTGCACGTTTCCCATTGTTACGTTAAGGGAGCTGACCACCACACCACAGTGGGTGGATAAATAGAATAACACTGGAACCACCCTCGCCTTCCCCCCCCCCCCCCCTAGCTAGGTGCATGGCTATGCGCGAAAATTGTCCGTAAACCGGGTGTGTATGGATGGAGCAGATCCACCACACGAAAACAGTGCGGATGCAAAAGCCGATGTTGCGTACATTCGCCGGTTTTGGTCAGTTAGTTAGCGGAGCAATCGACGGACGGGAACTCGCCGTAGTCCTGTACCACCAATTACGCAAATACAGCACAGTGGATCGCCGTACCCCAATCAGCCTATATTTGTGTTTCCTACTCTGTGTAACTCACCAGGGGAACAGAATGGAAATCTAATCCTAATTCAAATCTAAATCTGATCTTAATCGGCTCGCGGTAAGAGCTTCTCCCCTAGTGTCGAAGTCGCGACGCGTGCCCGAGCCCCCGACATGCGGAAGACGAAGACCGCGACGAGGTGCGGCCGATCACCTCCTACCGGGAGGTGTTGGAGTGGTACCGGGAGGGCAGGCGAGTGTACCCGCCGCCCCACCGAAAACTCACGAGGCAGGAGGCGATGATGCTACGTCAACTACAGACCCGAGCGGTTTAGACACCGGTGGTTGCAAAACGCCTGTGCCCTGAGGTGTACGCGAGTGATCTGTGCGCGGTGTGCGGCAAGGGCCAGGCGACCATGGCGCACATACTGTGGAACTGCAAAGTGAGCGAAGGGACTACGGACGCATTGCCACCGAGCCTGGAAAAGGCGGTGGCGAAGGTTGACTACGACGCCCAGCGCGAGGCCGTCCAGCAGACGTTGGTGGCCCTCGAGCGACAGAGGCCGAAAGCGCAGCCCTGCGAAGGGGCGGTGCGAGCAGGCAGCTGAAGCCGAGTGGCCCGCCAACGTGACGTTTAGGCCGCGTCACAACTTGCCGGAAATAAAGATGTTGTTTCTCTCTCCCCTAGTGTCGAAATCTGCTCGTAGGAACTGGCTGACTATGTCAATACGGAGGTATGAGGGAAGGCGCGGGTAATGGGTTTTAGGTTGGTTAGGCGAAGGCACTAATGCGGGTTGTCTTGGTGAAGTGGTGCCGCAGTCCGAAGAACAAGCGTTTCATAGAATGACATGGGTTAGGCTATATCGCTTACTGCGGAGCTGCAGTGCATGTCTGGTTAAAGGAAACTGAAAGTGCATAAATTGATTCGCTATAGTGATCTCAAAACTTAAGCAGTTATTATGTTCTGCATAAAGAGTTTCCGAGAATTCTCTAAAAGACGCCGAAACGATTATTTTCAACAGGTAGCAAAAAAAAAAACAAACAGGGCACGTTTTATCGGTGTGTATTCACTGCACCGTCAATTACGACTTAAATTGTTCGTAATAGTTCTGTATAAAATTCTGGAAATTTGGTTACGGTGAAGTAGATTATTTTTTATTTTGATACCGTGATACAGCACTTTTTGGAGGCGAAGCTGCTTTCTTAACTCGTTCGGAGCTGTCATAATTTCTAACACCAGCTGCAAAAATTGCCCTGGGAGAAGGCGAGTGATGTTCCCGTAGCCATATCTTTAGCGCGAAGTTAACGAAGAAACGATAGTAAAATATAACCAACCATCACAGACGAATATTTACGGTTTATCATTCAGACACACACACACACACACACACACACACACACACACACACACACACACACACACACACACACACACACACACACACACACACACACACACACACACACACACACACACACACACACACACACGCACGCACACACACACACACGCACGCACGCACGCACGCACGCACGCACGCACGCACGCACGCACACACGCACGCAAGCAATCAAGCAAGAACGCGCGCGTCAAGCACGCGCACGTAGACTAGTAGCCGGCACTTGCGTGGTAGTCGTGCACTGCCATTCCTCCATCGACTGAGAAACATACGTGGGTGAGAAACACGCAGCTGGAGTAACGTTTCTTCATGCCTTAAATCACCAAAGAATTTTCAAAAGTCATGTGCTGCCGTGGACAACATTGGTTCTACGGTGCACTGCACGCTCTGAAGATGAACAAGTATTTTGAGGCCCACAACTGCAAGGAAAGTAGCAGGTGGTGTGAGGTTAGAAGAGCGGTAAGACTCATAGGTCACTAAAAGTTGTCTTCAAATTTTTCGTGATTTTCGGAAAATATTTCTCAACAGGTATTCTTAACAATCAGCGTTACTGTAACTAAGAAGTGCTCCTCAATCTTTAACAGTGGGAGGAGAACAGTAGAGATTTGCAATGATTAACTGGTTGGCAACATTGCCTAACATGGTTTACCTAAATTAGCTTTCCAGGAGTGAAATTTCCTGTTATTAAGCGTAGCGTTACTTTTGTCCTTAGTGTGACATCCGAGAAGAACAACAATTCAATCAGACCCACAAAAATTGTCAATGCAAGCCCCTTCTCACCAAATGAATGCTGATGCTAGTTTTTTTTTCTAACTCCAGACAATGACACGTCTTGCTACGCTGCAGGTAAACCAAAAAAAAAAGGTTTAGGCACATCAGAATGCCATAATTTGTTCTCAAAGTCATATAGGAATACATTTAACGTTTTGAAAGCCTCTGAACGTGTTACAGCTTCACGTCCATGTTGAAGCTTTCTACCTCATCCAGAAGGCCTTGTCATAACGCCTCCCTCCACGGCAACAATAACATCCGCAGGAAAATACCTTGAGATAGGGCACTCGAACGAGAAAGAGGTGACCCAGCGCTTTGGAGCCGTGCGCGATTTTTTTTAGAAACTTTGGCTTGCTGGCCATCTTTTCTGGGAAGTAACGTAGAAGCGTTTCCCGCGAAATCTGCGAAAGAAAAGATAATCTGCTGTCCAAATCCGCTGATCTACGCCCAAAAGATCAGCTCCCGCTCTTGGCCGCTGTTAACTACGCGCCAACGTAACCGAAAACGAAGGCGCTCACTTTTCTGTGAGTGCTTTTCTGCTACGAAGCGCCGTTTCAATCAGAAAGGCAGTGTAGTACATGCCTGAAACATAGCCAGCAACATTTGGAAAAAAAGAAGGCGCATAAACGCTTTATTGACATTTTAATAGTGTGTAGTTATCTTTATTTATATTGAGCAGTTATGATCTTTACATTGCCCAGAGTTTTTCTGGTGGACAACAGCTACCTTACCGGGGCCTTCTATCTGCTGAGTGTTGCCCCGCTTTGAGGGACAACTCCCGCAGCGAGCTTGTTCTTGCAAGGTGTCGGCTTCCTTGCCGTGCATGTTTGGCGCGCTCCGTGGGCTGCAAAGCGCCTTTCAGGATTATGGCCCCGTTCATCGTCTAAGCCCACCCACAAAAGCGCACGCCTCCAGTCTCTCGTAGACCGGACTCACAGCTACGGGAAGGCACGGCTCATAAATAGCAGTCGGCGAGTTTCTAATGGCGATGGCCATTAAAGGCGCTGATGGGCTGGCAAACAATATAAATTACGTAATTCTCTGGAAACGTTACGAGGTAAAGTACTGGCTTTACACGACGTGCGCTGCTGTTGGAGTCTTGGCGGCTCGTCTTTCTTCAGCGCGTAAAGTGCCGGAAGCAGGCAGAAGCAAGGCCCCTTTGGCTTATCCCTCTCCCCATCGGCTTCATCGTTAGGGTTTATGAGCCTGACTCTTAGAAGTGCTCTCTGTGTTCTCATCAGAAAACTGGGGCATCGTGGGTATACGTCCGTTGGCTTCGCCTCGAAAGTTTAGTTTCCAGTACTACGTCGCTCACCTTAAAAAAATCTAATGTTTTATTACGGTGTGGTCTCAAAACAGCCGAGATCAGCTTTGATGAGCCCCGACTTACAAAGATTCAATCACTTGCGGGTTCAGCGGACCTGTTTGGGGAGGCGATACGAGTACAAAATGGTGGATTTGTAAAGGTTTAACAAATGAATTGTTAAGTTGGCGATCTGAAGGTGATCTATCATCCTTCCCTGCCTCTTGAAAACAGCACGCGCCTCCATAGTACCTTCGACTGGGCGAATCGATAGAGGTTCATGACGATCAAACATTGCCAGAACATCACCATGAATTGTTATTAAGCATGGAGTGAACTATAATAACCGAAGGAAACCGGACAAGCCGTCAAATAGTTCTGTTGGTCACAATGTGAGCTTGCACACCATCCCCCGTTGTTGACCTCAACTATGTTCAAACAGGTCACATGGCTCGTCCTTCGTAATTATGAAATATATTTCGCTATCGCATTGCTAAATTCTACCTAAATTTCGCTTAGCCCGTGGTAGCATTCAAAAATATTAGTTTAATGTTGAAAACGTTCTTTGCTCATCTCTCAGCAACAACTATTTGGCGCTTCTTTTATTCATGTACATGGTGCCGGCGGTACGACAGGAGAGTAGCCATTTTTAACAGCGTAGTGGTTGTTGCTAGCCGTAAAGTGTGCGGCGTCATCAGGAAAACCAAGGTGATAGCTACTCCCGCCATTTACCGCGAATGTGAGCATGGGTCTCGTGAGGACGCCCGGTGTCATCTAGGCTTGCCCGTGGCGCTCTAAAACATACAAAAAAATAGTTCACATGCGTCCGCGCCTCAAGGGGGAAGCACAAGACAGCTCGCGGTACAGACGCCCAGTTTGCGAACCTGATTGCCGCCGGTCCTAGCGCATGCTGACGCGTTGCTATCCGGGAGAAATGTTAAAGGAGCCCTGACACGAATTTTCGGCGCTAATATTATTGCACAGTTCGCTTCCTTCACTCAGCAGAATACTTTGGCTGAAATTGGAGCGGCCTGCGACGTGAACAACATAGTTCAATTGGATCTCATTTATCGCGCGGACGGAGCAGCACGCGGAGCGGCACTCAGCAAATGGACATCAGCGTGACATAACCCCGTGAAACCAAAAGAAGTGACGTGCCAGCGCTCGTCAAAAACTTGTCATTTCACGCGCGCGGCCTACGAGCGGCGAGCGGGCGCAACACCCTCTCAAGCGGGCGCCGGTGGCGTCCGCACAAAGCTGTGAGGTCAGGCCGGGATTCTGTCATATCCGTCATTCGGGATGAAAGCGCGGGAATTTGAAACAAACGATTTTCAGGCCGTTCAGTGTAACAACTATCGCGCGCTGAAGTATTTGAAGAGCTGTTTCAGGTTCGCCAGACTATTAAGCATCGATAAAAGCAATAAAAGTGTAACAAAATTTTCGTGTCAGTGCTCCTGCGGACAAAACGATCCGCGTCCGCCAGTCATGCATATGGACGACCACGACATAGATGACTATGACAGTGAGTCCTACTACCATAGTGAAAAGCTACGACGAAAGATATATATAAACAATTTCAAGCCTAATGCAATGCGTGGTGGTCTGTCCTTTGGCACTTACATAGAAAAAAATAATCTATCTAGCTTCGCTATCATTCAAGACTTGCGCGACGTAGTGCACGCTTCGCCATTTTTTTGTAGCTTGAGCTACACTGGACGAGGTTGAGCAGCTTCACATTGTTCCTGGAGAGCCTTTTTGCACATCCGCGAGAAGCAGTGACGTCACACCGTGCACAGAACGTTGCTCACTGCCCGGCGTCTTCCCAGACCTCCGTTCCGCACGTGGCGGCCCGGTCCACTTGATGATCATGCGAGGGGTGGCCGGGCGTGGAACCGATGGCTCGTGCTTTGCAGCGACACCGGCGTGCGCCTGTGGAACCAGCTTAGCTCTGGGGCGATTGGTGACGCTGCGCCGGAGCCGCTTGATAAATATACATGTGTCACATAACGCGTACACCATGTGTGTGTCATTGCAGCAGCAGTAAGCATGATAAACAAGCAAATCCTAGACAGCAAGGAAAGATAAGAATAACCAGCTGAACCTTAGCTCACGCTACGTATATCCTGGCATAGCCGAGCTAAGCCACTGCTAGTTTTTTTTTCAAACACGAATCATGCGATGTCTCCCTGGTGATACCAGCAAAGGTGCAATGCATAGTTTAGCTTTAGAAACGGAAAAAATGTTATCAGGGCCCCCATACATTGATGTAAAATGTCTTATATGACCTCTGAAAAAACGTATTCTCAGCAACAAAACCTGGTTTCATAAGTAGAGCCGACTTTAGGATTTTCGCTACAAGCTCGGTGTTTGTAAGCGGGCGTTCCCACGATGTGGTTTGCGTTTTGACACACGACCATCTACGGAGAGAGTAAGGCTGCAGGCCCCACTTTACACTCTTCCTCACTGCCACCACCTCTTTCCTGTGCTCGCCACGCGCGGCGTCTATCAACTCATGGCTGTCCAGAGAGCCTGCGAGAGGGCGGAAGACCAAGGTCTCTCACCTCCTGCGCGGGTGTGGCCAGCGACTACCCGATGAAGACCCTTAGAGGCCATCCAGGATAGTCCCTCAGGACCTTTAATAAAGTTCTCTGTCTGTCCCACTTGCCATTGGTGTGCGTGCGTATGGGAGAACGGTGGGGGGCAGGCTTCACGCGCGCACCGTTAACCTACTCGTTCTGCTGGGCGGAGATTTCAACGTGGATATCTCATGGCCCGATGTGACTTGACTGCTGTCCTCCGTGTAGAGCGGTTTGGGTTGGCGTGTTACACCGACAGCAAGATGCCTTCGTCGCGAGAGGGAAATGGACAACCCCACATAGATTTGGTCCCATATAGTAAAACTGCAGTCCTTCCAAGTTCCATCAAGCGAATTAGCTAAGAAATATGCCCAATAGCAAATTCCACATAAACGCGCTTTGTTTCGTGCCCTCCTTAAACTGCGCCGAGCTCCACTGGCCATCCATCTCCACGCATGGAAGGGCACAGATTTTTAGTGGCGAAGCCCCTCAGGGGTTGGGGCTGTTGGCGTCTCCTGTCGTCGTCGTCGTCGTCGTAATCATCGCTCATCTCATGTAGCCACGGTACTGAAACGCCAGGAAGATATTTTACGCCTCGCACTAGAACGTAACGCGTACTAAAAAAACACACACGGACACTCGTTTTTCAACACCTCGCGCTAGAACGCATCGTGCTTCAAAGACACGAGACATTTACAGCCAACCTGTATACCTCTACCCCCCAACGGTTTTATCTCCGTTGGCAAACACTGCATGCTTCGCCCCTCCCCAGGTTTCAAGCTAGTAGAGATGACCCGGTATTTTATTTTCCTTTACACATGCTCTATGGAACGCGGTGCAGCCATTGGAAATTCATGAGTTTGCAAGAGATGAGAGCTCGCAAACAACATTGATGCCAACACTAACTCCGGCGTATTCTCATATTTGGCTGATTAAGCTCTGCATTGAAATATGTGTCCGCAATGCGTTTCTGCATTTTTTTCTTAGACAGGAAAGTGAAATTAGAGGACTAAATGTTTCAAATCGTTTCTAAGAACGAACCCAGTGATGTAAGGAGACCATCCCGCTAACTCACCTGATCTAGATCGGGCTACCAATCTTTGGGAATCAACAGTTTACCACCGCTACTTGCTGCAGCTTTGTCATAGAAAACAAACAGACATGCGGAGAATTCCACGGCATCAGACCACTGGGCCAATTCATCACCTAGCCACACATATATAATCCGAACACGTGGGCCTAGACCCGCGAGCATAATTGGGAAAATGCTTCCGGTCCCGAGCTAGACGCAATTCGAAGGAGGAGCTGGTATTACGGTCCTGGCATCATTAATCACGGACAGGGCACGGAAGGGAAATGGATGGTGGTCGCAACGAATAGCAATCGCTTTACGGCTAATTAGCCAACCTTCTGTGCACTACCAGTGTGTGCAAGCGGATGTAAGCGAATCAGGAATGGCATAGAAACGAATGCTTCTTGCCAAATTTGTTCCAATAAACGAACTGGGGCTCATCGTAGGAATTCCTACCAGCAACGTAAAAGAAATGGCGGCACTGATTTGCTTCTTCTACATTCGTTGTGGCCGTCTGGTGGCCGTGTGGGAGGCTGATACTCTACGTAGCATGTTTTGAAAGGAAGATGCGTGAATATTCAAGTGAAAACTGAGCAGAATTCCAGGGTTCCCATTCTCGGCATCGGCTGGTCGAAAATCCCAGTCAAGAAAAGTGGCTCGAAACCGGCTCTCCTTTTAAATGCAGAGCACTTCTTTAACTCACGATATCACCCGGCGTTGTCGGCGTGCCTCGGCGTCCGCAACAGCCGTTCCAGGTGCGCCCTCTCCCCCACTCGTCATCTCCCGCATCACGCTACCCTCCTCGCTCTCAACAACAGGTCCGCACCCCTCCCCCTACACTATATAAAAAATAATACTTACCGGCGCCTGGTTTCGATCCCACGACCCTGCGGGCGGAACGCAATGTACATGGTGCTCTACCCACTGCGCCACAAAGCCGACACAGAATGGGAGGCTACGAACGCGCCTTATATCCTTGACTCATTCAAACTACGTCCAGAAGCTGCTGATACAACGCATTCACTACCACCAACTCCCCAAACACTAAACGTTAACGCAATACACCCACCCCCTATGCGACGCATTTACTCGAGTCCCCCTCGCGGGGAGATGAGCCCTTTTTGTAGTCATCATGACTGCCGAGCAGCTACTTCCGAGAAAAGGTGTTTTGGACACAACGCCATCCGACGGAATTTCTCTGTATTTCGACCGAGCGTGAACGCCCACATTACAGAGTTTTAGCTTACCGTATATAACGTGTTACCGTTTGCACCGATACCCGACTCTGCATGCGCGCGGGCCCGGCGAGGTGGGGGCCGCGCGTCGGAGGAATTATGACGCCCTACCAGAACGAATGCGCACGTGCCCAGTCGGGTCCCAGTCGGGTGACAATGCACACAGGGTACACACGGTACTCACGGTATGCTAAATCTTCCTATTAGTTACTGTTAGCGTCTGGCGAGTGCCCATGTGTACAAGTGCAAGGCACCACGCAATGAAACAGCCGCATGCTCAAGATTGCCTTGGGCATGAATTGGAGGTTAAATATCGGCCGCAACGATCTTTTCTCTTCATTGGAAGCGAAATTCAAAAATGAGGCTAGTTCAGCTTTTGGCATGGATCAGGGATCAGTAGTTGTCCTAAATTATTCCATAATCTTCCAATATGGCGCACCCTTGAAAATTCAAAAAAAAAAAGATATTGCATTAAAAACAGCAGAGAGAATGGTCACATCAAGTTGTCAGAGCTGTTATAACCGGAGGTACTTCCCGCGTGGAGTTTGAACACTAAGTCAATTTTTTTGGAGCAGACCACGTGCACCCGAGAGATTGACTAAGGTTGGTCCCTACTTTATACCCTTCCCAAGCCTACGTCAAAACGCATATTACATGCCACCTAAGTGAACAGATGCCTCACACTACCCCCCAGCGGTTCTGAAAACGCTAACACAATTGCGGAGAATAAAGGAAAGAAACCGCAAACGAAGTGATTAGCGCGAGGGGGCATTGATGCCATCGGCGTGGTACCGGGTCAGAAGATTCTTAAAGAGGCTACGAAGAGGAGATACATGTTTGTTCGATTTGAAATAACTAAACTTTGGTAACTCAGTCCAGCAGCGATATACATTTTTTAACAAAAAAAGAAAGCGCAAGAAATATTGCACAATTTCCTAATTTAGGGCAATAGTAACGTACTGCTGACAGGTGGGACGTGTCATAGACCGGCACTAAAACATATTTATCACATTCTGCACTGCGTGTTCGCATTCAAGTGATATGATGAACCGGAACTAGAGGCAGCGCTACAATCTCACAGTGTTTTTTTTTTTTGGCGGCGGCTGAAGGCGGCGGCCACCAATCGCACGCGCAAGATTCTGTGACGTCATAGAAAACAAATTGCCGGAAAGTGGCCAGGGAGTCATCCCTATTGGATGCGTTTTCTTTAATATCTCCATAACTTCTTGAAATTGGTGATAAAACTGTTTTTTTTTGTTATGGGGATAAAGCAGCCTTTTCAATGAAGCGAACTTGTATTGTACCTTCACGGCCACATTAAACGACTTCACAGGAGGGCTGTAGAAAGGGCGATATTCTGCGTTTCCACTGTCGTCTGCCGCCGCCGGGAATCGTGAGGCAGTGTATGTACAGCCACGAGCAAAAGTTTACGGACCAGGAAAATGGCAATTTTAGGTTATTTCTTTTCCGGTAGCAGCCCGAAGAACTCCCGTGTGCATGCGAGTTGTCGTATAGTTACTGAAGTGATGAAAAATACCGCACATGGTTCGCCGGGCTGCCGTGTGGCAGAGAAGTAACCCAAAATTGGGAATTTCATGGTCCGCAAACTTCTGACCTTGGGTGTCCGTGGTAGGTAATCTCACCTTCACAACTCCCACCCTCATCACAGCTTTTTACTTAAACGACCACTTACAAAGCTCCGTGCTACCAAGCGTCCCACGTTAAAGCGAAATTCTGAAGTTTTGATTACCATTCTCCTCGCTAACACATATAATTTATTCATACAGTTAAATACAGTTGAACCTCGTCATAACAAAGACTGATATAGAGAATTATCGGCTATGGCAAACTAAATACATAATTTGGCTGGTCACGCTTTACTTCAGGGGCACTTATTCATTTGGCAACGAAACCGAAACCGCGAGAGCCGCGCGCAATATCGGCTGTCACGAAGGAAGAACTCCCGACGCCCAGAACTGCAGGAGTAGTAAATGCCTTTTCGTGTGGGGACACCATGGAAAACTTCATCCTGCTCAGTCCGCTTTTCTGATGGAGGCGAAAAGCAAAAACGCCTGTGTGTACGAGATTTCGGCGCACGTTAAAGATCCCCAGGTGGTCAAAATTAATCCGGAGTCCTCCACTACGGCGCGCCTCATCGCCTGCGTTGCGTCGGCGCGTTAAACCCTACAATCAATCAATCAACCAATCAATCAATCAATCAATCAATCAATCAATCAATCAATCAATCAATCAATCAATCAATCAATCAATCAATCAATCAATCAATCAATCAATCAATCAATCAATTCATCCTGCTCAGTGCTTTGCAAAGCCACCAGTCAAGGTCACATCCTTCTTCAAATATATAAAAACGCAGACTCCTGTTGTCCGTGGAACCTTGTTCTGTTGCAACTTCACATTGTCGTTTTCTGAGTCCATTGAATGGACTCAGCCGTGTCATGCTTTGTGTGCGCAAATATTTACCCTCTTCCCTCGTGTCCTCATCGACCTCTTCATCACCGGAGTACGTTGCAGTGAAAGTGCGGTGTGCATCCTTCATTTTCACTGTCGTTAGTGTCTACCTATAGAGCCACAAACCACTGTGAGTTCATATGTGCTTAATGCTTTATTTAGAAACCTGTCACCTCCCTTTGTTGTATGCGGTGATTTCAACGCCCATAGTCCATCATGGGGATCCCAGCGGATATGCAGTCGGGGCCGATTACTCGAGGAAATTATTGAGCGTAACAACTTATGTGTTTTGAATGACGGCGCACCAACGTACCTTAGAGGAGTAGGTTACAGTAGTGTGCTTGATTTGACGTTATGCTCTTCAGACATTGCATCAGAGGCGGCATGGTGTGTCGATGCTGACGCTCACGGCAGCGATCATCTTCCTGTCGTAATTCAACACCAACGAATTTGCCTGGCGCAGAAGCCAAGGATGGCATGCATTACAAACTGGGGGGCTTTCCGCTTTCATAACGATTGTTCCGAAGATGCCGCGGGCAACATTGACACCTTCGTACAAGTGGTGAAATCCACTATGGCAAAGGTTACCAAGTGGATTCCTGTTATAAACGCCAGTGCTGGTGTAAACGGAGAATATGCACGGCTGCGCGCAATTAGACGTCGTGCTGAGCGGCGTTTTCGCCGCTCAGGAAAGCTAGAAGATTACCGCACCGCACAGAGAACGTTAATTAAAATGCGTAAGGAACTGCAGTCTTTAGGCCAACGTAGGTGGAGGTCATTCTGTGCCACTTTATGTCCGATGACGTCAACAAGCAAAGTGTGGGATACGATTCGCGCTCTTCGATCACCTGTGGCAGCAAGAATGCCTTTTCAAGGATTAGCGCTATACAGAGGATTGTCCGAAACAGCTGTTGCAGATGAATTTTGTGCATGGATTACGAGGCCTTCAGATGTAATGGCCTGTGATGAGTTTATCACATCTCGGAATGCCGCTAGGTCATTATTCCAGAAGTACAGGACATCATGTCACGCAGAGCTTGATGTCGCGTTCTCGCTGACTGAGCTCGAAGAAGCACTGCGAAGGAGTCGCCGCAATGCCGCCGCTGGACCAGACAATGTCACCTACGCTCTCCTTTGCAATCTTGGTACCCGCATGACCATCCATCTGCTACATTTATTCAATGAATTATGGAATTCTGAGGAGATCCCCGAGTCTTGGAAGTTATCGAAGATTGTACCTCTCCTTAAGCCAGGAAAATCACCACGAGCGATCGACTCATTTCGGCCTGTCAGCTTGGCCAGTTGCGTAGCCAAGCTATATGAGAGGCTAATCTTTTATAGATTAAATTGGTTTTTAGAAACATCTGGGTCTTTTCCATCATGCATGTCAGGATTCCGGCCACGTCGGTGCACTATGGACAGTGTCCTAGACCTGGTGACGTCCATTGAACAAGAGCGCTCTCAAGGAAACATGACAATAGCTGCTTTTCTGGATATTAGTCGAGCTTTCGACACCGCAAGTCATTACCACATTCTTGAAGGCCTTGTCGAAATGGGAATTCGTGGCAAAATACTTCGTTGGATTGAGAACTTCTTGAAGAACAGAAGAGTGTACATGTGCACCAGTCAAGGAGACAGCCAACAGCATGCAGTGGAACAAGGGGTTCCTCAGGGTCCGCTGTTGTTTAATGTTGTAATGGCGAAGTTGCCAGCGTTGCTTTCCCCGCAGCTGCACGTAAGCATCTACGCTGATGACATTTGCATTTGGTGCAGCGGTGCTTGTTACTTGTCGATTCAAGCTGACCTCCAAGCTGGCATTGATAGCATTGAGAAGTTTCTACGTGCGCGAGGAATGTATGTCTCTGCAACGAAATCCGGCGTGCTTGCTTTCACGCGAAAGAAGTTGCGTGGATTACGGCTCACCATGGGTGGTCAGGAAATACCTTGAGAAAAATGTCACAAGTTTCTTGGGATATACATTGACACATCGCTCACATGGTGCCGACATATGGATTATCTGCAGGAAAGGGCATCACGTGTAGTCTACGTTTTGCGTTACCTGACAGGCACCCGATGGGGTTGTTCGTCCGATGCTATGCTTCGACTGCATGCTGCACTTGTCCGTCAGGCCGTTGCCTATTCTATACCTGTTCTGCATGGCCTGTCAAATCGTCAAGAGCAGCGGCTGCAAGCATTGGTTACCAGAGGCCTCCGTCTCTGCCTCGGAGTGCCCAGGCCAACGTCGGGAACCAGGGTTCTCGCGGAAGCAAGAGAGCCACCCGTAAATGCTTTGCGCGTGCAGGAGGTGCGCCGCCATTACCTGCGCCTGACTACGCAGCATGACTCGCACCCTTTGGTTTCCCGTCTTCAACAGCGTTCAGCGTCAAAGATTCATCAGGCCATCTTTGGTGATGTCATGGCCCTGCCCGCTGTATCTCAATGGCAACACAGCACTGGGTCGCCTCCATGGACTGTTCCCTGCATTGACACCAATGCTGATATCCCCGGGATGCCCAAAAAACAATCTATATCTACAGTGGCAGCACGGCAGATGACGCTCAATTACATGCATGACCGTTATGCTGATTATGTGCATATATATACCGATGGATCGTCGACAACCACCTCGTCGTCGTCAGCTTTCACAATACCGAGTCTTCACATCGATCAGGGGGTCAAGCTCTCGCACCCTACATCGTCGACGGCTGCAGAGCTTTACGCAATATATCTTGCAGTCAAATTTATCGCTACAATGACTTCACCGACTAAATGGGCAGTTCTCACAGATTCAAAAGCGGCTCTTCAAGCCCTAAATCCAATTGCGGCTTACAATCATCACAATGTCTTGGCAAGATACATCTGTGATGTGATTGCAACTGAAATAGGAAAAACTCAGAAAATAACATTTCAGTGGATTCCCGGGCACATTGGAATAAGAGGAAATGCACGAGCTGACCGATTAGCAGCAACCGCTCATTCAAATTCCACGTGTAGCGCCGTGCCTTTTACCAGAGGTGATGTTAAAAATTATTTGAAAAAACTAAGGACACACATTACTTTGGAAACCAGGTTGACCGATAAATATCGTTCATCGCTGTTATACCAAGTGGACCCGTACCTTACATACCCGTGTGCGTCTCACCTGGGTCGTTCCGTCGACACGTTAATACATCGCCTTCGCCTTGACGTGGCCTACACCAAGAAATTTCTTTACCGTATTCAATTCGCTGATGACGCCTGCTGTGCTTGTGGACACCAAACTGAAGATGTACATCATGTCCTGCTTGAGTGCCCTCTATATGCGACCGATCGGGAAAAACTAAGAGATAAGCTTAACCTGCTATCTCGGACACCCCTATCCTTGCCGAAACTGTTGGGTCCGTGGGACAATGTACGCAACCAAACGAAAGCCTTCCTTGCCCTAAGGGATTTTTTTCAAATGATGAAGATGTGTGAACACTATTAAATAAGTGCACTTTCCTCTGAAACGCTCTGAAATGGGTGTGGAAACACACAAGGGTGTTATGTATATTGGCGAAACTATCTGTGTCGCGTCGTGGATGTCGTCTGTATATAGATGTGTATAGTTCTCTTGTTTTTTTTTTAACTTTATTCCACTGCTGTAAGGACCGCTGCTGTCTCAATGTACTTAATCTAACCCCTTGTGGTTCCTTAGGGCAAGTATTGTACCTTTTGTATACTCCAATGCCTGGAGTAGCCAGCTCCTGTTTGGGTTGGAGCTAAACTCTCCAATAAATAATTATTTCTCTCTCTCTCGTTTTCCGGTCCATTTCGAGTGAAATTCCAGAAGGAGGCTGGTAAGAATTACACCGTTTTAAGTTAATTCCGAGCGTAGGATAATGCGTTTTTGTCTTGAATTTTTTCGCGAGCTAATTTGCCGATTTATTTGAGGCGATTTTTACCTCTACTGTTGCAACGAATATCAGATATAACGAACTAATCTATTGCCCCAATATTACAATGTTATAATGATCCTCGATAGTACATAACGAAGTCCCCAGGGGCAAAAGAAATGGCTTCGTTTTGTTACAAGCGATCTTTCGTTAAAAGCGCAGATAATTTGCTCCTCGTGGATTGCAGTGGGGGTCATGAAACACTTCGTATAAAGCGAGGTATCGATTAAGGCAATTCTGTTGCATTTGTTGCAGCCATCCGCATTGTGAATTCCCCTCATAGGGTACGCGTGATTTCTGACTGTGGCAGACTCCCTCGTGACAAAGCATAGCGAAGAAGAAGAGTGCGTGCATTTCGGAGACCCATCGTTTCTCTCAGCCACCAAAGACCTTCCGTTCGGCAGGATGCCACGTTTCCGTAAGCACGACAACAAATATTTTCTCCTCTTATTTTATGCTATTGACCCACTCTGGCATTCATTCGTAGACGATGGCTATTTCGGCCTGTTTCCTCATATGCCGCTGCGCTCTAAATCGCAGTTCGATTCCAGTCAGCGGCAACTGTTTTTCTGGTTGGGAAGAAGTATCGAAACCGAGAGGTCTGCTAGGCTGTGCCACACAAAAAACGGTAGCGTTTTCCCTGCCGTTTTTCATGGTAGACGATGGAAAAACATTCGCGGGTACACCAGGGAAAACGCTACGAAAAAAAAATGCACTGACGATTATTTTACTTCCAAACGCGAAATTTGTGCGCTGCGCGAGCTGCCGTCATCTCGATCACGGCGTATAGCGGCTGCGTCTAAGGAAGGGATTCCGTGATCAGCGAATGCACGGCCGCTCGCGCTTCTCCGCCGTCGCCGCCGCCGCCGGCGAGCATGTTGTTGCTAATCATGTTTCAACTTCCCGCGCAAGGGTCACGTGGTTCGAATGAGCCACGCACGGAGGAGTAGCGTCTGGTTAGGGGAGGCTGCGAGAGAGATGACGCTATAGCAGCGCGTACCGTCCTACGCCGCACCTTTTCGCCACAGTTTCCGCCGCGTTTTAAATCTTTCTTGGGCCACTTAACCCCAGAAATTTTGGTCTGTCTTTATGTCTGTCTGTCTGTCTGTCCGTCTGTCTGTGACTCGATCCAGCCACCCGGCCAAAGTAAACTGCTTACTGCGCAATAGTGTTATTTACTCACAGCCAAATGTAAACGTCTAAGCCTGGTTTATATGTTCATACTTGCCAACTTTGTTGAACAAGAACAAGACATTACGCAAATATAAGACAGGCAATTGTACACAAGGGATATTTACAGTGTTCCTTTATTTAAAAATTCATGAATGCTTGGTTTTTCGATAGAAAATGATATTCTATATCTACTGAAGAAAACCGCCGCCTCCTGGTGGTTTATGAAAAATCACGCGGCAACAGCAACGAAAGGTTCCACTAGCTAGGTTCCACGTTCTGCTTGGAACGCACGTGGAGCACGGCCACGCGGTTCTATAATCCTTGTAGTCGGCCGCCTCCATTCACGCGCGTCTCCGCCATATAGCAGCGCTGGCATCGAGGAACCGGGCCTGTAGCAGTGGAACGCGGTAAATTCAAATCGCCTTGCGCAAACCTTTAGTGTGTTTACCTTGGGATGAGCGCGACGGTACAGAAACAGCATGAAAGGTGAGCGGGAAAGCAAAGGGAGGCATTTTCTTGGCAAATGTCTACAAAGACTATCGTCTTTTGACGACATTTGCAACGAAAGGAGCAGATACGCGGCCGCGTTTTCTTTCTGTCTTCACTCTGTCGGTCCCGACGCCGGCGCCATCGCCGCTGCGAAACCACAGCTGCCGCCTAAATGCTTGCAACCTAAAAACCCTGGCAAGAATAAATTAATTACGGGAAACCCCTCTTCCTACAAAACGCACCTTTTAAACGTTATGCTACTGCAACGCGTAAAAAATTACCTTTTTGGTTATAGGTTCTTTCATGTGATCTCTTTCACTCGTTCCATAAAGAACTGCTGAATTCGGATTAGTAGAGCCCCGTCGTACTTGAATTCACACCAAACCTCGCCTTGTTTGCACTTCACCGGAATCATAATATGAAAAATTCACTGGCTACCTTCCCTATACGGAAGCAAAAATAGAGAGTCGCTTCATTGGCGCTTCCCACTCGGTTAACTTCTCTTTCCACACCATGGCGCAATCGGTTTTTTAAAATCTAATTCGCTCCAAATTCAGCAATTCCAACGGACGTGTCATTAGCATGTTTCATGCCCCAACAACGACGATATTTTATGCATGCCCAAGCACACAGTCAAAGCGCGTATACAGTTTTACTTTAAAATTGATCTCATTTTTTGCTCATTTCTCGCCAGGCAAACCTTGTCGTTGCTCGTGTGTTATCTATTTGCACATCAACCTTTACAAGGTAGCACTGGATACCAGGATGGCAGATCCTTATGAAATCTGGGAAATTGTAAGAAAAGTGTGAAATTTCAAAACTAAGAGATCGACAGCCATCTGCTTTCATGTGAACTTTATCTTGCCGACAGCCGCCGTGATCATTAAAACTTTCCTTTCAGTGGGCTTTTGATGCCTGTGTAGTTTGGTGATTGTAGTATATGTACGTAATACGTAATAGCTGTCTTCTACCCATCGTGGTCGCTCAGTGGCTAAGGCATTGCGCTGCTGAGCACGAGGACGCGGGTTCGATTCCCGGCCACGGTGGCCGCTTTTGGGATTGAGGCGAAAAGCAATAACGCCGGTGTGTACGAGATTTCGGCTCACGTTAAAGATCCCCAGGTGGTCAGAATTAATCCGGAGCCCCCCACTACGTCGCGCCTCATCGCCTGCGCTGCGTCGGCGCGTTAAACCTCACAATCAATCAATAATAATTAAATAATATTGTGTAACTGTCGCGCCCAGTGACCCGCTGCGGTGGCTCAGTGGCTTAGGCGTTGCGCTGCTGAGTACGAGGTTGCGGGTCCGATTCCCGGCCGCGGCGGTCGCTTTTCTGATGGAGGCGAAAAGCAAAAATGCCCGTGTGTACGAGATTTCGGCGCACGTTAAAAATGCCCAGGTGGTCAAAATTAATCCGGAGCCCACCACTACGGCGCGCCTCATCGCCTGCGTTGCGTCGGCGCGTTAAACCCTACAAACAACAACATGTCGCGCCCGGTGAGCTAGAACACGGTGGTCAGGTGGAGAAGCCCGATTCGTGATCGTCCGTTGGAAACGTATTCGGAAGACGGTGCTGGGATTAATCGTGTGAAATCTGGTTGCTTCTTTGAAGTTGGGTACAATTTATAAAACATTAGCGCCACCCACTGCATGAAGGGAGTCACGAGCGGAACGTTTGTGGGATATTGCTTACACACAAATCCTGGCTTAAACCATGCCGTGGTGGCGATGATGTGGTCAGCGGGATTATAGTCACTCTGCCGTCTTCCGTTCTTTGCCTCGCGTAGTTAGGAGTCCCGACGAGCTATACTCGGTGACAACTTAAGAACGGCACCGGAAGTTGCCGCTGTGCCTTATCACCGTAGCCGGGTGTTTATCCGCGCGGCGCAAGTAGGGCGTTACTGGGAATATTTTGAACATGGCGTGAGCCGTTCCCGTGCTTTTTTGGACTTAATATGCTTATAAACGACTCCAGTGACGACAAACAAACTGCGTGAGACAAGGCAGACGATATCACGCATTCATAGCAAACCCCTTTCAAAAATGGCGCGCATTGACGCCACGGGTCCGGCGCTTTGGCGGAGTGATACACTACATGAGGTGGTGCCGTTCTTGAGTTGTAACCGAGTATACGCGCTTCCGCTTTGCTCTCGCTGCCAGATTGTCGCCTGTGGACTCCTTCCGCATCGTTCGCGCCTATTATCGCCGATATTTTTTTTTCTGATTAGACTTCACTGTGCTACGCACGATGCAGAAAAGGCAGCCTCGGGATGTTTTTTTCGTGCGATGGGCGGATAACGCTCGGCTTAAACAGATCTGCTGTTAAAACATCCCAATGTTATTATACCGGAAACATGTTTCCTGAGCACTCGCAAAAAAACATGCTACAATGTTGCTGAAGTACATATTTATGAACGCGGTGCTTCTGTGGAGCGCACATCGAACCCGCCTGAAGTTGGCCTGTGCTGAGGGTTTTTGAGGTGACCGCGCAAAGTGTCAGATGCTTCCTAATTTTCCGTGGTTTGCAAATATAACGAAACGGCAGATTAAATGCGGTAACTATTCTATGCAGCCACATATTATCGCGCAACTTTACTCCTACTAAAGCGTAATAACCCATTAAGCGAGGGAGTCAGCGTTGACATGAGCATCTCTAAAACTGGAACGGTTCAAAAATACTGCATCTTTAAAGTTTTTTGTAGCGGGAGGCGTAGCAATTGATAAGTGACCACGCATGCTATTGCACTGTATAGAAAGTAAAAGAACGGGAGACCGCAAAGCAGCGAGCCAACAGAGAGGCAGAGAAAGCCAGCCCCGCGATTAACGGTCCCAAAGCATGACAGATCGACAGAGCAGCGGCGCAACATGTCCGAAATAGAGAGAAGATTGTTGATAGTGGAAGGCAGAAGGTTATCGAGAAGTGAACCACCTTAAATGGTAGGGCGGTGAAGGCCTTCGTTGATGCTTTTTTTTTCGCACTGTGAGCCCTTGTGAAGGCACAAGTAGAGGTTTTCTAGTATGACACCTAGCGTAGACAACTGGTAACCTACATATTGTGTATTGTAGTTACGTTGCTATGAAGAAAGCACCAATCACTGCCATACTGTTTTCCTCTAGCTGTGCTTGTCTTGTGGATACTGGGCCCCGCCATCTACGGAGCCAACGAAGCGGCTGCCAACCAGCCCCATCCTTTCGTCGCCACTTGCAACCTGACGCAATCCAAGACTCTTGGATGTGAGTGGAACCCCGATTTGTCACGGCAGTCGAACGGTGGCCGCGGGTAGACGGGTTAGACCGGTACTTCTCAATTTGTGTCGTACTGTGTGACACAATCACGGGGATGTCGCAATGTAATCTTCGAATATGTCGAACGCAGTTACCGGCTGAGTGACAAATGCAACATCACTGATCTCTCATGCACTCACTTGCGCAGCGAATCGATTTCTTTTTGTGTAAATGTGTAAATGCAAAAATGTTAAAAATGTGAAAACATGTAAAAAAATGCTCACATCGCTGTCCATTCTGGAAAACGCACTAGACTGAGAGTGCCACGTTTATTGTTTAGTAATGTGTGTTTTGCTTATACAAAGCCCTGCTCAATGTTTTAAATGCTATTTTAAACCTTTGCAATGCAAAAGACCTGAACTCTGTGCGGATTACGTCAACAAGTACGAAACGTTTAGAGATTTCTATTCAGTAAGATTTCCGCGAATAAAGAAAAAAGTGAGACGGAGTAAGCAAGAAAACCCCAAAATAACGCAGTGTGCCGCTTTCTTTTAGACTAATTGCTTGCCATGAACACTGCAGTATTAAAACAAATCTTATCATATCTAGCACACCGGGCCATGAAATTGCTATCACGTGAAATACCTCCAAGTTTCTCTGGCGTTCCCCTGAATTTTTCTACGCAGTATCGAGAAATGATTTACATTTCCTTGTGCACGCCTTTAATGACACCCATACACCTTTCTCGGATTGTCTCGCCTTTTCCTATCGACCCCCCCCCCCTTTTTTTGTTTTCGCAGTATTCATATCCTGTTCGCAGTATCCTGTTCGTTTTATATGCTTAAAAGCGTAACGATACAACCTCTGTATTTGTACCAGTTACACCTGAGAGATCGTGACACTTATATTAAGTGAGATAAGAGAAGTCAGAAGCGTAACACCATTGGAACGAACCCTGTTGCGTGTTGCGGTAAGCCGAGTAACCCAAGAAATTAAGGTAGCTTGAGTAGTTAAGGTAGCAGAGGGTTCAGGGGAGACCAATAAATCTTCTGGAGCACGCAGCCACAGTACTATGCGTGAAATATGAGATACGCCTCGAAGAATGGAAAACATGTGAGCCATGGATCGATCGCTCTGTTTCATGTTTCCTTTCCAGTGTTTCCTCACCCGTTAGTCTAACCCTTGGTCACTCGTCCAAACGCGCCTGTTGAATGATTGGACGGTCGCCGCTTCCCACCGCTTATTTAGTTGTCTAGAAGTTACGTGTAAATATCGCCTTCAACAGCGGCGCCGCCGGTTTTAGTGAATACGCTGTGGCTTGCGACCTAAAATACGTCGACAGCTGCCACTCACTAATTGACATACAATGAGTTGGACGTTGCTTCGTGAGTGGTGAAACTTAACATTAAGGTAACCATAGGTTCAGTCTCAGTAGAATCATAATCCAATACAAAGGTCAGTTTCTCGCTGACAATACGAGCCGCCATTAGCTGCTCACGGCAGCTTCACTACTCCATGTGGCTTTACACCACGTGCCGGCTCAGTAGAATTGTCCAAAGGCAGCACCAGCAGCCACCAAGGCTCACGGCAAACTAATCAATTCCTATCGGCGGTGACGTCAAAGCATGCTCCCTCGTGTGAGCCCTCTTTGGAGTTCCGTTGGGCAGCAATACTTTCGCATTCATAGCAGATAAGCAGTGCTGAGGCGTCTTCGAAGTTATTTCCCGGTCTAAAAAACCCGATCCACCCCGTAGCGACCTGCCACATTCGCAATACAATGCGACATTTTATATAAGGATAAAATGACGACTACCTTCTTGTGTATGCCAGACATTTTAGGGTGGAAAACTCCCCGGTTTTCGATTCCTCTCGACAGTTTCCAAAATATCGTCATAGGAAATGATGAGAATAGCCTGTGGAAGTGATTCTTGCCATTTTATATGCAAATGTTTTTTGAGCCTTCAAATCCCAGGCGTGAAACACGTATAACCGCGAAATGCTTCCGTGGTCGTGGTAGGGCTGAACTGAAATTTAGCCGCCGGGAAATCGCGCTCAAGGAACTGTCTAGTTCAAATCAGTCTTTGGATCGGCTTTGTCTATGGATCGGTGCGCACCATTCGCAGGGCGCGAGTACTGCGGTGGCGAAAACTGGATCCACGACAAGCCTGAGTGCATAAACGCCTCCAAAAAGGAAAACAAGAAACTCGACAGTAAGTAAAAGTTAACCCGCATTTTAAGCGCTAATATTTGCAACAAAATCACTGGTGGATGCCCGACGGACCGTGGTGCTCTGAACACTGGCAAGTGCGCAGGCGTACGAGAGAGTAATAATAACTTTTATTGCTAACTTCCCGGTCACGGTGGGGAGGTGGCTGCCAGAGTTACTCAATATAGACAGTTGCGAAACTCCGCTTCAGAATCCGGCCGGTGCTAGCGCCCCCACTCCGTGGAAGCTGAGGGGCAAGTCGACGCGCGCGGCACCTAGGAGATAAAAACGGAACTTCGCTAAACTATTATTATTCAAAATTCTTCTGTAAAATAAAGATTGCTTTTTAAATTAAAACACAATAATTGCGTAAATTTTTTCTTGTGTTTTTGCGGCTTTTCTTTTTATGACTTACGGCAGCAGCCGCAAGCACTTGAGTACTGCTTCAACGTCCTGCCGACAGACGACAGGCTAGTCAACTTGCCCCCTGCTTGCCCCGGCGCAGGGAGGCAACCGAAGACCGGCTTTCGATACATGGGGCCTATGGGGAGTTTCGCAACTGTCTATATCCAGTAACTCTGGTGGCTGCATCCCAGATAGGAAAAGCAATTTGGTGACCACGGTAGTGTAGAATTTTGTAAGGCACGGGGGAAGGGAACGCGCGGGAGTTTTAAACGGGAACTCAGAGAGGTACGATAGGGAGTGTCAGGGGCTACACTCTGAGGCAGGGTGCCTGAGGAGCAGGAGAGGTTGTTGTAGCTGTGTACGATGGGTGAAGCTGTGCGTTTTAAAAAGGCTTCACGTGTGGGCGGCCTCATGCGAGAGCGAAGGATGCAGAGTCGTGCAAGTTGTCCAGAGGCGTTAGTGCTGTACGACGCCTCGATATGTCAGTAGGCCGTGTCAGGCCTTCCCCTGGAGTACCAGCGTTTGTTTGGGGAACTATCTGCCAAAAGTACTGCGAGCCTCGGCTATATTCAAAGTATAACGTTTGCCCCTACTCGCAAGTGCAAAATCGTGGCGTAGTCTGACAAGAACGTGCAAAACGAGGAACATGGCCACGCGTACAGGTTCTGGGCGCACATTTCTATAGCTAAGGGGTTCAGATCTTTTTATGTTTTAGTTAAAACTTCCATTGATGCAGTAATAATGTGGTACATAGCTTGTTATGCAGCATAGAATATTCTAAAATTTTACAGGTAATGTAGTAATGTTAGACTCGCAGAATCAGCTCGACATTTTCTTACAAGGCAGGTTGATTAGTGTGAGGGTAATGCTTTTTGCGCAGATAAAAAAAACCTAGTTTCTAACAAACGTTTGAAACCGATTGGTCCGGAACTGAGACTAGCAAGTACCAGAATGAAAAAAAAGACACAAACACTACAGCCATACGAAAGTCACTCGGGAAAGTGGATCTTTAGTGACAAATCACCTTATACGTCTTGCGGATGGCTGTACGAAATGACTAACTTTAATTATCGCCACCACTTTTCTGGAAAGACAAACTCCACGAGACTGGATAGTGGATGCGAAGTGCAGGGAATCACGAAGTAAAGTGTAGCACCAAAAACCCGCACGCACGCACGCACGCACGCACGCACGCACGCACGCACGCACGCACGCACGCACGCACGCACGCACGCACGCACGCACACACGCACGGGCACGCGCGGGCACCCGCGCACCCAGTATCCAGTATTCAGTATTGAATCCAGTATCCAGACCTCATTGTTTCGTTTGTGTGCCGCCCTGTACTTCAAGTTCACCACCCAAGAAGGCCTAGTCATGTTGGTGGGCGATCCCAAATAAACAAATAGCCATATTTGAATAAACTCAGTCACCAATGACGATGACGTAATCTGCAGATCTTGATGACGAATAAAATATAATTTTTTATATATAGGTTTGCAGATATAAAATGAATACACTGTGGTTATGGTATATGCCCATTTGTTTTGTGCTTTCAATTTGAGCTGCACCTAAAATCTCTGCGAGAACCTCCAGGACGAAGATTTAGCAGCTAATTCAGAAAAGAAATGTATGCCGAGTAGATTGACCCAACTTGGGCGGTTGTCTTTGACGAAGCTTCGTTCAGTAAGGATGTTGATGTTCAGTTTCTGAAAAAAAAAAAGCGCAACTGGCTAGTATTTTCTTTTAGTGATCATTCACACAGAAAGCTCCCATCACGAAACTTGTTCTTCTGAGTACATACATGCCAGAATTCACGCGTTCTCTCCGATTATGCAAAGCGATTCCTAAATATAGTCTCCCTTGCACTTTAGCTATCCTGACGCAAATAGGGTAGGGTAATATGCTACCGCAAAAAAAAAAAAAAAAAAAAAACACCGTATGGGTTCACTGCCATATTTGCTTTGAAGAGAGACCGGGGAGTTGTTTTTCTTGCGTTCAGTTTTTCTTTGAAAACGCAAGTTTGAGAAGCCGCTATTTACAGTGTAGTGTGTTTCATAACCATATATTGGCACATTTGTTTCCTTGGTGCTTGCGTCAATGCAGCAGGTTTCAACACGAAGCTTTTTTATATCACCAAAACGAGAACCCCCTCCCTGCACCTCATTTTCGTCCGACGTATACCACCGTCTATCTAGGGCAGTCACTCTACCAACTGAGCCAACTGCAAGAGATAGGCAGTGGTCCCGGTTTGGAATCCTGGACCAAAAGGAATTTTTTAGCTGCGAAGTTTTTGAGAATGCTGTGCAGTTTTTTTTTTTTTGTAGCGCTGCATTGGTGGTCAATGGTCAACTTGTGTTGGTGGTCAAGCGGCATCACTGACCGAGCCGCCTACAGCTCGCGCCGCCATTTGAAGTAGTTCACGCTGCTTGGAGGTATTACGTTACGCACAAGTGTGCAGCCCCTGGGTAATGACCTCCGTAAATCATTAGGTCCTCCTGTGAAGTATTGCCGCTCGCGCAGTCTTAACTACAATAACGCAGGACTATCGCAACCCCTTAATAATGATGAAAGAATACACAGGATTGCCAAGAGTCATCACCGTGTCTCTGTGAAAGAAAAATAAAGGACGAGGCTCAATACTGAGATTTTGCAACAATACCGAAAAGAGGTTGAGGAGGAACAGCGGCGTTCTCTTGTAGCCAGGCAGCTTGCGCAGGAATATACGCAATGCAGAAGGGGAGCGGCAGATCCGCGCACGCTATATGAAACATCATCGCTAGAAAGCAGCTCACTTGAACGAGGACAAAGGGCGTGTCATACTCTCGCCACATAGAGATCGTCAGAGGAAACGAAGAACCCAGTATACGACGATGCACAAGACCAGGCACTACGGTTACTTGGGGCGAAACCTACCAACACCGAACATCATAAAATGCACCTCGGGCAGCCGCACAACAAGCAGTTTACTGCAACCTTCTTTGAAGATGACTGCGAAACGTAGTGTAACGTCTCCGACAGACTGCAGTTTCTGTCTGGCATCTCGTGTAAGTGAAAGCCTCTCTATCGCAGCACCAGCCCTGTGGACTAGTTCGCAAGGCTCGAAATGCAAGAGCAAGGGCCAGTCGCCAATCCAAATCGATTTCGTGCGGACTAGCTTCAAGCCGTTCAACCCGATCTACTTCATTGGCTACGAGGAGGCGTTTCACTTCGAGGTCGAAAACGGAGCTCATGCCGGTAAGAGCCATACCTGGAGGCCCTTTTTAAAGGGGCTATAAAAGCAAAATGCAAGTTTGTTTTATTCAAAATATTTGATGACTTATAGTGCCCCTAGCACTTGTGTGGCAGAAAACGAGGCCTTATTAACTTTATTATATGCATTTATTAACATTGCTTTATTAATTTTACTATTCACTTTATTAACATTTTAGTCCAAATTTGTATTTGTATAGTATTTGTTTTAGTATTATACTCTACTTCTGAGAGCCAGGGATCTAACGAAGGCTAGTGTCCACAAAAAATCTCGTAACAAGGACAGCAACTCTGTCGCAGTAAAAGTTGGTGAGTATCCCTAAGCGCTTTGTCATGAGATGGAAAGGCGATATGCCACATCCCAATATGATGCCAAAGGCGAAATGCCATAGCAAAATGACATTTTAGGCCAAATTTAATTCTCCTGCTAAAATACCTGTTTCCTAATGTCAGTGATGACGTATTCAGAGGCCTAAAAGGAACGTTAGTATGGGGAATAAGGTCAGTGTGGGCGGTAAAAAGTATTTTTATCGCCTTGTTGACCGTCACCAAACGCACCAAAAAATGCACCAAATTTTGCTCGTATCAAGCCAATCTAGGAGTTGAAGGGAAAGTGTCAACATCTGGAGAATGGCAGGAAACTCGCCGATAAACCTTGCGAAAATGCCATTTCGCTATGGCATTTCACCTTTGGCATCATATTGGGATGTGGCATTTCGCCTTTCCATCTCATGAGAAAGCGCTTTGGGATACTCACCAACTTTTACTGCGACAAAGTTGCTGTCCTTGTTACGCAATTTTTTTGTGGACACTAGGCTCCGTTAGATCCCTAGCTCTCAGAAGTAGAGTTTAATACTAATATATACTAGACGGAAATCCGGCGCCACTGTTTAGGCGAGCCGCACTTCAGCGACCGTTCAGTCATGTATCAGGGAGGTACGTTCCTCTTGTCCTTGCCATGGCTCATGAACACGCTGGGAAATCGCCTCTGGCTGCAAAAATGCAACAACATTACTGTAGACGATTAATCAAATCTGCTTTGTTGTTATAAAATTGAAGCCCTAAAATATTTACTACTCAGTGAATATTTAGAAGCTTCATCCAACATTAACAAGAAGATCTTGCCCGTTATTGTTTACCTTGGCTTCGAGGCAAAAAAGAAGCCTTGTGGCTAGCCAAGTCAAGTAGGCGAGGAACGTCGCTAGTTGCAATGGCGGCACCCACGCGGTCCCGCGATTGCAGCGCCAGATTTACCTCTAGTATATATTAGTATGAAACTCTATGCTATCAGCCATGCTAATGTAGCGTCCGCGGTAAGATGGCGTCACTGACAACTTGAAAGGAGATGGCGGCAGGCGGAAGCGAGCGCCCTCCGGAAACTGTAGTCTGGGCAGCGACAGCTGTAATGCTCACAGGAGGTGCGCTGGCAGGCTCACCGACAATATTGCAATAGAGCAGAAGAAACGATACGTGATTTCAGATAGCGGCTCGACCGCACACTGAAGTTTGTTCTCCCCCTTTTTGCCCACGGGTGCAGTTCCTTGAGAGAAATTTTCCCTTTTTTGGGGAATTTTCGGCCCTAATTTTTGCGAAAAGGAAAAAAAGGAATCTTTAATAGATTCAGGGAATTTAGGAGTCGTAGAATAAAAAAAGAGTAATAATGTCAGTACACCTCACTTAGCACAATTTATTACTTGTTTTCTTTTAAAAAGTTCCCCTAACACTTCGTCGGATATATGCTCAAATATCCTGAGTCATATTCCCGCTAGCCATAAGCATCCAAGATCCATGAATTGTGTTCATGCGCAGTACCGTACAGCCTTCAGCAGAAATTTTTGCTAACCCAACTGAAGGGCCGCTTTACACGACATCGTGCTAATAATGAGCGAATATTTTCGTAGGTAAATTCGCCGGCTCGTCGCTCTACGTAGATGTCACCAGCTTCTTTAGTTATGGATAGCAACTGATGGACAGTAACAGAAACTAACGTCAAGCAAGTGACCCCCCCACCCCTAAACAAGGCATCTATGATTGGTGCACAGTAACAAAAACCGGTAGGTGGGCCTTTTCAGGTAGCAACTGTAATAACATATCAGTGGCAACTTATGAAGCTTGTCAATCAAGTTGAACTCAGCCTCCAATATGCCCAACATTCGCTATCTGATAAACAACGTGGACATGCAAGAGTCCTTGCCTCCTCTGGTTTGAGTTGGAAAGGTATTTCCAGAATGTACTTCGGGTTGTTGGCCGCGGCTAAGAGAAGCTCTGGCTTAGAGAAGCATGTATTCAGGCAGATAGGCCTGCCAAGGCTTTCAGAGAAGAATTTTTCAGAAGCTTTCGAGATCATCTTTTACCAACCTAAATGAAGTTTTCACACTGGCGCAAAGTCCACTATTGCGGGCCATTATTTACGACAACTTAGATGTGATTCTGATAATGTCAGCGCGCGAGCAAATTACTCAGGGTTGTCGAATGCGACGACATGCACTGTGCTTACAAGCGAGGTCGGATCCACAATTCACATATACAGCAGATTTTCAGGATGAAGCTGGCAATAGAATTCAGGCGTGTATGCAAACAAGTTGCTAAGTAAATAGCACGTATTCTATAGTAAACATTTTCCGGTTCAAATGAAGAAATTGCCAATGCCAACTCAGCATTCAAACAGTACTGGTAAACTAACAAAAAATTAAGCCCCTTCCTGGAAAACAGATGGCAGCAGCACGAAGCTTTCTTCGATACAAATGTAAAGTCGCCAATCCAACTAGCCAAAGTCCGAATATAAGGCAATGCTCAGTTAACCCAATGTATTGTTAAGATTTTGTATTTATTAGTTTGTCATTGGGTCATCCAAATGTGCTGATTTATAAGATCAGCGTTGTCTTCAATTTGGGCTTCCCATTGGTTAGAGCGCTGGTGTGTTCAACGTGTCATCGGCGCGCGTGTTAGAGGGTGTTTTGGTCATTATCATCATTATCGCTCAACTGTATGACGCTAAACGAAATTCGTCTACCATAATGGAACTCGTCATACATAAAGACACCCTATTGTTTATGCGGCGTGTGACTGACGTGATCTTGCAGAAACCCACGTGTAAAGTTGGCTTTTCTGCAGTTGTGTTGGCTTTCCTCCAGTGCGTTTTTCGTGCTACCAGCACATCTTAACCACAGAAAGTTTCACTAAAAAAAGAAGAAAGTAGAGAGTAGACTCTCCTTAAAAAGGACACTAAAGTGTGGAAGCAAGATGGCTTGTGTTTTCGTGCCGAGAATCTAATTACACCGTGGTTCTCGCAACTAGAATTTGTTTAATGAGGCAGAAAACGCCTGAAACGTGAAAAGAGGTCACGTTGCCCTGCAGGCTTTCTGGTACCACGGTGTGTGACGCCACAAAAGTTGTGAACAGCGAGTGTTGATTGGAAAAGGTTACATAAATGTTCTCCTCAAACAGTTCAAGAGTGCTTGGGGCGGTGAAAGAAATGCAAATCAATGCTTTTCATGCGCTAATCAAATATAAAAACTCACACTAGAGATTTTATACATTGCGAGACAGGTTACTTTCCTCACGCGTCAGTCCGCCATCATGCACTAAGTTTCGTTTTGGAAAAGCTTCGGTGTGGAGTTATCGAAGACAAAAACTTACGGTGGTGAACGACGGAGCTTCTCAAGCAATAATCCCGACAGGAAGCAGCAAAAGGGACAATGACAAATAGCCTAAGCTAATCTGCCCTTCTGCGAGAGCGGATGTTGCCATCGGTAAAGCATCCCGCGCCCTGGACGAACCTTATCGCGATTAAAAGGTTCAGCGCACTTACTGCAAGTGGCTAGCCGAGCGAACCGACCTAGTGCTCTTCCCTCGCCGCAATCAGCTGTTCATAAATAATCCGTAAGGCGTGCGTCGCATAGCTCCACTTTTGCTGTAATGTTTGGCCCCGAGATACTGCGGCCCACGCACGAGGAATACTCGACATGGCTTGTAGAAAAGTTCACGTTTGGTTGGCGCGCGAAGATGGAATACGGGATGGCCATAACCGCCGACGAGGTAAAATGAAAAACGACCGCCGGACGGATGCGAAAACGCGCCGGGCAGGCGCGGTTTAGTGATATTCGGTAGAACGCTTGTGGCTTCTGAAGGGGCTTCACTCGAGGCCGGCTTGATGGGGCATGGGTGTCGGTATAGGCATGCACATCAGACGCTCGAGAATTTAAAAGTACTTCTGATTCCGTCAGTTAAAAATCATAAAAGCCTAAGCCAGCCTCTTCGGCCCGAGAAACGTGGTTGGGGTGGCGCGGGCCACAGCTTGTTGGCGTAAAAGCTACCGTTGCTAGCGTGAGTGCGCATAGCGCAAACCGTTTGCGCTCTAGATTCCACCAGTGCCTCGATCCTACTTTGTGTCTCTATGGCTACACCGCGAAAAAATAAATGCAGAAGGGGAGGGAGAAGTGCCATCTTTATTTACGTATTTCTCAACAAGTAATGCATCGTTGCTCTTCGAACAAAAGCCGAGAGATCTACGAAACGTCTGATCTTTCAGGTAAAACAAAAGTTTATTCAGCCTTTAGCGTCCATTTGAAGTGTTATTTCTATCGCGCCGTTTCTTGTTTCCCCGTGCGCAGTTTACATTACGCCTTGCAACGCTCCCCTCGAAGTTTATGGTGGGCCGCTGCCCGTGCGCTACACGCTGTCAAGGGGTGTCTTCCACTTCGGCAACGACACTACCGAGCACGGGTCGGAGCACACCATCGACCACCAGAACTACGCCGCCGAGGTAATTGTGCATTGTGAATTCAATGCACCCAATGTGGTATTTAAATGTTGCAACGCTGGCACTCCATAATTTTTTTTTTTCAAATACTTCGACGCATTTATTTTCGTATTGCCAAAATTGCACAAGTGCCAAGAGAGGGATTCTCATAAATCGCACCAACGGCGTTAGTGCTAAAACTGCCTGCACAAATATGCATACGAGCAGTGTAACAAGATTGCTGTATATTTGATCGCAGGTGGGCTTCGTTGTAAGGAACATTTCACAAACGCATGAGACAAAAGGGTTAATGGCACCAGAAAAGGAAATAAAACAATGCTTATTCCAGCATGTTTATGACTTATTGAATTCTAGAGAGAGAGTGCCAGGTTTTTATCCGTGAGCCCATACACACCTAGTCCCATTGTGATAGCTACAACGCGTTCCTCGATCATGCCCCCACTCCAAGGTAGGCGGGTTTTGCAAACTCTACTGAGCTCTGTTGGAGTGCAATCACCTAATAACACCATGTGAGCCTCTCTTCACCATAGTTGGCTACAAATCGACATGATACTCCATGCGTAGCATTCTTTGTCGTATACCCCTCGCCGAGCCATACTGTGTCAAGCCTTGCGTTTCCATAAAAATTCGCAATGGGCGATGGAACGATTTTACTGTTATTATAGCGTAAATGGTGATAAATCTTCCAAGAAAATTTTGAAGCCAAAAATTACAAAGAATAGATAATCTAAAAAAATGATGAAAATGACTAACGATATCAAAGTTGTCTACCTCACACATGATCCTAATAAAACGAACACAAGAATAAAACAACACAAAATTAAAACATGAAATAAAACCGTGGAAAGGAAACGCCGCTATATTTGCGTAAATAGATCTCATTTGTGGAAGAAAATTTTATAAACCAATCACAAAAATTGAAGAACTCGCAGAATATTTAAAAAAAGGCTAACAAAAGTCAATTATGTACCATACACACCACCCCAAGAAAACGGCGACAAAAACAAAAACACGGCGATTTTAGAATAGGAGCATGACTAAAACATGTCAGTACGAACAATAAGTTCAACTCCCTGCTTTTACGCAACAATGCATACTTTCGAAGCTAACACAGTCCATCGGTGTACTAAGAGGTTTCAGCAGTGGTTTGAAAGGGGGGGGGGGCTGAAGAACAGCGATGATGATAATGATTTTTGTGATTCTAAAAAGCGAAGTTCGTTTTTTTTTGTCGGCGCCGGTAATGAAAAGTTTTTTCTCCCCACCGTCCGGGATTCGCTTTCCTACCTTATTCCAGAATTAAACGCCATTTCATTGAACTAACAGCTGTTTATTCACTTCCAACTGTATTTCTTAAATAAATGTGTTAGTTGCGTGGTTAGGGAACATGTATCGTAGGCTCTGCGTGGCACTCAAACTGCGTTTGCAATCCGCCTTGGCGCGTGATAAAATCCTCATCGTGAGTAAAATCACTGAAAGAAAGTTGTTTACTCCTCTTTGATAGACACTGATACTCAAGTGATAGTAATGTGTACGGGAAAAGTTACAAAAGAAGCGAAAAATTCGAATGGTGAAGTCAGAAAATATAAGCCTTTGCAGGCGAGTCGTACGTTTTAGCAGATGGAGTCGGAAGCACGCACACTGCACCAGTCCAGCCAGTTATTTTTCTGCTGTTTAAGAGCCATGACTTGTTTAATTATGCCATGACCAGAGGGGCTAACAAGCCCCTTCTCTCTGACAACAGGGGAGGGCTCGAGCCCACCCCCTTTCCACTTTTACGCTCCCCCCCCACCCATGACTCACCCACACTGGAGTCTTTAGTTATACTAGCATAAACTGAGGCAGTCTATAGAATATAATTAAAATTACAGAAATACAAAAACAAGGAAACCGAAGCAACAAATATAATTGATTCCTTATGCCCAGAGGCCACTGAAGGAAGGCAAGAACGAAGGAACCCCACAAAACTAAAAACGCAGAAAACCTACAGAACCTGCTTTGCATTATCTCGGTATTTTTTCCTGCAACAGCGAACGTCCGGCCAGTAACAACAGCTCCGCCATTAAAATGTCGTGCTTGTGCAGCAATGCGGCAGTTTGGAATGTTGGGTGGGTTGCATTCTCCATTTCTTCTTTGCCAATTGAGAGACGGCTCTTTTGTGAACTCTCTAAGCTTGACCTCATGTTGTACCTTAGAAGTAAGTATCCTTCAAGGTTTTTTTTTTTGGGGGGGGGGGGGGGGCGTAGAGAGGTTGTAATGAGAGATTTTGTTATAAGCACGCCCTTTAGCGGTGGCGCGCAACTTCTTACTCCAGCTTTGGCTGAGCCCTCCTTCTTGCAATAGCAACTGTGTTCTCCACAGTTCTTCCAGCTCAACTGCCTGCTCAATCCTTTCTATCGCAGTTGCTCTTTTTAAAAGGGGAATTGAACCTGATCTGTTCAGGTGTCCCTATAACGACCTCCGCTGCAGAAAGTTTGCAAATTCACCGCCGTTCCCCGAAATACGGTTCACAAACAAACAAAAACTGTTTTGTGTCACTCTTGCTCAAATACAGCCCGGTGAGAGGCGGGAGCAGTGCTGCAAGCACCCTACTCGTACTTGTGCTTCGGCGCAGAAATGACGCACGGGTCGATTACGCTGGGACACGCGGAACCGGTTCTCCCCTCAGATCCAGCTGCGAAATGAAAGCTTCCTCCCCATTGGTGACTCTTTATTCGAACTTTGTTCCCCACAGTTCCTTGAAGTCGACGTGTATTTTTACCCAGTTATCGGTAGGAGAATTTTCCGGGAGATGGTATATCAGATTTTGCTAAATGCAATACAATACGTTTACCTCTGTCTCTTATGCCCCTGTGACACGGGCACTTTCAATCGCGATTGCGTCGATCCGGATCGAGCTCAATCCGGATCGGGTGCTGCTACACGGCAGTTTCAATCGCGATCGAGCCCGATCCCGCTTAACCTCCATCCTGGTTCCCCAAGTGCGATCGAGGCTTCCAAGCGCGATCGAACGAAAGCGGCGACACTCTCGTCCCCGCTGAGTAATGGCACACAAGGTGGTAACTTCAACTAACGCCACAATTGTTTTCAAATAACTTGACCATAATAAGCTTGCGGTAACATTTACATAGTTACGTATACCTACGACCGCGCGAAGGTACCAGAAGCCGGCCGCGAAGTACATTTTTATCGCCATCAATGCAACCGGTGCAACTTCTCCATCGGGATTGAAACGTGCCGTGTTGCAGCGGCGGCGCGTCGACCGCGCTCAAAAACTCTATCGCGCTTCGCTTCAATCCGGATGAAAGTGTCCGCGTTAAAGGGTATTAACTACCTATCACGGATAGTTACTATTTCATCATTAATGACACCCCCAATATCTCAATAGATAAATATATATGCAATAATTTCCACGGTCCATTCTTACCATCCTTGTTAGGGCGTTACATGCCGTCTTTAGGGACGAAGCCCATTAGGGGCTCGGGGTATCGGTGTCTCATATTTTCTCCGTGTCATGTCGTAGTAGTTGCATGTCAGGGTACCAACACCCCGGGACGCTCGCTGTCCAACGCCTCGCGCTAGAACGTAACGGGTACTAAAAGAACGCACTGGGACACTCGTTTTTCAACGCCTCGGGCTAGAATGCTTCGTGCTTGAAAGACCCGGGACTTTTACAGCAAAGCTGTATACCTTACCCTCCAACGGTTTCATCTCCGTGAGCAAAAACGCCAAGGCACCACGAATACGTTTATAGACTGCATGTTTCGCCCCTTCCCAGGTTTCGCGTTAGTGTAGATAGCCCGGTTTTTTTGTTGGTTTGGAGTAGTGAAATCAGGGAGCAAACTGTGGGAAACGCCATAGGTTTTAGAGAGTAAGCGTTTATTGGCGTCCCGTGCGAGATCGCGACTCGATCACTGTCGTGATTCTCACCATTATTTTGGAAAGAGAAACGCGCCCGTTGGCGCCGTTGATTTAGTGATGTCTACGAGGATAGAGCAGGCACAGCGCCACAAGTCGGATCTGTAAAACTCGCTGTAATTATTGTACAGTCATAGGAGAATGGGCTGTTACAATGAACTATCACACTGGTCTTCGCTGTTACATTGCTTCCCACGGCTTCCTGTAAGATCTTACCAGGCGACTGAGATGTACTTGAACGCTGACATGCCGCTGATATAACCCGCGAAAAAGATACCCGGCTCGAGGTATGTACAAATCAACAAGAAACAATCGTACACAACGTGTAGATGGCTAACACAGTGATCATAAGGCGCTAGGTACATCTTGGTAAGCAAAATGAGGCGATGGTTTGTATGGAGCTATGTTTGCCTTTGAAAAGCTGTTCCGAGACCGTTAGGACACTTATGTTCGCGATCGCTTAGTCCCTGGACCACGGGCATACGCCGTAAGTAGGGAACAAAAAACGAAGGCAAGGCCTCAATCCCATTGAAAATTTCCTGCGAAAAAGTGAGGGGAATGTACGAGGCAGACAACTCAGCCATCCCCCCCAAATAACTGCTGAAATTTGTCTTTCTCTCGCTAACGACTTCCCAGAATATGGGATGGCTAGGTGTGCTCTCACTACTCTGGTCAGGTAAATAATTACCCATAATTAAAACATAAATGATCCGAACAAACGAAATACCATGCAGAGCACGACCATGACCACCCGAAGTTTTTGAAAACGTTTGTTTATTTTTTGTTTAGAACTTTTTTGTTGTCTCTTTCATCTTTGGTTGATATTGCGGTTCAATATTTTTGGTTGATGTGATGCCTATGGGTTTTCTATCCACCCTACAAATAAAACAGTATAGGACACCGCCTGACAAGATCTTGACTAACAAGGGGAAAAAGAACGCACAACTTATCCGAAGACAACACACTCCTTCCGCTCCACTTGTCAGTGTCACTGTGTCGGCTTTGGCTGTTTATTTTTTCTTCTTTTGCTTATGCCAACTGTTATTACATTAGTGTACTCGAGGAATAAAACTAGTTTAGAGTCAGCGGTCGTTTTGTTCGCTGCATTTGTCATCGTCTTTTTGGCACTTGCTACGAAGGCATTACAAAAATTTCGAAGTGTTTGTCGACAATCACGCAGTTTTGTCGCTGCTGTTTCTTCACAGCTCCAGCTGCTGATGTCATCGGAGAAGCCCACACCGACGGGGTGCCCGGATCGCGGCGACGGCGTGGCCATGCTCGTCACGCTGTTCAAGGTGCGTCTCTGTCCAACGTCCAACCGACACACAGACGCGCCCTGAAAGGAACTACAGCGTGCCATTTCAATTAATTTGCAGCTTTGCGATAGATAACCATGCAAGGAGGATTAGAGGCTGCACGCCACACGTTGATTGCTCTAAAGAACCTCGTTAGGATACTGGCGTTCTTCTTCTTAGGAAAGCCCAAAGAGGATCCTCTTAGGAAAACGCATAAGCTATCCTAAAGATTGGAGAAAAACCAAACCTCAATCCTGCTTATCCCTAACTTCCCATTCCGGGAGTAGCGTTTGAGAAGTGGGCGAAGAAGAAGAAGAAGAACAGACTATGGAGGCTAGATGGAAGAACCTTTGATTACACAAAAAAGATGGAATATTGAACGTTGTTGCAGATACAGTGGTCACCTGCATGTTGGTCACAGCTATGCCAACATCAAGGGCTGTTACGTAGCAACCTTTTTTGATCTCACTCACACAGAAAAGAAAGAGAGGGAAGTATTACACAGGGGATTCATGCATCTTGTGACGGGACTCTCCCGACGAACACAAATAGGAAAGCTGTACCACATCTGCGGCTTTTTAAAGATGCATTCTGGGATTGTGTACCTTGGTTAGTTGGAATTTGGGTTTATGACTCTTAGAATGGCACAAGCTATGAGCCGGATGCACCAGTTCGACGACGACATCTTATTTGAACTTTACTTGTAATCGAATGATACTGGCTTAGTCTTCTCAGCGGGCCTCATGTACAAGGCACCTTGGACTCTACAGCTAAGGACTCACTTGAGGCCTTCACAAAATTGCAGCAGGTTTCAAAGCAAGACAAGCTCACCTATCACACAAAGAAATTTCCACATACTTCATCTGTAACGTAATGCGGACGTTTCTGTGTATTAGGCTTTTCGCATGCGAGTGGCTTCACTAATTGGCTTTTTGACATGTTTTCGCTTGCGCGCTTCTTAAGTGACGATCTCTGCCACTGTCATACGGGTCACCCACTATCGCCTAGTTCAGGAGTCCAACTCGCAGCGAGCTTTAATGAAACAACAATTACGGCAAGCGCTTCGTGCCTGGGTACCTCCCAACCACCATTATTTTCCTAATGAAGTACAGCATGGTTCGGAGGTGTCATTCATGAGCAATATCTGAAGCTTCACTAATCGATGCTGAACTATTCATATAACGAGCTTACACCTCTCGTTGTCAAGAACGAGAATAACCAGACGACTTTGACCCCACCATCCAGTCGTCACCTCCCAAATGCGAGTTGGAAGTCCTCCTTGTCTTGAAGCACCTGGTTGGGGAGAACACTGATATCGAGGCTTTTGGAATGTATACTCCCGTCTACGCTCCATGTCAGAAGCACAGGATACTGGCTGTGCTCCTTCGATGTGAGCCAAAACCTCTGTTTTCTCTGGGATCCCTTTTTTTGGCATTCGACAATGGGCGAAGCACAAAATTCATGCCTTCATTTCCCTGCGTATCATCGCTTTATACCGCTGTGCCAGGTGCCTGCCAATAACGTTTGTTCTATCTATCCACATTTCTGGCTTGGATTTATATTACGATTCTGTTCGAGAAATTAATGCACCTCCTTTCACCGTCTTGGGATCCCCTTAACAAATTTTTGTTTTTGTATAAGCTGCACTCATGTGTCGACAATGCATCGCGTGCTTTTCGGTAGAGAATCAAGCTGAGCTTTTGACATTTACCGAGTTTGTGTTATGTCTGCTTTTTCCCGCAATAAATTTTCTTTTTTGGCACTCTTGCTTCGATTTGCTTTAGGATGCTGTTGTGGTAGTCAATAGCCTTTTTACAAATTTGTATACCTGGTGTCCGCTAAACATTTGTTTGTCTTATGTAAGTTATACCTAGGGCAGATAGCCTGACCCTCGGCTTGGTAAGAGCCTCGAGAGAGCCTATGGTACAGTTCAACCAGGATATAACGAAGTTTTTAAAAAATCGCAATTTTTCGTTACATGCAGGTTTTGGGTAAAGGCTCGCGTGACCGAAGTAGAAGCGGAACCAAAATGCTAGAAATGAGTGACGGTGAACTCACCCTTGAAGGATTTTCTTGACTGCGAAAAACTGCGTTATTTTCGCCAGGTGCTTTCCGACGAACTCAGTCACTAAACACGGCACTGCAAGGAAGCAAGGTCACTCACCCACGTATTCCCAAACGTAACTTGAGTACTATAACTTTTGCTTTTGACATTTGCCGGTGCTCTCATTCGTTTCAATGACCAAAGATATGCTGAAAAGACGCGTTTTCGTGAACTTAATACTCTTTTGCGCAGTCAAAATCGGTGAGAGGATGCTAGCTGGGATGCTGTACCGGGCGGCGGCGTTCTTCTTTCTCGCCGGCTGAGCCTGCATTTTAAATTTTGAGCTTGTCTGGGAAAGACCAAAATTTTCGTTTTCTGGTAACAGAAATCATCACCGTCGAACCGACACCCCACATAGCAGTGGAGACTCACGACTACACGCTGACAGACAGACCTAGCACCTGATCGACACCGCACTCGCTCCTGAAAATGCACTGTAGTTTGCAGTGCGAGAAAATGGGTTCAATTAATGAATTTTTCGAGACGATTTCTCTGAAAAAGTGGAAAAAACAATAGCTTATCAGCGTAGGGAATTTGTTACATCCATGTTAACCATTGCAACGCCTTGGTTACGTAGAGAACGCAAAAGCATGGGTTTCAATGGGTCTGACAATGGAGAATTAAAAAAAACTTCATTCATTACAGAAATTCGTTACATAGAGGTTCTTGACATCTATGTTTAACTGTAGTTAATTTGTGGTCACGTAGAAGTAAGCAGCGTTCATAACATCTGGAACACGCGTTTTTCTTCTGGCACATGTTATGCTGGTAGGGCGGCATCACCAGTGCCCATATCATCTAGATGTGCGTTGGTAATGTAGTTGCGCGATTATCATGTTCGTGGTGTAGACTAATAGTAAATCTGTCGTTTTTATTATGCCCAGACGATACCTGCTCTCTCTTGTTCCCGCTATCTCTACGCACGTGCAGACTGCACGAGGTGACCGAGCAGGCCAATTAATAACTGTTGCGGTACTCCCTCAGAATAGGACAAGAGGCGGGCACCTGTAAGGGGACGTCGCGTCCCTAGGCTGCCAAAGCGGGTGCAGTATTAGAAAAAGTAGCATACATCGATAACAAAAAGAAAAAAAAAAACTCTGCAGAAATTCAGAGAATTGTCTGCTAATTCGTAGTTGTCTGGAGTGTGAGTTTTTACAGCCAAAGGTTTCAGTTTTACTAAATCCTGTCCCACCAATTCTCTCCATTTACGTTATTATAACGATTCGAAGTGGAATATTCGAGAAATCTGCTTTATTGTGGAAATGCACGGCGCTATACTGTTTAAAATGTTCCGTAATTGCTTAATATTGTTCTTAGTTGCTTAGTTTTTCTAAATTTCGTTCGATCAATTATCTCCATTTTCGTTATTATAACGATTATATCTGGAACTTCCGCGAAATCTGCATTACTGGGGAAATGCAGGGCGCTACACTTTCCTGGCTTTGGGGGTACTCGGGAAAGAATGCTACGCATTAAAAAAGCAAGGTGACAATAATGTTTTCGGAAACACCTTTCAACGTGTTTTGAATTGTGTTTCTCTTTTGTAAACCGCCGTGGTGGCTGAGTGGCCAAGGCCTTGTGCTGCTGAGCCCAAGGACGCGGGTTCGATTCCCGGCTGCAGCAGCCGCTGTTCTGATGGAGGGGGAAAGCAAAAACACCCGTGTCTTCGAGATTTTAGTGCACGATAGAGATCCCCAGGTGGTCAAAATTAATCCGGAACCTTACCCAGGGGGGGGGGGCTCATCGCCTGGGAAGCGTCGGCGGGTTAAACGTCCCAATCAATCAATCGATCGACCAATCACTCAATCAATCAATCAATCAATCAATCAACCAACCAACCAACCAACCAACCAACCAACCAACCAACCAACCAACCAACCAACCAATCAATCAATCAATCAATCAATCAATCAATCAATCAATCAATCAATCAATCAATCAATCAATCAATCAATCAATCAATCAATCAATCAATCAATCAATCTCTTTTGTTCGTCTTTCTTCCGCAGAAGCGGGCTCAGTCAAACCCGCTGTTGGACGCGTTCATCAACGCCACCCGTCACATGACTTTCCGAGGCAACACCAGCGAGATGGCCATGCCCATGGCCAACTTCCTCCCGAACACCACGCTCGAGTATTACGCGTACCAGGGCTCGCTCACCTTTCCGCCATGCACCAGCAACATTCTGGTCGTGGTGTTCAGCAACCCCGTGGACATTGGCGAGCAGCAGGCAAGCACATTTTAGCACCCTTATGCATGAGTGGTACGGCCGAGAGAAATCGCGCGTAAAGTATTCACGCTCTAGCCACTTCCATGTCAGCAATCGATGTTGTAAGCACATACCGACAGTGTGGTTGATCTGAGGACAACTTTAATATTTCGTTTTGGGTGTAGTCATCCCTAGAGAAACTCCCGGAGCAATGTGTCCGTCCGCTGGTATCTTCCGGCAGCAAGACATAACGGTTAAACTAGTATTAATGGGAGGTGTGAAGAGAGAGAGACAAAACACTATTGTTAAAGGGACCCTGCAACATTTTTGGTATACGCTTTCACTGTTTCCTTTGGGTTTGAAAGCACTGCGAAAGCTACAGTCAGCGCCAGCACGAGCAGCACTGCGTGATTTGCTCGTCGTACCAGATACGCCTTCCGTTTGTGCTTTGTTTTTGTGGCTTTATTTTTAAAGTTGCTATCGAAAAGCGTTCATTGCTGCAACTGAAGGAAAACCGGACAACAGCCGCTACATGGCCTCAGTGATGTAATTTGGGCCGTCGAAGAACGTCAAGGCCGCGAAAGAGAGAAACATTTTTTGAGCGAGTTTCCAAGGTATCTGATGGACATAGAACAGTCATTTTTTGGCTGAGGTACTTTGCGACCTCGTATTCTAAGTACGGGGTGTGTTGGTTGACTACGTTGTGCAAGCATTTAATTTAGAAAAAGTTGAAAAATGTGTTGCAGGGTCCCTTTAAGACTATTACAGTGTTCTTGTAGGAGTGGTTCTCTATTCCCATAAATCCATAAGCCTTCTTTCCATCGAGAGTTTTCCCGAAGGCTAGTAGCGCTTCTTAGCAGGGAGTGGTCGAAGAGCAGTGATTGCGGGGAAGGGGTAGCGTGTGGTGGGTGTTTTTGGCCTTCTATCAAGTAGCACAGGAGTCATACTTCTAAGGAAAACCGGCCCTAATTTTCCACGGCGGTAATAGGTACTTAGAAATGTTTCTCACGTGCGGTCTGTCAATTCCATTTTGGGGTCTGTACAATGTAGATCTGAAACGCATTAAAACGCACGGCGTGTATTAAGTTCTCTTTCTCTCTTTCCCCTTTGATTGCTTGCAGCTTATAAAGCTGAGAAATAACCTGTACACTATGATCAAGGATTGCAAGTACACCATCGCGGGGAACCTGCGCAACCTTCAGCCATTGGACAATCGGCTGGTTTACCGCTCGTTCAAGTTCAGCAGCCCAGCAACGAGGACACTGCCTTCGCAATTGGCAACGCTCATAGCAGCAGCTGGAGCCGTGATCGTGATTGCGTCATGGTGACATCCTGACTTTTGGAATGACTTATTTCTTGTCTGCCCTTGTGCTGTACTATATGCGGTACTTCCGTGCATCCACCTCTTTTTTTCAGTTTTTTCACGACATTATTTACGGGACAATTTTTACGGGACAAGTTTTTCAGTTTTTCTGGAAGACATATTTTTGCATTACGTTTCAATTATTATTCCGCACTTGAAATATAAGCAATTTTAATTTTATGGGTTTGCGGATTCTCCTAAACTCTTTCGGTCGACAACTGCAAGCGTGATAGAAGGAGCAGGATAGAAATATGTGAACAGCTTCGACTATACTTATGCAGTATTGTCGAGGTATGTGAGTTGTGAGCTGAATATTAAAAATTTTATTACCATCACCAAAGTGATTGTTGGTCTGTGTGTGCGTAGTTCTTGCGTAAATACTTATTCGGAGGGTTCGAAATCGTCCAAAACTGGAGGCCATTGCGTCCTGGGAAGCTTGATGGGCCGGCGGTGCTGGAAATGCAGGGAAGCCTAAGGTACTGGTAGCGAACATGCTGAACACCGTGGAAATATCGTTGTAAGAAGCGGAGTCTTTTCTACTCAAGCGCGACATATCGCTGAAGAGCTACCCCCACGTGTACATCATAAGTGACTGTCAGAGAAGGGGACCAAATGCACAAACGAAAGAGACCACCAATCCCCCTCTACCCCAAAACGTCTCAATGGTCTACCCAGGCCGTCTGCGTTAAGTATTGATTACAGTCATTAAGAGTTCTTCTTTTTGAAAGCATACCACTTGAGTCTCTTCAATTCGCATACCGATTCCCGGCATGTATCACATTCCGTTTGGCTTGCTGCTGGCGGAAAGTCTCTTAGCGATCACCTTTGGCCTTATTATTAAGTCGCACAGCGTTGTTTTGACATTCCTGCCGTTGTTTCTGCCGTCACTCTAGCACGCAGGCTGATTTTCGGTATTGGTAACAACACCTGGCCCTTCTAATACAAACGACACTCAACAATAGTTAACTAGGTTCTAGCCGAATCGTCATGAATGCTCAATGGAGAAGGGCTGGTCTGTTTCCTGACACACGCAGTCATCATAGCGTAACGCGCGGGCTGCCGGCAGCAGTGAAAACCGTCTGATGGATGATACATACTGGCTTTTATTTTCTGCGACGTATATTTTCAAATTCCTACGGCTCAGCGCGCAATACGCTTGCTGAATAATGAACACGAGAATTATACGGCAGCCCAGCCCCACCCAGATTTGCCTGAAAACGCGCTTGTATGTACTGGGAATACTGTGTGAAATTTAATTTTTAAGGCTTCAGAAAGCCGCAGCCACCCAAACAGCCTTGGACAAATGATTCGAGCACCTAAGATAATTGAACATTGCAACACAAAACTGTTCACGACAAAAAAAAAAAAAAAAAACTAAAGTTGCGTTTACAAATCATCTGCTGCTATAACCATGTTAAGTAGTACTGCTACTGTGTTGTGCTAGCGCTACTATGCAGGCCAGCTGTGTTGTGCCAGAAATGCAGCTAGTAATAATAATAAGTGCAGCCAGTCACGGTGGACAACTCCCTAAAGGCGGCGCTATTCCGATGGTGACCCTGACTTGCAAGAGTGCGCGCATGGAGGGCAAAAGACGTCATCTACGCATGTTTGGGAGAACACCGGTGTGGTAGAGGAGGAGGCGTAGTTCCTCCCTTCTTTGCCAAATTGCCAATGAGAGAGGGGTTGTTTGAGCAGCTTAGCGAAACAATCGTCCATAGTCGCGACACCATTGCCACCTGCCCTCGCAGCACCCACGGAAAGCCGGAAAGTATAGACCATTGACAGCGCAGCCGCCTGTACGCAGCCAGTTTGGGCAACATGACGTCATTCTCCACTGGAGGCATTGACGTACGCATTTTTCTCCGTGGACTTCGGTGGCGCCCGCGCTCATCGGCGAGTGCAGAAAAGGCTTAGTGAGTACCACGCGAATGGGTACGCGATGATCGCGCACTTGATGGGTACACCCCCTTCCCCCCCCTGAACAGAATGTCGTCAGGAAAGAAGCGGCATTCATGCTGAATTTTTGCGCAGCGTAAGACTAGGACAGACAGAACAAGGGACACGAAGACCGAAGGGACGAAGGGACACGAAGGGACAAGGGACACTGTCTGTCCTAGTCTTACGCTGCGCAAAAATTCAGCATGAATTCTGAGTACCAACTAGCCCGCCTGACGGTGTTATTAAAGAAGCGGCAGACGAAAAAAAATTTAATTGTGGCTCCAACGGCACGATCAATCGTAAAACGCTCCTCAAAAGAAGCAGGACAGACAGCCAGTATAGCCAATGTACACACAAAACACAAGTTAGCCTGAATGGGAGTTTGTTGGCTGGAATAGGTCTTTTAAACTCCTCACGACAGGCGGCCTGCTCCCACGTGTGGTAGTATGAAGGTGGAAAAACTGCCAGTTTACACCGGGGGCCACAAGCCGTCGTAAATAAGCGCATTTACCACGGTTGTACCTCTTCACAAAACGCAGTATCTGGCTGTGATTACTGCGTTTGTCCTAATGGGAGTATTAAAAACTCCCACGCCACCTCCATTTCCTTCTCCTCCTCCTTCACCCCTTCCTCCTCTACGCGTCCTTACAAAATGGCTGCCAGTTGGTGTCGTGTGTCGTGTGAGCTCCAGCGTCCCCGAAAATTTATTGCCAGTGTGAACTTGCGGCCGGACGAACGGATGTGAAGTGCTTCCCAACAACCGAAGCTCGTTGCGAACATTGTGGAACCAGCCTGGACTGACGTGCGACGGACTGCAACGTCGCCTCCGTGTCACCGACCTTCGAGCCGACGGAATACGCCAGCGAGCCGACGCGAGGCCTAAATGCAGTGATCGCTGAGAGTGGCTCGTTAAAAAGAACGCGGTTGTGCCTCTGCGAGGTGGTTGAAGGTAAGATTTTCACGTTTTTTTATTGTACGCAGCATTTTGGGAGACTTGTGCCCCTTCTAGCGTCAAATAAACTCAACGTGTTTCCCGCGCCACTGCACGGGCGATTCTCCGCCACTGGAGGTGAGCGTTGTGCGTGAAAGACGGCACCATGCCCGGAACGTCATTGGGGAGGCCGAACGGTGTGAAAGCAATGCGTATTTGCGCGGGTCTCGAGCAGAACACTCACTGGTTCACACTCGCAAGCAGAATGAAAACTGTCCGAACTCTGGACGGCTGTTAGGTGTTTTTGTTAGGCTGTGTCTGTGGCTTACTGGCAAGCGAGGGTGAAGTTGGCCGGTCAAACACACTAAACTTTTTTACACCCTTTTAGCCAAAAAGGGCGTAGCATAGGTGGAAAAAGGGTGTTGGGAGGCCTTTACACCCTTTTTCTTGAGTCTCAACACCCTTTTTCTAGCTCTACGCCCTTTTTGTTTGAAAATAAGGGTGTTGATCAACTTCAACACCCTTGGTTTTTTTTAGGGTGTTGAAAGGGTGTGGAAAAGGTGTTCAGCTGTTCATTGAATAAGGCCATGTTCAGATGCATAATAGCACTGTAAAGAAGAAGACATCCCCTCATATACTCCTCTACTCGCAAGAAATTTCCAAACGCAACAAAAAAAAATAATTGCTCTTATGCAATGATCGCTCGTTTCCTTATTGGGTGCACCTCATGCCCCAAGTTTAGCTTTGGCCCGTGAAACACCAATTTGAACCTTCAAAATTAAGAAGACTGTAGTCGTGTGGCGAAAAGGATGTTTACGAACTGCAACACGCTTGGCTTTCTGTAGGTTGTTGAAACGGTGTGAAATAGGTGTTCACTTGCAAAAAAAGAACAGCGGAGCTGGGGGTCGACCTAGTTTCTTCCGGTGTTGCTAGGTTTTGTTATGTTTGCTAAGGTTTACAATGTTCTTGCTAAGCCAGGATGACCGCTCAGGGATGAGGCCAAATTTAACCAGATTTTACAAGGCTGTTCCAGTGTGCCCGCCTCCTCCCCCCCCCCCTCCCCATTTCCAGGAGATCCAAGAGGGAAACAAGGTAGGTCGGCCCCCAGCGTTGCTGTTTCTCTAGTTTTGCACCACTATTGCAAGCTGCCCGAATTTTTTTTACCTTTTAGAATCCAAAAAAGACTAGTACCTTTGAAATGGTACAGTAAGAGGTGCGGATACGCATACGCCATTGTGCTCACACTCTAACAAGCTCGAAAGCCGACTTCACTGTCATAATACCCTATCTGCGGTGGTGCACCCTTTACAGGCGCCCCAGTTTTTTCTTTGTATGTTTTTGCTAATGTTGCCGAAACTACCTCATGAAGCTTAAATAGCTTCACTGGTAATAAATTATACCAATTCATTATGCTGTAAACATCGTGAGGCACAACCCCCCCCCCCGCCCGCTTGTAGAGAATGTTCAGTCCACCCGTGTAAACATGCACAAAATGCCTCCAAAATTGGAGGTCTCTCTACATTTTTTCTTCGTTGGCGGTCTTTTCTCACACCTTTTTTTTCTTTACGCCCTGTTTCTTAGTTTCGAACACCCTAATTTGTAGCTTTACACCCTTCTGGGAAAAATGGTGTTGAAATAATGAACACCCTTTTTGAAGGGTGTTGAGGTGGCAGGGAAGATTTGTATGATATTTAATAGAATTATTTAAGTTACGGATCAGAAAAACTACCGCGTAACTAAAAAGTTTTTGCAAATCCACGTGTTGATTTGTATTGTCTCGTAGTAAAATCCATACTTCCAAAATTAGCGCTAAAATATCAGTTTTTTGCGACAAGCCCACCGACTCCATCTGGGGGCTTTCCTCTGCTGGGTATAAAAGCAAGAACAGCACATGTATTGCTAAGTAAGTATGCACTCCCTGTACCGCTTGCATCCCGTGCTCCAACTGTAACTTGTACTTATTGGCTGTTTGTGTTGAATGCTGCGCGCTCCGCCGTTTGACATTGCCTCTGCGCATGCCATCACCTCAAAACAAGGGTGTGAGACTCCACACCCTTTTTTTAGGGTGTTGAGCATCCTCAACACCCTTTTTTAAAGGTGTTGAGCTCATCACCCTTTTTTCATCCGTACACCTTTTTTTTGCCAAAACACCTTTTAAGGGTGTTAGCCATGGGACAAGATTTTTACACCCTTTTCGGCCCAAAAGGGTGTAAAAAGTTTAGTGTGAACGTCGCAGGGCGGCCGCTTTTATTGAGAAGTAGGTGTGGTGCCAGCCGCGCCTGCTACGAGGAGGGTGACTGCCGCGTGCCTCCGGCGATTAATTGCTTTCACTGGAAAGGGAGAAGGTCGGGGCCCCGTGGGAGCTCTCCGTACGCTAGGCGCGTGTAACTATAACCAGCAAACGCCATTCGAGGGAGCATTCTGTAGAGTCGACAGACGACTGCTTTTTTTTTTTTGAAGGGGGGCACGCGCAGGCGTCACACCGACCGAAATTTTTCCTTAACTTTCGGTGAGGGGAGAGAGGGGCAGTGCGGGGGGTAAAACCTGAAGCTCGTTCCCAGAACACTACACGCAAGGAAAAGAGGGAAAGGAAGCATTTTGAGAAGTTGGTCGCCACAAGGATCACGCACCTTTTTGAACAGCAGAACACTTCGTTTTGGCGAACTAGTGAGCGCAGGTGTCTCGGACAGAAGTGCAATTTTGCGTAGCTTTAAACAAACATTCAGACATTACGGAAAGTTGGACACAAGAGTGACAAGTTCAGCGTCTGTACAGTGCCGTTTCTTTTTTTTTTTTTTTTTAGGTCAGATGCCCAATATGCTTATGTATTTGTTACCGCAGATTTAAAGCGTTTTGCTATCCCTCTAATGAATGTGCTGCTGTGGCTTCCAGAAGAACGTGCCAGGGGGTGCGGCAACGTCAGCGTTTGGGAGGCAGGTGCAAGCAAACAGTGCACCGACGACATGCTGACCTCATTGTTTGCAAATGGCTTAAATTTTTTTCGTTCAGGAGTGTTGTAGTAGATAAAGTTCTTACCAAGATACCTTGTGTTCTCGATGTAGGTGTTTTGTTGATTCAGTGTTTTTATTGTCTTATTAACGTGTTCACACGTATATCGTAATTATGTAATTTTGATGCAATAAAATGACTGTGCAGAAAACAAACTTTTCACGTTTCGCCATTCAACGTTTGAAGCGGAAAAAGACTAGAAATTACGTGATCCCCAACGAAAAATAAAAATGCGGCCTGTGCCCTTATTAAGAACTCCCAAATGCAGTAATAAATTCCACTGCAGCGCACACAAAAACACACACACAAAAAAAAACCTCGAATGCAGGTCAACACTGCTCCCAATGCGCCCCCTGAAAACTCCCAGTTGGAGGAAACAATACACTCCCAATGGTACCCCTGGAAACTCCCATTGTAGTGGCAGTAAAATGAAACTCCCATATGCTACTGAAAAAACTGCCGAAATAATGGGAGTAAGGCGAAACTCCCATTGGAAGGAGTTTTGAAAACTCCGAATTGGTACTGAGTTATGACACAAGCCATTTACTCCCATTCCGGCTTATTTGTGTTCTGTGTGTAGAACTGTCGAGATAGGCTGAAGAGTTTATTTCATTTTAGTTAAAGAAGGGCGGGGGGAGAGATTCAGACAGGAGATGCACGACTGGACAAGGTTCCAAATCGGCCAAGCCAGAGGGGACGCAGCCTCGACACCGACGTCGATACGCAAGCCTGGGTGTGAGATGGCCGACGAGGCGTTTGTTCCAGTCTCCTGCACCGCCAACCCACGCCTTGGCGGGCCCAGCGGCGACGCGCGAGTTTCTTCGGGCAGCGGCATTGCACCGTCGTCGTTCGCCACGACTGCCTGCACGACAACTCTCACGAATCCGAGCCGAGCGTCCCCGGTCACAATATGTCGTGACCAGGGCACTCGGGCAACAGCTATTCGCAGCCATGCTGAAACTTTCTTACGTCAACGCCCCATGACATAGGTGTGCCTTGTACCTAATGGAGCCTCGTCCGAGAACTTTGGAGCTAGTTTAGGGGAGAGCTGTTACAGGTCATTGCAGGTAATTTAGTGTAGAGTGTTTGGCGGGTTTCTTAAATCTGCCTCTGTTGCCCTCATACATTCCTCTGTGCGTGTCGAGACGCGGGACAATGGGTGAATAGTACAGTTTATTTTGTGCGTCGCTGTAAACAGTGCATTGCACTAGGTATTGCGCGCCAAGCTTCAGCATCTACCTGGTCACAAAAAAATTAGACATAAAGGTTCTTCAAGCGACGTTTTCTTTCCTCTACGGCGCTTACGTTCCATAGTTGTTTACTCGTTTTAAAAAACAGGACCGGCTCTACCGCATATTTTTTTTTAATTTCTACTTACTTACAGCATCGAAGCCTATGCACTGTACTATGACGCAATATGACCGTGATTACGCACTGCGGTTATTATGACACAACGTAAATAATTAAGGAAAAAAAAAACTCGATTTGGTCAGTTTTTACCTTCGTCCTGAATCTTGGACAGTACAGTGTGCAGAAGTCATTCATCAAAGGCTGTCGGTTTCCGTTTCTTCTTTTGTGGCAAAAACGTCGCAAGCCAAATAAATGTTGTTAAATGCAAAACGTTCAGTCAATGTTTCTTCCTCAGAGTTTTCCGCATTCATAAGTAATCTACCACAAATAATATCGACGTAAAATCGCCCCCCTTTTAACTTTTCCTTGTGTGGCCATCTACAGCTCGCCCAAAAGACTTGCCCGGCGACGTGCGCTTATCACGGGCTAACAAACGGGAGACAGGCACGCCAAAGTCTTCACAGGGAGCTAATACTCGCTGAGCAAGGAGTGTGACCTCGCGTCCCCAGTCACTGAGAATCTTGCCGTGGTGTGTAAGCGAGCCTAATGGACGAGCTCATTAATGATCGCTCTTCGCTTGATCCTATCTGCGACGTGGATCTTCAACGAAAAGTTTCTGCAAGTTAAATTTGTTATCTTGTCACCGGTGTTTGTCGAAGATGAGATGACAGAACGAAGGATATGAACAAATAAATCAGCAACATCAATCATGCGAACGGCATCGGTGTTAACATAAATAAACGAATGTATTGCCTCATCACGAAGAAAAAAATGTGGGTTTGTCTGTAAAGCGGGCGCGCTGAGTAGTCTTGATGGGCGTAGTGTAGGAAATCCTGCACTCCCTTCCTCCCCCCCCCCACCCTTCGTAATTGAAGTTCGCCTTGATTTGAAGGAGGATGGACGCAGACAATGTACCCTAGTTACTTGTATAGATTTCTCTCTCTCTGGTGCTCGCCTCCGAGTAACCCCTTACTCAATTAAGTCTACGTTCACTGTAGCTTTCGAGGTCCCAGATTTTATCCCAGTGCTGTGTCCACAATTAGGACACGAACGAAGTAAAAGATCTGTTATTTATTTTTTTGCTTCTCGTTCTGGCAGTGAAGCTTGTCACACGCAAAACAAAACAAAAAAATCCCGGGCCATCTCCACTAACGTGAAACCTGGGACTGGGGAGGGGTGAAGCATGCTATAATTGTATCCTTGGCGCCTTGGCGTTTTTGTCCACGGAGATGAAACCATTGGGGGCTAGAGGTATAGAGCTGTGCTGTAAAAGTCTGCTGTCTCTCAAGCAGGAAGCCTTGTAACGCGAGGCGTTGGAAAACTAGAGTCTCTGTGTTTTAGTACCGTCATTACATGAAACGGTGACGACAGGAGACGTCGGCAGTTCGAGCCCCTAAAGGGGTTTCGTCCCTAAAGATGATACGCGTGTTGGAAAGCTCAACTAAAACTTTATAATTTCAGAGACTGCATTTGAGAGCTGCCCCTCAGTAAGCAGATTGCTGTCATTTGTTGGAATTTCTATGAACGATATCTGGCACTACATTGTAGAACAGCAAAATGCTATAAGTTGAACGTTATTGCAGAGCTTTGGCCACCATAAGAATGTATTTAGCCTCCAGCAGGAAAGAGGCGGGCAAGCATTCAAGAGGATGGGCAAGAATTTGCCACTTCGCACATAAAAAGGTAGGATTGAGCCACAACAAAACCCAAAGAGAACGTACATGTGCCTCTGGTCTTTCGAAGAAGAGGCGATCCTTCTTTAGTGTATTTGAGGTTGTCCGCTTGCGGGGTTGACAAAGACACCATCAAACAGATATCCTGCCCTCTGGGAAAGGTACTTGATAACATAAACTAAACAATTCGTGGGCAATTCAGAAGTGTTAGGTGATCCTAAACCACCAGCAAACACGTTCTTTTTCTCTTTGCTCTCCTTCCTCTTTCACAACATGAGGCATTCGTCGTCCCTTTCTGAATTCATTCATTCATTCATGCATTCATTCGGTCGGTCGGTCGTTCGGTCGGTCGGTCGGTCAGTTTATTTGCCACTCCTAATTGAAAGTACAACCCTGCCGTGAAGAGCTACGATGCCATGAACTAAAGTTGTCGAAGATGAGGGTTGCTTTTGTTCCAACACAATTTAGAAGACTCAAACCCTCCAAAAACAAGTTCTATAGAGTGATGGTGAGTTGTGCGGGGTGAACAATAGTTGCGAAACACTCGCTGTGACATGGTGAACCATAAGTGCAGAGACATAAAAAATTGCCTGGAGGAATGATAAATTTATATTCTAGTTGAAGGAAGGCTTCTTCAGCGCCAGTAAGATAAGTTTCTACTGTGTGACTGCCTGAGGAATATGCATGCGTAGAGGATCTAGGTAAAGCGGAATTAATGAAAAGGCTAGGAACGCAAAGTCGATTCGATACAGCGATTGAAGATTTTGGCTGTAACGCAACTGAGTCCCGCAGAAAAGTCAGGGCAATCTTGAGAGCATAGGCACAAAGAGCAACACATAGATGGGAAGCGTCCGAGGAAACCTAGGCATATTTTGAAGAGGCCATGCAGACAAAATGAAAGTATGCTTGATTCGAAAGGTTATCTCGTTAGGGTAACACTGACACCACCTTTATCGCAAACTTCACTGAAATAAGCTATGCAATTAGGGAAAAAGGAGATGGGCATGCGACCGACTAGCTCATTTCCCGCACTAGAATCTATGACGTATTATGGGCAGCTGTGCGATTGGCTGAGGCCGGCAAAAGCAAACGCATCTTAGGCAGCGCTTATAAGCTTGCAGAACGAGTTATTTGTGCTTTAATGTATTGTATATTATTTTATAGCAGTATGAATGATGGGGCCAACGATCAAAGCTACGAAAGTACACGTGAACATACAAGCAGCAGTGCGTACTGCCGTACTGGTAATGCGCGCACTATGGTTGTTATAGCTGCACAGCAGTCCGGCGCTTTGGGGTAGGCTCACACGACACGTGCCTATTGTCGTAAGCGACATTGCCTTGCGTGACCCTGTTTGTCGAGCATACCCAATGTTTCACGAAACGATTACTTCCAACCGCAACAAATACAAGCCATATGCAAATACCTTGTGAAACAATTCGGAAACATTCTGATATTTCCGGCTTAATCAGAGAAGAAATTGGACAGGCATTTGAGTAGGCGGATCGGTACACACTCTGCTTTTTTCGAGCGACCGCTTACCTCAACCACTGGATAAATTGCTTCATGAAGCAGCAAACCTTAAAATTTAAATCCTCATTCTTTTCGAACATGGACATCTTTGTCGAAACCCCACGAGAGTTCTTGTACTCGTCCGCCAAAACCGCGCGTAATCATGTCAAAAAAGACGGCGAGAACTTTTCATCGACTGTGGAGCTTGGGGAAATGCAACCGCCCCCTATCGAACCGAAAGTAACGCAAGATCCTGGAGAAACACGCATTGAGCAGCCTTAGCTGGACTATGAGAACATCTGTGCTCCAGACTTCATAAAGGGTTAATCCTTCCCGCAACTTCCTGAAATCCGGCTAGCTTGAATCGACGAAGTCTGGGACGCTCCATCAGTACGCCAGACTGGGTTGTTGCATAAATGTAGAGTTGAAAAGCCTGAGCAACCACAGCTCATCGCTGCTGATCAACTTGAGGTAATAGCGATGCCTGATCGAGAAAAGGCAGCGTGTCCTTTTTCGCTGACCATTATTGCGGAAATAACGTCGTCTGGATCGGAGACCACGGAAAAGAAAACAGGGGTAACTATTGGCAGACACCCGCCGCGGTGGCTCAGTGGCTAAGGCGTTGCGCTGCTGAGCACGAAGTCGCGGGTTCGATTCCCGGCCGCGGCGGCCGCTTTTCTGATGGAGGCGAAAAGCAAAAACGCCCGTGTGTACGAGATTTCGCCGCACGATAAAGATCCCCAGGTGGTCGAAATTAATCCGGAGCCCTCCACTACGGCGCGCCTCATCGCCTGCGTTGCGTCGGCGCGTTAAACCCTACAATCAATCAACTATTGGCAGACGAACGACAATTCAGCGAGCTTCATTCAACTCAGGCAAAAAGACACACCACAAGACAGCCTACCTGTCGACCGCTGTTCCAGGCTGTCTTCGCTGTTCGTTCATGACAGAAGCTTGGCACAAGGTGTGGTTCAGCCGCACATCACATTGGCCATGGTAGGCGCTTCTAAGATTGAGACGCCGGCTCCAGCACCGCTGTAAGCGGAAGAGGTGACATGCTTTTACGAGGTAGGAAAGGAACTTCGAAGCCGTTTTGAGCCATTTCGAGCTGACGAAGAATTCACCGACCTATGGGTACTACGACGACACGTGCCTGCTACGGATATCAGACCTATTCGTTGCTTGCAACGCGAGCCTTGGATCGAGGCGTGTCGTACATGAGGGAAATATCAACTACCGGCAGGTTAAGTCATCGTGTGGTTGGCGCCTCAACTTTCTAGCGGCAGACGTGCGAACTGCGGCGGCGGGACGATGTTGAATTCCCCGCTGGGGTATGCTCGATCATTATCATCATCGTGTTCACAATTATGTCATTAATTTTACAACCCCGTTCCGGTCAGCCATGACACCGAACCCTGCTGCTTGTTTCCTCTCGCCCTAACAGCAATAATAAAGGGAAATACTAACTCAAAAGAGGCCTAGCCCCGAATGCAGCCGATTTTATGTCTGCACTGCTACTTAATTCGCGATGTGCGCTCACAACATTAAAAACAACGCTTTTCAGAGTGTCCATGAATGATTATCAGGCTCATATTCCAGGACTTGTATTTTTCATCATTCCCTCTTTCGTAATCTCAGTTACGTTAAATTTCTCACCCCACTTTAATTTCACTTTTCGATTACATATCAACTGTGCAAGCACCCTTCAAATATTTTACTTTTTTTTTTTGCATACAAACTGTCAGAGGTCCCTACTAGTAACAAATGAAGTTGACCTTACGAAAATAACCAACTCGCGCCTACCCTGCTCGAATATTTATTTCCGGCAGCCACCCTACTCGTCTAGTTGCACTTACAAGCGGGCAACGCAAAACAGGCGTTGAAGAAGGGGCGATGTTGAGACAGGGTGACGGTAGAACAACAGCGCGGACAGTGAAGGTATTTTGACTGCTCTGTTTCGCGTAGCCAAAAAAAAAAAAAAACGAAACAAAATATATTTCTGCAGGTTACAATCACGGACAGCACATCAGAAAAAATCACTGTCGGCTGGCTAGAGCAGTTCCTCGCATTCAACTGGACCATTCTCGAATCACATCCGGATGGTCTACTGCTTTCCCTGCGACACTAAGTACCAAAAATAATATAGCAGAAAGACGGGAAAGGGAGCCGGAGAGCTCAGAGAGGTGGACCACTATTGAAGGACAAGAGCGGGTTACGTCCGGCTTCGAAGCACATCCTGGATGATTGCGCTCGCCACAAGCAACTCGTCTGCATCAGCCACTTTCTCTCTGCTGTGTCGTAACCGCTGAAATCGATAATAACAGCATTCCGTGACGCTGTTTCCAACCGGTGCAAGGGAGCATGTCCCATTCGTGCGTCGATGTTATCACAGGCAGCAACCATCGCTTGTTTGGTTGAGCAGTGCTCGCTTTCTATTTCCTCGCCGCGACTGAGCAGGGGAAAATTTAAGGCAGTGACGGGGATAGGGCAGATCCCGGCAGCATGCCATGACGGCCCGCCGAGGAAATCAATCGTGTGCCTGTGGCAGGGAAAGGGAGAGGCGCCCCCTTCCCTCCGCCTTTCCTCGGATGCTGTTAGTCGAAATAATTAGTAAATCTGGGCGAAATTCGTGGATTCCGCGATGACGAAGACAACTCACGCCATGGTAAATGCCTCGAGGGGGCATCGGTTGAGGTTTTTTTCCACCCGCTCGAGAACGTAAAACCGTGCATCTGCGATCTTATACGACCATGATTTAGTCTGAATACGGCGAGCGATACATTGGGCAGGTCAGTTTTTACGACGAGGTTATTCGCCGAAAACAACTCCAGTCCTGTAGTGTTCCACGTCAATTGAAAAGGCTCTAACGGGGTGAACACGCCAACTGGACAACAAGCGAACCGCTTGGTCCTGAGAGTCGATGGGTGGAAGGGGAAAAAATAATGAAAATTTTGAATGAAGGGCGGTTTTTGAGGGACGGTTATTTACAGGTGACGCATGATATTTATGTTCACCTCACATTTAAGGTGTTAAGTTAAGCCATTTTCGTTACTGATCTAAAAAGAAAATAACAAACAGTTAAAAACCAACCCCACAAGCAGGTAAAAATTTGCACGTAGATTACAGTGCAAACACAAGTTTTCAAGTGCGATTCGTTTACAAAAGGAAGAGGTGCAATGCAGACAAATAAATATACGCTAAAAATGTCTCGCAAAGATGGTTCGTCGCGAAGAGTACATGTACAGATACGGAATAGTTTTGTTCGCGGCAAGCCAAATCATTTGCTTCAATTGGGGCTCGCCGTTTTATGTTGCCCAGAGGTAATACGAGTGCTCCTTCAAGCTTTAACAGGACTATAACTGCCTCACACAGTACGCAGACGTTACGGCATTGCTATAATAAGCCACAATCCGGGTACAGCCCCTAGCCATTCAAGAAAAGACCGGCACATGCAAACGTAATAACAACAGGGAAGGAGCCTTTTACTGTGACTCCCCAGAAGCTGCCCCAAACAGATTTCCCCCTGGGCCTGCCCGGACAGCGAATGCACCAGAACTGAACCCTCGATCGCCCTTGCGCCGACAGTGGTTGGTGAGATGCATATTCACGCGCTCATCGAGCCGTTAAAGACTGTCCGCGAAACGAGGAGGCAGAGGCAGGGTCAAGGGGGGATTCGGAGATGACTGCACTTCTACTGAGAAAGGTAAAGGCGAAGAGAGCACACCTCGTTAGCCAATGCTGCATACAAGCTAAGATAATATGACGAAGCCATGTGAATCCGGTGCTCCGTCGATGAGTGGCCGTCGCTGCCCTAAGTGCGGAGGAGTAGCGCAGCTTTGGAGCGGCAGTAGGTCCCAGAACTGATTGGTGTGGGGTACGAACACGACTCCTATCTAACACAGGAAAAGGAGTACGAGGCAAGATTGCAGCAGTGTTGGGCAGAGTCCAGTGCTCGGAAGGAAACGTAATGAGCCATTAGTCAATTAACCACAATCAATCAAGGTGCAGTAAAATACAGTGTGGCTCCTTAATTCAGTTTTTATGAACTGTAGCGTACGTTTGTTCGTTTTCTTAGAAATCGAGCAGGTTAAATGTCTGTCATAAGCAGTGAAAGCAATTTCACCGCAATTTTATTTTTTGCTTCCTTTTGATCCTTCACTAAATTTCTGGAGAATTCTTGGTGCACCACAAGCTCACATAATTCAGCCAAGCCCCTTGTTGAAGCTTGCGACGGGTGGAAGGAGGGGGGTGATTAACCGAGGTACACAAAAGCTAAGCTACATTTCGCTCAATCCACAATGGCCAATAGGAAAATGTCATGCCGGTGAGCAACGTTCTGTTTGTTAGGCGGAAGTGCCGTCTCGACAGCCGCCACGCCTGCCGTCTAGGCACGGGTCGCCGCATGACCCACGCACTCACATCGACTAGCAACGTGAAACTCTTAAGACATTGCAAATACCTAAAAACAAAGCAAATGCACAAGTCAGTGTTTTAGGGGCGAAGCACCTTAGGGCCGAGGCTTGTCCGTCCGGCGTCCGTCCAGCGTTCATGTTCACAGCACAGCACCGTGTGAATCGAAACATCTGCGAACTAAAGGTTGACAAGAGGTTAACAAGAATAAAATAAAAGGTTCGCAAAAGGTGAGAGAGAGAGAGAGAGAGAGAGAGAGAGAGAGAGAGAGAGAGAGAGAGAGAGAGAGAGAGAGAGAGAGAGAGAGAGAGAGAGAGAGTAGGAGGGAGGGAGGGAGGGTGGGAGGGTGGGAGGGGGGTTGTGTGTTCCAGACCACACATTCTCTTTCTGCTATGGATGAAAACGAACGTAAGGCGCGGTATGCGGCGGCTCAACTTATACGCAGACAACAAGCTACCCCGGAGGCGAGAGCTCGGGAAGCGGCGGCAAAACGGCAAAAACGCCAAGCGGACCCGGAGTTGAGTGCTCGGGAAGCAGCGGCTCAACGGCAACGCCGACAACAAGCTACCCCGGAGTATATACTGTACACAGGCGTTGTCCCTCATTTACCAGCGCGAGTGGGCAATGGGCAATGCCATGGGTGATTTACGGTAAGAACAATGCCCAGTTCTTCGCTCACTTACCATGATTCACTTCGTAGAGATGCGTGAAGTTTTATTTCCATGATCGCCATCGCTTTTAAAATTTCCTGTGGTCGTATGTCATTTTTCCGGTGCTTTCTTCCTGTCACCGTGGAGTACGGGGTCATGCAGCAAGGCAAAAGGAAAGAGCGCCGCAGCTAGATATCCTCTCACACTTGCAACTCTCTTACTCGACATGCAAAATAGGAGTAGTCACAAAAATATAAAATTCCGGCCATCATCAATGCGTCTGTTTGTTTTACCTCTACGTGCGCACAGGGAAAGCGCTCTTTGTAGAACGAGAACCGGGGGATCAAATATAAAACTTGGACAGTAAACCTGCGACGGAATGCGGGTAAACCTAATAATACATGCTTATTCTCGGTCTTTCACTTTCCCTCGAGACTACTCTCCATATCTTTCCACCTCAAAAGATCGCTAAGCTGGGCATCAAGAGGACGCACACCTCTTGATTTCTTGCAAACTGAGAAGTGTCACAAAGGCTTCTTCCCAAATTGCAAAAAAAAAAAAAAACAAACTCAGAGCCTAGGAGGGGCCTTTACATGAAGCGTACTGGTTTCATGAATTCCTTGTACTGTCGTTGCTTTCCGCGTCCTTTCTTGCCCTGTATTTGTGGCGCCAAACGACAGCGTGCCGAGATATCCAGCTCCTATTCCTTAACTACTGTGTATTCCCCCCCCCCCCCTCTCTCTCTCTCTCTCTCTCTCTCTCTCTCTCTCTCTCTCTCTCTCTGTTAATCGCTATCATCTGGATCTACGCTCCATCTGTCTTCGTTAATCTATTTCGCCGGCGTAAATGTAAAAACGCGACAATGAAAGGCCTAACGTACTACGTTTGTAGGTTATACAATTACGAAGATTTTGGCAGTGGCGACACTGATTTGTTCTTCTAAACGCTTGCAATGTGAGAACTGTGCAATGCCGGTTACGCTCCCTCTGTTCAAAATGCGCCTCCCTGGGTGTCGATCGCCACGAGGCCATCAAGGCAAGGAGTGGAGAGCCAAGAATCATCCGCTAATTTTGTCGCTAATTAAAATCGCTCTAAAGTAAACTGACGCCCTCCTGCGCGCTTGACGAGGGTGGCCGTGGGTCGAGACCACCACCGTCGACGATGTTTCTCCTCACGCTAGGGCCGAGTGTGCGACTCTTTTAATTGTACGCCTGCACACACGGAGGGTCTATTCCTTGTGGAGAACTTGTGAACGAGGCATGGCGGAAATGGCCGCCGAGGGTAGCTAGATGGTGTGCTTTCAGGGGAGAGTTTTCCAATTATTGACACGAACTCCAGCTACAGCTGTTTTGTTTCGGGCATGGTGTTACGGGTACGGCTTTGAAAAAATCGCTGCGTATCTGCTCCTTCCGTTGCAAATGCCGTCAAAAGACGATAGTCTTTATCAGCTTTTGAGAAGTAAATGCCTCCCTTCACTTTCCCGCTCACCTCTCATGTCGCGCTCCTCCCAAGGTAAAGACGCCACAGGTTTTTTTTTTTTTTTAATCATTTTAAATTTCCCGCGTTCCACTGCTCCAAACTGGGTGTCTCGATGCGAACGCTGGCGTACGGCGAAGACGCGCGTTAATCGAGGCGCCCTACTTCAACGTTTATAGAACCGCGTTTCCCTACTCCACGTGCGTTGCAAGCAGAACGTGGAACCTATCTAGTGGAACCTTGCGTAACTGTTGCCGGTTGATTTCTTAAAATGACGCCAGAACCTATAGTGGCGCGGGCGACAGCAGGCGACGGCGGAGTGAATTCTTTTTCTGCAGTTGATGAAGTATTTAATCTCGCAAAAGTCAAGCATGTTTGATTTTTTTATAAAGGAACACTGCAAATATCACTTCTGTATTGATTTGTTGTCTCATATTTGCGTAATGTCTTGTTCTTCTTCAAAAATGTTGACAAGTATGAACATTACACCGGACATAGACGGGTAGATTTAGCTGTGACTATATAAGACTATTGCGCAGGCATTGTTTTGCTTTGGCCGGGTGGCTGACTCGAGTCACAGACAGACAGACGGACAGACAGACATACAGACAGACCAAAATTTTTGGGTTTAAGTAGCCCAAGAAAGACTATCATCTTTAAAAAATCAGTTATGAAAATGTCACTTCTTGACTACGCAAAAAAAGAGTATGCTACCAGCCTGCGGAACTTGAGAGCAAAAGTAACGCGTCCCTGTTACTGTTGAGGGCAAAGAAGTCACACCGGATGGCTAGCGGTTACTTTAAAATCATCTGAAAAAGTGCTACAATTCCTATTCGAACGGCGCATGCGAGTGGACCGTTAAAAAATTAAGGAAGCTCACACTAACGCGTAAGTCTTGAAGGTAGCGAAGCTGCACGCAACCTTCACGACCATCACGATGGTTTAAGTCCACGACTGCAGCAGATTTCATTCTTTTTTGCTGCCGCAGCGACCTTTACTCCATCTTTGTTCCAATAAGTGTGAGCTTTCTTCATTTCTTCGGAACTGATAATAATTGAACATCACCTTGGTGCGGCGTACGCTATGACCCGTCTCTCTCGTTCCGAGCAAGTGTTGCCGCGATTACGGCGAACGCTGGAGTGTTTTTTTTTCCAACCTTGGCCAATCTTCAAAGTGGGTATCCTGGGCTTGCAGACGTGCACCGATGACGCTGGGCGGTCGCCGCAAGGCACGAATACACGAGCGCTCGGAATTTTCTTGGTTCTGTTTAACTGCCGGGCGGTTGCCGCAATCTTGGCCTATATCCGTAAGTGGGCATGCTTCGCTTGACAAACGCGCGCAGGGGACGCTGGGCGGTGGTGAAGAAGCACGACACACCAGCGCTAGTGATTTTCTTGGTTCTAACGCGAAGCATGTGAAAGCGAGTGTCCCGGTGTTTTAGCACCGTGCCAACATGAGACGAAGACAACAAGGGACGCCGACAGCCCGAGCCCCTGGTGTTTCGCCCCTAATACGGCGAGCGGTGGCACCCGTATTTGGGTTCCTTAGCATCAGCCTATAATGCACGTTCCTAAACCATTCCGCAAGTTATGCCGCTGTTTCCACAGCGGATTTATTATGGCCCTTAACGGCCGGCACCGTTTGAACTATCCCAGCCAGTTATTTATGAGATTTTCCTCAGCGTTTGCACTGTGGTACTACCGCCCCTTCTCCACGCAACAAGTCGCAAGGTGTACGCCGGCCTCGTTACGTCGAATGCGTGTACTAGGAAAAAGGGGCAGATTAGTACTTCACTTTCCCTGTAGTTTGCGAAGAAGCGCGTTCCCTTTGCTTTGTTTAGAGACGAAGACGACATGTTGCAAGATCAACATCACTTCCGGTATTCTTTGAAAGGCTGGAACAATGCCAAAATAGGACAGCGTGTTGACAATATTACGGTGATTTATATGGCCGCGTGAGCGTGCTTAGGCAGCGTCATTCGTACACAAAAATGTTTATATATCGAGCAGGGATTAAGAGGATTATAAGAAAAAGGAAGTAATCTTTGATGCATCGTATTCGCGTTTCTCTTTTCGCTTTCCTCTCTTCGTCTACTGGCTCTCCTCGCCGCATTATTCGCCTCGCGGGCTTCGTTGTTGTTAACGTATTTTCGTGGCCGGCCGTGCTTAGCGGGTGCGAAAACTAGCGGCGCATTCGACGTAGATGCCCTGTCAGTTAAGCGACGCGCGCATTACTTGGACAAATGTGCGGAAGAAACGTGCGCCATTGCTTGCCAGAATCTGCGTTCTCCGCAGCTTGGATGAACCGGTTCTCCTAATTACATTCCCTCCTGGGTAGCTCATCCCTATTGAAAAACACGCAAACACAAGGCACATGTTTAGCCGTGCTGAAAACCGTAAAGAAGGCGCAAAGCTTTTAGGAAAACTAGCCTTGCACCCTGGAGTCCCGGGATCGATTTTCAACCAACTTAGCTGTAAAACGTATTTCCTGCAAAGAGCGTGAACCGCCGATAGCACTTGTGACAAATAATACGCTCGCTTTACAAGATAAAGGATAATCATGTAGGGAGATCTCTCCGGCCGGCTGGCCGTAAAGGCAAAAATTCGGGTGCTTCACCGGCCTTTTAATTAATTAATTAATCAGTCAAGTTATTTAAAGACTTTGGCATTCCTGCTTTTTTATATCACGTACCAAACTAAGCGAAATGGCTCGCGTCGGCTCTAAAAGGGTCGGCTCACCTCACTTTCTGCGATAAAGTATTATTTCTCTCTCTCCCTCTCTCTCTCTCTCGCATGCTGCATTGACCTAAAATATTATCACGATTATAAACGTAACCAAAAACTTAATCGCGGCCAGTTCGAACATAAGTTGATAATGCGGATGTCAATGGGAGGTTTCGGTTATGCTGCAACACTCTAAAGAATGGCATCATGCCGACACCGTCTCCCGAACTAGGCGCACCTTCTCTTAATAAGGGTATCTCTCTCTCTCTCTCTGACAAAAGGAGCTGTTCTGAGTTGGCAGGCAAGGAAACCAGAAACTCGGCAAGGAATCAGTCCAGAAAGCGAACGTGGAATGAAGCAAGCTTAGATGTACGAATGCTCAAGGGAAAACGCACGCAAAGAAACTCATGGATCGCGTGTTTACGAAATACCGTCACACCACGCGCGAGTGAGCAGGCATGATCAGCAGCGAGAAGAAATCGAGAAATTTGGATAACGTGGCAACAACTAGCGCGAACATAGACAAGGGCAGAGACAAGAGGGCGAGGACTGCGCGGTCCTCGTCGTCTTGTCGCTCCGTCTGTCTCTTTTTTTAGCTTCTTTTCACAAAGTGAGAAAAACTGATCGTGATGGATGGCTCTAACAATCCTTCAAACCCCGCTGCAGAAGTATGAACTCAAGCGGGCATGAAAAAAAAAAGTACTCGTATTCTCGAAAACCACCTGTGATAATAAGAGGAAGGCAGTTAAACGTCCTCAGCAACCATTTATTTATTTATTGTTTATTTATTTATTTATTTCTACATATAGATTATTGTTTAAGGTGACTTCATGTATTTTTTACAGACGAACTCACCGAATTTACATGCTGATTTACATACAGACTGAAATTACTACCATAATTCAAAATAAAACGCCTCATGACTGATGAAATATTGCTAGAGGAAATGAACGTTCCCAGTGTTTGTGTTGGAAGAGGTGCATCGCGCGCAATTCACACAGCCGTACACGAACCACGTTCAGGCCAACTTCTATTGCCCCGTAGGTTCTCCCAATGCCCAAAGGGACTTTCCACTATAACGGATCTCTATTGTTGCCTGGGTGCCTTGTAGTGAAGTCATTGTGGGCTATTTGAAGTGAGCGAACTTTCAGAGAAGGTTATCAATCGTGGGTCGCATGGCAAGATACCGAGGGAAGGGAAAGGGTTTTGAGGAGATTGTAATGTGGCAAGGGATGCTCTATTGCCGAAGCTTAATTTATAAAAACGTAGATAGCCTTTTCAAAAGGCTTGTTGTCACTGGTTGGTGCACAGCGTCCAAAGGGGGGCCGAGGCACCCTTAATTCCCCCAAAACTGGGCTGAACCTGAACAACCACCAGCGTCAAGCGGCTGATTGGCACCTGAATTAATAACAAGTTGAGAATGGCGTCTCGGCTCCAATCTGCTAAAGTGCACCAATTCGTTAATGCAAGCAAAGGCAGCGGGCAACAACCAAGTAAACAAGAAAAGTTTGCTGCCGCCTGACCTGCACCACACTGCAGCTTTCTCACAACGAGGATGGTTGTTTACGCATCTCTTCCGTGCGTCAGCCGCCCCTTGTCAACAAACAAGCAGGAGAAGTGACCTGGGGGATCTTCTGCGCACCTCGGGCCATGCGAAGCAACCAGGAGAGATGGGAGACTAGATCTTGGAATGAGAATAGAACGGAGAAGGTATAGGAAACGGGTGCGCACGAATATGTACACATTACCCTTTCACATGCGCTCTTTATTTTTAGCCCCACTTCTGAGCGACTAGAAAAGGTAATCTGGTTTGTTTTTGGGCTCCTGTCAGCTTTACCTTTGTTATATTTACGAGCTGAGCTTAGTAACATTAGATGCACTTGTTCTGTGTGTCACGCACATCACATGGGGAGGGGATGTGTTCGCAAATGGATATTACTGCTCGTCTCTAACACCCCTTGCCACTGAGCCCAAACCCTGCGGAGGTGTTTTTTATGTATAAACGCTACAATATCCTTCCAATTTGCCGCCGACGTGGATTTGCGTTTCACATGTAGGAATGTTCTACGTTTCCGTTCAAAAATCGTCATAAATGGCACAAGCAAACATGAGCGACGCAAGAGGGACAACATGAAAGGTGAGCGGGAAAGCGCAGGGAAGCATTTACCCGGCAAACGTCAACAAAGACTATCGTCTTTCGTCGACATTTGCGAAGAAAGGAGCAGATATGCAGCCATTTTTTTTTAATGTGGAGTCATTAGCGTACCAATGATTGGGTTGAGAGGGAAGCGGCAAAGCAATCAGTGTGTACTTCTTCTATTTTATCCTCGGTATCCTTTTAATCCCTGTTTTTTTTTTTTTTTGGGGGGGGGGGGGGTGAAGAACCTTAGGGGCTCGGGCTGTCGGCTTCTGCTGTCGTCGCCCTCTCATGTCGTCATAGAAAATCAGGTTGTAAAACGATAGTCAAAAAATGCCAACGGCCACCACTAACGTGAAACCTGAGGAAGAGCGAAGCATGCAGTGCATAAGTGTATTCTTTGCACCTTGGCATTTTTTCCTTACGGAGGTGAAACCGTTGGGGGGGTCAGGGGTACGCAGCTTTGTTGTAAGTCTTGTGTCTTTGAAGCGCAATGCATTCTGCGCGAGGCGTTAGACAAGGAGTGTCCCGGTGTGTTGTTTAGTACGCGTTGTTCACCAGGGAGATCAAACGTTCTAGCGCGAGGCGTTGGAAAACAAGTGTGCCGTTATTTTAGCGCCGTGACTACATGTTACCCGATACGACGACAGACGCCGTCATCTCGAGCCCCTAAGAAGCGTCACCACTAAAACATCACCAAAAAATTCCCCGCATTTCCCCGAGGGGAAGAATGTGAAAGTGCGAATGCACGAGTTGAATTTGCGCGGTTTCGGTAATGTTCGCGAAAGAGAGATCACACACACACACACAACTACAAAGAAAGAAAGATGCATTTATTCACAGACACCTATTTGTGTTGTCGTTGTACTTGATTGCTAGAGCGGATCTCAGCTTTGAAATTTCGTGTCAGTACTCCTTTAAGCGGGTGCATTAGCCCTTCTCACGCCCGATTCCTGGCCAATCCCCCACGTGGGTATGTGCCATGTCAGCGGCCAGGCACGAGCATTCGCACGAGCGCGGACATCGCAGTGTGCCATTCTCGTGTTCCCCCTTACGGACCCAATATCTATTTCGTTATCCTATCGTCAACAATCCATTCGGCAGGTTGATTCACTAAAATACCTTGGAGTCATATATGACAGTAAATTGAATTGGCGTCTCCACATTGAGCACATTGCAGTGAAAGGCTCCCGCGCTGTCGCTCTTTTGAGGGGCCTTAGCCACAAGCGTTCAGGTCTGAGAGCAGATACACTCTTGATGATCTACCGCATGTATGTTCGCCCAGTCTTAGAATTTGGGTGCGTTTTGTTCTCTGGCTCTGCGGCCTATAAGCTCTTGCCTTTGGTGAAGCTTGAACGTCAAGCATTGCGCTGCTGCTTAGGCCTGCCCGCTTACGTCCCGATTAGAGTGTTGTACTTAGAAGCCGGAGTCCTAACGCTGAACTCCAGGTTCAAATACCTAACCGTTAATGCATTCGCAAAGTTCTTTGAGTCCCCGCTGGCCAGACCACAGGCTGTTTTCCTCCAGCATGCAAGGTCCTTTTTTGGTATATATTGGTCTCGTCTCCGGCGCCCACAGGTCATTTTTGCCAATTCGTTGCTTGCTCCATTAAACACCACCCTCCTGTCAGTTCCCGCCTTGCAGATACCATCCACAGTAGTAAGGATTTCGTTTGATAATATTTTCCCTAAAAACGCTAAGCTTCTCCCGCCTAACATACTAAATAACATTCTCCTGGCTCACCAGTCCGAATACCCATCCCACGTAGTCATTGCAACTGACGCTTCAAAAAAAGACGAAAAGGTTGGGGTGGGCATTTTCTCTCCGACGTTGAACTGGTCTTTTTCATTGCGATTACCAGATTTTATCCCCATTTTTCATGCAGAATTTCTTGCTCTACTCCTTGCAATCCTGAAACTTGATCCGGCGAATTCTTCCGTGATGCTACTCACCGACTCCTTGTCCGTGTGCATGGCTCTCTCCTCAGAAACTGTACATCCTATTGCCAAAACTTTTTATTCCTGCGTCCCCACTCATGTGCGGGAGATTCGGCTCGTTTGGCTGCCCGGCCATTGTGGGTTAACCCTCAATGAAACCGCTGATATATTAGCTAAAACAGCTCTGGCTTTGCCGATCGTCGAGGTTCTTCCCCCGTTTTCTTGCGTGTTGTTGGCACGCTATCGCCAATACCTGCTCAATCAAGATGCCTCCGACCATGGTCTGAACACTTCTCCTGAACTTGAACACCTCAGGTACCGCTGGGAGAGAAGTTTATGCCAAACTCGCTTGTGTGAAGTATTGATAACTTCTTTTCGTTGTGGTGTGCCACCACTTAATCGGTATTTATTCAGGGCAAATCTGATAACCACCCCTTTGTGCCACTTTTGCCAAGAAATTGAATCCGAAGAGCACTTCTTTCTTTTTTGCCGCCGATTTTCCAACCATCGGAGAAGGCTGCTGGAGATTCCCCTGCTACGTCTTGGACTGCCTTTAACTGTACCTGTGCTTTTGTCGTTTGGGGGGACTAGTCTGGGCCGATGCCATAGGGACGTGTGCAACGCCATCCACTCCTTCATTTCGGAGACAGCTCGTCTGCAGTGTTAAAAACATTCCGATTAGGCGGATTTTTACTATAGTTTTCCTATTCTTCTCTCTGTGTTTTTTTTCTCGTGTTTCCTCTCTCTCTCTTTCATTAACCTAGACCAAATTCTTTCTTCTGCTCCATTATTTTGCCTCGCTTGATTTATTCTAATGAAAACATAACTCTTCTTGGCCAATCCCCCTAAGTGGGTATGCGCCATTTTTCGGGCCACCACCAACACCACCGCCGGTGGACGCAGGTTCAGGGTCGCTTAAGAAGTGCATTGCACTTAATAAGGAGAGAACTTCCTAGTGCCCCGAAGAATGTGTACTAACTGGAGGTTGCCTCGCTTACTTTTGTTCAAAAAAACTTTCTGGTGTCTGCGGTCACACTTCGCCTTCAGTTAACAATTTGTCTTTGATAATAATGATCGCGCATCTAGAGATAACGATTTACAGTGGCGCGGAACACAATTATAACAAGAGTCTATCCTAGTAGAGAACACCTGATAATGCAGCAAGCAGTAGTGCCAAGGCCGTTCTTTTTGTAATTACTGCCGATATTCTTGAGCATCTAAGTTGCGCAAACTTAAGGAAAAGCACAGAAATATCTGCTCCGCTTTAGCTCGCACTTGTGACATTTTACTCATTATTTTATTGGGATCCCTGATTTCGGTTGGTGCGCCAACTGCGTCTTGAACTACGTTTTGCCGAACTCCACGAAGGAGGACTTTGAAGTCCTCTTCCGTGGTGTCCCGCCGAAGTTCCCTTCTAGAAACGTTTTTACCCTTCAGTCGCTTGATGTCACAACTCGTGAGATTTTTGATGGACTCATCATGGCCCCCCGTCAATGCGTGGTGAAGCCATCTCATTCGTTCTTCTTGGCCTCCACCTATATCGTACGTGTCCTACGCAGACCCTTAGATGCGGTCGTTTTGGGGCACTGAAATAAACCAAATTGGCCTATATAACTACAACCCAATGTCCTCAACAAAAAAAAAATACACTACAAGCGGCTGCAGAGGGTGTTTAAAAAGAAGGATTATTCCACAGTGTGAAGACTACTACCCTCGACAGATACATGTTCTCAACACCGCTATTTTGTGTGTAAGTTCCCAATTCTGGATGGGGGAGTGGGACTGCCGCAGCTTATTTGGGCGGTGTTCTGGAAATAACAGGTGGATACGACCGTGTCGGTATAGTATACTGCTACGATTGTGGGAAAAAAAATCTTTAACATTACCGAGCTTCTTCTATCGAACAGTGGCAACCAGGCTGCCTCTCTACCACGGACAGTAGTTTAGAAGGACTTGTTGTTCGCCGAGTAGGGGCATCCTATAGCGCAAGTTGAGTGAACTACTTAGAACCACACAGAGTAAGACGCAAGACCAGCCCCAGCCTGTCCTCGTCTCTTCCTCTCTCTGGTTGTCTGTGTGTTAGCGTGGTTTACACCTTTTGTGATGGGTGGTATGATGTGTTTGAGTTGTGATTTCGGCCAAACATTTCTCAGTATCGTAATGTTTCGGTATAGAGATTCTAATGAGGATGTGTCAGAGCAGCCTCACCCACCTTTCTCTGAACATATGCCTGTAGCCACGTGATGGAGAAGACGCTTGCAGTGGTATACAGCAGCATGCTGAGTAACAAGAAGAAATGAAAATAGTTCGACGCATGGCCGTGCTCAGATGTTCTGAGCAGATGTGTAAATATGTCACATTTTAATCTAACACAGCTCACCTGGAATTACCTCCCTCCGCGTTGCATGTTTGATGATGTGTGGTGTCGTCCCTATCTTAACCTCGTATCTTCCAATCGTCTCGGCATTCAGGCGATTGTCAAAGGCACGCTGCACCTGTCGGCCCGCCCCAGCCCCGCAGTGACAAGAACTGAATAGATATTGTCACGAAGCCAAGGACGACGCAGTTGTCTTGAAGGAGAAACAAGTTTATTGGAGCGAACTTGTGCTCCCCTAACAACTCAAAAGAATACAGAGGCGGCGAAGCAGCGGTCAACAAAGTGACTTGCGTCGGCGAGCGTCGCAGAATCGAATGCCGCAGCGTCTGCTGTGCAGGCTTTTATCTTTCGGCGCGAGAGTTTCTGGAACCGTAGATTCACATCCAGAACATTGTAGATCACAGAAGATTATTCTGGGCTACCGGCCTTAGGGCGAAACACTCTGCTTATCTGAATGAGATAGCCCGTGCGGCATAAAAATAAAGAATGGAACACGCGCTTCGCATGGGACACAGATAACAGATCCGGCCGCGGCCGGGCATTAAAAACAAACAATAAATAAACCCGTATATGGTTCGCGGCATTACCCCCCCCCCTCTAAGAGTGCATCGACCTGATGCTAAAATAAAACGACAGTCCGAACAAATAGCAACAACAAAACAACAACAAAAAAGTTCGTCATCCTGCGAAGTACGGTTTGAGGCGAACCACTTGGACGACTTCGGGTCGCGTGCGTCGTCGTGATGTGCCGGAATCACCACTGGGTATCACTTCGTAGGTTATTGGCCAACACGTCGTAGAATCTGGTAGGTTCCGAAATACCGTCGCAGAAGCTTTTCACTGAGTCCGCGTCGTCGAATGGGAGTCCAAACCCACACACGATCCCCTGGTTGGTACTCGGCGTCTCGGCGTCGGAGGTTGTAGCGGCCGGCATCCACCAGCTGCTGGTCCGTTATACGAACTCGAGCGAGCTGGCAGGCCTCCTCCGCACGTTGAAGGTATCCTTGTACGTCGGCGTTGAGGTCGTCGTCTTCTACATGCGGAAGCATGGCGTCGAGCATCGTAGTCGGCCGTCTTCCGTAGACAAGCTCGAACGGTGTCATCCGCGTAGTTTCCTGCGTCGCTGTATTGTACGCAAACGTGACATACGGGAGGACTTTGTCCCAAGTCTTATGTTGAACGTCGACGTACATGGAAAGCATATCCGCAATCGCCTTGTTCAGACGTTCCGTTAGTCCGTTCGTTTGGGGGTGGTACGCCGTCGTTCTTCGGTGATCCGTGTTGCTGTAGCGTAAGATTCCTTGCATCAGCTCCGCGGGCGGGAAAGGCCGTTCCGCGGTCCTTTATTAGGACTTCAGGGGCTCCATGTCGCAGCACAACTTGGTTTTTAAAGAACTTGGCGACTTCTTGTGCAGTCCCCCTCAGAAGAGCGGCGGTCTCTGCGTAGCGCGTCATGTACTCTGTCGCTACGACAATCCACTTGTTCTCTGATCGTGACGTAGGGAACGGGCCTAGAAGGTCCATTCCAATCTGTTGAAAGGGCCTCGACGGGACGGCGATCGGTTGCAGGAATCCGGCGGGTCTTGTCGGCGGCGTTTTTCGTCGCTGGCAGTCACGGCAACTCTGAACGTAGTGGGTGACGTCGGATGTAAGGCGGGGCCAGAAGTACTTCGCCTTAATTTTTGCAATAGTACGAGCTGTGCCGACATGTCCGGAAGATGGGTCGTCGTGGGACGCTTCCAAAATTTCGTCACGAAGGTCTGCGGGGATTACAAGTAGATAATTCGTTCCCGTTCCGGGGCTGAAATTCTTCTTCAAGAGGACGGAGTTTTTGAGGCTGAATGCTGGTAAGTTCGGCTTGAACGCTCTAGGCACGGCGACGTTTCGTCCTTCGAGGTAGTCGATCATTACGTGCAAGTCGGGGTCGGCACGCTGCTGGGCGGCTAGGTCGCTCTCCGTAACAACCCCGAAGAACGCGCTGTCTTCATCGGAGTCTTGTGGTGGTGGGTCGACAGGGGCGCGGGACAGGCAGTTGGCGTCGGAGTGTTTCCTGCCGGATTTGTATACGATTGTAACGTCGAACTTTCGCAGGCGCAAACTCCACCGCCCAAGACGGCCAGAGGGGTCCTTCAAATTGGCGAGCCAACACAGCGCATGGTGGTCTGTCACAACCTTGAACGGTCTACCATACACGTATGGGCGAAATTTTGAAATGTTCCATATGATTGCCAGGCACTCTTTTTCGGAGGCAGAGTAGTTTTTCTCCTCCTTCGACAGACCACGGCTTGCATAGGCGATTACCTTTTCGCACCCGCTTTGCTTTTGGACTAGGACGGCCCCCAAACCTATATCACTGGCGTCCGTGTGCATTTCCGTTTCGGCGTTTTCGTCGAAATGAGCGAGCACGGGCGGGTTTTGCAGGCGTTGTTTTAGCTCGCAGAATGCTTTTTCTTGAGCGTTTTCCCAGGCGAAAGGGGTGCTGTCTTTTGTCAGGCGCGTGAGTGGCTCTGCGATGCGTGCGAAGCTTGCGACGAAGCGCCGGTAGTACGCGCACAGTCCGAGAAATCTTCGCACGCTCTTTTTGTCTTTCGGTTTTGGGAAGTTCGCTATGGCTGATGTTTTCGCTGGGTCAGACAGGACTCCCGCGGCGTTCACGACGTGTCCTAAAAACTTGAGTTCCTCGTAAGCGAAGCGGCACTTTTCGGGCTTCAGCGTTAACCACGACGAGCGAATAGCCTCCAGTACAGACTCCAACCTTGCAAGGTGTTCATCGAAAGTCCGGACGAATACCACAACGTCGTCGAGGTAGACGAGGAAGGTGTGCCACTTCAGGCCAGCTAGCACAGTGTCCATGACTCTTTGAAACGTTGCTCGCGCCGTGCACAGCCCAAACGGCATCACCTTGAACTCGTACAGACCGTCCGGGGTTATAAATGCAGTCTTCTGTCGGTCTCTCTCGTCCACTTCAATTTGCCAGTAGCCGGTCTTCAGATCCATCGATGAGAAGTACTTCGCGTGGCAGAGGTGGTCGAGGGCGTCGTCGATTCGTGGCAGGGGGGTACACGTCCTTTTTGGTGATTTTGTTCAGTCTCCGGTAGTCAACGCAGAACCTTAAAGTGCCGTCCTTTTTCTTCACGAGTACGACCGGCGCAGCCAACGGACTTTTCAATGGCTGTATTATGTCGTCGCTGAGCATGTCGTCGACTTGAGTCCGGATGGCTTCCCGCTCGTGGGAAGAGACGCGGTACGGTGACTGTCGGGTAGGTCGGGCTCCATCTTCGGTTATTATTCGGTGCTTCGCTAGAGGTGTCTGACGTAGTTTCGAGTTCGACGAAAAAAATCCAACGCGCTGCATCTGTACATATTTGTAGTAGGCTCGTGAATCGCATGATTAAAGGACCGAGCAGACATGCGAGTCGGTCGTTGGTAGAAAGCATTTGTGGTTTGCAAACGATGTCCACAGGGAAGCGATGCAGAAACATCCGCCTCGCGAGGGGCACGATCAAATGCAGAGCATTTCCGGGGGTGCACGACGCTAAGTAGTTTGCGTTACGTTAATGTTGTTGCACTTGTGGCAACTGCTGACGAGAGATCGCGGCGATAAGTGCGTACCAGCCTCGCCGACACCCGCCTTTATCACGCCACGATCGCGCCACGCGGGCGCGATGCTGACGTCACGATCACGCCACAGATGTTGTTGATCCCGCGACGCCGCGCCCCCACCTGTTGGGCGCGAACCGACCGCGAAGAGAGCGCGCGATGCGAGCGGAGAGTAGGCGAGGAGGAGCGGGGCTGACGAGAGAGCGCGGCAATGAGTGCGTTCCAGCCTCGCCGACACCCGCCTTTATCACGCCACAATCACGCCGAGAGGGCGCACCTGCGAGCGATGCGGACTACTACGGACGCCAAGAACGGGTGACATCGGGAGGTAAAGAAATGCTCTGCCTTTAAAACACTCGCTGTAGGGACGCAGCAAAGCCGTTCCGGTTGTTCCGTTGTTCTTGCGGTAGCACCGGATTTACGTCGAAGGAATGCGGACACTTGATGGTATCTTCGGGTGCGCGTTCAAAGTCGGCGACTGCGATCACGTCACTTGCTTGTTGCGTTTCTTCCAGGAATGCAATTCCAGCGTCCTTGTTTAAATGCTGGTACTCCTCGGTGAAATTGGTGACCAAAACGTGGGATTGGCGTTGCTTAAACCGCACAATGCCTCTTGCGACAGACACACCGCGGTCGAGAAGCAACCTTTGGTCGCTCTCCACGATAGCGTCGGCATCAGGCGGAGCACCTTCACAGCAGACAGTGATCATCAAGCTTGCGCGGGGTGGCAGGGTGACATGATCATCAGCGATCCTTACAGCTGCACGGTGTTCGGGGTTCGGTTCCGGCATCAGAGAGTGATCGGAGGAAAACGTTATCGACTTGGTCTGCAGATCAATTATTGCGCCGTTGTCTGTCAAAAAATCCATTCCGAGAATTACGTCGCGGGAGCAGTTGGGCAAAACGACGAACACTGCATTGTACGTCGTGACGTCTATGGTGACGCGCGATGGCCACGTTCCACTTGGCGTCATGAGGTGGCCTCCTGCTGTGCCTATGTGCGGACCATCCCATCTGGTCATAAGTTTCTTCAGCTTAGACGCAAATGGTCCGCTCATTACGGAGTAGTCGGCTCCCGTGTGTACGAGGGCGACTACATCAAAGCCATCGATGGACACCTTGACGTCGGATGCCGCCTTCCTCGAGTTCCGGGTGCGTCGGGGCGTCGCATCTCGGCTTGTGCGTGTTGACGGTAGGGCACTGTGCGTCGTCGTTGTCGTCCTCTTCTCAGCGGACGTCTCGGTCAGGTCGGGTACGCGTCGCGCCGTATAGCTGTCGTCGTGTTCGGGACTCTCGTCAGGGTTAGGTCGGGTCGTCGGGATGAGGGCATGTCGTGAATCACTATCTTCGGCGCGTCCTTGCGTCATTGGAGGGTTTCCGGTTTTTCGCCGTAGAGCAACTTTACCTCCAGAAGTTGCTGCTTTTAGTTTCCCCCGCGTGGGCTGGGGGACCTTCCACGGGCGAAGTCAGCGTTGCTACGGCGGTTCGTATGGTATGGGTAGGGTTCGTATGGATTGGTATGGGTAGGGTGACGGCGAACGGTTGAAATGCGCTGGACCACGGCTGGTTTCAGATACATACTCATCGATCTCACGTGGTCGTTGGCCAGGGAGAGGGCGAGGTGCGTCGACGGAGAAACCACGCAGTCCGAGTCTCTTGTATGGGCAGCGACGTTAGATATGGTCGGCCTATCCGCAGTGGTAGCACAGAGGACGATTATCGGGAGTTCGCCATACGTCCGTCTTCCTCAGCGTCTGGTTTCGGGCTACCGGGGGTCGGATGGGTGACAGTGGGCGGCGGTACGGCGGGGCCTCTTGACGGCGTGTCGGAGCAGGGCGGGGCCGATGAACAGCCGCGGAGTATGTCATAGCTTGTGGCTCTCGGGGTACTTCGGATGGCGTAGAAGTTCCCAACACTTGTTGCACTTCTTCTCTAATCACGTCGGTAAGGGTGGCGACTTGGGGCTGTGGCGGCGTGGGGAGAAATTTCCGCAGCTCCTCTCTCACTACTGCGCGGATGGTCTCGCGTAGGCTTTCAGCCGGAATCCGCATGTTGTCGATGTAGTTCGCAACAGCCGCGCCAACAAAGTTCCGCTCGTACTGCTTAGCACGCATTTCGAGGGCCTTCTCAATTGTAGTAGCTTCGGTCACGAATTCGGCGACAGTTTTGGGCGGGTTTCGGACAGGTCCAGCAAACAGTTCCTCCTTTACACCGCGCATTAGGAAGCGTAGCTTCTTTTCTTCCGTCATATCGGGGTCCGCGCGGCGAAATAGTTGCTTCATCTCCTCAACGAAGATCACAACCCCTTCGTTGGGGTGTTGCATGCGCGTTTCCAACAAGAGGGCGGCTCGTTCTTTTCGCACGACGGTAGCAAATGTATTGAGGAATTCGCTCTTAAAGAGAGCCCAGTTGGTTAGGGAGCTTTCATGGTTCTCAAACCACGTTTGGGCCGTATCTTCTAGATAGAAGAAAACATGGCGGAAGGTTTCTTCGTCATTCCACCTGTTAAAGATGCGGACGAGCTCTACTTTCTCCAACCAGTCCTCAAGATCTTCTCCGGGGGATCCGCGGAACGATGGTGGTTCCCGGGGCTGCTGCCGGACGATTGGCGACGCTCGTTCTTGCACCATGGTGTTGGTTGCAGCGTTCCTTCTCTTGGGCCCTTCTGGCAGAAGACCGAGCTCGGGTGGCAATCCTTGCAGTCGGAGGCTGGCTCTACTTGGACTGGGCTGGCGGCTTACAGAGGTCGTCATAAAGGGTGTGTACCCCGCACCTCCACCACATGTCACGAAGTCAAGGACGACGCAGTTGTCTTGAAGGAGAAACAAGTTTATTGGAGCGAACTTGTGCTCCCCTAACAACTCAAAAGAATACAGAGGCGGCGAAGCAGCGGTCAACAAAGTGACTTGAGTCGGCAAGCGTCGCAGAATCGAATGCCATGACGTCTGCTGTGCAGGCTTTTATCTTTCGGCACCAGAGTTTCTGGAACCGTCGATTCACATCCAGAACATTGTAGATCACGGAAGATTATTCTGGGCTAGCGGCGTTAGGGCGAAACACTCTGCTTATCTGAATGAGATAGCCCGTGCGGCATAAAAATAAAGAATGGAGCACGCGCTTCGCATGGGACACAGATAACAGATCCGGGTGCGGCCGGGCATTAAAAACAAACAATAAATAAACCCGTATATGGTTCCCGCAATATCACCGATGTCTCCCTCCCCGAACCGCTACTCACCCGTGGGATATCAAACGTGTCTGGATGTGACGTTGACTTCCGCCGCCACGTAACATGAGGCTCCCAGCACCTCCTGCGTGTCGTTGTGGCCTACGAGAACGTTGCTGTCACAAGGGAAGTCGCCAAAATGCCACCACCTTCATCGGTGGTGCCATGAACGTCTGCGTGGTTTAAGGTCACTTCATCGCACATTCTCACCAAACTCTCTTTGCTGCGGCCTCAATCCGTACCTCTCGTCCGTTGGTTGTAACTTGCAACGTGAACGAAAAGATGACAGTTACGCGCATCAAATGTTCCCAGCCCCGGAGAAGATAAAGCCGAGTGGGGCTATTCTTGCAGTAACTCAAAAACACTTTCACATCGCTACAATTTATCTTTCGGCCGTGAGTTTTATCGAGCTAAGACTTTTTTTTTGTATCAACCAGAGGTGACCTGCCGATACTCTGACCTAGTGTGCGCGATTCACCACGCAACCGCAGCAGCAGCAGTACCAGCACCAGCATTACCAGCGCAATCATCATCATCACAATCGTCATCATAGCAAAAAACAGCCCTATGTTTCCCACCTGCCAAAAAGAAACAGGGTTGGCTGTGCTATGCTCTGGTCGTCATGGGTAACTTGTAAATGCAGACTGTGTCTTTTTGTGAAAGAACATTTCTGTCTAACACTGTAGACGAACGGCTTCAACTTCTCATAATTAGCCGCGTTGTATTATGTTATCTTGAACGGTTGCGCGCCTGCGAATGTAAAAGGTGCTACACCGCTTTTTTGCGCACACAGAATCGCAATTAATCCATAACGGCCCTGCGCGCGGAACTACTTGGTCTGGCGAGCGCGGAGGCACCGGCAAGCAACCCAACCGACCAGGCAAGCATGACCCCTCTACCAATAGATATCGAGCAAGATGCCGACTTTTAGACAAATCACCATATGGCAGTGGAACTGCAGGGGCTACAGAGCTAAGAGAAGCCAGCTGCAAGCCCACTTGTCCACGCTAAATGAACAACCCGACGTCATAGCATTACAGGAGACAGGACCCAACACCAAACTTCTCAACTACACAGCACACACACACCCCGATCACCCGCAACTAGCTACACTCGTAAACAGAAACATATGCACGTCCACTAGCGAAATCACCAACACAAATATACCGCAAATATTCACCACTCTATTGCCAGTCAAGAAAGGACAACAGCCGCTCCACGTGCTCAACGTTTACAGCCCTCCAAAACAGACGACCCACAACTTCAAGCCCCTGCTGCTCGAAGCCCTGAGAATAGCCGGACAGCAACCCCTGATAATAGTAGGAGACTTTAATGCTCCACACGAGGCATGGGGATACCATAAGACAACAAGCAAGGGCAGGAAACTAGAGGAACTAATGCAGACTTTGGGCCTCACTATACACAATACGCCAGGAACCCCAACCCGCATCGGCAACAGCGTACAAAGGGACACAACACCGGACCTAACCCTAACGCACAAAATAGTAGCGGGAAAATGGAGGGTCACCTCTCAAAACTGTGGGAGCGACCACCACATAATAGAATTAAAAGTCAACTACACGACGCGGCTGGCACATGAGCCACCAAGGAAACCCCTCACCAACTGGGATCTATTCAGACAGAAATGTGCGCAAGTCGAACCACCCAAAGAACTATCAGAAAGCAACATCAGAGAATGGACGCAGAACATTTTAAAATGCAACGAAGGCAGCGACGCACCAGTAGACCCCATGATCCCGGCCCCGTACGTCGATTCTAAGCTACAGCACATGTGGGACGCGTATCGCAGCATCGAAGCGAGATGGAAAAAACACCGGCACAGGAAAGCACTGAGAAGAAAGCTACAGAACCTTAAGATAGCAATAGCCAAACACGCAGACTACCTGACGCGATTACAGTGGCTCCAAGTGTGTGACGAAATGCGCGGCACACTATCGATGAAGCGCACGTGGGCGATCCTACGGAAACTAGTCGACCCCAGTAACAACAAGACAGAATCGGCCAAGAAGATCCCGAAACTTATACAAGATTACCAGGGCTCGGAATTACAAATGCATGGGGAGCTTATTAAACTATACGCAATGCAAAATGATAGTGCGCGCTCTCCCCCTCCGCATTATATGGGCGCGAGCAACGAAATGCTAGACGCCGAATTCACATTCGAAGAGGTGCACGCCGCCATTAGAGAACTCAGAAGAGCGACCTCACCTGGAGAAGACAAGATATCCAACAAGATACTACGACATCTAGAGGAGACGGCGATTCAGACTCTAACAGACTACTTTAACAAGGTGTGGCGGGAGGGGGAAGTGCCCCCTGACTGGAAGCACGCTAACATAACCCTTATTCCAAAGCCAAGCAAGCCAATAAAAATAGAAAATCTCAGACCAATATCGCTTACGTCGTGCGTGGGGAAACTCATGGAACAGGTCGTGAACTCCCGCATAGTAGATTACCTCGAGACGAACGACATGCTACCACACAACCAACTCGGTTTCAGACCAAGGCTCTCCACTCAGGACGCACTTCTACAGATTCAACACGACTTATTGGACCACCCACCGAAAAAAGACAACGCGGCCATTTTAGGCATTGACCTCCACAAAGCCTTTGATAACGTCTCGCACAAGGCAATACTCACAGAAATCTCCACGCTCGGGCTAGGAGAAAGAACATTCGCTTATGTCAAATCCTTCCTCACAGGCCGGACGGCCAGGATGAAGCTAGGAACGTCCCAAACACAGATCTTCAAGATGCCAGACAAGGGAACCCCCCAGGGAGCCGTAATTTCGCCTTTGCTCTTCAACCTCGCAATCCGACCGATGGCCAAAGCATTATACAGCATCCCAGGACTAAGATCAACTATATACGCAGATGATATCACCCTTTGGGTTAGCCGGGGCAGCGACGCCGGCATCGAACAGACACTAAGGACAGGCGCCGAAATAATCGCGGAACTCGCAACCAAGGCGGGCCTCACCTACTCAACGACAAAATCCGAACTGATGATCCTTCATCCCCCCAGGACGAAACCGGCCACCCAACCACCCATCAAAGTCGACATCGGAGGACAAAACATACCCACGGTCTCAAGCATAAAAATACTAGGACTACGGATACAGGCCAACAGAGGGACAACCGAGACAGTACGCGTCCTACGATCACACACGATACAAACAATTTCCATGCTAAGAAGAATAACCTCAAGGCAACGTGGCCTCACAGAGGAAGAGAGACTAAGGATCGTACAAGGCCTCGTAGTCAGCAGATTCAGTTATCACCTGCCTTATGTGAACTTAACCCAATCGAACAAAGATTCGCTCGACGCTCTACTTCGGAGAGCCTACCGCACGGCCCTGCACATTCCCCACTCTGCTTCAACAACCAGACTTGCGAACCTGGGCATTCACAATACCGTAGGAGAGATAATCGATGCCCATCGGACAGCACAGATACACAGGCTGGCGCAGACCACGACGGGCAGGTCCATACTGCAGCGGATCCAAATTCAACCGCCCAACAACGACTCCACTCCGGCCAGGATACCAAGAAACATCCGAGCCTTAATCAAAGTCAAACCTATCCCCAGAAACATGCACCCGACCTTCCACGCGGGAAGAAGAGAGGCACGCGCGCAGTACCATTCGCAGCACTACCCACCAGACAAACACACCGTGTATGTGGATGCGGCACGGTACCCCGGCAGAGCAGCCTTCGCAATCGCAGGCATCGCCTCCGCCACAGAAACGCAACCAACAATCAAAGCCTCCATCTGCACGGCAAACCCCACCACTGCAGAAGAAACGGCCCTGGCTCTCGCCATAACCAAGACGCCAACACCGACTGTCGTCCTGTCAGACTCACAGCAGGCGCTACGCAATTATGAGAAGGGCAACATCTCAGCCTCAGCCCTAAAAATTCTCGTGAAAAGACCTCCCGACCAGCCCGTGATACTGCTGTGGACCCCGGCTCACACTGGCGTGGGAACCAACGAGGTAGCTAACGAACAGGCCCGAGCAATAATACCCCGGGCGAGCACTTCTCTTGGTTCTACGCATGGATCCGCACTCGAGTTCACTGGGTACGCCCTCACCACATACCGAGACATCACACAGCACTACCGCCTCAGCCGCAGAACACTACCCCCGCCCAACGCCAAACTTACGATAGAGGAAGCACAGATGTGGCGCACTCTACAAACCCATTCCTTCCCACATCGCACGCAGTTACAGCACTCCCACCCACACCTCTTCCTATCCGCAGAGTGTCCGAGATGCCGCAGCCTCGACACGCTATACCACTCTTTATGCGAGTGCCCCGCGGACCCTTACCCCCCCTTCCCCACCCCCACCCACTGGGAGCAGGCCTTGGGTAGCTCTTGCCTCGTGGATCAACGGACCCTGACGCAACGGGCGCTGCAGGTCGCTTCGGTCATCTGGGCTGAGGCCACCGCCCCAACCTGAACCCGGTGTCTCACCAATAAAGTGTTTTTCTCTCTCTCTCTAGGCGTAGCCAAGAAGAATAAATACAAGAGATTTGCAATTGCCTCGGAAGGTTTTTTCGAAGCGTTGCGTCTCCTCAAATATGCGCCCAAAACTTGAAGAAAATAAATAAAAGTTTGCAAACTCTGCACAGCGCGCTTTCAGAGCAGCCCTGACTGATCCAAGACGGGGTGAGAAGACGGTGATTAATCTTGGCGCGTCTGCCGATACCCGTCTCCCGTCGCTTTCCTTTCATTTTGTGAAACGTGCCGACGCCACAACCATACCCTCGCGCTGCTTCGATGCAATGTTTTCATCATTCTCGCTCGAGCGCAAGCAAGCGGGAACCTTGGCGTGTCGTGCAAAGGGTAACAACAAAATAAATGGGAGGAAGGGGTAACGCGATGGGGAGATAAATTCTGACCGGTGTTCTAGATCGCCGGGCAAGCCGAGCAGAAATTAAGCGGTTGCACCCTTCACACCCATCCTCTTTTAAACTTCCACCTTCCTTCCTCCATTTGCTTTTTTGTTGTGCCTTCGATCGGAGGATTCATTAAGGAAGCTCTTCTCTTTAGGGTGGAGGATGATCGTGAAGATCCTGCAACCCCGATGTCGAGACCATGCTTCATTACTCCTTGCCTTTGGTTACTTTTATTGCAATCTCTTTACTCCGGCCTAGCTTTGGTCTTCGAACGGCTCCCTTGGTGACCCGTTTCATACCTCAGCCATCTGGAAGACAGGAGTGTTAAAGGTCACGGTACAGGAACCACGACGCGCTTTTATTGCTTGATTCACTCCGTGGTGTTTCCTCCGCAGCTGCAAGAGAAACATGTCGCAGCCAAGATAAGAATGCTTCATTGCGCTTGTTCCTGCAGCTCACAAGTAGCGCTGCTCTGCACATTCTCTCAGGCTCCTTCTCTATGCCTCCTTCCTTCACCTGCTTTAATGCTTTTCTTCTCTGGTTTTTCATCGGTTTATCGATTTCCCATTACGACGACCACTTCTCGTGTTGGATCAGAAAATCAGGCCCCAATTATGTTCAGCTGTGCGGAGGGCTTACATGCGCTTGTCTTGTATCCTCAGCAACAGCCAAGAAGCAAGTGAGCACCCATGGTGTGCGTGCATGCGTGCTTGCGTGCGGTTGGGTGTATGTGTGGTTGTAGGCGTTTGGGTGTTCGGGTGGGTTGCGTTACATATCACGTAGGTTAGATATGATACCAGTTGTGCTTTCATTTGAACGTGCACCTTATTGTTATAAGCGAAAAAGAAGCACAAAGGACCATACCACATCAATAGAGCAAAGTAGCTTGAAAATAACACATAGCTGAAATCAAGAAAAGAAGCGAACTTGAGCTGGCAATGTATTAAGGAGAACCTACAACCAGTGGATGATCAAATAAACATAGTGGCTACCAAGATACGGCACCATAGAAGCAGAGCAATACCACTAACTTGATGGAGAGCAGAAGTTGAGATATTCCGGAGGCACCCAACTGACTACGGCATCGCAAGAAATGAACAGATAGATGAACATCGACGAGGCTTTCATCCTGCAGGAGACAAAGCACGATGACAAAGGCAAAGATATGTTGCAGGTTCGCTATAGGCGCACTGACAATCCCTTGGCATGAGCTATCAAAGACTAATGCCATGAGAGCCATGCTGAACAACCCTTTCTGCACACGGTCCCACACACACAAGCACGCATGGCTCTGAGGAGCACGCTGGGAGGTGCTGTAATCATGGACACATGAACCTGTAAGCTATATAGGTGTAAGATACCTCTTCATAACATGCGGGGACGCGCAGTCGCGAAGAAAAAAATGGAAGGCTGTCGATGGAATATATGAAGAGCATTGGAGAATCAAATAGAGGCAGGATAATAAGAAAGAGAGTAAGGCAGACAGCAATGAATAAATGCAGGGAAAGAATGTGTATAAATTTAGAGAATTACCGACTAATGCGTAGAGTTCTTACAGCGCTTGTCTTCATTGTGAGTCTTTATAACCAGATTTGACAGTAAGTAAGGAAACGCGTCGGGTTATTTGATTGTTTTGTACTTTTTCGTTTGTTTTTTTTGGCTGGGTTGGAAGTACCGTTCTATAAGCACTCACTCAAGAGGCGTCTACCGGCGTTTTGTAACAACAAAGCGCGTGCGGCACTAGGTCGCTCTCAAAAACGAAACGTAACCTAACTTAATACAACCTAACAAACAAAAAGCATTTTTTGTATTTTTTGGTTTTGAAAATACTTTTCGATCAGTTATCTCCGTTTACGCCGGTATAGCGAGTGTATGTGTTTCTTCTTCCAATCCTGCCTTGATGTGCAATCTAGGGCGTTACACGAGACAAAGAAGTGAAACTTAGTCTGTGTGATGCCAGTAGTGCTTACCAGTAACGAAGGACGGTAAACCTTTTCTCCGACGGTAGCTTCGACCATATGTCGGCGTACTCACCCGTCAGTAAATCATTTGTACTCAAACTCACAATTGAGTACAACGATGACTAGGTACAGACACAGAGAAAAAAGTGAGTTCGATGGCGAGTGAGTACAGACTCAGAAAAAGTGAGAACGATGACGCCTCAGTACAAATCTGAGTAGATGTACTCGTGAGTAGAGTACTCATGAGTACTGCTCGTGAGCGCGTGTATTTGTTGGTGCAGTATCTACGAGCGTTACTCATTAATACAGTACTCGCGAGTACAAGTCCTCACGAGTACATGCATTCGCGAGTAGTACTCATGATAACTGTACTCTCAAGTACAGACTTGTGAGTTTGATCGCACACTCGAGTCGCGACGTGAGTGCACAAGTCCCATCCATACTACGGCGACCCTTAAAGAAAGAAAAAATGACCTGTTAAGGGAAACCTGCGGCTCTTTCTTTTCGATCTTCAACAGAGTTGCCGCTCTCCGCAACCACTCCTCACGGGGTTGCCATTGTGAAAGCCCGGCCAAGCATGGGTGGCTTCGTTGCACTTTCATGGTTCGAGCTGTTCGAAAGAAGGGGCATGAGAGGCTGCTTGCATGTACAACGCACGCTGAAGCCGCTCTGTCTGTCTTTCGAATCGATAACCCGAAAAGCTTTCGCCTGGTTTCACGTATACGAAAAGGTAAAAAGGGAACCAGAAGGACCAACTGGTTCCGGCAGAAAACTTTCACTGGCTCTGGCTTAGTCGAGTCCATAGATCCAGACAAGCCCGTGAGTGCAAGTGGTTGATTTCAAGAATAAATTATTAGAAATTTTTTTGAGTGCAAAAAAAGGGACTACATAATGAGTACAAAGGAATACGCAAAGTACGAGTGAGTACAGATTGATTACGACTGAGTACAGCTTGAGTACGAGTACAAGTGAGTACGGATGGAGTATGAATGAGTACAGATTGAGTATGAGAACTCGTGAGGAATACTTAGTTCGAGGACAAGTGAATACGACTACAAATGAGTATGATATAAGTGAATGCGAGTAATCTCGAGTACAGGCGAGGTTTTTCAGTCTTACTTTGACTGAGCACGGCATGAAGGAAAAAATTGTGATTGACTTTAAGTGAGTTCTTCCTGTTTTGCCGACCTATGGCCTCGACGGGACTCAGACGTACAATCTGAACAACAGTGCCACAAGTAGCGAAGATTCCGAAAAGCAGTCGCTACTCTTCCACTTCGCCCCGGGCGTGAATGCACCCGGTTTGTGCGACGTCAGTGTAAGAGCAGAAGAACAAGAGAAGGAAGCACAGAGAATGGAACGGCACAGTGCAAAAACAAGCAGGGCAATAGAGAAAACAAAGAAGGAGAACGCAAGAGCTCGTTTCCCCATACTGCAGCGATGGGAGAAGCCACGGGGAAAGAGAAGAAACCAACAAATGGCGGCAAAGAGGTGATGGGTTGTGCGGGAAATACACACCCAAACAGAGCTAAACATAAGGCCTTCAACCACACACAAATAATAAACAAAAAAAAGGCTACGATTAGATCGCTTACGTGATGGGACCATATAACAGCGGGGATAACAGCCAAAAAAGCAGCTCTCCCTAGGACATGTACGGAGTAAAAAGTCTTGCCGCCGCCTCAAGGACGTCGCAAGGACGATAACGTTGGCGCACGAGTCGTTCCCTTGACAGGGTGGAACGACGATCGATGAAGGGAGCGACCGCCTCCTTCTCCGCCCATGCCATATATCCCTTAGGCTATTGACATGCCGCACGCCTGAAAGAAAGCGGGAGGGGCGTTATTACCGCCCTTGTGTTTTTATGTGGTGTTTGTATTTACCGAGATGGCAATGTTGCTGCAATAAAATAAATAGACGTAACCATATTTTGAAGAATTGGTTTTATTTTTTGTTATGTCAGACTTTTCCTGTCTCGTTTGCGCTTTTGTTCTGTGCGTGTAGGAAAGTCGTGGTCATTGTTTTAGTGTTGGAATTGTTTTAGGGGAAAGGTACATTTACTTGAAAGAGAATCCTTTTAATGAACTACCTAGTCTGTTTATTTAACACCTCAAAACGCCATTACTCTAAAATCATCATCTACGTATATGTACCTGAAATCGCCCACGAATATCTGCAGCATTCAAGAACAGAGCAGCTTCGCTTTTTGTATAGAAAGGCTGGGTGGAATTAGCCATTGTGCTTCGTGCCCTCTATGCAAGAGGACCTAAGACGTTTCTTGTGCTGGTGCCAGACAAATACAAAACAGCCTGAAACTGCGAAGAGAACGTCCGAGACACTGTTACGATGAGGTGCTTTATAACTGCGTACCCTCATCATCATCATCACCAGCCTGTCTACGGCCATTGCCGGGCAAAGGCCTCTCCCATAGATTTCCAATTATCCCGGTCCTCTATTAACTGCGGCCAATTTATCACCGCAAACTTCTTGATCTCATCTCCCCGTCTAACTTTCTGCCACTCCCGCCCACGCTTGCCTTTTCTAGGGATCCACTGTGTCACCCTTAATGACCAACGGTTATCTTGCCTTTGCATTACATGCCCTGCCAACTCACATTTCAACTTCTTAATTTCTACTAATATGTCCTTAACACGCGTTTGTTCCCTGACCAACTCCGCTCTCTTCTTGTCCCTTAAATGTACACCTATCATCTTCCGTTCCATTGCTCGCCGAGTAGTTCTCAATTTAAGTTGAACCCTCTAAGTGAGCCTCCAAGTTCCTCCCCCGTAGGTGAGTACCGGTAAGATGCAGCTGTCATACGCTTTCTCCATCAGGGACAATGGTAGGCTGCAATTCATTATCTGGTAATGCCTGCCGAATGTCCTCCACCGCATTCTTATCCTTCTAATTATCTCTGCCTCATGGTTGGGATCCGGGGTGACAACTTCGCCTAAGTAGATATATTCGCACACCACTTCCACTGCCTCGCCACCTATCTCAAACTGCTGTGCTGTCCCAAGGTTATTGAGCACTACCTTAGGTTTCTGCATAATAAATTTCAGGCCCACGGTTATACTGTGTTTGTCCAGTGCGGTAAGCACGCTTTGCAATTCGTCCCCCGAGTTACATAGCAAGGCAATGCCATTAGCCAATCTGAGCTTACTGACGTATTCTCCATTAATCCTTAGTCCCACCTTTCCTTGTAAAAATGTTGTTAATAACGTCGGAGAGATTGTGCCTCCTTGTCTTACGCCCTTCCTTATAGGTATTTTACTGCTCTCCTTATGAAGGATGATGGTAGCTGTGGACCCATTGTAAGTATCATCTAGTATTCTTACATAATGATCGTCTACACCCTGGTTCCGTAATGCCTGAATGACAGCTGAGGTTTCGACCGAGTCGAATGCGTTCTCATAATCTATGAAGTCTATATATAAGGGTTCACTATACTCCACGCACTTCTCTATCACCTGATTGATCGTATGAATATGATCCAGTGTTGAAGAGCGTTTAAGGAACCCTGCTTGTTCTCTGGTTGACTGAAATCTAAGGTGGCAAAAATTCTGTTAGTGATTACCTTGTAGACGGCGACTTGGAACTAAAGGCTCTGTTAAAGTTTATAAACGTTCGGGATTGTCCGAGTTTCTGGAACCCTCGGGGCTTCAGATCGTTTGTCCCGCTAGTGATTTTTGTTACTCTGCTCCAATATTATTTAATTTTAACCTCCCTCTTCTTTGCCTTATCATTTCTCTTATTACTTTTGAACCCTACTTTATTCACCCCATCTGAAGTAGAAATTTAGGCCGTTAGTGGGGGTGACATCTGCAGTATTCATTAACTCTCTCCCTCCCTCTCTCTCTTTCTCATTCTCCCGCTCACGCTAGATGAAGATGACTGACCAAATGGGCAGACGGACACACAAGCCAAAATTGAGTCATTTACTTCGTCCAAAAAATATTCTCTTATTCCTTTCCCCTATCCTCCTCTTTACCTATCATTCTCTAATCTGCTTCCAATCTTCTTCTTACCACTCCAATCCTCCACTCCACTTTCCTCTCTCGGTTTACCTTCCCTTTACCCGTTTTGTATTTGTTATCCAGAGGCTGCTCAGGCGTTTAGATCCACTGTAGAGCCTTGTCAGAAGAAAAAACAAAGAAAACAAAAACACCGAGCACACAGGAACGTACAGCCGGTAAAAGGCTTGTCTGTAACACAGCGTTCGTACCCTCAGCCCTATCCTGCCCCGCCGGAGCGGGATTTGAATAAAACTACTGCGGAATTCTGAAGTCTTAGCCCTTCGCTTTTGCCTCCGACATGTTTGGAACGAGTATGTTTCGGCAGTTTTCGGATGTAGCTGGTTGAAGTTGAAATCGCCGTTATAGACAAGCGTTTTACCGGCTGTACGTCTCGTGAGGAGCGCATGGCGCCAGCCAGCTGGACCTTCGAGAACACTATGCCTAGCGTTCACGGCGTGATCTGCCACGGGTTCTTCCACTCGCTAGTTCACGTGCGTTGGCGTCTGAAGAGGAAAGCACAGATTGCCGAATTGCAGCTACCGAAGCTACCGATGCCCAGTTCATGAAGTCGGTTGCCGCGGGTAATGCGGTCCACTTTGGGGGAGATGTGGAGGGCTTCGGACAAAACGATGTGGGCCTGCCAGTCATAGAGAACTTTCAACGGCAAGTTCAGAAATCCATGTGAGGGGAACAGCCGGGTCTCCGCCAAAGGAGAGGGGCCTCCAGCTCTGCTGTTTCTCCAGCCTTGCACCCCTAGTGCAAGCTTGGTCAGTTCCTTTTAATTGCTATCGCAAATATCAGTCACACGTTTGTTTTCAATTGAGAAGTCACTGTGAGTGCCACTTGTGCATTGATGTTTTGTCTCAAATATGCTTGTTTTCTTTCTGCTCGAACATTTGACAAGTATGAACTATGCTTCCAGATTTCGTAATTTGGAAAGGTTATGCGACCCGTTTAGCAACTCTTTTAACTTTTGGCCGGATGGCCAATCGACAGACAGACAGACAGACAGACAGACAGACAGACAGACAGACAGACAGACAGACAGACAGACAGACAGACAGACAGACAGACAGACAGACAGACAGACAGACAGACAGAGCGGCAAAAATTATCCAGTTTCCATCGGATAGGGCGACCCTCCGGCCATTTGGGGCAAAAACAGCGGCGGCATAAAAGCTACCAGTCAGAACACACGAAGATGCCCTGCGTCTCGCTCTGAGCTGCTTCCGAGGAATGTTGGTGAATGTAGCCGCTCGTGGAGGAGGCTGAAAAGACCTCAACCGGCAAAGCAGAATCTAACAAGCTTTGCTGCTCCTGCTATCTCCTGTATGAGAAACAACGTTGCTAATACCTGCCTGTGTCGCACATGCTTTGCGTTTATACTGGCTTTCATATACACACATCTTAACACAAAATAAGGTCCGTGCACTTTCGTTGAGCGTCGGCAATGCAAGCTTTTGAAAGAAAGGCCTAATTACACGTACACGCAGGGCGCGAGATTTCGTAGCGCAGACAATGAAAACAATGGTGAAAAGAAAAAAAGAGCAAAAGTAGTCGACCGCTTAGATGTTACAACTCCGAGTGAAAAGCCCTGTAAGTACCTTGGGCGTCACACCGGCATTTTCTTCAGGCAATACGCAAATGTTTCGGTAAAGAAACCCCCCAAAATTGCTCAGGAAATTCGGAAAGGCCGATGAAAGCGCGCGTTATAAAAAAGAATGCCGACACTCAATAACACTTTGCGCAGGCATCATAAAAAAAGCAGAAAAAATGAATGTCAAGTTCATAATTCCAGCAAATTGAAAAGAAACGAATTTTCTCCAAAAAAAGTAAGTTGAGGCGAAAGAAAGAGGGCCCTTCACATATTTAAATGAAGATATAGCGCCACAAGCGGGAACTTCGGCACACCTTCATTTATTTCAGAATAAGGGCGCAAAATATGCCATGTTTCTTGAACAACCGTCTAATCCCTGTATCAACGCAGTAACGCGCAGAACGAGCTGGCGGCAAGTGCTCTTGCATGTAGTGGTGCGGATGCTCCAAAGCCGTATGGAACGCTCTCAGCACGCTAATCAATTAATGTCACCTTCTCAGGTGGATGAAACTTCGTCGCCGCATTCTGACGAGCACGCAGCAACAAATTTGCGGTGCCGCGAATGCTTTAAACGTGCAGCCCACGCGAGCTCCAAGAGACGCGCGCTGGGTCGTTGCTTTTAGACACGGATCTAAATAAGCTCTTCAGAAAGTGGGAGGCCATCGCTCGCAACACAAAACACTCATTAGCCAAGCACGAACATCCGACAAGACGGAAAAGAAGAGATTAATTAAGGGGTATGGCGGATAGGGAAGCTTTGCGCGCTCACGAAAGAAAGCTGCTACAGGAATGGCAAACAGGCCGCTAGAATTGTTTGACAGAAAAAAACTGGATATAGGAGCGAGATCCAGCTCGATACCCTGATCAAGATGTAAGGATTTCCTCCTCAGGACAGAGAAGAGTTCACTTGAAGTGAAGTCCGGCTACGAACCTTCAACGACTTTTATAAAAGGTCCCAATCAACAGCTTTGGAGGCCGATTGAAGCATACTGTAGCAGGACAAAAAGAAACAGAAAAAAAAAGATCACGCACGGTTACAGCAACGTGTTGTGTCGATTAAGGCATTTCAAAGCGGCCGAGGCGGCGTCGTTCAGTAAGAGGGGCTACACCCGAGCTCCGTTCTCCATAGGATCAGTCCACGGGGACAACGCCACATCTTGTGGTGGGCAGAGTCGGTAGCACCAAAGAATTAGGGCGGTTAAGCGTTTCTGCGGTTTCTGTATGTTGCGGCAACCGGAGCTCCTTTATTTTGATGCTCCTTGCGCCTGGATCAAACACCATCTCTCGGCAGTCATTTCCTCGAAGTAAAATGAACTCAGCTTGACGATGGTAGACGGACACATACGCACCAACGAGAAATTTATTTGAAATCGCCCAAAGAACAATGCCTAGCGAAGGTTCATCGTGTGAGCCATCCCTGAAGTCGGGAGCTCTCTGTAAATGGCCTTTGAAGTTAGAATGTAAGAAAATGGGGTTCAAGGTAATATTATTGGTTGGGAGAAAGGGAAGAATAACTTTGTATAAATCAATATCTCCTCCGAGTTTAGTATTGCCTCGAGCAGGCGCGATGCACCGTTTCCAGAGAAGGGCATTATAATACACAGCCATCCAGAAACCGCTTTTCCGACGATTAACGACTTTAGCTGGCTTAAAGTGAACCTCATAAGCCCGTGTCGACTTTTTACTTAGGAACATATTTGAAAGAGATGTATTGGAGCCTCCTTTAGCAATTGAGGCAAGGTAACACCACAAGTAGCTATTGGGCCAGTAGCAAAATAAGTTCCCTCTAAATGACTTCTTCGGTTGGCCGTACGAACGCAGGTATGTGCGGGTCTGACGTTAGTAGCGCCATGAGGCGGCATCAGTTAGAACCGGCGATCATACGGCACCGCCCCGACAGATGGAACGCAACCTGTGCGAAAGTTGGTGTCTGCTTCTCTTCTGACTTGATCATAAGCCTAATGTTACACTTTGGTCTCCAATGTCGTCAACCATGGCCTGTAGCTCGACGTAGAAGGAGTTTTGATTGATTGATTGATTGATTGATTGATTGATTGATTGATTGATTGATTGTAGAGTTTAACGTGCCGACGCAACGCATGCGTAGGAGGAGTTTCATTTTACTTGCACGTCGCACCTCTCCCCGTTTGACCTGCGCAAGGTTAAGCGTAGATATCAGTATAACAACGAAGGTTAGCCAATGCTTCTCATTCATATCGGAGAACAGAAGAAAAACGAGCGAACATAAAATGATGGTTACTGTATTTTGTGTATAGTTTGGGCAGTTAGACACTAATGCTCTCTCATCCAGTACATCATATTAAGTCAGCACAACAAGACGCCTCTACAGGTTTGGCGGGTACATGTTCTCCGTAACTACAACAAGACATTCGTTAAAAAGGCAAGGCAACAGACTAGTTCTTATAAAAATAGGCACAGCTTGCACCAGTGGTGCAAGGCTTGATAACGATCACAGCCCCGCTCCCTTCACCGCAGATCAGGCTGTTGCACCTCACATAGATTTACGAACTTGTCGCTGGAAGTTCTCCATGACTGGCAGGCCCGGATCGTTTTTTTTTTCGCAGCCCTTCACATATCTCCCAAAATGGGCCGTGTTAGCCTGCGCTAGAACCCCCGGCACCAGGCTTCGCAAACTCTCCTCGTCTGTAGCACGTACTCGGCGCCTGTGCTTCCCACTTGAGGCGGGAATGTATACGTGAAATGGCGAGGAGAAGAGCACGCGGGAGATCACGCCGCGAACTCTGGGCGGATGGTTTTCGAATGTGTAGCGGTGCCCGCGCGCGCGATGACGTCATAGCTAGGCGACGCTTGCCTCCGCCTACGCGCTTGGGCGAAGGTCGTGCCGGGCGCCTCAAGCCGGAAGAGCACTTTAGGGGACCGGCTTATCGTCGTAGCTCGTCCGCGGTCACGCTACCTAGCCAACGCAGTCACGCGCTGTAACGCACTCAACTTAAACCATTTTCATCTCCTCCCTCTTCTCTGCAAGAATATGGCTCGCGATGCCAGAGGAAACAGACTGAGCTTCCTGGGGGCTAACTTTGGTGGCTTCCCTCAGGTCCTCCCGTGTGTACAGCTAAACGTTTCCTGCCAGAACCCCGGGCTTTTTTTTTTTTGGGGGGGGGGGGGGTATTTATGTGCAAATAAAGTTTATTAACAACAACAATAAACAGAGGCTTTGAAAATATACCAGCTTGTCCCTACATTCAGTTTCTATCAAAAGTTAAGCTGGTACTAAAACAAGAAGTTTATATAGGCAGACCCATTCAAACACCTAGAACCGCTGGCACTTGACATACATAATATACGATAAGATAGTGTTCATTTTCTCCTGAAGAAACAGCAAGGTCGTCCAACCTAAAAGCTGCTCAAGACACCTTGAAAGTAGCCGGAGAGCCTTCACTCGGAAGGGCTGAAAATAAAACGTGACTCATTAAGAAAAGAAAATGAAATAGTGCATCCTTGGTAGGTAGTTATACAGTTATACAAAACCATAAGCAGAAGTCGAAAAGTTACACAACAATTATTGTTTCAAAATGAAAAACTGGTACAAATCAACGCAAAATACGAATGTACACACTGCAAGATATGGAACAACAGCATTACAACATAAATACAACCACTTATCCACTTGGCCGCCCCAAAGGGCAGAGGGGTACGAGATTAGCAACTGCTGGGAACAAGACATGGGCAGCCAAATGAAGAAAAAAACAGTGCATCTCATGGTAGGGAATCGAACCTGGGCCCCTCACTTTATGAAACCAACGTCGATCTGATTGAGGTATTTTTTTCTTTAATGCATGGAAATTTTAGAAAACTTTGGAAATCAGGACAATTAACACGCAATAGAAACATTAACAGACAACAAAGGGCAAGGACATCAGTCGAACAAAGATCTTAACTCAGGCAAGCAAACGCACGCATCTAAAAGAGGCAGCCACTCTGGTGGATCACTCTGCGCAGCATAAACGCTCCTCACCAACGCCGCCTGTTTCCGAAAAATGCACATGGTCGGCCTACGGGGTTCCGCATGGCGATCAGTCATGCGGCACCTCCAGAAGGTAAACAATTCTAGGAGAGCAAAAACCTTATATGGCACCCGACTATCATCTTCAAATGGCAGGAGGCGAGGGGTGTACGGGGTGATGTCAATGTCCTTTTTTAGTGACCGCTGCAAAACGTCCCAGAAGAACACAGCGTCCCGACACCACCCAAAACAATGATCAATTGTCTCTGGTTGATTACAGAGGCGACAATTGTCCAACCAAGGAATAGACATTCCCTTTTCGCGCAGCCATTTCTTAACTGGGAATGTGGAAGAATGCAACTTGAAGAAAAACGTTTTTGCATTAGGCGGTATACACATACTCATTACGCGTTTTAAAACATTGCTTTTCTGCTGGCCAAAGACTGGCGAAAAATAGGCACCGGGAATAGACATTCATTAAGAGTGCTCGTCATAGTTTTCCTTGACATGCTGAACAGATATTCCCAGGAAAACCGCGCGGAAAGAAAGTTAAAAGACTCCACGACCTCCTTGAGAAATCCCCATGGAGGCTTCGTATTAACTTCGCCCGTACATATAATTAAAAAAGGCAAATTGAAACTTATGCGCTGCTGAATTACAGTTAGTAAAAGTGTGTGATCAACAATTTGTAGGAGACCCGAGTTGGTGCACAAACAAATGCATGAGCCTAACACTAACACCCCCCCCCCCCCCCCCTTAAAGGAAGAAACATATTGTCCCTGCGCATAGGTTCCAATTGAGAACCCACACAAATGTTGCAAAAACTCTATGTAGGGCCTGAACTTTTGCTCGCGCACAGAGAAGCACTTGAAGCACATAAAGGAGCTTTGTGGCAAGGAAGACATTACACACTCTTGCAAATGCAAACACTGAGAGGTCTCGCCCATTCGATGCCTGCGATGCGCGTTTAGCTTGCGTGAGCGCTGATGACCAATGAGGCGTTGTTTTCCGTATTTGATGTAACGGCACGCCGAGGTACTGAAGTGGGGCGGTATCTCAAATAATACCTTGGAATCTGGATGGTATCGCTCCTCAATGTCCCATCCAAAATCCCTTAGTTGTTTCTATATTAACATCCGCTCCAGACACATCACAGGACTGCTTAGTCACTTTAAGGGCTTCCTGCACACTCCTTTTTTCAGCGCAAAAATACGCTATATCATCTTACCTTATCTTCGCACGATTGTAAGCAAAAACCTTTTACTTCTTGACTTTGCTGAATACTGAGACAAAGAGGCTCGAGGTACAATGCGAACAGCCAGGATAACGGGGGGCAGCCTTGTCTTACAGACGACTTGATCGATTGCCGGACGCACGGCATTTCCTTTGCGTTCGTAGCGCGCGCTTTCGCTTCGGACTTGGCCGCGGGTTAACGCGGGCCCAGTCGAAAGCCAAACTGCGTGCTTACCCCGTCTATGTTTGGAGAGATGTGAAAGCCTGCGGAGGAAACGATTCTTTCCTGCCAGTTATGGAGAACTTTCTGCGGCAAGTTCGGAAATAAATGTGAGGTGCCGCAGCCGAGTCTCCGACGAAGAGGGAGGGGCCGCCATCTCTGCGGTTTCTCCAGACTTGCTACACTAATGCAAGCTGCACCAATTTTTTTCGTGATTTTTTTGTGAACACCATTGTATAATGCTTAAGATTTAACAGCGCTGCTGTTATATCTGATTTGCTACCGCTTTTATGTGAACATTTCACTCTTAACAAATAAGCTCGTAAAAGGGTAGTAACGGCTCTATTTACTAACTCCTTGCGGAGTTTACTACCCCCCAGAACGGTACTTAGGTCCTGCCACTAAGTGTGGAACCGAGACCGTGCACTTAGTAAATGCTGCTGGTTTGATACTAACATTCGCTGAAGTAACAAATTCTATTAATTATTGAACATAATACCTACAGCTCTTTTTCCACATCACATAACGATTAAAAAGTTTTTGCAAATCCACCTGCTGCCTTGTATATGCTCACATTAAAATGCATAATTCTAAAATTATCGCTAAAATATTTTATTTTTAGGACAAGCCCACCGACTCTCTCAGGGGACTTTCCGCTGCTAGCTATAAAAGCAAAAAGAGCAGATTTATTTCTAAGGTAACTAAGTAATACTAGCTCTCCTCGTGCATCCCGGTGGCTTTCTTGCTTAATTCATTTGTTAAGTGTCCACGTGTGATATGTGCGTGTTGAATGCGTCCATGTCGCGCTGCGCACTCAGCAGATCCACATTTTTACGCCTAGCTTTTTACTAGGTTATGCGTGACCAGTTAGTAAAAGCAACTAAGTACCTAGTCAATACTGGGACAAGTAACTGGTTATTGTTCTGTTAGTAAGTGCGCCGACCTTTTTTTTAAGAGTGCTGAGCAACATTTGTTGTTGATTTCTTGAATTAATACGGTTGTTATTACACCTAACACTACACGTACAGCCGGTGCAAGGCTTGTCTATAACACAGCTTTCCTACTCTCAGCCCTATCCTGCCCCGCCGGAGCGGGATTTGAATAAAACTACTGCGGAATTCTGAAGTCGTAGCCCTTCGCTATTCCCTCCGACATGTTTGGAACGAGTATGTTTCGGCAGTTTTCGGATGTAACTGGTTAAAGTCGAAATCGCTGTTATAGACAAGCGTTTTACCGACTGTACGCGAGCCGTTTATGCTCGTGCGGGTCCGAGTGCACGTTCGCATTCGCTTTCCTTGATCGTTTCTCAATGGTCGAGCCGTTAGACCAGGTACGCTAAGGGGAGTTTTTTTTTGTTGCATACTTTGTTAGCACCTACATTACTTTTCGCAGCCATTTAAATCCATGTTCATCTGCGTTAGTAATTGCTGTTTTAAGTGTACGTGTACGTCGCTTAATACGATTGCAAATAGGGGCATTGAGTAAGAGGGACTGTCATCAAGTCACTTGCTCATGGTGTTTTGTTTTAGGTGACAGGAAATCTTCTGTAGTTACTTTCCCTCTCCCTCTTTCTTCCTTCTAGGCACAGATAATTTCTGTATTTAGATGAAGCGTAATTCAAAGAACTTACAATAAATTTAACCCAACTGGTACGAAATATGAAATATCGCTAATGTTGAAGTCTTGATATGTCTCGTTGCGCCATCAATCGGACCGATGTTTAACAAGTTTCTGCAAACACGCCTATGCCAAGAAAAGTGTTTTTTATCCAGCGTCACAGAATTTCCTTTATTGTTCCATGTTGGGGGATAGCAATTAGCTAGTCATCCTTTCTGCTTGCTTTCTTGTATTTTTTCTTTGATTTTTCTATAATGCACAGAATCAGAAAAAGTATACATCTAATGCCCCAATTTTTTTTCCTTTTTGTGCTTCAGTGTTCATTACATAAACGTTCCTTTTCGAAAGTCTCTCAAGTACACTCCAAATAATTTCATAACGTCTCTTTCGCGCGGACAATAGATGCGCTCATCGTTCCGGCGTATGGCGCTGCTTCAGTTCTGCTTGCGAAGGATGTGGTATAGACGCCAACATTCTCTTTCGACGAGGAGTGAGAAGGGAAAAAGACGCAAAAATACTTAGTTCAAATTTGATTATTGCGCCACCATTCTCTGGCGTTCGTCGTCGTCCGCGACGGTGACGACGACGACGGGGGAAATTCATTCCGTTGCCTGGACCGCCTTCTATATTGGAACTTGTCATGTCAGCGCTGTTACTCTTCATCTTGGTGTCCATAACACCAAAAACAAATTGTAAAGAGTCGGCGGAGAACAAGTTTCAAACAGCAGCAGGTTCTTCTTTTTTTTAGGGTAAAAAATCAGCCTTGGCGTTTCAAAACGCTTTTTGAAATATGGCCTCGGAGGCGAGTGATGGCGGCTGCAAGCTGGGCGTGAATCGACGCGCTGCGCTATTGAAAGGAACGTCGAGATTTTCCTGGCCCGCTTGCTTTTTTTTTTTTTTTTTTTTTTGGTGTGCCGTTTCTCTTAGGCGTTTCGAGACGGATTGCAGAGCCCCGCGTGTTCGTAGCAATCCCGGTGTCGGGGGCGAAATGAAATTCTGAGGTGCATCGAAAAAATAAAGTTCTAGAGAATAAACTGAAGTTTTATTGTACTTCGTGTATATAGCCGTGCTACAGGTATAGATAGCGTATAGGTGCGCAACTGCTGCAAGCGCGCCACTGGCGTGAAGCTTCGACGCCTCTAGCGCGTGACGGCGAGTTATGAGCTCTGCACCTCGCATACTCAGGTGGGACAATTCCTAATTCCCGATGTTCTTGGACTGGCTGTGAAATTTTCTTGTTTGAAACTTACTGCTTAGCTGTTGCTTTTTTGCATCACGTTTTTTCTGCATCCAGCTTTTTCCTCGCACGCAATATAGATGGCTCTCTGCAATAGACGATTTCCTTGTGACTTCTCAAGCCATGTTGGTGAAAGTGCGGCTATAATCAATGAAGCGCCATCTATATTAGGCGAAAGCAACCGTGAGAGAAATTCTCAATTTTTTTGGTTTGGTTTACTGCAAATTATTTATGATCTGCGTTCCTTATGGGTTACTATAAAGTGCTTTGAATATATACAACAACACACTCGCCTACAGAACTGGGTCGGCATGGTCCAGGATGCATGGAGTGACAGCTGTCAATAACTTCTGGTTCGACACTCCTTCCATTTGAGCATGCACAGCCACACTGATGCCACAACCTTGTCTCTGTTCGCCTTTCTGGTGGCGGATGCTACGGTTGACGATGGAGGTGAGCTGTTGGTGGTTGCGGCATGAAGAGGACGTGGAGGTGACGTTGCTCCGCACACGGCGCAAGAAAAAGGGACGGCTTCATTATAGTTCGAATACAAATAAACTCTTTTTTGTCGTCGTTCTGAACGTTGGGCCACGTATTACAATCCCGCGGACAGCCAACACACGACGTGTGACACGCGGGTACACCGTCTAAGATTTCGGGTCAGTAATTGGTGATTGGTCGCCTGCGGTCACGACTGTGTTCTACGATACTGTTTTCATTGTGGACGTGACCATGACTGTGATCAACGAACATGCCTAAAAAAGCAAAATAGCTGTGTGCGAGTACTCAATGCGGAACATTTCCGCGCTGACCTGGGCAGTATTTTTTATCGTTTGGGTAAGAAGCCCTACTGCTTTGATGAAAACAAAAACTCGCTGAGCTCTATCCTCACTAGTAATACCACAACAACTACTACAAGTACTATCATAGCTACATCTACCATAGCCACTATATCGACCACTACTCGCAATGCTACTAATGTTACAACCACAACTACCACTACGAGGGAGCTCCTTGGCGAGCACTTGCCCAGACGACCAGCTTCTGCTGGTCCAAACGGTTCTCGATGCCGCCCGCGCTCATGGCATCTCGGACTAAGGACGCCTCCTTGAAGCTTTTATAGAAGACCATCTTTTGATTTCAATAACCATTTATTCTCTCTCTCTACCGCTTCGCCTTGGACTACTTTTACTAATTGATCCTCACGAGCCTGGTTGTGTCCACTGGAGGACGAACGCCTCTCCCAAAGATTTCTAGTCATACGTCTATTGGGAGCACGCCGAGTCCATCTTTTGCCCCCAAATTTTTGTAGTTCATCCCTCCATCGTGTCCTCGGACGATCCCTACTTCGTTAGCATCTATTTGCAGCCACTTGGTTACACTGATGATCTACTTGTTGACCTTCCCACGCAAGGTGTGTCTCCATGCCCACATCTTTTGCTAGAATGTCTTCTACGTGAGCCTGTCCCCAAATACTTGCAGCTGATTCGTTGCTGGAATGTCATTCACGTGAGCCTATCCCCAAATACTTGCAGCTGATTCGTTATTTTAAGTGTCACCTCTAGCATTTTTCTCCAGTAATACTAATCTTGCAGTACTAACATTCCTGCCGCCAACATTATTACAGCGGGCCATCGTCTTTTTACATAACTTGCAGCGAATCAAGCAGATACGCGGCCACATTTTTTAAACATGAAGGTTGCATACGATCCCCTGCAAAACGTGTCATTTTCTTACTTGCAATTTTGTCGTTCTGCTGACCTGTCACCGTGCTGATGCGAATCCTGCCCGTTTGGCTGTTCTGCATTAACACCCTTCCCTATCTGCCTTTCCTACTGATTACATACATAAAGACAGGTTGCATGAAGTTCAGCGAAGCATAATTTGCCTACAGTCATCGCAATAATCTTGAGAACCAGAACGATTTAGTAGTGTGAGCTAAAGACCGAAACACCACCACCCACCTGAAACGTACCGTCGTCTTCTATGGGATAAGCCACGGAAGGGTTCAAGTCATAATAGCGGGTGCGTCGGGGACCCGACCCGGAAGGCGCGAATCTGTCAAAGAACAGCGTGCAGTATACAGGATAAATGTACTTTCCGCACGCAGAGTGCTCATCTGATAAGGGATGCAAAAAAATTAGGCAACCTTGCACTCACGCGGAAAACTTGAAGGGCGATGCTGTTATAGGTGGTCATTGACGGACACAGAGTTGAGTTTAGTATCAACGTGGTGAAGCAGTCGACGTCTACGGCATGGTGTTTCAATGACCATATGTTGAGCAAGGCCACAGTGAACTCGGCGTTTTGTGCGACGTTTCCGTACGCCACTTTGGAAGTGCGACCTATCGTCTCTGCCGGATGCTTTCCACGCCGAGTCTCTCAAAGCGCCGCCTCTTCCTCTGCCATGCGAGCTATTCGAGGCCGGGCTATGTGGATCACCTACAGCAGCATAGACATTCAAGTCCCGGCTCTTCTACGCTACAGAACGGATGCGCACGACGACGCGATGAAGAACGAACGAAAGGCGTACGTTAAGACGAGTCTTTCTCGTTCCAAACAAGAGTCGCCGCGATACGGCGAATGCTGGAGGTGTTTGTGGCCAATGTTGGCCAATCTCTCTAAGTGGGTATGTTTGGCTTGACGAATGTGCGCTCGAGGCACGCAGCGAACGCTTGAGTTCCTTTTGTGGCCAATCTTCCTAAGTGGGTATGCTTAGGTTGAAAAACGGGCGTTCGAGGCACGCGTGTACGAGCGCTCGGCATTTCCGTGGTATTCAAGTGCGGACACCATACACAAATGATTTGCTCCACAGCTTCGCTATTAAAAGTCCATGCCTTCCGTATCTCTCTAGCGGCACCATGGGACGGTGGGTTCACTCAGCATGCAGAAAAGAGGGCAGGAGGACAAAACGGTGACTGCGGGGACCCACCTACGAATTGAAGAAAGGCTTTAGTAATAGGCCATTTCTCAAGGGCCACTTTCGGTTGTGAATGGTCGAACTCCGCGAACGTCCGTGTGTTTAGCCCAAAATGCCAGATCGGTTGCTTTAGGGGGATAGTGATCTTCTCATCTGTTATTGCGGCTTTATACTGCATCGTTGGCGTTCATTGAGAGCCAGCGGTGGTGGTTAGAACCCGCCAAGTTGCGTGAGCGTGTACGTTGGTGAAATCAGGTAAGCTGAAATACTTCCATTTCGCATTCGGCTTGGCTACACACCCCGTGAAGACGTGAAACGAAGTTGGGTTTTCTGGATGCCAGAAGTCGAGAGAGAGAGAGAGAGAAATCACTTTATTTCCAAGCAAGTTGGCTAGGAACGCGTGGTGGCTGCCGGCCGAAGGCTGGCGGCGACGGTGGCAGCTCGGTCAACCAGAAGTAGCTGCACCCCCGGTTGCGAGCTGCCCAGCGCGTCCTCCCACTGCTCGACGCTGGAGATGGGGGGGAGTGGGTTAAGAGGGCAGGCCCACATGGCGTGGGTTAGAGTGTTCAGGGAGTCACATAGGGGACAGTTGGGTGAAGGGAACTCAGAGGGATAGATCTTGTGGAGGAGGGACCGACTGGCGAGGGAGTTTGTCTGAAGGAGTCGCCATAGGCGCTCCTGATCGTTGGTGAGGGATGTGTGGGCAGGGGGATAGCGGCGGCGGGAGAGGCGGTAATGCTCCGTGACCTCTTGGTACGAGAGCAGTCGATCGCGGGCCGACCGAGAACCATGGTAGGGAGCAGGAGCGAGCCCAGCACGGCTGGTGAGTTCTCGTGCTGCTTTGTGGGCCGCCTCGTTGCCTCCCACTCCAGTGTGGGCCGGAGTCCAGACGATGTCGACTGGTTGATGAGGGGGATTTTGGAGGATAATTTTGAGTGCCGTAGCCGAAATGCTACCGCGAATGAAGTTTTGAACGGCCGTCTTCGAATCAGTGATTATAATGTGTGGTTGCGGCCTAGTGATAAGGGCCAGGGCTATTGCCGCCTCTTCCGCCGTTGCGGGGTAAGGTGTCCGTACGGTAAGGGAGGTGACTGGGGGAGAGTTGGGGTGAGTGACCACTGCGAGAGCAAATCCTTCCGCGTGTCGGTACTCCGCGGCGTCTACATACATGGTGGTGGGGGAGATGGGGTATTTATCTGAAAGGGCACGGGCGCGCTGGCACCTGCGCTCCGCGTGATGCACTTGGTGCATGTTGCGCGGCAGTGGACGTATGCAGAGGCAGTCTCGGATGTCTCGAGGCAACGAAGCTTCGTTCTCCACCGCTGCCGGGATGCCAATTCGTAAGCGGTGAAGAATGTGCCGCCCTGTGTAAGTGGTAGAGAGGCGGCGTAACTGATTAATACGATGGGCCTCTAGTAGCTCGTGGGCAGTATTGTATACTCCCAACGAGGCGAGTCTGGCAGTGGACGAGTAGAGGGGGATTTGTAATGCTGCCTTGTATGCCTTTCGGATGAGGCAGTCAATTTTGTCTATGTCGGAGGTGGTAAGCTTAAGGTAGGGGAGAGAGTACGTGATCCGACTGATGATGAAAGCCTGAACTAGACGGATTCGTTCTCTCTCCTTGAGCCCGTGGTGACGGCTAGTGATTCGTCGAATAAGGCCAATTGTTTGATTTACTTGAGAGTTAAGTAGGGATAGGAATTTAGCGTTACCTCGATTGCGTTGTATAATTAGGCCTAGCACCTTAAGGGTTTGCACCTCTGGGATTATTCGGTTGCCGAGGGAAACTTGTATGTTCGGCGAATCACGACAAGACCGGGCAGGGAGAATGAGCAGGGCAGATTTTACTGGAGAACAGGATAACCCAGCGAATTGCGCCTCTGTCTCCACGATATGGGCACCCTGTTGAAGGATGGTTTCTATCTGAGCGTCGCTACCTCCAGGTACCCACATCGTAATGTCGTCGGCATATAAACTGTATCGGAGGCCAGGTACCGAATCTAACTTTTTGGGGATGTTCAAGATTGCCAAATTGAACAAAAGAGGGGACAATACTGAACCCTGGGGTGTACCTATGGAAGGAAGTCGAATGCGATCGGAATGGAGCTCGCCTACCTGGAGTGCGGCGGTGCGTGCGGTGAGAAAATCGCGTACGTAGTTGTAAGTGCGCTCTCCTGGGTGGATAGACTCTAGGCCTCTGAGGATTGCACTATGGGAGACTCTGTCGAATGCTTTTGTCAAATCAAGCGCAAGGATCGCCGCTGCGTCGCGTTTAGGTGGTTGGGAGATTATCTCTTGGTGTAACTGCAGGAGGACATCCTGGGTGGACAGTTTAGGTCTAAACCCTAGGACTGTGGGGGGAAAGGCCTCCGTGCTCGTGATGTGAGCGGTTAGTCTGTTAAGGATTACATGTTCTAGCACCTTGCCCATACACGAAGTGAGAGATATGGGTCGAAGGTGTTCGATAGTAAGAGGTTTGCCTGGCTTAGGAATTAATGTTATGGAAGCATGTTTCCATGCTGGGGGAAGGGTGCCTTGAGTCCAGTAATAATTAAAGTAAGCAGTTAGAGCCGTAATAGAAGGGTCGTCTAGGTTGCGAAGAAGTTTGTTGGTCACGCCATCTGCACCTGGTGTGGATCCTGGCCGAATCAGTAGGAGGGCGCTTCTCACTTCTGCTTCCGTGATGGGTGCGTCCAGTGTTTCGTTAGGCGAGCCGCGGTATGACGCGAGTGGAATCGAGGGACCGGTGGGGATGTAATGCGTGCTCAATGTGCGCAGGAGCTGTTCGTTGTCCCCCGAGAATTTATGTAATATGACTGTGAGGCGGTTGCGTTGTTCCGTCTTAGAGCCCGTCGGATCTAGAAGGTGCCTTAAGAGGGACCAGGTACGTTTCATTCCTAAGGTGCCTTTAATGCCGTCACAGATCTCAAACCATTGGTTACGGGTAACCTCAGCCGAGTATCTGAGAATTTCCGCTTCGAGTCGAGTTACCCTAACCCGAAGTTTCCTATTATGTTTTTGCTTCCGCCATCGGCGCTGTATGCCGCAGTACGCTGCCCAAAGATGCTGTAGGTGTGGGTCGACCGTTTGCGCCGGTATGCATGGATCAAGGGGAGTACTGGTTTCTTGGACATCAGCTACCATTTGCTGGACCCAGCGCTCGAGACCTAGCGGTGAGATTTCTGGGTCGTCATGACCACGGCGCACCTCTCGGAATTTGTCCCAGTTCGGTAAGTGGGTCCTGCGGAGACGAGTATGAGAATGTTTGCTTAAGGACAGCGTGGTTTGAATGATGAAATGATCGCTGCCTAGTGTGTGAGTCAGGTTGGCCCAGGCTGTCTGAGGAGCGTTTAACGTGAGCGTGAGGTCCGGGGAGGAGTCCCTCTGAACGCTGTTACCCACACGCGTTGGGGTCTGCGGATCCGATTCAATCACAAAGCGGAGTGTCTGTATGTGATCCCAGAGGCGCTGTCCTTTGCGGGTGCTGTGATGATACCCCCAGGCGGTATGTGGCGCATTGAAATCCCCCGTGACAAGGAGTGCGTGGGGACCGGCCTCGCGTTTTGCTAAGGAAAGTAATTGGTCGAATGAGTGGTTGACTGATCTGGGAGAGCTATAAAGGTTTAGTACGTACAGTTTGATGTCACCATGTTGCGGAGGGTATACCACCACTAAATCGTGCGGGATCGCGATGCTGTCAAATTGTATACGTTCTGCCGACACGTTGCGATGCACCAAAACGGCAGTGGTTAGATCGCGCGTTCCTTGATAGGCCTTGTAGCCGGCAAGCGAGACTTTTGTAGCTGCTTCCTGAAGAGTGATTACAATGGGGGGAGTTTCTTGGGCCTGTAAGAAGGTCTGTAAGGCGCATCGCTTGTTACGATAGCCCCTACAGTTCCACTGCCAGACCCGGAGAGTATCCGTTTTACATTTCGTGGGTGAGTGCATCGCAATCCGGGAGAGGTGTCCGAGAGGGAGTTAGAGCGTTTACTGCGGCGAATAGTTCGCGGACGGTTGACTGCATTTCCGCGCGCCATGACTCAATGTTGCCTTGAATAGTGCCTATATTGGCGAGGAGGTTCTGGTGGAGGCAGATGTATTCAGCCTGTTGCGCCGCAAGGGCTTGAGTACATTTGCTCTCGACTTGAGCGATCTGGTCTTTCAATGCAGCGTCATGTTGGCGAACGGCCTCGAGGGCGGATGGGGCATCAGAGACTGCCTTCCGTTTAACGGGAGTAGGGGGAGGAGGGGAGGGGTCATCACGCGAGGGGGAAGCATGTGTTTTGAGCATGTGATTCTCCTGGCGGAGAGCTTCATTTTCTTTTTTGAGGGAGACTATTTCGGCTTTGATGGCCGCAAGCTCCTTGAGGACATCCGCGTATGCGACCGAGGGGGAAGAGGAGAATGGCCCGGAGCAGTGGGTGGACGGCGCTGAGCAGCTCACCTGGGGGGTCAAGAGATTGCTGGCTTGGTAGGTCGTCCCTGCTGCGCTCTGCAGGGGTGGCCAGGTTGCAGCCCCGGCTTGGGATCGATGGGACAGGTCCGGTCCACGCCCGGTTTGTCTGGAGGAACCGGGCCCGGGAGAGTGACGTCTGGGGTCCTCTTTTCCATGGCCAGGTGGGGTAGTAGCGAACTGCGAAAGGTGCTGCGATGCGATCTGGGCGTAGCTGGGTGTTCGGCGCTTGGGTTGATATCTCTTGGGGCAGTCCGTTGAGCCGGTGAGATGGGCGCCACCACACACAATGCATTGGGCGTGACATGGGTGTTGCTCCGTGGGGTTAACTTGGCCGCACCGGGGGCAACGGGAGGGCAACTTGGTGCGGGGGCAGACGTCCGGCCTGTGGCCTGAAGACCAGCACAGGGGGCAAGCTTCGGTTTTTCGTCGAAATGGGCGGCAACGGTACGTCGTTGAGCGATATCGTATCCAGAAAGGTACCCTTGTTCCGTGGAAAAGTATCTGGGCCATGTTCGACGTGTTCAGTCTTTTAGCGTCCAAAATTGGAAGGTCAGGGTTGAACTCGCAAATACTCTTGTAGACTTGCTCTTCGGTGTCGTCCTCTGGGATATTAAATATTACTCCCGTGACCGTGTTGGACGGAGCGGCCACATGGGCCGAGACCGGGAAAGCCTGGTTCTTGATTTGAAGGGAGGTTATCGCCGCATATGTTTTTGCGCGTTCTTCGGAGAAGTCGAAGCATTAATAAATTACGCAGGCGAGTCTGGGCGCTATCCTCTTTTCATTGCAGTCATCGTCCCACGGAGTTCATTAGGCGACGTGTTTCGCTCACCCTCGCTTTCCCGACAGGGGTGTTTAAGGAGAACCTTTGAGAATTCGTGCTAGGATAATGCTGCCAATCGCGAAATCTTTCGCCACCGTCATCTGCACAGGTAAGAGTTGGGACTCATTGTAAGTGCAGTTACAGAGATAATGTTCAAGCGTGGATCGTGGCTTGTCATCCCCACTAAAAGAACGCCCTGAGCTCACAGTATCCCAGAAAAAGGTGTCACTTCAGTAAGCATCGAGTTCCAATGTAGGCGACGTTTAGGCGACGAATTTCGTAGTACTCTTGACGGCGCTCATACATAAGTTAATAATGATCGTTAAGAACAGTCAGCCTAAATTTATGACAAAGAATGGTCGACAGGAACACAGAGGGCACAGGGCAAACTGATCACATAGTCATCAGCTGGTAGATTTTATCAATCTTGTCAGCATGCTAAGTTCATACTGTCCTTACTAATGATAATCAATCAACCAAACTACTCGCCAAACTCAGGCAATTCTTCACAAATATCGGATATATATATATATATATATATTTCCTTTTAAGCCTTTTGTTATATCCGGTATGCGTAATCAAGTCCGATACAGTAAAGTACTGAAGTGCACAGTTCGTTTAATAGTTATTTCGTTAAGTTCGAAATCGTTATACGTAGACCTGGCATATAGTGCTACCTACCAAGATTGCGCAGCTCTGAAAAGGCTCTCACAAGACCGCTGTTGAGCACATTATTCCTCACTTTGCAGCTGCAGGTAATCCCCGTCAACATTTCACCGAATACCAAAAAGTCTCCCAGTACCAACAAACAGGCCGTGTTTTTACCAGATGTGTGCGCATAAGAATTTCACACATTCGAATTGCGTTTACAAATCGCATCAAAGATGTCCGTCGTACTCAACACCCATTTGGGTGTTTCATGCATATACTGTAAAACAAATTCTTTTAAATTTTCGCATTTCGTACGGTCATGTACTAGTGGAACAATCTTCCAATACCATTGCTTGTGAGTGAATTCAATAAAACTTTCATGGTCTACTAATGCTGGAGCTCAAAACTTGATTAATCGCATCCTGTCTGGTTTAGTCGCAATGTGATTGCAACCTCAAGGCGATGTATGTATACATGTATGTATGTATATATGTATACCCGCCACGGTGGCTCAGTGGCTAAGGCGTTGTGTTGCTGAGCACGAGGTCGCGGGTACGATTCCCATCCGCGGTGGCCCGTGTGTACGAGATTTCGGCGCACGTTAAAAATCCCCAGGTGGTCTCAATTAATCCGGAGCCCTCCACTATGGCGCGCCTCATCCCCTGCGTTGCGTCGGCGCGTTAAAACCCTACAATCAAATCAATGTATGTATGTATGTATGTATGTATGTATGTATGTATGTATGTATGTATGTATGTGTGTGTATGTATGTATGTATGTATGTATGTATGTATGTATGTATGTATGTATGTATGTATGTATGTATCTATGTATGTATGTGCATTTATGTAGGCAAGTATGTATGCACTTACGTATGCATGTAGTCATTTGTGCATGTATGTAGTCTCCCAAATTTTTAATAAAATAGCGGGAGCGACGACCGACCGGCATCTCAGCGCTTTACCACGGTGTTCAGCAGGGAAAAAGCGAGAGTACGCGCACGCGCATAGGGCCATCTGCTGTATGAATGTAGACTGCTAAGCAGTTTCCTTGAGAGTGGCAGACCCCTTGCCACTGCATCTAAATGACCTTGTGTCCCACGCTGCTTAGCTACCTTTGGCGGTAGTGAAACGGCCTTGCAAGATAATAAAAACAGGGGGTGTTTTGCCCTGAGAAGAACAGCGGAGCAGACTACGTGGCAACAACAGATAGTTCTATGCGCGTGCGCATACCCTCACCTATTTTTCCAGTGAACACCGTCATAAAGTGCTGACATGCCGATCGGTCGTCGCTCCCGCTATATTATTAAAAATTTCGGAGGCTGTACATGTGCGTGGAGTGTGTGCTTCCTGTTTTGAACGTGCAGTACTAGCATACTTCCAGTACATCAGCAAAAAAACCTTTTTGCGGCTGTAAACAAGGTATATTGATGACAAACCTCTGTACAGGATGGGGGTTTTTTAGGAGATGATGTGGAAACCCATTCAGTTCTCGTTTTTTTTTAGGGCAGAGTTTGGTTCTTGTTTACGTTCAAAATGTATTTAAAGTCCAATAAGACCGGAAAAATATTGCAATCGGAGAGTTGTAACCATATATTCCGCGAGCACTTCAACAATATATTTCATTCGAGCAAAGCTTCCCAGTTACTTAGTTCTAGCTACTTTATAAAAGCTATAATACCAAATAAGGTAAATGTCTTGCCTCCCATTCTTAAGGATCACAAACGATTACTTTCAAGAACCTGATTTTTTTTCTCGGTAATAAGGAGCCGATTACCAGATAAATATCAAACCGAAGACATTGTGTCTTCTTGTCTATAAATTCGGATACAATATTTAACACTGCACTATACAGGTGTTTTAAGCGGCTGCGAGGTTTCTTCGACTGTGTCATGCCGGCATGACAAGGCGAGATGCATGTATGGCCGGCTTTATTGCCCTCATATATTTTTCCACTATAGCGAATAAAGTATTATCTGCCGAATTCTACTGCAGCAGCAAGTTCACATCCTAAAGTCAAAACCTAATGTTTTGGGAATTCATAACCCAAAAATGAACTCCGAGTGTTGGTCGCACTCGCCACGTATTCGCCTTTCTGATCGGCAAATAATTGCGACGCAGCCTTATACTCTCTGCGTGTCATGACCGAGGTCCTGTGCTTCCTATTATTTCTCTCCTCCAGTGAATGAATCTTATTCGAAAAACTGTGGCAGATTGAGACATCATTTCGTGTAGATTACACTGTACCACACACCGCCCTCGTTACTCTTCCTTTCGGCGTAGCCAGGGCTGATTGTTTCTATCACAGGCACGCGGAGATGGCCAGCTGACACGGCAAGGGTGTGCCTTACAAGTGTCGCTCAATATGACCAGAGGAGAAGGAACCGCCCAGGTCTCATTTGCATGCATGCAATAACGTTGACATTCCTAAAGCTTTCGGCCACTCACTGTGCTTGATGCATCGAAAAAAAGCTATGTCATCATATTAATATTTCCGTTGCATATTTCGTTTCAGTCAGGTGGCAATACGCGCGTTTGCTGTCCACCTACACCCCTCGACGTACTACGTTTCTGCTTTGCGTGGTATACAGTGTGGTTGTTGACCAATATTACGGGTTTTGCAGCGAGGTATTTGGTAGCGCAACTGATTTTAGGTGTACTTTTGGCGAAAATAATGTTTAATTTGTGTAGAATTATACGCGCGTGTTATACTTTAGGGCATGCCACCTAGCAGTCTCCTATTTTGAATCGGTACTGGAAATTTACGTGTGCTAACAGACGCTCGAACGAGACAACAGCTACTCCGGATAGTAAGGTAGGAAACACAGCGCTGCGAACGTCTCCGCTCTAACATAATCTGCAAGGAGAGCCACCATAGCGCATGCCGTTCCAACAGACAGACAGACAGACAGACAGACAGACAGACAGACAGACAGACAGACAGACAGACAGACAGACAGACCGACAGACCGACAGACCGACAGACAGACAGACAGACAGACAGACAGACAGACAGACAGACAGACAGACAGACAGACAGACAGATATTTTTGGGTTTATGCAGCCAGAAAACGACTATCGGCCTGAGAAGCAGCGGAATCTTACCACGACTTTGTCTAGTAGTGATGCCTCTACTAGACATATTAGTAGAAATTAAAAAGAAATGGGCGTGCGCCGGGCATGCATTTAATGCGAAGGCAAGATAACCGGTGGTCACTAAAGGTAACACAGTGGATCGCTAGAGAAGGCAAGCGTGGCAGGGGACCACAGAAAGTTAGGTGGACAGATGAGGTTAAGAAGTTCGCGGTGATAAATTTGTCGCAGTTATCACAGGACCGGGGTAATTGGAGACCTATGGGATAGGCGTTTGCCCTGCAGCGGTCGTAAACAGGCTGGTGATGATGATGATGATGCGTCTAGTTCCATTTATTTGCACCCTTTGAATGCTGACATGGAGTTAGCATACTGATAACACTTTTTCAGAGTGTTTTCAACTGTGACGTCACTGTTGACGTTATTCTGTGCGAAATATATAACATTATCAATATTTTTCGTTACTTTTGGTGCACGTTACGTCCTTCCGGGCCCAAATGCTGTTGAGTTAGTGGCCGAGGGCTACTTTCAAATAAGAGAAGGTTTCAGTCATTCGTCGTAACCCTTTAAAAGATGGCCTAGGGCACTGTGGCGGCGCCCTCGCCCAGAATGACTAGGGCTTCCTTTGTAGGATATGAAATTTTACACAGCAGAATGTAATTTTTCATTGGCTTCCAGCTATCAGTAAATATTTTCAAAAATTAGTTTTTTTTGCTAAGGTTAGTGGCCACAAGATTCACCCCAAAGTTTTTTTAAATATTCGACCCTACATAAACAGAGTATGTCGTCTCAAAACTAGATGCCTTCATGCCGAAAACGATTTCCCCATCCAGTATCGCGATTGCAAGCGATACTAAATACGAGAGAAAAACCCAGAAAAATATTTTACCTGGACTGAGGTGAACCCACCCCACCGAGTGACGGCTCAACCACCACCGTCTGCTCTAATAAATGTTTCTTCTCTCTCTCTGTCTCTCCACCGCATCGAGCATTCAAACAACGGACCACCAGCGTGAGGGAATCCCTGAACAACTCGAAATTTGAAACTGAAGCTCAGTGTGCACAACCAACGCAGTTATGGAGTATCGGCTGCTCCGGGATTCCTAAGAGGCTAAACCAGATTTGTTCAACCATGCTGGGGAGACTCTCCGGTGGTCAAAAAGGACTCCCTCACCGGAAAAGGATCTGGCCACGCTGGATTAGTAGTTGGCCGATGCCTCCCATGACTTCCCAAAGTAAATTTTGGCCCTCAGAGACCAGCAAACAGTGGCCCCGAGCGGCGCAGGACAGGAGCGGTTGGAGGTCAATGGGAGAGGCCTTCTGCCTGCAGTGAGACTGAGTAGACTGATGATGTTGGTGATGATGATGATGATGAATATGGTGATGATGATGGCGGCGGCGACAACGACGACGAGGGCCAGGGAGGGCTTTGCACAGCTCCCTCTGGCCGTATTGAGGAAAATGTGTAACGACGGGAACTAAAAAACATGGAACACAACCAAATTCTCCATCACCACACCAAGGCTTTCTTGGAGGCACGCCACATAAAGACGGCTTTTGGACACAAACGGGGGAATAAACCGGGGGCGACTTTCATACCAAATACTAATTTACCAGTTTGCCCGAGTTCCCCACTCTAACCGCCATTTCCTGCTCACTTTTAGCCTGGCCGCTGACGTTTTCAGCTGAAGGACCGATGAACAGGCTTGGAAAACCGGAAAACCGTAAGGAAAATTCAAAACTGCAGGAAGCCAGGTAGAGAGCAGGCGTTGCGTGGAAAGGAGGCTGAACATAAGGTAGTCCGAAGGCGTTCCCAAACAGCAGCACCAGCAGTGAAGCGAAGGCCGTCAAATCAACTCGGGCGCTTTCGCAATTAATCGCTTCATGCGCCTGGAGAGGATTAAAGTCCCCATCAGGCGTTCATCACGACTCGGCCAGCTTTCCTGGGGGTTTGCTCTATCTAGGTGAGTCGCAGCCCTTTTCTGTGCGCACTCACTTCGGATGTGGCGAACCGCTGCCAACAGCAGCTAATAAATCGCCAGTCCTTTCCTTAAGCTATTTCTTGCAGCAATGACGTCTTTGTAATGCTGTTTTTATCAAAGATGCATCCTAAAGCAGAAAGAAAGTTAATGGGATAAATGGGCACCACCAAGCAACCTGTAAAATCCTTTAAACGCATGGAAAAATTGTTTGACATTAGGGTATTTAGTTTAAATTAAGTATTGTAATCGCACGGTTCTAACACGAAGTTTTTTTTTTATAAAAGTAGCCTTCAAATTCGTCTGCGTGTTACCATCGGGCCCAAAACCACAATCGGCTTCAACGCTTTATCTTGCTATCCGCTTCTAGTGCCTAGAAGGACGACCAGCCCCTATCCCCCTGTACAGCTTCGTTCGTAGTTTTGTTGTGGGCCCCTAAGGCCAGTCTGCCTACTGCCCTCTGATTTTCCTCCAGGCCAGCTTGGGTCTCTGGTTTCATGCAGAGAATCCGTTTTACGAAAGTCAATCCTGGTACCATGGCCCCTTTCCAGACTCACCTTACCACCTCATATTTTCTGTAGCCCCACATTGCTCTATTGTTCATTATAGCCGCGTTCCATCTTCCTTGAGTTTTAAAGTGAGCCTCGTGTGCATGCGTGTAGTCTCCGCCGTCGTTAAGCCATACTCCTAAATATTAAGCACTCTTTTACCCGTGGTAGAGCTGTTACTGTTTTGGGCTCCGTGTCGTCATCATAGACCACGATGCCCGCCACGATGCCTGCCACAAAAAATAACGACATCTTTTCATTTCAAACTTCTTGACGAGATCAGCAGAGTACGACTTTGTCGTGCTGAGATATGGTGGAGCACCCGTTTCGTTGGGTGGCATAACAATACTGTAATGACAATCCCATTATAACAATATCGTGGGACCAGTGAATGAAATAAACAGGAAGAAAACCTATATGAGAACGAGCAATTATTGTTTCCCTCTGCGGGAGAACAGGAGCGTATATACCACGAGCCACGAACGTATAAATCGTCTAAGAACTGGAAAATAAAGTCAAACTAAACAGCAGTGCCTTGAAAGAGATGCCCGGGGGATCCGTATCGATCGTCGCTTCAGTCGACCGGGAGACACGGCTGCAGCAACGACGTCGTCGACCTTGAGCCGTCCTTGATGAAGCCCTTGTGTTCTCCTCATTTTTATTCTGCGATGCTTTATTTTTCCCGCTTTCTTTTGATCCTCTTTGTTCCCCTCCAAGCCCAAACGACCCAACTACGCTGCCGTTTCCTCCGTCATTCGGAACTTGGGATGCGCATTTCTAGGGCTTTTGTCGGCGTGTTTCGCCAACGCCCAGTCATTTGTTTGCTCGTACTTTGCTGCCGCCTTCGATCCCCGCCGTTCTGATCCGCTCGTTGTAGAGGAGGGACGGAGACTTCGGGGATAAGTGCCGTCATCCGCTTCTCTTCTCTCCGTGACAGCGAAGCTATAAATTGCTAGGCTGGGTTCCCAGGGTCTGGCGCCGGCGGCACCAATTTACTTGGTGGCGTGTGTTCACCGTATGAAAAGAGTGACAAAAAAGCTGTCTTAGCAATGCACTCACAATTAGAAGCGAAACCGAAATTTAAGAAGTCGGTGTCAGCTTGGTTCATGCACGCTGACTTTCCCACATTATGCTTTGAACACTGAAGCAATCTACGTAGCGTGAGTGAGTGAGTGAGTGAGTGAGTGAGTGAGTGAGTGAGTGAGTGAGTGAGTGAGTGAGTGAGTGAGTGAGTGAGTGATTTATTTATTGACATAGAAAGTAGAAAGAAGTGAATGGGAGAGGGGAATAAGGAGATAGGTGAGAACAAATGGAGACACAGAAAGAGGGAGAGAGAGAAAGGGAGAATTGAGAGTGTAAAGCTGTCCGGCAGGCATAGGGCTACAGCCGTTTGATGAGGTTGGTGTCCTCGTGGAAGGCGGCCAGGACAATTCGGAAGGCTTCCCGCCAAATGGAGTTAGGGCTCTTCGGGAAAAGCAGGTCCATAAGGGTGTAGCTGGGCCGCCCGAAAGGCTGGAGTGCTGCCCGAAGCTTTGCTCTCGGGGCATCGTGGTGGCGGTAAGAGCCGAACAGGTGCTCCAGGGTCTCGGGCTCTGGGCAGACGGCGCATCTAAGTAGCGAGTATGGTTACAACCATACCTCAGTTCCTCTCCGCCGCTGCAGCCTCTCTCCTCAGTCGTATATTTCCCGCCACGCGCGGCGTCTCTTTTTCTTGACGTAGAGCAAAGGCACGCGCTCTTCAGCGGCCACGTTAGCAGCGCACTCGAGCCTGCGCTGTGATTGGCGTAGCTGCGCTAAAATAAGACGGCATTGTCTCTACCTACCAACTGTGTGTGCATGTAGTCTGTCACGTAGGTATCGGACAACTCTCCTTATAATTCATTTAGGCAGCCAGCATAACCAATCCCAACAGAGAGCCAGCTTCACCGTACTTCCGCCTTCATGGGAGGGACGGGGCTTGATTTTCTTCACCTTGCTTTTCTTCTGAAACCTGTCATTTTCCCTCAGTTTTTTAACACGAAAGTGTTTTATTCCGCCATACACCAAGATTTTCCTAACGTGATGTCCATTACGGAAGTGACGCCAATGCAACGAAGCAAGCGCCCTTTAAAGAGTGCACGCCTGCACACAGGGTTGTCTTGCGGGAAGCAACCTTTAGTACTAAAGAGTACTTCGTACCTAGGGTGGTTCGTTTTCGGGTTTTATATTTTGACACGAAAGAGTTTTATCCGCCGAAGCTATGAAGATTATCCGCCGAAGCTACACACAGGAATCTCCAGACAAACCGAAGATTTTAATTTGCGCCTATACCTCGATCGCATAGGGTATTTTTGATGAATTTCATTTTTCATTTTTTCATTCATTTTTAAAAGATAAGGAAAAACTTTTGCCGTCTAATAAGAAAAATTAAAGCAGTGGTGTTTTTTTCCTGATAAATATAGCGTTCTTCATTATGCGAACAATGACACGTCGCTGCACGGCGTGCACAGAAGCAACCATTTGGAAGGGGCTCGATCTCATAAATTTGGCAATTTATCAAAATGTTGTATTCAAAACCACATTTTTAGAGCAGTACGGTGTCGATTGCGACCAAACTGCCGGGAACCAAATAGGTCGCACAAAGATCTGCTTTTAAAGCGGAGTTTTCTATGCCTCACGGATAGAATTCGACGACGCACGAAAAATCACTACAGGAAAGCCAACTTTACATTTCGCTTTGAAAGAGACATCAATCGCCTCAAGAAAAAAAAAACGTTTCTCGTGGTCGGAATTGAACCATCGTCTCTCGCGTTATAGATCTGCCATCTATTCGATCGTGCCACTCTGACGAGGTCGGATTCGGATAAGTTTGGGTTTGGGACTTTGACTTTGACTGAGTGTGCATGGGAGAAAGCTTTACATTTTATCATCTCTGTTTTAACAAAAGGGTTTTGATTTTTCTGTCGGCAATCACGCTCCTGGCAGCAACAATTGTTATTAATCTCGTAATAGTGCCTTTTCGTTGCTCCTTCATACGAAGTTCCTCACAGAATAAACTAAAGCTGAATCTGACGTTAACGTTCACGCTCATCACAGCAGGACTCTCCATATCAGCACGAGAATTATTTATAGCAAGAGTGAATACGTGTAATTGCTTATTGAAATACGCTCACCCAATAAAATCACGTTTCAAAATAGGAAACAGAAACCGCTGGGGGAGACCCAGTGTACGATCGTACTGTCACGGAGACTATTCGAGGGAAACCAATATACCTACAGACGCGACGCATTCGAATCAAGCGCTAGTATCGCATAGCCGTAGACATCGTCATTTTCTTCGCTTCTTCAAACGGTCCCCTTACAGTATGAAAGAGCAAAGGGAAGCCATGTAGCAAACACAATGAACTGGCAAAAAAATGTAGGCGTAACTGCACTGCGTGCAGCTTTAATTCAAAAAGGCAAGGCAAAAGTTTTCAATTTATCTTAGAAAGAAGGAAGCGATGGCGCCCGTTTCAAAGCCAATACGAAATAAATTCTTCAAAGGAAGAAAAAGCTGTAGTGATATTTAAAAAACAAGGATAGAAGAAGAGAGAGAGAGAGAGAGAGAGAGAGAGAGCTCTTTATTATAACAAAAGAAGGACCGGTTTAAGCGTATTCATGTACCCTTTGTGCAAGCGAGGTTTTTCCGTCGTGAGTGTACTTGATGTAATGAGACGGCGAAAAGACGTCTCACGACGGGGGAGACATGTAGCCGAATTTCGTTGCCTCGAAAACATAACCTCGCCATCAAAAATTGACACACCACGCCGTACATGCAAGTGAAAGCCGCGAATTACGCTCATACTTATACGAGCTCGGAGAATTCCGGTTTAGACACCCTACGATGGGCGGCTCACTTTACTTTTTTTTTTGTCTTGCGCCTTGTCTATTGTTTCGACGTGACGCGTCTGTGAACGCTGAGTTCAGACGTCCCTGTTACGGTTAGCTTCAGCGACACTCTGAAGCATTATTAACCTCGTCCCGACAAGCTATGCCTCTCTCCGCTATCCCAAATTTTCTTCTATTTTTGCTACCATACTCGCCACTCCATGGCTCATTGTATTTTGTTTACAGCTTGATGTCGTGGCGCGAGCTCGCCATTTCATCCAGGGACACAAAATAGAAACGACGGTGGCTACCAAGTGCCGAAAGGGGGAAATCGAGGGAGCATTTGGAATTGGAAGAATGAGGTGGTAGAAAATCGTAGTCGGAATCGCTGAAGACTGATTTTTCAGTTTTTCAGTTTCCTCCCTGATTTTCAGTTTCCTCCCGACGTTTTTCGCTCCTTCACGCTCATATTCTGCTCGGAGAACGACTTCTACGCTTTTCACACAGGTTTAGCGAACGAGGCCTCCTCTGGGTGTGTCTTTTTTTTTTTTTGGTGGCAATATTTTTCGGTCTAAAGCTGTGCCCCAACAAACAATGCACGGTTTCAGTATTTCGCGCTAAGCATAAGCCATTCTACAACAACCCTGAAAGAAAACGCAATGACTAAGACAATCGGAAGCCACTTTTTGGGCTGTTTTTGTTTTTGTCGCCTTTTATCTATTCGGCTTTATGTTTTTCTTTTCACCTTTCCTGCTCTATATATTTTCTTCTCCCTCCAATTCGTTTTCGTAAGGGGAGGGAAGAGGCACTCCCAATACCCTCGCTCAATATGTATCCTTCTTCCGCCACTGTTTCATACAAACGTACCAGTTGTCAGTATTAATTATAATAATTTATCATACCTCACCAGCACGAAATAACATATACAGTGCTACAACAATTTCCACAAACCAGCGGTATCGTTTCTTAGCCACTAGCCAAGCCAAAAAACTTTACCATACGAGTATCATTTAGGCTTCCATACTCGACTTCACGTTTAGTTGAGTAAGCATAACAGGAATGTTTAGTTTACAGCCCTTTAGAAAAAGAATATAAGGCAACAAATGGATTTATCTTCCACCCAATGCCCTAGAGGCAACACAAACGACGTAAGTCGGTTTTCTTACTTCATTTTGCCTTTAGTACACCCTTGGGGTACAGCATTACGGCACCCAGAAAAGGAATTAAGACAGCAAATTTTACTTCTATCTTCCACCCAATGTCGTAGAAGTCACACAAAGGAAGGCACAGTATTTCGACTTCATTTTGCCTTTAGTACGCACATGGGCAATAACATTGCGGAACTCAGAAAGAGAAGAAAGCAATTAGTTTTAGGTTTTATACCCCTTGCCTAAAATGAAATCATCGTATAAGCATTGAAACTTAATTTTTACCCTAGTACATACAAAGGTAAAACGTCATGCCTCTTTTTCCGGCAGTCTATTAATAATACACAGCCTCCTTATGTCCTAGAGGTAACACAAAGGAAAAAATAAGAAAGGCTACAATAGTCAACATGAAGGGAACACAAAGTAAACAGAAAGTTAAATTTATTTATAAGGGATAGATCTGGACACCCTGTTGTAGTACTTGACTCCCATCTCCCATGGCTGACCAACTCAACTCTCGGCCTTCGGTCCCCAGCCGCTGCAGACCACCTTCCCATGGCGGTGGTCAGAACAGCGATACAACATAGACTGCCAAGAATCTCTGTGTCATGATTTCTCGCCTCTGGAATCGAACTTTGCAACGTTCAACGCACGCACTCTTTGTAGCGAGGGAAGATTAGCTGTGCTATTAGAGGAGCTCACGGACATTGAGTGGGATATTATTGGGCTAAGTGAAGTCAGAAGAAAAGGAGAAGGGTTCATAGAACTGAGTATCGGGCATACTCTGTGCTATCGGGGACCTCACGAAAGGAAAGCGCACGGGTTAGGGTAGCCGGGAATGTAGAATAATTCTTCCGTCTTAACAAAAGAATGACGTCGTGGGGATCAAGCTCAACAAGCGATAATACAAAGCTATGCTCCAACAACTAGCTACAATACTGAGGCCGGAGACAGTTTCTACGAGGACGTAGAATGAGCAATTAATAAGGAAACAACACAGTTCACAATTGAAAGGGGAGACTTTACCCCAAACGTAGGCGCAAACAGAATATAAGAATTAGTTGGAAATTTTGGAAAAGGCATTCGGAACCTGAGGCTGATAAACAAATTTTCTGCACATGTAAGAGTAAGAAATAAACGCGCAAAAGTCGTTACGGGGTGCAACAAACGAAACTTACTTCATTCTAAGTGACAGTCCAAGTATTGTGCAGGACGTAGAGGCCCCACCCAAGATTCGGTGCAGTGATTACAGCAGGATGGTTATGTCCAAAGTAAGGCTGAATATCAAAGGGAACGAAGGAAACTGGTAGAAAGTAAGAAACCTAGCAATAAGGCATTCAGAGATAGTACGCAAGATCTTAAAATAAACCTTCAGAACAAATGCGCACTTTTAGACGGCGAGAACAAGGACAGTGTTGACACACTAAATGACTACCTAACAACAGCAATCGTACAGTAAGCAGCGGTTATTGGTGAAGCAACATGTGAGGGACAAATTGGAAAACTAACTCAGCAAGCAAAGGAACTGATCGCTGGGCTCATTGCTAGACTGGCTTGGACTTGGTTCAAGTTCAAGCCAGCATCCTCTGCGAGAGAAACGTTATCCGGGTCGGCCATGGCTTGGAGCCGTAAACGCAACAGTTGCCAGCGGGAGAGTGCGTATACCCCACACCGGTGCCTCGCTCCTACTTACTGACGCAACTGCTACGTCACGAGAAACCAAAAGGGAAACGCGAAAGCGAAATTCCAGCTTTATTGACTTATTTCTCAGCAAATAGCAAATCGTTTCTGGCCGAAAGAAAAAAAAACCCGAGAGAGCTACGAAAACTATAATCTTTCATTTAAAATAAATTTTATTCATCCTTTAGTATTCCTGTGAAGACTACGCTCTAAAATATTTCCCCATTCTCTCCTCAACCACGTTCCTCATTCTGATTTTTTTTTGTTATTACCATCATTCATTCTTCGCTGCGATATGTTCCATCCTTCCGCCTGTCTTCCGCTCGCTCGGTTAGCACACCGCTCAACCACACCACAGGACGTTAAGAGCGGCCCTCTTAAAGGACAAAGCATCAGAGCCAGTTTAAAGGACTTTCGGAACGTCTCCCATGCAATATAGGGGTGCGTTTTGTGAACAAAGAAACGGCTAACGCAGTAAAAACGGGTTTGCTTCGCTAAGAACAGCAGCCGTGACGTGTCACGAGTTCGACCAGGCAGTAGACAATCGTGTCAATTCAACCTGCGAGCTGAGAGCTGGCTGGGAACAAAAGTTGGAAACAAACTGTATTTAGAGGAGTAATGATGGAAGGGAGACCCGCCGTCAGGCAAAAGGGTTTGTACGTGAGTGGTTAGAGTACCGGTGGCACGCCCCAAAATCGTCTCGCGGGTGCACAGAGCAGGCAAAGACTAGCCAACAACACCCGATAGATGGAAAGGCTAAAATATGTGGTATTGTCGGCATTTCGGCATTCTCCTTCAGGCCACGTAATAACTCGACTATGCTTTATTAGGTCTTTTTTTTTTCAATAAAATGCTACCGGGAACCTGCAGTTTCGCTTTATTTGCGTATTGACGTCGTGGTTCAGGAGCCTCGTAGGGCAAGGGGCGTTAAAGAAAGGTCGGCGCCGTGTATTAGTCTCCCGCTGAGGAGACTCGCGCTCGACATCCCCGCGAGAGCGCGCAAATATGACTTCGCACTCAGCGGCGCATGAAATGCGACTTGGGGAGATTAGCGCCGAGCAGTTGTAAGTTTGGCGAAGCAGCGGGCTTCCGGCGACTTGTGAACGCTCCGCCGACCACCGTCGCGGTGTTTTTCCCCTCTACAGCCTCACCTCAGCTTGTCGACTCACCCGACGGACCCCGCCGCTCTACTGACGCCGACCCGTTTCTGCGTTCCGCTCCACTCACTTCTGCCCCCTCAACTTCCCCCGCCTACCCATACAAGCACATCTGTGTGCGTAGACCTGGAAAAAGGTCTCGCCCGTTGACGAGAAACACGACTTTGTAAGCGCTCTTGGGAACGTTGATTGTGTGCTGCCTGCTTACGAAACTTGGACGGGGGATATTTGCGGAAAAACGACGCTTCGAAGTCATCATATTAACTACGTTGTTATTGCTGTCATGCGAGTGTGCGAAGAAGTAAGGGTACTGCTTACTCGTCAATAAAGATTGTGAAATACCTGGCCCTGCTTATAAGTCGTAATGACGCTTCGTTCATGCTCTTTTGGCATTCGTCACCGCGATTTATCGCGCTTTTGTTCTTCTTTATTACCCTGGACGCATTGGCGGAGCTATTTCTTTAGTTACGTGTGCGTCTCTTTCGCCACACGCAATAAGGACCACAATAATTTTCATCTCTCCACTACCAAGACAAGCGTCATGATGACCACTGACTTCCACATTTAAAATACATTAAGTCTTTTCTATCAAATGCTTCTAGTGCTCCGTAGCAGTATAGCTTTAAAGGTTTCAGGATTCACGATTTTCTTTTGAAGCAAAAATGATTTAATAAATACCCGTTTGTGTAGCTTGTTCTTAATGTATGCTCCTTAGGGAAAGAAAAAAAGGGGGGGGGGGGAGATGGATCTATCCCTTACCTACGCTAATTCTGGTCTTGGCTTCGAGCAAAACTTGCGTTCTTGCGCAATGACTAGCCTACCATTAGTATTGCGGGCAACGATTCGCGACCTACTGGAAGCACACTGTTAAAAGTAGGTCTTGGATGTTGTGCGCTATGATTTGTTTTTACTTCCTATTGGTGAGACTTTCATCAGTGCAACAGCTATGTAGATGAACGGGCCCGGGAAGCACAAGAAAAAGGAAAACAAGAGACAGGGGAGCTGGTAGGCGTCGGCTAACGCATGACAATGCTCCTGTGGCTCTTGAATGAGCCAACCAAATACAAACTGCGGAACCAAGTCCAATCTCCCCAAATAAGTATGGTAAATATCGAACAAATCCGGTGAAAGTGTGAGGGATACAATACAACTAAAAACACTTCAGCAACTTTTTAAATAATGGGATGTTTTTTGAGTTTCATTGTATCGCTCGCACTTCACTCGAGCAACTGTTTTAACAATGTGATCATGCGAACTACTAGGCACATTGTCCGTAGAATAATGAACTTCATTTCTGACTGCCAATAGAGTGGCTAGCAATACAAATCATATGGGTCCCTGGAAATGAAGGAATTGAAGGCAGTAAAGAGGCCCACAGAATCGCCCGGAAGCAAATTTCTATAACCCCCGAGCAAGACTATTTAGAATCCGGTGATTCAAATGCGAAGGCCGACATCGAAACAGAGGACACTGCCGCTTTGGCGAAGTCCAAGCGGAAGACCTTTCTTCCGAGCAAAGTTCTGGAAGACCCCAACCCGTTGCCTCCCAGGTTCAGCCGTTGGGCAACACCGCAGCTAAGGCGTATAAGAACGGGCACGGCCCATGCGCCTAGCACGACTGTTCACTTTTTAGGGCGTGACAACCCGTAAGGGCCCTGTGCAGTCCAAGACACTTCCTGTGGGAATGTTCGGCACTCATTGTTTCTAGAGAGCGCTCCCTGAAGACATTTGGGCCACGATGACCGGCAGACTATGAACTCTTGGTTAATCTACTAGGATCCCCACCTGACAGGAAGCACCTGCTGAACTATGTGCTGATTTTCATCAGAGAAGCCGGCAGTGAGGACTTCTTCTAGCTGCCTTTCTTTCGCTGTTCTCCCCACTACTTACTTCCTATTTCGTTCCCGACTCTTGACCGAGGCATTGGGTCATGTTAAGGAGATCTCTCTCTCTCTCTCTCTCTCTCTCTCTCTCTCTCTCTCTCTCTCTCTCTCTCTCTCTCTCTCTCTCTCTCTCTCTCTCTCTTTCAGTAAACGTGTGTTCATTCGTTCACTTATTAATATAAAATCAAAAGCCTTGTTGGACATCATGCTGAACAGCTCTTCAATCTACAGTTGAACAGTGCGGCAGCGCCCGCCACAACGTGACAAGGCTTCGGGATAGCACCACCAGTAGCTCCATCCACTAGTGAAAAGACAATTTGGCATTTTTGAACGAACAATTACCTTAAAATTTCTTATCTGGAGAAAGAAACGAAAAACAAAGTTCATGCATTAAGCCTTTTTTTGCCGACCTGTGATGTTTTTTTCTTCGTTTGATAAGTGAAGCTTAACTGGCTGAATAATTTATGTGGCTCAAAAGCAGCAAGAAAAACCCGCTAATTTAGAGGAACTCTTTTTTCGTTTTATACTGTCATCAATTTTAATGACCCGCTAAATTTACACTGCCACACAAAACAAGGTTTCTTCCTGTGCTACGTTTTGGGGCGGCGTTTTTGTGTCTATTTTTAGAAATTGAAAAATAACGCTCCCTCATTTAGCATTAAAGGACTCTGGTCCTTGGTGTGCATAAAAAATGTGTTTCAAGGCTCGCCGCCGGCGGCAATTGGGAGGGGGGGGGGACAAAATAATGAAAACTTTTGGGTTCCCTCGAAAGACGCGTAAGTGGCGTTAATGTTCTGAAAGTTTCTCCTGGAAGAATAAACAGTAATGCCAGTGTAATATTTGTAAATAATATTTCTTGCGATTCCTCCCTCTTGCCCCATCAATAAACTGTTTCATCAGCACGGTTTAGATGAGAGAGACATGCATATCGAAGGACAAACCTGCACTAACAGCCAAAGAAAATAAGTTAGGCTGTTTCCCCCCTGAACCCCACAGAAGCACAAAACATTAGCTAAAAAAACGATTACCCTCCTGTTCCTACCCCCCATCTCCAAACGACAGGTGTACTTGTGTGCATTTAATTACGGCAGGGTTTGCACATGCCCTATTCCAATGTGCTCGGCAAACAGCATACGTGCGTCGTCTTAGACGCACCAACTGAAGTAACAGAAAGAAGACTGACACCACAGCCTTCAAAAAGCAGGATAATTTATGCCCGATGCTGAAAGCGGAGGCTCAAGATAAAGAGAGACTGCGAGTCGGTAATGCGCTTATAATGGTACGGGACACCCTGATTTTCTTCTGGTGTTCGTTTGTTCACTCCTGTCTTCCCCGTTTTGCTCTGCTTGCTGTGTACGCCCTGAGGTGTCAAGAAGATTGCTTCCAGCCCCTTTCATCGATTGTTTGTTCTAGAAGGGAGCTTGGGTACGGCAAACAAAGAGACGCGTGAACACAAACACTTCTCTTTAGGGTAACTGCTTGAAGGACATATGTAAGGAAACAACAAACGACGTCAGCCCGCTTGATTATTTATGGTTTTGTTTTGTTTGGGACACCGAGGCGATACCCTTTGGCAGATTGCAGCCGAGGAGTTTACCAGGAGCTGTGATTAATTTAGCAGCGAATCAGTTGCTTCGCCTTGGTGATTGCCCGGAGAGCAGCCAGTCGTGCGGAGGCATGGGAATATATTTGGACACCGTACATACTCCGGGGGCAATACCTGCCTTTTTTCCTGAAAGTCTCCTGAGTGTTTGAATTTCAAGAGACCTTTTAGGACTTGAGTGCCTTTCTTTTAGGATGACATTGTAGTAATGGTCTGCCTTTTCTTGCGAGGACATTTTAACAGTTCAGTGGTCTCAGGTCTTCGTTGCGCCATGCATACGCCGAAAAAATACCAAGAAAATGCCGAGCGCGCTTACACACGTGGGGGATTGGCCATAAATCGGGCGTAAGAAAAAAAAAATGCGCTTGATACAGAAAACTGTAACTTAGAAACTTAAGCATTTGAATGAAGTAGGAGCATATAGGCAAGCTAAAATTTGTAACAAAACTGGGAAGTACAGATTGCAACGAAAGAAGGAGCTTTTTGAACTGGAAAAGAATAAAAGCAAACAGGGCAGGCGCCTTGCCTCAGGTACGTATCCATGCTTGCACGTGCGCTTGCACCACGCGAGGTGCTCGCAAAAATATTGATTGATTTAGGGTTTAACGCGCCGACGCAGCGCAGGCGATGAGGCGCGTTGTAGTGGAGGGTTCCGGATTAATTTTAACTACCTGGGGATCTCTAACGTGCTCCTAAATCTCATACACACGGGAGTTTTTGCTTTTCGCCTCCACCAAAAAGTGGTCGCAAAAAGAAAAGAATACTCACACGAAGGATTGGTGAGGAATCGGGAGTGAGGAGGACTAACGCGCCCGTTAGACAAAACTTTAAATTAGAAACTTAAACATTTGAATGTAGAAAGAGCATATAGCATGGGCGGACCTGGGGAGAGTTCTCGGGAGAGCGCGTGCGCTCGAGCATTGCCGTTCAAGTTGACGTGGCCGGGGACCCATACCAGCGTTATCTTGTGGGGAGAATGGGAGCGAAGGGCGCAGTTTAGGGTGTAAGAGATATGAGTGTGTGTGGTGTGTCGAGGAACATTTCGTAGCGCCTCCTGTGAGCCACTAAACATGAAAATTGGGGTTGCAGGAGGTTAGAATTTGACAGCGTATTCAACGGCCGTGGCTATGGAGAATTCTTCGAGGTCTACTCTAGTCGGGGTTTTTGAAATGGCTGTGGCTATGGAGGCGATAGCACCATCCCTAGTATTGAAGTCAAAACTGGCGTCCGTGAAGTAGATTGCCGATCTATTTTGTTAAACCAATTTATGCGCTTGTTCAATGCTTTGTGCGTTGTTGTTTGCGGACCAAGTTGTGAGCAGAGTGCATGCGGCGAGGAATACGCTCAATTACTACATTTGGGAAGAAGGACCAGGGACGAGGTTCGGGAGGAATAGGGGGGGGGCTCAATATAAAGATATTTTTCCTCTAGACCGAGCGGCGGGGATCTATCCTTTTCGTCGCAAGCCTGGCCACTGACCTCGTAAGTCGGCCTTAAAGGGGGGAAGACTGGTCGACCTATATTCGGGTCGAAGATTAAGTTAGGATTAACTCGAATGAATAAAGTCCCAGCCTTGCGTGAACAACGTGAACTTTTAAGCATGATGTTGATGCGCTACATTAGGGCGAGATTTCACGCACAAGAGCCGTTTTCGATAGCGTGCTAATCATGAGTTCAGCTTCAAGCTTAGAAAGTCTGAGAACCTCCAGGAGCATACGTAACTTGGCGGTAGCGCTAGTACTTACAAGCTTATACTGCAAATACTGTCCCCCTCAATGAGTGCCTGGGAATGCTCGCCATCTGTTCAGACACCGTGGACTTGCCTTCTTCAGTAGCCCACGCTTGACTGATCAAATTTCGAGATCGCTGAGTGAGGAGACAGGCAACGGTGGTGCGTGGTGTCGTATTGCGAATTTACAGCATATCGTTACCGAGTGCGATCGGCGAAAGAGGGCCAGAATTGTTCGCTCGCTCTAATTGCGACAGACACGCATGGAAGATCAGCGCTGGCGTTGTCGGCATGTTTCGGTTTCCGAAGCATCGAGCTCACGCGAGGCAGACATAACGTGGGTTAATCGGATTCGACCTCAGCAGGGTTCAAAACTGCAGGGATCCGGACAAAGTGAGCTGGTACTAAATGGCGGGCTACGTGGCAGCACGTGGTGATTGGAGAAATACGGAGGATGAAGGAGCTTTCGTTTGCTATGGTGAACTCACTGCCCAGTGTACCATCACGTTTAAACGACGACACGTGCGGAATAATGCGAGCTTCCTGTTTCTAGGGAAGTTAGGTATGCGTATGCCTTTCAATCCGAAGATCGGTTCGCGTTCTTCGTTATGGAGAGTAGACAATGAGATCTACAGCTGGTTTGTTCTATCACGGTTAGTTATACCAACAATAGTGTCTGTTCTCATCTACAACGCTATGCTGGAATTTTAAGGTTGCCTGTTCCTAATAAATATTTGTCCTCATAATGTTCTCAGTTCATGATACTTGTCCTCATGAGGGGCAATGATGAGTCAGGAGATGAATAATAAAGGTCCTCCTCAAGGACGACAATGGCCTTTCAGTGGCGGGTGGAGAAGCTTGAGTAGCAGTGTGTATGTGATGCCTGAGTTTGCCAAGTATCTCTCCAATTTAAGGCTCCAATCCCTTGTCTTTCCCGCTCACCTCAAATGCTGTTCCTCTCCCGTCTCGTTTCTCCCAAGATAACACGGTAGAGGTTTGCTCAAGTCAATTTAAATTTAGCACGTTTAACTGCTACAGGCCGGGTGCCTCGATGAAAACGCGGCCGCACGGGGGAGACACGCGTGAACCCACGCACCGTACTACAACGTTTATAAGCTACGTTGCCCTACTCCACGTGCGTTTCAAGCAGAACGTGGGATCTATCTAGTGGAACATTTCGTTGCTGTTGCCGTTTGATTTTTTTAATCCCGCCAGGTAACGCGGGCAACAGTAGGCGGCGGATTTCTGCAGTGGAAGTACTTTTTATTTACTATCGCAAAACGCAAGCATTTGTACATTTTGTAATAACGGAATACTGCAAATATAGCTCATGTATTGATTTTCTTCCTTATATTTGCGCAATGCTTTGTTATTGTTGAATAATGTTGACAAGTATGAACATTAACACCGGACTTTGATCTTCAGATTTGGCTGCGAGTATATAAGACTATTGCCCGGCATCTGTTTCACTTCGGCCGGCTGGCTGAATTGAGTGACAGACAGACAGAGATACAGACAGACACACCAAAATTTTTCCGTTCAAGTAGCCCAAGAAAGACTATAGTCTTTAATAACGTAGATATTAGCGAAGACATAGGAGGGACTGGCAACTACCCAACCACTTCCCATCTATGACGTCACAGAATCTTGTTTGCTGCATTGTCGGCTTGGCCCACCTAGGCCACTGTCACGATGCAAAACTGCACGATTGCAGTGGGGCCCCTAGCTTCGTTTCATCTCTTGAGTTAAATGCCGATATGCTGTCAACAAACTGACAACTGCGTTTTTAGTGCTGGCCGGATTACATCACTCATGCCCCTATTACGTCACTGTTACGCAAAATGCTGGTAAAAAGCGTCTTCCCGGGCTACGTCATCCCAGCTAGTTGCAGAAGGAAGACCTGTATGAAAATGGTAGGGATTGGAGAGGAGCATGTTAGGTTAGGGAGCGAAGTTGGGTGGAAGACACCGCAGCTCTACCGAAGAGAAAGAAATAGCGCTCTGCGGGATATGTAATGAGGGCGACTGGCAATCGTGGGACCATCACAGTAACACACTGTCTACTAAGAAACAGGACCATGAGTAAGTAAGGCCCTTAGGTTTGGCGCTTGAAGAGCAAAGAACATCGGGTGTGTTGCTCACGGACAAAATTTTGAAAGCAACATGATTTTCCAAGCTCTGACTAACATACGAAACAATTTTATTAACATGCAACCGAAAATTGGTCAAGCTTGCACTAAGTCGCGCAAGGCTTGAACCACAGCGAAGCTAGATGGTTTCTTTCTATGTAAGCACTGAAGGACACACCCCCACGCATTGCATCAGGCTTGAAATTGTTCATGCATATGTTCCGTCTATATCGTCGTCTTCCTTATGCAAGACTGGCGGGCTAGCATCGTTTTGTCCACGGGCTTTCACATTTCTCCTAGAGTGGAACGCGTCATCATGCACTAGAACCGGCGGCAATGGGCTTCGCAAACTGGGCGTCTGTAGCGCAAGCTGCCTTGTGCTCCCCCCTTGGGACGCCGATCTACGCGAACTCTCCTCTTGGTATTTTTTGCTAGCGTCACGCGCCTGGACGACGCCGGGCTCTTCTCGTGAGATGCGTGCTCACGTGCGCGGTAGACGGTGGGAGTAACTATACCACGGAGTTTTCTGATGACTCCACACATTACGGCGAGCAACAAGAGCTCCGCTGTTAAAAACGAAGCGTCTACAAAATCCTGGAGGTGCGCAGGTGGTACACTAGGGAATGAGAGCCTCTTGCAGGTGTTTGGAGTAACAAGATTACAGAGTTTCATGACTTGTTTCCTTAAAATCCACTTTCATCCACCAGAAGCAATGAGAAAGTTCTAAGTGTACTCATAAAAAACAGCTGTTAATTAACCTGAGGCTGAAGAATCGAGTAGAGCCAGGGTAAAGAGATACGGGGAACTAAAAAATAGGTAGCAAGACCATTGTCTTCTAATAGGAGTGACACGCTCTTCTGCTGATGCTTTTTCTACCCGTCCCCCGGAACCATTTCTGGGTTTCCCCCTTCTGGTCCTTAGACGCCCCCTGCTTTACCAGCCTTTATTCCCGTACGAAATTCCCAGGTTGCATGGAGCTGCGGCCTCAACCTGAAACCAAATTACAGCGAGCGACGGAGCGGTGAGTACAAGAGGAACAAAAAGGAGTACGCGACAGCACAGAGACTTAAGGTAAAGAGATAATATGAATTTAGAGTGCAGGCAAAGCTAATCGTAATAGGGAGGTTGGGAGCTTAGCGCTCGTCGAAGAGAAGCCGCACAGAAAGAGAAGCTATGTCACAACAAGAAGAAGAAAGACATCACGAGCCCTCGTGCAAATCTGATTGAAGACTTTTTGGGGCTGGTGCGAGTAGGTAATCCATTACGATTTCTGCGCGTACGGCTACGCTCCGTCAATTTTTGATCACGAGGTTATTTCTTACAGGCCTGGAAGTACAACTGTTATTCTCTTTTGGCGGCAGACGTCCGGTTCTGTCACTCTGCTGGGATGGTGAGGCCTCCAGATTGAAAAAAATATCACCGATTCCTAAGAAGAGCACGTAATTAAATTTTACCCTGCTTGCATTTTCCCTTCAGGCTGTTCAAACATATTTCCTGTTGCTTTAACTTCATTGCTTTGCGCTCCTAAAGTGTCTTTAAAGTTTCTTCTTGTCGCATAGAAGACTTCGGGAAAGCGGTGGCATTAGGTAAGTTCTTTTCATGCGTGGTCCGTAACAACGGATTGTACACTTGAAAGAGTTGGAGTTTGTTTCTTGTTATCTCAACCAGTTCGGTAGATCGCAAAGGAGGCTCTAGGGCACTTACGCAGAGGTAATTTACTCACAGCTGCAATAAATTCACGCAAAAATACCACGCGCGAACTTAAAACGCCAGCAGAGTGGTTCTTTCCTTGAAATTAGCGGGGGTACTGACCGCGTTATGATGTTCCACACCTAGCATTCATTATTCTTGTGATTGGCCAAAAACTGTTACTTTGCTTGTGCCGGTTTACTAGACATATAAAATAAATTCTCGCTGGTGAAGAACGTATTTCTTAAGCCCCTCATAAAAAAAATTTAAAAATATGATGAAGATACTTAAATGCTGAATGGAACTCATGGGAAGGTGGAAAAGATTGCGGGTGGTTGAAGGGCGCGTGGTACAAGAAATACCCATGCATTTTTCGCAAAAAACCTTCAGCTAGTGCGATAGAAAGTTGGGCAGTTTTCGATATTCTATACGAAGACTGCCTATATGAGCCCATGAAGGGAGCACAGGTTTACTTATTACACTATAAAGAAGTAGGGGTCCGCTACACGAACACACCCCATTAGAAGCGACGGTGGGGTGCGGGCGTGGGCGGAGAAGGGGACTGGTAGGGTCGAGAACGTTCGCGTGCCCTGCTTCATGGCAGATATCATTCGTCTGCGAAAGAGCGGGACGCATTCAGGGTAAGTGGTTAGAAACTGTACGATCACACAGGTTCTTAGGGGAAGCAGGCGAAAGGCATGGTTGATAAGTATTTTGTCACGGTCAGCCCCAATAAGGAGGCTAGGCTGGCAGGTGCCACTTACCACTTCGCAAAAGGAACTTGCGTTGGATAGCAAATCTACGGCCACCATGTCTCTGCAGACGGCAGCTTGGTACAGCAGTAACCTCGAGCTTAAAGCAATAGTGAAGACGCCGCACTTTACTTTCTATGAGCACTATGCGTAGATCTGGAAACAAATTCCAAGACACCCACGTGAATGCTTGGTTCTTGGATAAAACCAGCGCGAACTCAGACGCAGACGAAGGAAGTATACCACAAGGCTGGCGTTTTTGTATTTTATTTGATAAATGTGATTCTCCATTTTTTTTTCAGTATGTTACAAAGCCTAGGTTTCGAAAAATGACTGTTCGCTTCGAAAGCTATTCAGAGGGCCAAGAGTATCCGAAAAAATTGCTGCTCTTATATTTCCTGATACGGGGAGCCCGTTTACTATAATAATGGATCTGTAAATAGAGAGAGAGAGAATGCATTTAATGGTAAAAGCGAGGTTAGCCGAGCCATAGCGCTTAGCATGCTACGCGATATGAATGAACGAATTCATGAGGGTCTGTGAACTAAAATAAATAAATAAATAAATAAATAAATAAATAAATAAATAAATAAATAAATAAATAAATAAATAAATAAATAAATAAATAAATAAATAAATAAATAAATAAATAAATAAATAAATAAATAAATAATAAAAAACGAGGTGTTGCGCACGAGTGTTCAACCGCATTTACAGAGTTTGGAAAACACATACACAGAGTTTCGAAGTTGGTCACAGCACTTGTTCCAAGCCAATACTACGCAAGAACACCAACATAGCTTTTGTAGCCCGTACGGCCTGGCGTGGGTCCAACCAAGGGTCCGAGAGCGATCAGTGAGAAAGCGTAAAAGACATTTACTTAATTACTGCCTTTATAACTTCTACCCGCACACATGAAACTACAGAAACATTTCTCTACCTAGCCACGTTTTCTTTTATTGCAACCCGCTATCTTTTTTCTCAGTACTTTTTGTCGGTAATATCTGTATTTAGATAGGGTAAAGCAACTAGAACATTTTATACTTCTTGGTTTTTCGTGCTTCGGCGATGGCTAACGAAAACCGCTGGTTCGGGGTAAATGAATAATAAGGAGCCAACTAAAGTGAAACTGCCACGGTTGGAACAAAATAACATGTTTTAAAATTTCCATATTCAGTTCTTCGGACAAAAGAAGAGTTCAGAATGAAAACTAATTGCGACAAACGTAGAGGAAAACTAATACTTCAGAAAACGAAGAAATTGTTGCCCGTTTTTCAGTAATTAGTATAAAGTGCGTGTAATATATTCATTGTACCACTAGGCCACCTTTCCTCCTCTATCGTATAGCCAGAGATAAACGCGGCCACCTTCTCCTGAAAAAAGAGTGCAAAACACCCATATGGCTAAACTAGAGAACTAGCAGGCACAAACAGCGAATAAGAGCAATTAGGTAGTATACTGTCCAGCTAATAAAAAAGTCGAGTATCAATTCGACATGTCTTGCCGCCGTTCTCTATCTCTGTCTCATGCCGCTTGCTAGTTGTCTGGGATGTCGTAAAAAATGAACTGAAGTGAGAAAATCAGACACAGTTTAAGAAAGAAATACCATCGACGAGAGCGTTACCCAGTTGCCTTATGCAAGAGCCGAAGTCGGAGCCAAACTCTCAGGGGCTTTAGGCAAACAAGCACTGCAATAACAGATGAGAACCACTGAAAAAGGACAATAAGATAGAGAAAGTAACACCCGTTCCATCGTGGAGAAGATATTTCAAAGAAAGCGTCCCGGTTCAACTAGCCCCCCCCCCCCCTCTTCCCCCCTTTTCCGTCTGCAGCATTTGTTAAGTTATCAGCTGTGTTAAGACCCTTCTTACATTACATTTTTACAGCAATTCAGCCGCTATTCGTCATATTTCTTGAAAAAACGAAAACAGTGACTTTGTTGAGGGAAAAGCATGTAGTGCTGCTATGAAACATAATTTGCAGGAGCGAATGTTTGTGCGTATCACTAATGCCGGTTCCTCGGCTATGTTTATTTTTGCTGCGGTCGTAGTGTATGTAACTTGAAAAAGCATATCTCCATTTTTTTCAGTATGTTTATAAAGCCTAGGTTTCGCAAAATGACTGTTCACTTACAATTACTTGTAAATTACTTACAAATTGTTGTAATTTACAAATTTACAATTACAAATACTTGTAATTTGTAAATTACTTACAAATTGGAAGTGGCGATGCGTTGCTGGCTTTGGAAAAGCAGTGTCTTATCTGAACCAGTTTACTCGTGCTAAGTCTGAAAGCATAATCAACCAAAATGATTGTCATCTGTAACAGTTGTATACTTTAAAAAAAATCACCACATTTTTTTATATTCTATAACGCTCCCTCGACGGGGAAGTAGCGCTAACTCGTCTCACATCTTCAGCCATAAACGTAGACTTTATCTGCGCATTTTTTTTTCCGTAGCCGCGACGGATACAACTTACGCCTGCTCAGCTCGACGCAGCATGCAGGTTTCGCATGACGAGCAATTTCAAGTGAGGCAAAATTACGCACAATACTTTAGTACGACACTTACAGGGTTTTAGTGGTTTCGTCAATTATTACAGTTGAAGCGCCTCACTAAAATGCAGGTAAAAAGTATTATAACTTCAAAATGTCCAGCCACTGCAAAACATCAAGTGTCACAACTCAAACAGCTACAGGGCATTCAAAGTCACCAGAAGGCTTACGACTATCGGTGCTTGGGCTCCCGGGATTTCAAAGCGATACCGTTTGGGTAACCGGAGTTTCCGTATGGGAGAACGGTCAAGTGAGGGCTGCCATTAATAAAACCCCTTACAAGCGTCAATAAAAACGCATATGCAAATATCACGCCGATAAAGAGGAACGCTTTCTTTCCTTCACTGTGCAGTGTTTGTTATGACGAAGCCGTAAAGGGAGATAAGAAAAACGCCCCGAGGGAAACTAACACACGCATGGGGACATCGCAGCTACCGGAGTGGGGCTACGTCACACGTATCTTAACGGGTTTCCCGCAATACCACATCAGCAACCGAGGGGGTAGAGGAACGCGTGATGTTTGGTCGTTTGCATTGTAAACCTGAGAGCTTTCAAACGATTGCGTGCGTTGCGGGCAGAGGCCATGCGAGCTCCTTTCGGCATCGATTCACGTTTTCGACCGCTCAATTCTCTGCTCCACGTTTTGCATAAACGACCGCCAAGCTAGTACACCCTGCTGCATATCCCAAGACATACAAAGAGAGGAAGTTTTTGCTGCTCCCCACCGCCGTCACAAAGCAGTTCCATTGGCGACGAAACCATTTGGTCACGCTACAGGTACTCACGATACGAGGCAATACGAGGGTGCCACTCAAGGGAACGGGCACACTGGTACCGTGTTTGAAGCTGTCTTCTTAATGAATGAAAACTTGTGTTCGAAATACAAATGTCCCACAGTCTTCCAGTGCGAGTGTCAAAGAAAGCTGTACCTCCTATGCTATTTTTGTTTCTTTACGGTTAAGTACGTTAAAACGAGGCTACGACTCTTTCGCACCTGTGCGAAAATATTCTATCTTTTCGAAAATACGAGGAAACAAGAACTTCAGGCATGCCCCATATCTGTCGTGCTTTCCGGCGATAAGGACATAGCACATGCGTGCCGTATTCACTACTTTATAAGTTGCCGCTTCTTTTGGACGTCACCTGTGATTTGAGGAACGCAACGAACAGGATTATTTAGGCGTTGACTTTGTAATCATCACGTCTCAGGACGAGACACAAAGGGAATAATGTGGCCAAATACTCAGCCTACAGCTCTGCCTCACAATCGTAGCGGTGTGAACACACTAGTGGAGTAGAATGCTTGAAAAACGGACGTGAATGAAAGCACTGTACGCAGTCGCTGCTCTAAAGTAATTGCTTGCGAGATCATTTTGCTCCCAAAATTGTGGGATTTTCATAGCAGGGCTGTTTAAACGTGGGCTTGATCTCGTGACCTTCCCCCAAAAAATACCACGAAAAAATACCACGCGCACATGACCATGCCCATCGCGAAGAGCGCCTGGCGTCGTCTAGGCCTGTGGGTGGGCTTGTGCCACGTGAGGAGCCTACAAGAAACTGTGGTTGATTCCTGTGTCATAGGACTCGGTAAAACACGAAAGGGAAATGTGCAGCGAAATCTGAAGCTCAGCAGGATTTGTAGGTCGGTGTGCTTGTGGGTGTGCTTGGCGAGCGACGTCCTGCTGGCGGGTCACTTCGGAAAAGGTGTACTGGCGTCATTTCTGTGACGGAAAGGACGTCGGTGAAATCTTGGTCTTTTTCGGCGTAAAGCACCTTCTTGTTAAAATATAAAAACCGAAAACGAACAACCCTAAGTATAACGTACTCTTAATTACAAGGGTTGCTTCCCCGCAAGAAGACCTCGTGTGCAGGGGTGCACCGTTTACAGGCCGCTTGTTTCGTTGTTCTCGGTGAACGTCGGTGAAATCTTCGTGTATCCAGCAATAAAACACTTTCGTTTTAAAAATACCAAGAAAAATACCGAGCGTGAGTGAGAGTCCGCCTCGTGACCTCCGCCCGGCGTTGTTCAGCACGATCTTCTAGAACACTCTAGAGGGAGGGGGGGGGTTGTGGCGAGGAGAAGAAATCGCGAGAGATCACGCCAAGAACACTCTGCCAAGCGTTCATGGCGAGATCTCTTGCGTGCTCTTGTTCTCACCAGTTCACGTGCGCTCGCGCCTGAGGTGGGAAGCACAGAAAAGCTCGCGCTACAGACGCCGAGTTCCTGAAGCTGATTGCCGTGGGTTCTAACGCGTGCTAACGGGGTCCACATTGCAGAACTTTCGGCGGCAAGTTCGGAAATTCGTGTGGGGTGCAACAGCAGGGTCTCCGACCAAGTTGTAGGGGCCGGCAGCTCTGCTGTTTGTGCAGCCTTGCATGGCTAGTGAAATCTGCATCATTTTTTTTACCTTTGGATGTGACCATATTGCTTAAAAATATCCCAACTGGCTGTTGAAGATACGAAAGCAGATATTAAAAGTTATTACTTTCACGTATTTTGCTGTTTTCAGTAGTGGCGAGAAAAAACTTTCCGGAATAAGGGTAAAAATAAACAACAAAAACAAGAAAATTTCATGAAGTTTTTTTAATAACCTGGCTATAAAGCTCGCAAAACGATAGCGCACGGTTTCCGAGTGCCAGGAAATGAGCAAGCAATGCCTAAAACACTTTTGGGTTTCTCTTTCTTCAGCGCATTCCTTAGTACGTTCGTGATAGTAAGTTTCATCATGCCGGATACACACTAACGGCTGTTCCCCGTATTTCAGCAGTTCCAAGAGCTTTTTTTTTCGTGATTTGCTTACGCCAGGGTCTGTGTGAAATTTCGCTCAACTGGTCGCCGTCCATCAAGGATGTAAGATTCCAAATTGTTCACATTTTTCTGCGTGTTTTATATATAAAGGCACGTGTTCACACAAGTCATCTCGAAAGTAGAATTAACTGTTGCCCGTGCACACATCTAACTGATATAGAGAGCGCCACTTTAATAAGACCTTGTGTACCTTTTCAGTTCCACTGCACACCGCCTCTTTAAAACTATTTTCATTGCACCGCTGTGTGTAAGCGTATATCGATGCACTGACTCATGTATCTGACTATGAAACACCGCAAATGAGAGACGAACCAGACGAATATTGAATTGAAAGCGCCATCCCAATAGCGACTGACCCAGACATTAACGAAAAGTCGAAGGCGTAGGTAAGACAAAAGAAACCGAAGCTTACCCTGCACATCAATTCAACGGAAAGCTGTGATCGCCATGGTTTCGTACTCTATTACATGCAAATGAAGCGCTGATTGGGCAGCTCTTCCCCCTGCGCGTGCAGGTCGAATCTCCTAAAACATGCATTTTTATGACAGAGACCACAGCTTCGGCAGGGATAACAAAAAAACAAATGGAGGAAAGCGCTCTCCAGTACCCCTAGTCGGCCCGAGATGATGTCTCAATCTACCGAGATATTTTCTGACTTGTCAGCCCGTAACGAAACACAAGGAACTCAGGGTACATGATCCCGATAGTGTCACGCAAGCCTAATGGTCGTGTCTCACGACCCTTGCTGATGAGATGGAAGAGCAGCCGCTATAGGAACGCCTCTTGGGCTCTTCCTTATTTAGGTACTAAAGCGACTCTCGAACGTGCGTGTCAAGGTTATGCGCACCACGCCCGAATAAGTTAAGTCCTGAAAACCGGTAAAACAACTTATTCCCAGGAAACTGGAGGATGAGGATAGGTGATTGCAGCAATCATGCGTGACAAAAGGACACAAATCAATCTGCGAGACAGCAACCTTAGAGTTTTGTGATTTTTGAATAGACGCAACTCGTTTTCGTTAGGCGGAAGATATTGTGACGTGTCGGCCGAACAAATGAGACGAACGATGATGGCTGAGGGTAAAGCTGTCTACATACGAGATGTCAGCCACAAGAAAGCCCATGCGAGGGGCTGGCAGAACGTCATCAACAGCGAAGCTGTTGAGAACATCGTTGGCGTATGGTGTCTACAGTTAAAAATACAAAGAATATGCCGAGTGCTCGTGCACTTCGAGAGCACGTTCGTCAAGCTGAGCACAACCACTTAGGGAGATTGGCCAATATTTGCCAAAAGAAACTCCAGCCTTCGCTGCGTGCCTCGAGCGTGCTTTCGGCAAGCCAGGCATAGCCAGTTAGAGAGATTGGCCAACATTGGCGACGAAAAAGCTCCAGCTTTCGCCGTATCGCGGCAACACTTGCTCGGAACGAGAAAGACGAGTCATAGAGTACGCCCCTCGTTCGCTCGATTTATGTACCTCTTTCATCGACATAATAAATGACAAAAAGGGATAACCCAGCGCAATATTTACAGGAAAGCAGTTCAGTAAAGCTTGATGTCGGGCTAGTTAGTGTAACATGCTTTTGAGGGTAAGTTGCGCTTGTTGGGAACAGAGACGGACACGGGGAAAAAAACGTATACTTTCACGAGAAGACGGCGCACTAACAAGGGACTTATTCGGAACAATAAGAAAACATATATATAGAACAACACAGATAACAAATTCCAGATAGATGGGGAAGAGAAGACAGACGGGTGAAATATTAAGATAAAAAGATAGCGGTGGTCGAAGAAGGTCCACGTGCTGTCGTAAAAAAGATTATTCTAAAATCTGAATCTCGCTGGGTGAGTGCAATCGAAGGGGTGCCCACGCATTCAACCTGATGTCCTGATATCATGGAAAACGCTTCGTATATCTCACGGGACATTTTGTCTTTAGCGCCGAACAAAATAATTGTTTTGTCAAACGCGACCTCACACTGGCGCCTCAAAAGGTGTGCCGCAAGGGTTCCCACTGTGCTGACCTGCTGGCCGGCATATCTATATTCACGCAGTTTTTCTTTGATACATCGACCTGATTGTACGATGTAGAAACGACCGCAAGACAAAGGTATCTTATATACAACACCCTGCGGGCAATTCACAAATTTGCGCACGTTGTGAACCTTGCATTTTGCCTTAGATGCTCCTTTTTCTTTTCTTAACTCCAAAGCCTTACGAAGGCCACCAAGCTTTAGCTTTAAACTGGCAGTGAAGACAACGGGTACTTTATGCTTTCCCCAGACTTTTTTTTTTTACCTGTGGGAAACGCCGTCAACGTACTACAAGACGGCAGGTCGCTTGCGTTCTTTCACACCTCCTACTTCTACTCCTTTTCCTTTGACGACCGTTCTCACGACTTTTTCTCCAACAGAAACTAGCAACGCGTCTCGATAACTACTTTTCTTTAGCCGGTTGACTTGGAAACTAAGGCTTTGCGTGATACGGTGGGGGAAGGATTTTTTGACCTCGTCCGAAAGACACGAAAACGCGATTCCACACTTCATTAGCTTTGTATGGGCAGAGTCGAAAGGGAGTAAGCCCTTTTCTGACCGGGTGCGATAGGACCACGAAATGTGTTCACAACTTTTTTTGAACCCTCGAAGGAGATTCCCAATGGTTATCACATCCAAAAAATGAACGAAGCCCACACTTAAAGCTACAATGATAGAGTAAAGGTTGGTGCGTCAGTGAAGAAGAAGCAAATCGGCTGAATCCATTTACTTAAACCTTCGGGAAGGTCGTGAAGGTTGCGTACAGCTTCGCTCCCTTCAAATATTACGCGTTAGTGCGAGCTTCTTTCATTTTTTCGGTATAGCAATATTGTCTGTAAAACGCGTGTGTTTTATGTTTGATGGGCCAATTTGTGTTTTTTTAATCTAAAAAGGGCGTTAAAATGCGCCGTCATTATTAGACCGCAATAATCATGCGGTTGGGTGACTTGAGTTGGTATGATCCGTTTGCGGTATCGCGCAGAAGCATTTGAGAGATTCAGAGAATGTTTTGGCTGTCTGCCTTCTCGCTGAGGAAAATAATGTTCAGAAAACCCGTAGAATACGCCAATACCAAGAATGAAATAATGAGACAGCATAGAACCACATCGAACTGAATTGGGATGCCAGGAACATTACCTCGCTCTTCTTGCTACATTTTTAAATTTTTTCGGTTATAAGTTTATTTTAGCTATCCACCGAAGGCTTACACAAAGTCAATTCTCTTAAAAGAAATTTTGGGACCGGTGCTGCTCTGATAGATAACGCATTCGTGGATTAGTCAAGTCGCCGACCCGCCGAAGCACGTTGGCCATGGCGTGTTGCAGTTTCGAAGATGCCGTGGTATAATAACCTACAACAAAAAAACAACTGAAAAGCACGAAATAAGATTGGGTGCATAATTACACATTTAATAGCCTATCCGTACAAGCTTGCAAGGAGGATGAACTGTGTTCCTTTGTATTGTCATTCAAAGAAAGCCGTAAATATTATCAAGAATCTGCCCGTTCATCAGTCTGTCTGTCTGTCTGTCTGTCTGTCTGTCTGTCTGTTTGTCGGTCCATCTGGTCGTCTGTCTGTTGGTACGTTACGATTCAGCGCACCGCTTCCCTGCTCGGGCGTTCTACAAGTTGGTGTCGCGTGGTAAAGTACTCCTGTGCTTTGTGGAAGCCCGCCTTCTAGAACGTGTTCAGAGAAGCACCCGCGCGCGTACACCGCCAGCGATCACTCAAGCCGCGCTAGTTGCAATGATGATGATGATGATGATGATTAATAAACTTTGTTTGAGTCGAGGAGCTGTTGTTAGGGCACCCGCCCGGTGGGAGGCTTCCTTAGTGCGGGATGCCTTGGAATGTGATGGCCATTCGAGCCCTCTCCAACAATCGTCGCTGGTGTAAGATGGAGGAGCCTTATAATAAAAAAAAACTATTCGGCATGTAGAGACTTGCACCCGCGGGCGGGCGCCGCTCACCCAGATCTCCCCTTTCCCTTCTCTCATACTCAACGTGTGCCGATACTGCCGGCTCTCACGAACCGGGAAAAGAGTGTCCGTGTATGTCTGAAATCCTTCCCGGGCCGCGTGCAAAAGCAGTGGAAGGGCTACTCGACCGTTTTCATTACGGTGAATAAATACGCGGTTCATCCGAGTGCATAGTTCATTCGATTTACAACATCGAATCCCGCCGTCGCTCTGTTCGAGTCATGCTGTTAGCTCGCCCAGAAACGGGATGTCCCTGTATCGTCAATGTTCATCTCTCGCCAGGAATTCGGTCGTCTTCACAAAGGCCGCAACGTTTGCTGGCCGCTCGTCCACCACGTACCAGTACACGACGGAGGCAACAGATCTCGGTTCAGGGACGCCCTCACCAATGAAACACCGTCCATCCGGACGTCTGTCCCATCTCTCTGTCCATGTGTTTGTCCGTCAGTCCGTACGCCCATAAGTCTGTCTATCCATCTGTCTGTCCGCACATCCGTCCTTCCCTCCGTCGGTCTGTCTGCCTGTCTGTCTGTCTGGCGCATTTCTCCTTGTCACATTTGGTCTACTCATACTTCTCGTTCATCCCATGCATTGCGCAGAACCCCTACGTTATCTCGGTGGCTGAGCGTAGTTTATTTTGTGTGCCGTGTAGACTTACATAACGTAGCGAAATGATTGCGTTGAATTTGTTAGTCATGGCAGGCTCTCAAGGTCGCGTAAAGAGCAAAAACTGCAGGTGACGACGGCCTAAGCGTAGATCTTTTGAAGGAGGGAGGAGATATTGTTCTCGAAAAACTCGATGTACTATTTTCGGAATGCTTGAAAACTGGAAAAACGCCAACAATATTCTGATACATAAGGAGGGATATCGTAAGGACCTCAAGAATTACAGACCTATCAGCCTACTCTCCGCTGTTTACAAGCTGTTTACCAAAGTTGGATTCGAATCAACACAGAGAGAAGGCTGGGTTAACGAAAGGGTACCCAAACATGGATCACATTCATGTCGTCTACCACGTGATAGAAAAATCCTCCGAGTACAATCAACCCCTTTACGTGGCATTTATAGATTACGAGAAAGCGTTTGATTCTGTACTCACCGATGCCGTTTTAGAAGCAATAAAAGACCCGGGATTAGAGGAAACCTACATAAGACTCCTAAAAGTCATATATAAGGGATGCGCGGGCAGAATAACCCGCCACAAGCGAAGCGATAAATTTCTGATCCGTAAGTGAGTAAGACAGGGAGATACCATCTCTCCAAAACTATTCACAGCAAGTCTGGAGGGGGCAGTTAGGAAGCTTGACTGGGAGAACATAGGATCAAGGATAAACGGGGAATACTTGAGCCATTCGAGGTTAGAGGATGACATTGTCTTGCTGAGTGACACTGCAGAATACATGCAAAGAATGCTTGAAGAACTACAATCAGAAAGCACGGCCGTGGGGATAAAAATAAATATGAATAAATCTAAAGTAACGAGGAATAAGCATGCCAAAAACGTCTTTTTCGCCTTAGGAAACGAAACGCTAGAGGAAGTAACAGAATATAACTACCTCGGACAGATGGTTAGAACTAACCCCAACCATGAGGGGGAAATCCGGCGCAGAATAGGTATGGGCTGGGGAGCACTCGGCAAGCACTCCCAAATAATGAAAAGTAAGCTACCTGTGTCACTAAAAAGGAAAATCTACAACCAGTGCATGCTACCGGTAATGACATACGAAGCTGAAACTTCGCGCATTACTAAGCAACTAGAACGCAAACTTAGGTTGGCTCAAGGAGCCATGGAACAAATAATGTTAGGAATAACACTCACAGACAAGGAACGAGCTACTTGGATAAGAGAAAAAACTAGGGTTGACCATATCATAGTCCAAATAAAGAAAAAGAAATGGACTTGGGCTGGTCATGTAGTGAGACAAAGCAACAACCGGTGGAGAATTAGGGTAACAGAGTGGATACCAAGAGATGGGTCTAGAAGAAGGGAAAGGCCAATATACCTTTTGGAGTGATGAAATAAAGAAATTCGGGGGTAAGCAGTTGACTCGATTAGCACAGGACAGGAGCGGTTGGAGGTCAGTGGGAGAGGCCTTCGTCCTGCAGTGGACCTGAGCAGGCTGATGATGATGATTATGATGATGATGATGAAATAACGTCGAACGACGTGACGATTAGTCCTTACCCTGATCGTAGCCCAGGCGGAGGCGCCGTAGGCGTGATGGTAACACATCCATCCAGTCCTTCAAGACGCCTACGCACTCGTCGCTGCATCAAGCTCTGAACCCGAAGCTTACGAAACATGTGTCAAGCGCCCCTATGGGAGAAAAGACACCGAGGGTCCTTATCTTACAGCTGGGAACCGTAAGCATGAACATCCAATTAAGCGCCGCCAAGTGCTCCTTTCAGTTCGCACGGCGAACGTTTCTGGATGTTGCGGAACATGGTGGCGTCAGCGTGGTGCGTGTTTGATTGGTCGCTTGGATGACACCGCACCGCAGTAACAGTACTCTCTTGTTTCCGCGAAGGCCCAGGCGTTGTCTAAAAGCGCCGTCCTGTTTTGAGATTAATGCGAAGCTGGTGACGTGGTACGCTGCGGAGTCGCGTCAGGGCTGTTACTTGACTTCTGACGCCTATGCAGTACGCCGAATTTTCGGTAACTGGCCAATATAATAATTTCTCATTAACCATTATCCAACACTAAGCGCACCACGCGCACGTATGTGTGACTTCTGGGTCTTTCCTTTCTTCCGTGCGGGTGTGTTGGCGCTGTTGTACGATATGAACTTACACCAACTCGACCAATTCGGTACTTTTCGTCCGTGTGGCCAAGGGATCTACTCCCACGGCAGCTGCTTTTGGGGGATGCGTTCTGTCTGGACGTGTAGGCGTGAAAGTAAGGCGACTCCCGCGTTGACGTCGCACGGCAAAGAAGGAGCGTGCTACTCGTGAGCGTTGGCTGCAACAGCGAATGTTGGAAGGCGGCTTGGCAATAGCGAGGAACTGCCGCCAGCCACCCGGCCGACTTCATCGCTTCCCTTTAAACGTCCCCGCGAAAAGCGGGGCGAAAGAGGACACAGGGAATAAACGCTCTAAATCCCTTGCTGCCGGCCGATAGCTTTGGTAATACATTTCTCCCTTCCCGACCCACCCCCGACCCCTGCTCCCATTTTTGTATCCCGTACGCTTTCCTTGCGGAGAAGCTCCCCCCTCCCCGGCTCATTTGCATTACAACGGGGCCGGCGCTTTCGGGCTAAACAGCATGGGCCCTACTGCGCGTCCTCTGACGACGCGCCCTTTCTCGATGTAGCCCCTGGGGCGTCGGGTCGGTGCCGGTGACAAGTCATGACGGCGTTCATTGTACTGACAATCGAAAACAGTAACGTCGGATGTCACAAAACAGGATTGGGTAGGGCCAGACAAAGCAGACACAGCAACGGTTCTATTTTTGGCACTTTTGGATTGGTCGATGCCGTTCGCCCCTGCGATGATCCAAAGACAAGTTCTCGAGCCTTCCGCTCAAGCCTACCCGTGTGTGGAATTACAAAGAATTCTAAGGTGACTAATTTAGTCCGGGCTAGCGTAACCTGAATTATTTTTTCGATGTGGGTAGCCTGATTAGTATGTTGTTCTTTCATGTATATAAGGCACATGATTTCAGGACAGCATCACATCAACTGATGCATACCTTCTGGAAACAGAGTCTTCTATCTCCCAAGGAATTTCACCCGCATTTACTGCGTTGGTAGAATCAACTTCGTGCCCGTGATTGATCTGATATTCTTGATCAATGTAGTACTGCGCCACTCTTGGTTTGAATTTTTCAGTAGTTCGCAGTATCAGTCACTTGGTTCCTTCATTCAAGTGGGTTTGTTGCGCATTACGTGCACTGAGCTACTCCACCGATTGTTTCTCGTTCAACCTACTCTGTCCGACCAATTGGGTAGGTAACTCTCCGTTATGAGTGACGTTCGCTCAACCATGATGCCCCTTTTAATGCCTTGTCTGTGATGCGTGACTTTCTCCGAAAAATGCCTTCTTGTTTAAGCATTCTGTCGAGATGGCTGTTGAAAATCTGTTTCCTTTCAAAGTAAATCGAAGACTATACTTTTCTTGGTTTCCTTAGTTTTGCGATGAAGAAGGCAAGCTACTTTTCCTTATTTGGCAGTGCTTTCACAACGCACCCCACCGAAGTTGTTTGTATGCATTATTTTTTCAGCTGCGTTCCGCCGCCACTCAGTAATCGTGTTATGAACTGCCGCCGTCCATTTCTTCCAGAACGTTATTTCGCGCCTTAACTGGTTGTTTTGATATCGCACATGAGTTTGCATTAACGTGCTAAGCGTTTCCTTTTTGGATTTTCGGAGGTCATCTGCATACTTACTCTTTGAGTATTTCTATGTTGTCATTCATGCTTCTCCACATTAATCTGCATGGCTAACATTTTCTTACGGAGCTCTCTGAGCCAGCTGCAGGTAGTTTGCAAAGATAGCAACTTTTTTTTTAAGTCACCGAAAGGTTGAGACTAACGGCGCTTTTTCGAATTAAAGTTTTGGGGCTGTTGCTGCCGAGGGCAACACCCACCGCGGTGTATCAGTGGCTACGGCGTTGCGCTACAGAGCACAAGGGTGCGAGTTCTATTCCCGCCCGCGGCGGCCGCCTTTCTGGTGAAGGCGAAAAGCAAAAATTTCCGTGTGTGCGAGGTATCGACGCACGTTAAAAATCACCAGGTGGTCAAAATTAACCGGAGCCCTCCACTACGGAGCGCCTCATCGCTTGCGTTGCGTCGGCACGTTAAACACCACAATCAATCAATCAATCAATCAATCAATCAATCAATCAATCAATCAATCAATCAATCAATCAATCAATCAATCAATCAATCAATCAATCAATCAATCGATCAATCAATCAATCAAACAATCAATAAATAAAGGGCAACGCCTAGGAGTCATTGCAAAGGACATTAGAGGGCACCCAAAACAAGACTAAAGAGTTGGCTCTCGTTTACACAGATCAAATTACGGTAACCAGCTAGCAGGCGCGCTTTACCTTACTCGATTCTCGCAAACCACGGCCCTTAAGGAGTCCATATATCCCAAATTGTTTCTCCCGAGATGAGCTCTTGAACTTCCCTACGTGCGCTCTCTTGTGTGCTCTTTTGTTGTACGGCACGCGCACCATCCGGACAGCCCCTGGAACAGGAGAAGGCAAAGGGGGTACCCCGGGGGAACGCCACGCGCTCTGCGGGCAGGGTTCGTTCCTCCCCTCTACCTCAGTTTCTCTGTCCTCCTTTCGAACGTGCCTCGCCGTACCCCACTCACGCAGGTGGCTTCCCTGCCCGGCAATGAGTCAGCAGTGAAAGACGCAGGCTAGGCTGGTTCCAAACCGCCTGTCGTGGGGCGTAAGCCTTTTATGAGCAATTTGCCGCTACTCTGGATCATGAAACATGCTTCGCACAATTCGGTAGCGCTGTTATCTACATGCCGCTTCGTTTAATGTATTCCAAGGATTATGCATACAGGGAAATGTGTTTCCGCTGAGATAATAGTTTCCCGTATATGGCATCGCATTTCATCGCAAGTCACACTACAGCGGATGTTAATGATTCTAGACAGTTCCTGGTTCCGAGATTATTGTGTACAACCTACGCAATTTCATTAATATAATCATGCGTGACGAACATCACGAAGTGCTGTATAACATTGTTTACCGTACAATCTAGGTAGAACATTTTCCACAAAACCCTCCTTAGCGGCTCATGTGTGCATCAAATAAAACTCGTGGACCGAATAATACCAGCATAGAGAAATATTATTCATCAGACAAATGAGAAAAATGCAATAGTCCCCTCGATGTCTAAGATAAAATGCTGCGCCGATTTTCGGGAGAAATTTTTTTTTAGCAAAAAAGGTGCTGTAATCAGCCTTTGAAGTTCGGTATTCCGAGGCCCTTTGCTAAATACAAGTTGCACCAGGGCTTGTCGCTCAGGTCCTGGCCTGATCACCGCTGACTCCCACTGCTCAGTGGAAGGGGAAGTGATGGATTGGGGAGGCGGGAATGGGTCTGCCACACTCACACACACCACGTCCATTGACCGCTAAATCTGCCGCGACTAAACGCGGTTGAGCAGATATTGATCTCGCCTCGATTGTCGTTCTTCTACTTACAATGACTGACGGGTTGGCTTCGCTGGTTTTCCATCTTCAAAGAGCGGAAGGATTGCTTGACAGGGGGAAAATAGCAAAGTTTAGTGAAAAAAAGCCTCGTATTTGTCTAACCCACCAGCTTCCAGCCCGGTGAATCCGATTTACTCGGTGCCGCTCCGGGGTTCCCCCTAGCCACTACCGACCCCTCTTTCACAATCATTATTCACCTCGCTTCCACTATAACCACTTTCACAGGTTGCGCGATCAGCTTACAAGGGTGGTAGCGCCGCTATAAGGTGACTGCGGAGAAATCGACCGAAAGCCACCGTCATCGCCGAACATGTAGGCGGCGCCATTTCGGCCTCAAACTCCACCTCGCTGAGTAGCGTCGAATCCCTCTCAGTTGAAAAGCAACTTGCCCGGTTCGAACACCGGCGTGAGCCCACAATTCTTCAACTTGAAAGTTTTAGCAAGATTTGTTGACGGGCTAGTTGGTTTGATACTTGAAAAGCCATGAGGATTGCGCGGAACGACGACATGAAGAGGAGAGAACAGTTGTTAGTTGCGCTCGTCCTGTTGTCTCCTTTTCGTTTCATCGTTCCGCGCAATTCTCATGGCTTTTCATTGAAAGTCGTAGTCTTTTCTACAAAGTTAAAGTATTTTCTTCAAAGTCTTAGTCTTTTCTTCAAAGTCAAAGTCTTTTCACCTTGTATTTCGCGCCTATGTATGCGCCCACGGCCGGTTGTAGTCTTCTGCGTTCACGGGGAGGGGGGGGGGGGAAAGAGGGGGCGTGCGCAAACAGCCGGTCTTCATGGCGCTACCGATGACAAGCCCGTTGTGGGTGTCAGATTTAAACGTGGAAGTCTCATTTGGTGCGTTACACAGACAGTAAGATGCTGCGACGTAGGAGGGAAACGGACAGCCATATGTTTGTCCGCAATAGTAAAGCTCGAGGACTCAGAGGTTTAATTCCCTATGGGACGGACGCATGTCGGTCTCTTGGAGAAAGAAGAGCGGGAGAAAGAAGAAGCGTCCACAGGCACGGAAGCGCAAATGGGCGCGGAAACAACGAAAAGTCGCTGCTTCCGCCTCTGCGTCCGCCTTGCTTCCGCCTTTGGTCTCTTGGAGAAAGAAGAGCGGGAATTGAAGAAGCGTCGACAGGCACGGAAGCGCGAATGGGCGAGGAAACAACGAAAAGTCGCTGCTTCCGCCTTTGCCACCTCAAGTTGCAGCTCGTCGAGTAGCTGCGAATCCCTCCGGAATAAAAAGAAACTTTCGTGCTTGAAACCCCGACTTAAGCCAATATAACTCGTTCAGCCTAAGGGCGTTCAGAGAGACATTTTAGACGATGGCTTTTACATATAAGCGCGGACACATAACTTGTTGCGGTTTTATAGGGTGGGAGTGGAGGGAAGCGGGGGGAGAAGGAGCGTGCACGCGCTATATAGGTTTTATGCGTTTACTGATTTCATCCGTTGAGCAGGCGAGAGGTTTGAGCGTGTAAGTCAGACGGCCCAATGTGACCTGTTCGTCGTCCTCCATGGTTGAGCGGAGTGGATTGGTGTCTTAAAAAGACAGTAAGATGCCTAAGATGCGACAGGGAAACAGACAGTTCCATCTTTGTCAACTAGAATGAAGCTTGGGTGATTCCAAGTTCCATTCAGCTTATTGGCTAGGAAGAATGCTCATTCGCAAATTACAAACAAACGGATTTTATTTCGTGCAAGCCGTGGGCTGCGTCCAGCTTCTCAGGTCATCCTTCTTCAGAGCGGAGGGATCTAATTGCTGTTTCCATTAAAAACAGAAGGCCGACATATGTGTAAAGTGCTTTTTAAAGCCTATTGGCATTTATCCTTCTTAGGTATAAGTGATTATAAGATTCACACACTGCTATTAAGCGCGAATGTAAAATAATGGATGCAATTTCATCCCTTGTAACCATTTCGTCTATGATAATAAAACACTCGATGAGAACAATGACACAGGTCACTAGTTTTGAGAACGAAAGCTCATGAAGCACAGCCACGCTTACTTGGGTTCAGCAACACAAAGAGTACTGAACTTTCCTCTATTAAACCTTTGTCGAGTCATTCAACCGCAACTATTAAACGCTCCAGTTGAAAGTAAAATGTTGTTTTTCGGGCAGAAAAAATTCCCCGCATTTCCCCGAGGGGAAGAATGTGAAAGTGCGAATGCACGAGTTGAATTTGCGCGGTTCGGTAATGTTCGCGAAAGAGAGATCACACACACACACAACTACAAAGAAAGAAAGATGCATTTATTCACAGACACCTATTTGTGTTGTCGTTGTACTTGATTGCTAGAGCGGATCTCAGCTTTGAAATTTCGTGTCTGTACTCCTTTAAGCAGGTGCATTAGCCCTTCTCACGCCCGATTCTTGGCCAATCCCCCACGTGGGTATGTGCCATGTCAGCGGCCAGGCAGCGCGCGCCCATCTCCCCCCGTGGCCAAGGAAGACGAGGAGATTCCTGGCCAATCCCCCACGTGGGTATGTGCCATACATTCGCACGAGCGCGGAGATCGCCGGTGGACGCAGGTTCAGGGTCGCTTAAGAAGTGCATTCTCACTTAAAACATTGCTACGCACAGCTAGCTTACTTGCGCGTTTTCTTATTAAAATACGCGAGACTCGTCTATAGAAAACGGCACGTGTACGAATCCCTATAACAAGGAAGCTAGAGAGGGTAGTCAAAGAATTTGCACGATCTACATCGTTTCACGGGGTGACAGGAAGGCCTAGAGGATTTGAGGGAGGCTCCCCCGGAGCGGCTTCCCTGGCTTCGCCCTATAATGCTTCCGGCGCTCACCGTAATTTATACTGTTTGCCTGTGAGCGGCCATATTCACGCCTTTAATGGCCTCCGCCGTTAGACGCTGTTTGTGCACACTATTTATGGGCTGTGTCTCCGGAGCCGTACACAACCCCTCCTGCTTTTCATGACCAAGTCTCGAGGTGAGCGCCACCCTCTTCGCTCGCAACGCTTCTACACGACTTTTATCCCTAAAGCACACGGTTCGTATAGCATGAGGGCGTATGTTCCTTACCTTGTATAGAGACTAAAAGGGCGTCTTACAGGAGCAAGCTCCCTCCCGGCATTACCCTCGGAGAGATTGGGGCAACACCATCTAATCAAGAAGGCCTTATGAAACTACCACGTTATTAAGTGTTAAGGCTAAAGGAACGGTTTTATGTTCTATGTAGAAAGATATGTAGAAAGATACAGATACATCAAAAAGCGCTTCATGAAATTAGGAAGATGGCACTGATAAGCGTCACTCAGACTTCGCGCCTGGAGAGTGTTTAGCAGTATTTCGATTTGGAAAGAGTGAATTTGGTTAGGTTTGGTCGGTGAGTCTGAAGACGACGCGCTGTAGACACCAGCGACAAATTAAAAGGGGTGTGCTGGCATGAGTCAGTAAAGCGTAAATGTGCACGAACCCCCTTCGATGGAAACGCGCATTCGAACTGAACATTATTGCGCTTAGTGCAGATTAAAGAAGCGCTGCTCGAATGCAAGTGGCTGGCGCGCGATTTCAACAAAGGGGCAAGCACGTTCAAAACCACGAGTCTCTCCTTATCTGGCATCATCCGCCTCCGTCAATTTTTTTCCGCTATTCTTCAAAAGTTCTGCCAAGCCGGCCATTCGGTACAGCTCAGCAGCCTTGGAGTCATTGTCTGTGCACAGAAACGCATATGACTGGGAGATTAGAAAAGCGAATGAGCGCCTATTTCTGGCTTGATTCTATGAACTTCCCTGCAGCATGAGAAATCAGCATTTCGTAGACTTTTGTAGCACGAGCGAAAAGGGCTTACAGCACACGCCTTGCTATCCTATAAAGTGTAGGGATTTCGTTTTCAACAGCATTTTCTAAAATCCCTCCCAAAACTAAAAGATCAACACCAAAATGCTGACAAATAAAAGAATCTGACTTCCAGGGAAACTAGATAGCTCGTAGAAGGTTACAATGCACTTTCACAAATAAAAGTGTTTGGGTGTTTACCGTTGTTTCGCCTGGACTGTAGAATATTTCACTGCGCGACAATGGTATTGTTAAAATCAAACTGTCTAAACTATATCCAGGATGCTAAAGTAGCCTCCTGGATATAGCTTATACTTGCTTCTTATCCACTAAGCCTTCAAAACACGAAATAAACGTAACCCCAACAAAATGCAAATCATGCTTCACACGAAGTTAACTATTTATATCTAAAAAGAAACATCATCTGGAAGAGTCACTTGGGCAAAAGTAGATGGATATATCAAAACAGAGAGAAACCCAGAGAGCGACAGAGAAAGTGAGAGAAAAGGAAACACAAATAAAAAGCAAAATGGAAACAGCAACTGCGCGAAGACGAGCCGAAAATGTTTTTACAATTTCGACACTGATTGAGTGAGCCCCTTGGAAGCCTGCGATTCAGTCTTCTCTTGCGTTGACTCAGTTGTAAGCTGTGTTACCCGTTGGATTACGACTAAGACAAGCAAAGCTATCTGTGCGAGTTAGTGGATAATGATAACGTTAAACAAAGTCTTACCATAAATGGCGTTGAACAAGGGACTTCTTTTGTACTCCAGGGTTACCCTACTTCCGGCTTCAAACAAGCCACGTTGTGAACATTTCATGACCACCTCTTACCCAGTTTGGACCCACCATTTGTAAACAGAGGGAAATTGCCTTCTAGGGAATACCCCTGGCAAACGCGCGCGACCCATGAATTTACCCCACAAAAATCAGTAGTTGCTCGGTATACATTCAAAAGAATTCCGCTGGAAGTCGCTATTTGTTTCGAAGACAAGGTTACGCAGTGTTCACGGAGTGTCACAAGAAATAATGGAATCGTGAACGATTTTTGTCAGAGGTGGCACTCCGAGAGAGCATTTGCGGGCCTTATTTCGCAAGTGTAGTACTGCCTGACGCACCCGAACAACCACAAGCACGTTTCATTTGGTCACCAACCTGCATTTTACCGTCAGAGGCTCAAAAATTCTCGCAAACATGAAAGTAGGTTTCGTCTCATTATTCCCCTCCACCGGAGGTAACCCAAAGCTGCTGAATCGATACTTCCTTGGTCGTACGATAGAAACTACATTCCTCGCAAAATGAGGAGGAGGAGCAGGAGGTGGAGGAAAGGAACGAAAGGCCGAGTATTTACCCAGGCGCAAAGTCAGGATTGCTACTCGGCGCTGGAGGAGGGGTGCTCAGGGGATAAAAACTTCTAGAAAAAAGTTTCTCAAAAAGATGCAAGGGACTACTTGACACTTGGCCATCGTTAAGCCCAGTCGCGAGATTCGAGACACCGAGAATCGGCAAGCACTGACCGAGTCCACTCACCCCCCCCGACTAGGCAAGCACTCAACCGCACGAGTGGTTCTTTTCTGGCCGCGGTAAATACTTCCCTGTCACCCTACCCTGAGTGGGAGAAGAAGGCCCCGCACCTCCCCTCCCCTCCGGCCTGTGTCTACAGGGAGTGGACAGCGTTGAGTAACGGGCAGCACTTGGAAGAGGCAAGACCAGCGGTCAGCTTGTTTCCCGCGTCCTAAGGCAAACAGGGGCTCCGGCACGGTGCTCTGAGAAAAGAGGAGCCGGGAAGACTTGTATCACGCAACGACGAGTCACGGACGTTAATCACACGCAGGGAGATGTCAGGTGGCTCTCCCGCGGTACTCTAGCGTAGCATTGACTCGGAAGTTTAGGGGACGATTGCTCCCTAACGTCGGAAGGTTTTGTGGATTCCCAGACGAGGTGGGGGAAGACAAGCATTGGGGCTTCTGTATTACTATGAGGGAGCAACAGACTTTCCTGACATTTTATGGCGCTGGGCTAAGTTATTGCGAGCAAACTTCCATAGTAGCGTCAATATAACAACATTGCATTTATATTTGGTAAAATAGACTTTGCGAGGCACTTGTACCTCGAACCAAAAAAACATCCGCATAGGTTCCCAGTGTTCACGGCTATGTTTGTTAGAGCGCATTTGATAAATCGTAAATGGTGATGCAATGCAAATGCGGTATTACCAAATTGGAACAAGAAAACTAACATCGCTGAAGTGCATGGATTAAAAAAAACATCATGACAATGAAAATTATCCACAGAATGAGGAATTTTTGCAACCAGTGGAGGGAGACAAAATGAAGGGGTTGCAAATGCTTCGAAATCTCGCTGAGACGTTTGCACTACAACCGGAAAGTAAGAAAACTGCAGAAATTCAAAGAATTGTCTACTAATCTGCAGCATTCTTATATACGCTGCTCGTCTTGAGTGTGAGTTATTTACAGTCAAATATTTTGCTTTTTCTAGATCCCGCCGGACCTAGATCTGTATAGATCTGTCCTGTCTAGATCTCCATTCACACAGTTTTAAAGATTACAGGTTGAACAACCGACAAATGTACATTATTGTGAAAATACACGGCGTTGTACGGTTCGCCATTTCCTGTTCATTTTTATATTTTTCTTATTTTTAGTTGTGAAAATTTAATTCGACCATTTATCTCCATTTACGCAATTATGACGATTCCAGGTGGAACTTTGACGACGTCTGCATTATTGTGGAAATATCCATTTAAGCTATTAGAACGATTACACGAGGAACTTTCGCGAAATCTGCATTATTGACGAAGGGCAGGACGTTACACGATCCGGGCTACGCATTCAATGCTAAACGTTCAAAATGCTAAAATTTAATGCTAAATTCAAACGTTTCAGTAGCATGCTCTGAAGCGTGCAGAGGGTGACTCGTGGGAACGCGGTTGGAGCTAATATACCCACGAATAAACGTACGATTGCTAGATTGGTTGGTCAGAATCCACGTCCATGGTCGTATTATCAAGCCTGTTTGACACGGATCGAATTTCACCTGCGAATTTGCAGCTGCAACGCCACTAATGCGCTGAACAATCTATTTTCTAATTTTTACTTCTGCGGCAAATTGCCAACTGCCAAGCGGCGTTCACTGGAGAAGTTCGAGTGTTCCAAACTTTTGGCAATCGCCCAAAGCAGCAACAAGCACAAATAGTTTCAACAGAAAACACAACGCGTCGTGCTAGAACGCTTGGCGTTTCAACGACACGAGACTTTTACAGCATAGCTGTATACCCCTACCCCCGCCCCCCAAAACGGCGTCATCTCCGTGAACAAGAACGCCAAGGCGCCAAGAATACACTTATACACTGCATAATTCGCCCCTCCCCAGATTTCACGTTAGTGGAGATGGCCCGTTTTTTTTTTTTCTTTTAAACTGAGCGCTTTCCCTTTTATAAACATTGTCACAGGCTTGACAGCACCACTGCGCACAGCAACAAGGCAGCCAGGGGAAGAAAAAGAGCGTCAGAACCACAGCAGTACCGCCGGACACAGCAGCAAGGCAGCAAAAGAATAAAGAGCAGCGGGGTTAGCACTGAGCCCGGAGAGAACACGGAAGGGAAATCGCTGCCATCCGAGGTGGTGGTGGTAACACGCATTTTATTCGCAAATTGTAAACAGAGGCCATGTTACGCTTTGGCGAAGTTTGGTTGATAGGGGAAACTGGTCACGTTATGGCATTTGGGGAAACACTTATCATTGCGCACCTTCTTTCTTGATTAAAATACATTTCGCAAGCTGGCGCGGTGCATTGTCTCCCGTATCTTCATCATTGGATGGAGCGACGCGCCCGGCACGGATGTTTCCACCGCAGTATCGGCGCTGCCGTGCTCTGAAACTTGCAGAAGGTGACTGGTAGGAACGCGGTTGGAGGTAATATACCCAAGAATAAACGTACGATTTCTAGATTGGTTGGTTAGGATCTACATCCAGGGTCGTACTACCCAATTTCCGCCAAAAATGTGACCGCTTTAAGCTAACATAAATGCATTATTTCTAAATGTAGGGCGGGAATGACAAAAAGCCTATTAGACCGAAGACCATACTTTGCCAAATCGTATACTCAGGTTACACTGAATAAAGTAATCTAAAGTAATCTGATATTGCTAGTACGTAAGCAGAGCAGATTCACAGCAGCTTTCTTCATGTATTCGCAATCTCAGTTTTGCACGGCACTGCACGTGTAAGGGTCCCACCCCGGCAATAGAAATGCGTGTCAAAATCTTCGAGCATAACCTGGAATTTCATCCTTCTAACTAACCTCTATAGTCAGCAGGTTTTGGGCCCGGCAGCACCAGCTGCTGGGCCGTGACGTAGAGGGGCTTGGAAATGGAAATTGGCGATCCGAATGGAAATTGGTATCCCTTTTAAAAAAGGAGCATCTTAACTTTGTTGAAAACACGTTTTTTAACACGTTGTTTTAGCATGAACGTCATGTTGAAAGCGTCACGTTCACTTAGCTTTGCCGGGGATACCGCTACGCCGCCGATACCGCGGATACCGCTACCGCTACGCTGCTGGAGAGAACCTGTCTGGGTGCTGACATTTTTAAAAGCTTTTGTTTCGGAAGAAAGCCATTAATGCAGTGGGGCCTTAATCTGGGTGTATTTTACGCCTTCCTTCTGCCTTGTGCCGTCCGCATAATTTAGTATTCAGTTTTACGTCTTTCACTCGGCGAAAAGTTCGCCATTGTGTGAATCTTCATGCGTGGCAAAACGTTTTATTCCGTGTTCCTTAAAGGTTGTGCTGCACACTTTTATTGCTATAACGTTTCTAGCCACAATATTGCTGTGGACTTTATAACATGTGTGTTCGTTTAGATCCTCAAGAGGATGAAAAGGAACATTTCACAGCATTTGAATCATGCTGGCCGTTGCTACTTTACCGGGGCGGAGGCCTTAGGTGTCTCCTCAGACGTAAGAAGTGACCGTAATTATTGCTGTCGGTGTCAAAACGAATGGTATCAATGTAGACCTCATTCTAAAGTCGGAATAAATACATAAAACACATTTGATTTCGTGTGGGATTTGAACCCGGGTCTTCAGGGTGGCAGTCAGGTGAGCTAACCACTTCGCCCACCCGGCACCAGTCCAGCATGAAACAAGAACAAGAAGTATTCTAATGCATGTCCCGTTAATAGGTGAAGGCAAAAAAACGTGCTTAGAACAGCTGAACCCGGAGGACAAATCTGCCTGTGACGAAGCCGCCGGGTGCATTGCGGCCAGTCTGCTGTCGGTGAAGTTCCCTCAAAAGACGCAGCAACGAATTCAAAGCAAAAAAAAAAAAAAAAACGCAAACCCGAAGCAGCATTGCAGAAGTCTTTGCTGATCATTCTAGTTCGCCTTCGAGAATTGTATATTTGTAACAATCTATTTGTGAAGCTATTACCGCATCGGGCAGCTTTATTGTCCATCTTGTCATTTGCGGTCATTTTAAGGGCGAAGCCCCTTTGGGGCTCACAATGTCGTCGTCTCCTGCTGTCGTAGTCGTACCTCGTATTATGTAGTCACGCTACAAAACACCGGAACACTCGTTATCCATCGCCTTGTTCTAGAAAGTTTCATTTCTGTGGTCGAAAATGCGTACTAAAAACAGACCGGGACACTCGTTTTCCAGCGCCTCGCGCAAGAACGCTTCGTGCTTCTAAGACACGAGAATTTTACAGCAAAGCTGTATACCTCTGCCCCAGACGGTTTTATCGCCGCGGGTAAAAATGCCAATACACTTACAGACTGCATGCTTCGCCCCTCCCCAGGTGTTACGTTAGTGAAGATGGCCCGGGATTTTTTTCTGGTTTCTTCTATCAAAGGGCCCTTTTTTATTTACTTTTTTAGGAGACGCGCTGTGTTGGTGGTGGTTTAGCCTGGTATTTACAAAGAGTCTTCGTCATGTTGGCTAAATAGACATCTCCCAAGGCCCCAAATAATTCGAGAGCTGCTTCTACTCCAGGTAAAAGATTGATCAGCAAATTTGTAAGGTACAGGTGGACAATCAAACAGGTAAAATTTAGGTTGCAGAATATTTTGAAGACAGACATCAGGAACGACTTCTTCATTGGTGCAGTAGGTGGCTGTAGCTGGTGAATTCAGAATTTCCCTGATCTCTGATGCAAGGGCAAGGACAATTCACGTTCCGTTTTTGTGGTAGTTTAATTTATGCCATGCCAAAGGAGCGGTTAAGGCTCTTCACAAACGAATTCATAAAACCAGTCGCTGTTTATTTTACTCGCGTCTAATTTACAGCGCAGCTAAGCGCCGGCTCCTGTGGTTTCGTGGCGTCCCTCACCATCGGCCTCTTTTTGACTGTAGTACAGAGGAGGATACCCAAACGAGAGCGAGGAGGAAAGCGGAAAACTCGAGTGTGGCGAAAGTGTAAGGGGGAAGGCGGCGGTATGCCGAGAGTGCCAATTTTGTAAACCGATAGGGATACCTGTTGGAGTTTATTAAATTACTCTTGAACAATAGAATGCAATAGCACCAGCAGCTGTGCTTAAAAAAAATCTGAACAACTAAAAAAGTAAGAACTCGGGCTTTCACTTTTGCTGGCGTGGACCACAACAAACGCGGAAGGACGCACGTAAGTTAATCTAAGGGTTTGGCCGTTCACGGGCACTAAGTGTACCGCAAAATCGGCTGAGTCTTGCTATCAAGGGAAAGAAACGGTTTTCATTGAAGCATTTTGATTGTCCAAGAACACTTAAAAAGGCCGTGCTCAACAAGGTAAACCTAAAATAACTAGTCATGAGGTAACCAAAGGCTATGAAAACACAGTTGTTTCTAAAGATTGTATCCTAATGGGCGTAAAAAAAACGTTTTTTGGTGACTGGAGTGCCTTAGCGAAAAGTCGTCCCAATCAATTCATGTGGGTCTTGGGACCCCTCGAAGACCAACAACGTGCCAGGACGAAATAAGGATGCAGCAGATTATTGGAAATAATGCATCGTGAAGACTTGCTGGCATGCGGAAGTAACTACTTAGACGGGGAAGTAGGAAGTTTTGTTTCAGGGATTCCGTAGCGTCGTAGGGTACGGTGGTAGCGTAGAGTGGTAGCGGGGGCAACAAAACTGTATACTCAGCCGCTGCAGTTATTCGCACTGCGTAAAAGAAATCGAGCGGTAATGAAAGCTAATATAGGGCCGGAAATGTGTGTGTGAAATATGAAGTTTCCAAGCTAAAGCGAAAATTATGATGGGCTAGTACAGCTTGTTGGGCAACCATGTGGGTCAAAGAATAGTTAGCGTTCACAGTGACAGAATTCGTATGAAAGTCTAGCTTTGACAACTAGGTAACTAGCCTTTTATAACTAAGATAGTTGTGCTACCAACTTAGCTGTGAAAGAAGCGAAAGAATTGGCGACTCGAAGTGAGTAATGAGTGTTAGGCCACCAGTTAGTGGAAACGCACTCCAACAAAATCTGACATCCACCTGAAAATCAACCAATAAAGGCCGTCACCTGAACTGCATCCACCTTAAGTGAATGTCTCCACAGTAAATGTTGCCACTACCTTTGCTGTCACCTTTGATTGATTGATTGTAGGGTTTCACGTGCCGACGCAACGTAGATGATGACGTGCGCCGTAGTGGAGGGCTCCGTATTCATTTTCACCGTGCGCCGAAATCTCGTACACACGGGCGTTTCTGCTTTTCGCCTACAGCGGCCGCCGCGGCCGGCCTGTCGCCTTTGCACTATTTGCATAACGCATATGCGAACCCCCGCGTATCTAAAATAAGGATAACCTCCATTCACACCATCTACTTTTCCGCCGCCTGATTCGCCCGTGTTCTGTGGGGTACTACTGGGTAAAACCTGGCTACGGTGCAACGAAATCCGCAACGTCACTCTTGTAATATGACATCGCCTTTGATTGAAAATCCGTTAGAGAACGCTCTAAGAAAAAGCACCCTAGTATGGATCAAAGGTTTCTCACAGCAAAGCTGTTATGTGGCAAAATGGAGAGACGAGCTGATGGTGATCAGCCATGAGTAAAACTTAAGCGCAAACTGACACAGGGACGAGAAAGGGAAACGGCAGCAGCGCGTATTATCAACTGAAAGATTTATTAAAATCGAAAGAACATATATACCATGCCAAGACCCAACATTCAGGCACGTGTGACGGTCTTTGATTTTCGCAAAATTAAAAAAAAATTATTTAACAAAACCAAAAACCTCCATCTGCCTACATCTGTCCGCAAATACAAGAATAAAGAAAAAAGTCCGCTAAAGACGTTAAAACACGAATAAAACAGGAGAAAGTGCGGAACAACTCTGTAAAACCCCGCATTTCCACAAAACGCTGACTTGGCGCAAAAAAAAACCTATAATCTTTAGAATAGCGCAAATGGAGATTAGTGGTGTGACAGATTTTCAAACAGCAAAGAAATTAGAAATAGAAAAAATTAATTTCCACAAAAGTGCTATGACAAATTCAAAGATGGGCGTGGTATACATTTTCCCCCTAAGCTCGAGAATGAACAAAAGAACGTTGGAAATACGCACAAAAACAGCGTGGACATCTCTGCAGTAGAGCACTGCACGGGCCCGGGCCGGCCCGAAAGCCCGGGCCCGACCCGGCCCGCGGGCCGGGCCGGGCCGCCCGAAGTCGATTATTGGCGGGCCCGGGCCGGGCTCGGGCTCGACGCCGTGGGCCCGGGCAGGCCTCGGGCTTGAATTCATAGGTACGGCAGTTAATAGGTCCGACGTGAAGTGTAGAAAAGAGCACCAAAATGAATATTCTTAGTTTATTTTTGCGCGCTTCTTGGTGTTAGTTGTACGCATAATTTGAAAACGTGTTTTGCTAGGTCTGATGGTCACTATACTGCAATTTTAATGACATTTCTTGTACAGCATCAAGATTTTCTATTTTGTTGTATAACATACCAAAGATACGATTACAAGGAATGCCCAAGAGGGGAAGGACTTAATTCAGACATTCTGGAGCTGTGCACCTATGTCTACGTATGTACACGTGTGTTTTAGATATCGCACCAATCAAAATGCCGCTTCCGTAGCCGGGAATCAAACGCGCTTGCCAGAGAAACACCACTGCTTAACGACCACTGCATGTGGAGTACTTCAGCGCGCGTACATACTCGTTGGTTCAAATGCGGATCGAAAAATGTCAGCAATACCAACTTGTGTCCGAGACAACCACGTGAAGTTGTCAAGAGTCTGGTCATCAAAGGTGATGATGTCTCTCGTGTAAGAATACGAGCTATTATTACGCCGATGTGGCGTGAACTGCAGACGGTGAAAGCTAAACTATGTGCACTTTTAAACCCTTATTTTTTGCGCTTCAGTTCATGACGTACTTGTACAGACTAGATGCTCCGTCTGATCGCCCGGAATATAATAAACAAACTTTCTTTAGCGTCAAAGACCGATTCTGGTCACACACGCGCGGGCCCTCCCTAGGCCAAAAAATAAATTACCGGGCCGGGCCGGGCCCGGGCTTGAGATGGCAGGCCCGGGCCGGGCTCGGGCCAGGCTCACTTATGAATGCCCGGGCCCGGACCGGGCTCGGGCTAGGTGTTACGGGCCCGGGTCGGGCTCGGGCTTCGCGAAGCGTGCTCGGGCCGGGCTCGGGCGTTAAAATCAGGCCCGTGCAGTGCTCTACTCTGCAGTACCCGTTGCTTCTTCGGGGATGAAATACTAGTGAAGTAAAGTCCCTCCGTCGCTTTTATGGTATATTTTTACATCATTGGCGAAAAGAAACAAAAGTAAACCTAAAAAGAATAAAATAATACAATGTCTTGCGCTACTCATAGCCATATTTGGCTGTAAAGATGTCACCCCCTAATCGAATTGCAAATGAATGCTACGCGTTAGTAGAGAATTCTCTGAATGTCTGCATATTTTTTACGCACCCAAGTTACACTCATAAGCTATGAGGGGCGCTATAGTGCGGGAATATTGTTTTCTTTACGCCACCTTAGGATATTTGAGGTGCACAGAACTCTCAACACAGGGGCGTCTGTTCTTGAACTAACTGCAACTTTAATGCATTTTATAACCCACAAAGATTCCAGACACGCAAAAAGCGCCTTCCTCCGGAAGCACGACAGCTGCTAGGGATACAGTCTCAGTTCAAATACACCGCCTACATACTACCCTTTAAAATGGCAACAAATTACGCATATTTTGATATATTTATTATTCCATTCCATAACTTCCCGAAGCTGTACACGCGCTCCTCGCTTTTGGCACTTTTTGTACGCTCCTTGCTGTAAACAAACTCTCAGCACCGATTTTTGCGAGAGGAGCAAACTTCACCGTGTCTGAACTCTCAACGCTGCGATATTCCGCGTCCGGCAAGTCTCCACGTAGTAGCCTGCTTGTTTTTTGCGAGCTTAATTTGTTTCGCTTCCGTTGTTCGCTCGAGGCGCGGCCCAAGGAACACTCATCATCCTCTCAGGCACAGCATCCGAATATGTGGAAGAATAACGCCCACGGCGCAGTGCGGTGAGCAGCTTCCTGGAAGCCTACTCTTGCAGATTGAGTTGGGAAGAAAGTGGAGGGCGTATATCAAAACCATCAGCACGCCCACCCAATTTTTGAGCGCTCTAAAGAATACAGCGCCCACGCAAGGCCTGAGACGCGAGCACCTGCGTGTCTCAGACCGACACCAGGATTCATTTTCTTGTTTATTTTTGGGGCGAACCACCTTGGGGGCTCGGGATGTAGGCGTCTCCTTTTTGTCGTCGTCGTCTCCTGTAGTCACTGTACTAAAACACCGGGACACTCGTTTTGCAACCCGACTAACATGTTCCTGCGACTGAACACGAACACGTTAGTCGGGTCCCCGACGATCCCACCACACTAGAAGCAATCACCGAGTACGCCCTTGAAAACGGACTCTACAAATTAGTGGCATCTGATCGACTTCCCCGTTCTGCCTACAATAACTGTCTGCAGCGTGCACTGTTTTCAGTGTGAACCACGTTGTCTGCAGTGTGAACTGTACATTTAAGTGTGAACTGTGCATTTTGGTGCCACTGACTGACTGATGTGTTCATTTTGTGGTTAGGACCCCAAGACTGCAACTGTGTTCATTGTGCGAGTTGTGACCTTCCCATTTTCCCCTCATCCTTGTTCCCCCCAGGGCCCCATGGCATCTTGTCTAATAAAGTGTTCCACTCACTCACTCACTCGCGGAAGGAAGCTACGTGCTTGAAAGACACTAGACTTTTCCAGCAAAGCTGCATACCTGCATACCCCCTGTAGTTTCATTTCCGTGGGCAAAAACGCCAAGGTGCCAAGAGTACACTTTACACTGCGTGCTTCGCCACTCCCCTCATTTCACGTAGCTGCCCGCGCGCCTCCACCCGGTTAGCCTCTTTTCTAGAATGAGAGCGCTGGATGTGCAATGAACGACAAATGATGCCCGTCTTTGTCGCCACATCAGCGAAACAACGCCTCACGGAAGAATGCCAGGCCAACACGAAGGGAAAGGAGCAGATGGGCATGGCTCGGAAACGTGCAGTTAGAGTAAAGTAATAGTAAGAGCTTTACTGTCGATCCCCTGCGCCTGGACGCACGATTCACTGTGCCTATACTGTAATGCACAGCACCATTTTTACCCACCTTTTATAGGTATAAAGCGCGGTGTGACACGTGGTCTTTAGTGCCAGTAAGAAGGAGTTGTTTCCCGAGAATCGCCACCTTTCGCTGCCGCTGAAATTAAGAGCGGCGTACCTATAAGAGCTATCACAGGATATCGAAGAGGATGACCTTAGTAGATTTTTTATCACAACACCTTGCCCAATATTCCCCTTAGATGAACTTGTACTGATCCTCAAGCAAACTGAACAGCTTGTGATCAAAAAATAACAAACGGTATTGGTCGTACTCTTCGGCTAACCTACGTTACTTTGAAGGGTGGTACCGTTTATAGTGTGTTTATGGAGCACAACGAGGAGGCTCAAGACAGGTGAGGCAATGGTTTACACCAGTAGTGTGAAGGTGATTCGCCCAGAGAAGTTGCGAGCATATTTCAGGGGATTTCGACAACGAAAGGCGTTATGACGTAGCTAGCGAATCATATCTCCAAATAAAGGCCCTATGTGTGCGGCTTGAACGACCTGGGGGAGGAGGAGGAGGAGGAACAACTTTAATTGCACAGCATGTCAGCGCAAAACGCGCTGGATGAGAGTGGATCCCTCTTCACAGGATTCCATATGTGTCTTCGCCACCTGGCCCCACCTGGGGGATGAAGAATGTGAATGTAGGTGAAACTCGTTTACAAGCAATGTTATGACCTCATAACCTGCTTTTACTCCACTTATTCAAGCATGATGTTATGGCTGACCTCTTGCAATGCGACCTCCTTGCCGTTCCGAACACAGCGGTTGTCTATCTGGCACCCCCTCTCTCACTTTTGTTTTGACTTCTTAGAGTGCTGGCACGTGCGCTTGCGCTCCAGCGCGTTCTTCCATTCTCCGCTTTCATTAGCGAGAAATGGGGGCATTAGCGCGGCAGGGTGCTTTCCGTAAGACCCGTAAGCCTCTTAGGACTTTTACGCCACTCAAGTCAGTCCGCACACGCTTTCACGAACAAAGCAAGGATGGGAGTTATGCAAAGGAGGGCGGAAGCGGTGTAAGCAGCGTCAAAGCACCCCTTCCTGTCTTCTTACTATTTTATTCGTTCGGCGTCCACAGTTTCCTTGCTCGCTGTCGACTAGCTTGAGTGAAGCATTTTCCCGAAGAAAGGAAATGCTAGAAGCGAACGTCTGCGCGGTTGCTACCTTAAAGTGGGGATTTCCGCGGCGAAGCTCCACCGGGGCTATAAGGCATGGCTGAGTGGAAGGCTGGGGATTAATTTTGGGCGACTTGAAGACCCACAACGTGCGTTCAAACTTCGAGAAATTTGAGTGGTTTGTGTTAGTCCTCCATCAGAAAATTAGTCACTGGAACCGGGGATGAAACACCTCGACCACCCCCTCAGCAGTGCAATACCTTGAGCACGTCGCAACCGTGGCGGCTCAGGTTGTTACGTCACGCCACCGTATGTCTTTGTCTATTTGCACGGACCGGTTAACCCATTTGAGCGATCCTAGTCGGTGTCCATAAACTTCTTCATCCGTATTCAACCTTTGACCGTTTTGATCGCAAAACTAACAAGACCTGATTGTTACAGAAATTTGTATTCGCTAATGGTCAATGGAGAGCGCTCAGTGTTGCGCTTTACAGGCGGCCGACAAGAAATTCAAAACACATACTGGGTTTTATCGTGCGCCGCAACTTATAGCGCACAAATGTTCAGAATATGATCTTTACAAAAAATAAGGTAGTGCGTAGGTTACTACTTTGTAACAGAGAAGCTGTATATGTCACCGGATACATATATACCGTTATTGGATAAATCCTCTTAAAACGGAACGTTCGTGCTCCTAAGAGTTAGTGTCTTACGGCTCCTTTTTGGAGGTATTCTCTTGTGATGTTGTGGCCGCTGTTTTTCCTTTCCAGCCTAAATGGGTTCCAGAGATACATTTTCGCTGTTTTTTTTTTTTTTCACGTCTAAGCCTCCGCACATCGCCGGTTGCCAGTTTATGCGTGCAGGGGTGGGGGGCGTGCACACGTAGCCACGATTTATGTGTTCACCGATGCCGGTTGTCCTGGTGAGAGCTTTCCACGTGGACGTGTCACGGCCCGTGCAACCTGTCTGCTTCTGTCATCCATGGTAGAGCGGTTTTGGTTGGTGTGTTACACAGGCAGTAAGTACGACGCGGAGAGGAAATGGAGAACCCCACGTTTTCCCACTTCAATAAAACTCTATTACGAGCAGAGCAATTTATGGGCTCGCGATGTCGTCTTGGCTCGCTTACAGTCAAAGCGACTGCCGGAATCAGGCGGCGCTGCGAGAACGAATCCAAGCACAGCCTTCTGTCCCGGCGTCAGGGAGTCAGGCGGAGGCCTGCGAAAACCACGCGGTTTAAATAGTCATACCGTAAAAACCTCGTTCACCGCTGGTGCTTGTCACACATCTCTCTGTTATTTAGCCCAAGGAAAACCGCAGGTACATTTGAGGACAAATTTGTGTCCGGCAGCCCCCGCGTTCTTTTAGTTACGAACGCTCGTTTCGTTGATTTTTACTATAGTAAGAGAAAAAAAAAAAAGCGGCCCCGCAAGAGAGAAATGGCGCATTCGAAATGACGCAGAAAGCGTCCAGCCACTTAAGAAAAAGACTATGCGTTCGAAATCAAGCAAAACAGCTCCGGCATACCAAGTTAAAGCAAACGCAAAAAGAATAGAACTCTGGCTAGCGCAGTTTCAGGGTGCGGGCGCGCGAGCACTGCGAAGGCAGGGAATTTGAAATGCAATAAGTGGCAGCCATAAGCAGATAACGGCGCTATAGCCCATGACAGCGAATCACTGCTCTGCACTTCGCACCGCTTTCACTTTGAGTGGAACGCCTCTAATTTTACTCCCATTTTCGTTCATGTCAACTGCTAGGAAGTATGCTCAATCGCAAATAACAAACAAATGGGTCTTTTTTTTCGTGCACTCTTTGGACTGCGCCCAGGTTTGCAAGCTTTCTTGTTCACTAAGTCGAAGGGCACTGATTTTTTTATGCCTTTGGTATTTCGCTCATTGTTAGCGTCTCGTTTGGTCATTTTTTGATGTGAAGCGGTTTGGCTTAAACGCACTGCACGGAATTTAATTTTACATAATGGGTGATGGGCACATGGTGATGATTGCAAAAGAAAAAAATAGCTGCGGCTTGGATATGCAAAGAAAAAGCTTGGCTCAGTCTGGTTGAGTCTTGGTTTCGCTTGGTTAAGCTTTTATGTAGCAGTATTGCCGACCACGTGTGAAAGCCGTGCGGTTTCGTTGAACGCTCACAGAAGGAGGCCGGGCGAACGCACCGTTCCTCTTCGCCGGGCGCGAGACGAGTCACGTTGCCCGAAGTGACCGAGCGCCGTATGCATGGCAGTCTGCGGGGGTGGTTGGCTGTCTCGGCCGTAGCGGCGGTGGTGACCGCTGTCGGCGCCCGAAGGCGCCAACAGCGGGCCCGGAGAATCACCTAATGCGCTTCGAGGGGTGTGTCGTCGGGGGTGTGTCTCCGGTAAAAAGGTCATTTGCGAATCCTCCACGAAGTGGCTGGAGGAAAGTAGCAAAGCTTTGCTTAAAAAAAAAAAAAAAACTTCCAGTGGTCGGAATCGAACCTGGATCCCTTGCGTTATGAAGCCAAGTCCTTGCCGACTGCGCCATTCTGAGCAGGCGCGAGCAGTTTGGATTTTAATGCAAATTTGTACTCTTTACTGCGAACGACGACTCTGGGTGGGGGGCTCAGTTTTCTCGTGGGGGATTCGTTTGCTGTCGCTTGAGTTGGGGCTGACTTGCGGGCATTTTGTACTCTTATTGTTGTGGTTCACGCTTGGACTTTGATTGCAGGGGCTCTAATTTGGGCACTTCGCCGTTCTATTTTCGCACGCAAGAAAGCTCCTTGTTTCAATTATCGTCGGCGATAAACAATGATTTGGTGTTTTGTTCGCGATGTCTTGTCATGACGCAGGTTTCAGGTATCCATGTGATGCATAGAGTTTCATACTAATATACACTAGAGAGAAATCTGGCGCGGTAGTCGTGGGCCGTCGTGGGCGCCGTCATTGCAGCTAGCGACGTTCCTCGCCTACTTTGCTTTGTTGGCTACAAGGATTCTCTTTTGTCTCGAAGCCAAAGTCAACAGAAGAGGGTAACATTTTTTTTCTTGTTCATCGTGCATGAAGCTTCTACATACTCACTGACAAATATAATCTTTTTGAGGTTCAATTTCATAACAAAAAAACAAATTTGATTTACCTTCCACAGTAACATTGTTGCTTTTTCGTAGCCAGAGGCAACTTTTCAGCCTGTTCAAGAGCCATGCCAAGGACAAGTGGAACGAGCCTGACCGGTACATGACGGAACGCTCGCTGAAGTATATATAAGTATGTATATATATATATATATATATATATATATATATATATATATATATATATATATATATATATATATATATATATATATATATATATATATCAGTATGAAACCCTATGATGTGATGTACTTAGTCGTGCGGTCTACTGTGGATTTAGTTTCCTCTAGCAATGCAACTGCCTATATTGTAATGGTGGTCGGGCTGTGTTTACGACTGCTTTTTTTTTGAGGGGGGGGGGGGGGGAGGCTACGTCGGTTTAAAGGAGTCGCATCAAATGTTACAAGCCGGGCAGTGGCCAACAGCCGTTAGCGCACGTAAACAAAATCAATTCACAGCACGGGGTGAATAAACACAAAGAAGCACCTGCACCTGAAAGCTCATGATTTCTTTTATAGTATGAGACTTGCAGCACCCCACGTTAGAACGGAAGAGCTCAGCGAAGCCTGGCGAATGTATTCTGGCACAAGCCGTTTGCCATTCTCAAAAAAGAGCATGCATGCAGCTTATGAAGAAGTTCTGGCGCGGAAGGCTCAACCGAGGAGTGAAGCAAAAGGGAAAAACCCTACTTTTTTTTCCTTGTATCAACTGCGGAAAGATTTCCGACTCCCTGTGCACTGCGGGACGCGTGCGGAGCCCGCATAGTAAGCAGCAAGCAACACTCACTTGATTGGTGCAGAGCCTTATAGTAGGGCATCAATTGATGGAAACTGTGAGGAGACAAGCCGTCAAACGTTGTAAATGTCATTGTTGTGAGCCAAAAATGTGTCGTTCCCAGCCGGTGACATGGCAGAACAGGGCTGTAAACGTCTCTTATTCAGCCGTCATTTAATATCGCTGACCAGCGACGAGAGCTCAAGGGTGTCATTAGTAATTCCCAAGTCACCCAAGTGAGCATGCTGGTAGGAGGAAGCAAACACAGCGTTTACACGCACGCTTGCCTCCACACCACTCCGAGACGAGGGACGGAGTCAAGACTGTCTCCTAGGCCAACAGGAGACCAAAAGGCGAAGCAGTCATTTAATTATGCACCCTGGTCCCGGCGGGCGCCTCCTTTCCTCGTAGTCGTCGTCCATAGGCGTTCATTAGGCGGCGCTTTTCACTGCCTCCCAATTAACAAGGAGGGGTGTTCAAGGAGAGGCTTTTAGAGATTCTCGTCTGCGTTGGGATCTTTCCCGGGAAGCCTGAAGTGTTTCAGCACGGTTTCCCTCTGAGTCATTCAGTGACTCCGTCATGGTAGGTTGAGCCAGTTTGGCCCTCATAAGTAGGCCTGTCACGCTCAGTAAACGAGGGTCCGCCTTTTTTTTTATTACGAGTGCTTTCACGGACACTTAACAAAAGCACGACTGCGTAGCTAGATAGTACCAAGGCATACGACAGCATCATTTCCGTTCCCTTTGAGCCGTAAACGTAGCACCTTTTCGATATGAAATAATATTATTTGCAAGACCAACTATACGAAGACGAGTTATACCGATTTCGAAATCGCTTCTCTGTGGTAATTTTATGATTCGGCCCGAGCATTACCAGGGTCGTGTGGCGAAAACAGAAAACGTGTAGAATTTGGGAACACAGCCGTTCCGTTCGATTCAACTGTATGAAATCATTATAAGCGATAAGTATGGGCGGCCACCAGGCGACACCAAGAAACGCTGAAGTGAATATAGTCTGTGCCCCCCCCCCCCGCCCCCCTCAACACCAAAAATAGAGAGGGGCAACATAAAATGGAAAAAAAAGACTAACAATTCTTGCACCCCACCCCCTAACGACGACAATGGTTGAACTTGAAGCTTTCTCGAGATGTATTCTTGGTTGTTCTATCCCACACTGCGAGTATGTGCTACTCTGGAGGGCCGCGCCACTTTTCTAGAATATCCACAGTGACTCTCGGGTGTGCCCTCAGTAGGCCTAATGTTTCGGCTTCGGGTGTACTGCGCGAGTCGGTACCTAGCGCTTGGCGTTCGCTTCCAGCATGTCGAAATGAAGCAGTCGGATAGACGCCAGCTTCACAACTCGAGAGACCCAGGTTCGATTCCGGCCATGGGAAGTGTTTCATCTCTTTTCACTTCCCCCACAATTGTTAATTACCATTACCGGAGAAAGTGGGCTTTTCTGCAGGGCGGGAAAATCTTCGCTTAAAGAGCTTCCAACCTTCCCTGAGAGTGCGTCTAATCGATCGTCAGACCTTGAAACACCCATCTTCTACGTTTCTACGCTTCTACGAACAATGTAAATGCTTCTACGAACAAATATGTGCAGCTTTCCGGCTCATGGCAGTCCTTTCAACAGTGATTACCCTGCAATTTTTTAGCGAAATGAAAACTTCTTTTGCACAGCTAATATGTGGGGTGAATACTTGCTTTTTGCACAGTTTCAAGTTGGGCACGTTGCGCGACTGGGTTCCTGAGCCATGGGAACTATCCCATAGAAATGCATGGGGAGTTAGATTTGACAGCCAATTACACAAAAAAATTATTCAGAAACCTGAAATCTTCTTTTAGCGTTTTAATCTTCACGTTGACTTCTAGCTTTATGCCAAATATCATTTTCCTAAAGTGGTTTTTCTAGGTTCCCGAGAGGTTGTAATTTTGAGCGAGAAAGCTGGGTATGTATACAATCTCATGGTTAATGAGATAAAGACCAGCTATTGTACTCCTTATTTATTGCCCGTGCGTGTACTGTATTATCTAGAATTGTTCCTTTTCGCGATTTTCAAGTAAATTTTTTGACACAATGGAAGCCCGGTTTGACGCACCCGCCGTATGTGCGGAGATCTTATCAGATGTTTACTCTCGACCGACCGGTCTACGGGGAAATGAATGAGCTTTTTGACAGGGCTTCAGCGGTCCAAGTAAAAAAAAGCTTTCGCTTTAAAATAGGAGGGATGCACTTAACACTGATTACGCGTGTGAATGCGAGAGCCGAGAAACGGCGCCAGAGTACCACCGTGCACAGCCAGTGTGCTATACTAGAGCCGTATTACCACATACACTGTAAACGCAAACTAGCCGGAAATGGAGTTTTAATCAAGTAATGTGCCCTGAAAAGTACTTATAGCAAAAAATGTACTCCCTAGGCATGGTCTAAACAAGTGGACGAACCTCCATGGTAGTACCGTTGCCCATCCGTGTAGCAAAAGGGAGGATTTAGAACCACATAACACCATTTGTGAGATGGCGTTCGGTCCCTTGTAAACAACCACGTCCACAATAAACTCCCCATCTGGGGTAATCATCTCAAGCGGGCGGTCGCCATGTTAGTCTTGTGTTGTTTCCGTGTGTCAGCACTTCAACCATGGACTAATGCTAATTAGAACGAGAAAGCAGGACGTGACAGTTGCATGCAGCTACAAAACCGATACCGTACGTATACCCGTATAGATGCTTCAGCCAGCGCGATCACAAGCAGACAGCGCGGCCGTGTTGTTTCAATCTGTTTATTTTGGTGGTAGGTGTTGTCAAACTCTGCTGCTAACAAAGAGACAGTTCTCACCGTTGCAAACAATTGCAATGTTCATCTGCTTCGCTTGCTTGCGCATATATAGACAATTTAAATTCTTGTGCCAGCGCGCCAACACACCCGACTGCAGCGACTCAACTTGCCCTGGCGGCACGACTTGCTGCCCGGATGTAAACAACCTCCGAGTCCGTGCTATCAATGCAGCGCGGCCGGTGACTTGGTGCGGCCGGAGCTTCAAGCGCCTCGCCTTGGGCCATCATTTTTTCTTATTTGAGAAGGACTAGTAGTGCCATTTGGTGGAAAGATTTTTATGTGCCCCTGTCACACGACGAACGGCCGCTAACAACATTTGGATACGGCGACAGCTGTGGACAGCTCGCTGGTAAGTGCTCTTTCATCAGTCGATGCGTTTGTCAAACGTTTGGATAGGGTTAACTGCGAAGTACCCGTGCCGCACACAGCACGTACACGCACGGGCAAAGAAAAAAGCGCACACTCGTTTTATTGTACTTGTTTGTGGCTTTTGGGGTATGCATTCTCATTCTTTTGTAGGCCGGTTTGTAACAGGGCATTCGAGATGAAATCGTTTGTCGCGCGCGGCGTCGTTTCAAAGCAACGTGACGGTTACTCAGGTAGCCGAATCGCCTCCGACAGCGGTGCATCGTCGGGCGCGGTCGGTGAATATTGTGGGACTCTGTCTCTCATATGCATCGAACTGCTCGTGTTCTTTTTAGTTAACTGCTCTACTTTGTAATATCTATTTGTTAACGCTCCTGATGGCTTGCCTGTCCAAATATAAGTCTTTGTGTTGTTTTCGTTCAAGGCTCTGACTCATTCTTAGCGCTCTGGTCGGCGAAAGCCGCAGATCAGACGGCCACCCCCTTCGAAAACTGTGCCCTGTAGATTCGGTGGGGTTGTTTGCTCGCTTGAGTCGACTCTTCACATCTAACAGCGTACCCTATTAAGGAAACGGTGACATGCGTAAAAGATGCTATGAGCCTATCGAACGATTAAATGCATATAGTGTGGACCACGACGGCGACGTGGTTCGAAACCTAAATGTTTTTATACCCTTTGGGATGATAATGAGGGGTCTGTATACAATCGGGGCCCGTCAGTCGCCAGCTAAGGCCACGTAATTAAAAACACAAATTCATGCCCTTATGGAAGAGAACAGAGTTTGCCGTAGCATGACACAATGCTGCCGGGCATAAAAAAGAATATCATTTTTTTACAAGAACAATGCACACACTCTTCTTTTGTTGGTAATAAATTTGTCATAATCAATAGTAAGACCATACACAAAAATTACTCGATTCATCTGACACCCGATTTTGACACGGGGCTTGCAGCTCCAAAAAGTGCACTGTGGTTTTGCGTGACGGAAACTTCTACAATCACGGTAAATTAACTAAGGCAGGTGTGTGTGGCATGCAGCGTTGGTAAGTTTGCGAGAATGGCGTTTACATTTCAGCTGTTTTTTTTTGTTGCCATGCAATCACAATAATTTGGTGCCATGAACGAGGTTTACGTTAGCTAACAAGGCTGCAGGTACGGTTGCGGCTACAAATGACCTTATGCACAAATCACGCTTGTCAGCTCGGTGACACAGAATATTAAGGTGTCAGAATACGGATGACTGAGTCGCCTAGTTTATTACTACTGTAAAAAAGAAAGTGTTTTCTGACCCAGTGAAGGACTTTCCTGTATGACTAGCTGTGTTATGACAAATTACCATACTTGATGAGACAAGCCGTAACAAATTAGCTTTGGATGTAACACCAGGAGGGAAATAGGGGGAGGTATCTGCAAGTATAACTGAAACAGTGGGTGCCTGTCCGGCATGAATTCATTATTTGCTGACACGATTTTCTTCTGCAGATCCTGATACATGATCGAGTTGAATGACTTCATAGATCTTAAGGCAGGATAGGCTGTGCTGTACAAGGCAAGGCTGCATTCGGAAACCAAGTTGGCCCCTCCAGCAGAAGTGAGTATTGCCACGGCTTGCAACAGCCGTCCAGCTCGCAAAAGCTCCACTTTTTCTATGAAAGTGCGCCACCATGGTAGGGGAGAGACAGTGTAAGGGTTTGCATCTTTAACTGTGTGCCCACTCACTTGAATAGATGCAAGCTGGCATCTTAAAGCAAGAAACAGCAGTTAACAAAATCATGCAATACCAAACTGTTTTTCAATCAAAAACAGAAACTAATCTATCAACCTACAGAGACTTGCATTTTATCTTCACTGTCATTTAAAGTTGTGCTCGAGTATATTGTGCGGAAGCAATATCTTTTTTTATTGCTGCAAAAGCCACGACGGTTAATGTACTGGCACTTGGTTTTATGAAGCCTTTGCATTCCTAATTTAGGTACTGGAATTCGCAGAGAACCTGGCCTTACAATTTTATTACTGTACCGAATTATTAAGTTCATTTAACCATAGTGTCTGTTTTGAATTTTACGTGTGGGGCATTTTTTTTTCTTGTTTGCTTTTTCAGGCAGATGTTCCTCTGACTCCCTGCCTGCATTCCGTGAACGGGGAAGTTAGCCTCCACATCGATGGCCAGCGTGTCTTGACTGCATCATCTTTACTGGGAGGACTGTGTAGCCTGTTTGCATCGTTCTGGATTTTCAACATTCAATATCCAAAGAAGGCACACAGAGCTCTAACATTTGTGGAACATGGCTTTTTGGACCTTGCCTGCGCCAAACCACGTGTGAAGGATTTAGAACTAATTAACTTTTATCGCACGAATATCGCTCACTAATATTTGTTTTCAATCCTGTAATCATTGGATAGTAGTCAAAAAGAATTCCGTATTATATTTCTGACTTTTTCTTTTTCTTTTTTTACTGAAAAGGGGATATTTGATGGGCCGTTCTGTATGCTCATAATACAGCTATCTTTCAGTGAAGCAATAATATTAACAAACTAATTTAACTTGAAACAATTATCTAAATAATATTGGCAACTGGTGCGAAATGAATCAACTAAAAATTATCCGAAAAACACGAATTTCATGGCTTTTTGTTCTCACTCTAAAGAAGCTGTCGCGATACCACCCATTCTGTTCTATATCATTGCAATTAACCCATCAGACTCGGTCACTTTTCTTGGCGCATTTGTGTCTTTATCAAAACGCACTGGTATTTTCCGCAGCATATTTTTCGTTCTTTATATTACTCATTTATCCATAGCCATCTCACTGCAGTCTGTCTCCTACATCATTTATCTCTTGTGCCTTTACCACCTACAAAATGCTTGTTACCTTTCAATATCAAATCGTTGCACAGCTCTCGCTTATTTCACGACAAATTGAAAAATTGTTTTGTTGTTGTAAACCACTGCAACCATTTTTTCTTCACTTTGTGTACTTTGTACTGATGTGTACTGATAAGTTCTGATAAATACTGACGGGTTCTCGATCCTCTAGTATTATATAATGATTTCATTTACCATGCGGTTGTGTTTGTGCCTATCTGTTTTTCAAGTATTTCCAGTTCTTGTATTATTATTGTTTCTACAATTTGTTCAACTAGCAGACAGCTCTCGCTCATTTCACCACCCACTGAATTTTGTTTTTGTTGTAAACCACTGCAGCCATTTTTTTCACTGTGTACTGAGCGCTGATGCGTACTGATAAGTTCTGATAAGTACTGACGCGTTCTCGATCCTCTAGTATTCTATAATGATTTCACTTACCATGCGGTTGTGTTTGTGCCTATCTTTGTTTTTCGCGTATTTCCAGTTCTTGTAGTAATATTGTTTCTACGTTTTGTTCAACTAGCATCGTATTGCTGTCTTCAATTCCTAACCGGCGTGTTATTTAGCAATGTACCATTTGTGATTTGTAATATGAGGTCGCCATAAGTATTTATTTCGGAAACTCCTTGTGTACACCATGTACCATGTAAACTTGTCTGCGATAGTTCGTTTGAAATAAACCTGAAATCGAGAAAAACCGTGAGAAATCAGTACTCCCGCAGGGAACTAGAAATTCTTTCTTGTGGCCTTGAAAACGTCCTTTCGGAAGGCCTACAAAACTCCCCAAGCTTTCGTCAAACTCCATTCAAAAGAAGTAAATGCTTCCCTTGAACCTCCTAAAAACGCCCCTAAACGAACATAAGTACTTCCAAAGGGAGCCATAATAGGCTCCTATTCAACCGCCTAAAAATTCCATAAACATCACTTAAAAACGCCCTTCAGGAAGTAAAGAATACTCCATTTTGACCTCCTTAAATTCTCCCGAACATTTCTTAACACTCCCTAAATACCTCCTTTCTATAACCTAAAAACTCCCTGTTTTGAGGAGGTAAACAAAACCTCCCTGTTCCATGTAGTAAAAAAACTCCTACAAGGAGGACCACTAGAGGACAGGCGAAAAAGAACCTCTATGGAGTATATGGGAGGAAAAAAAGTTTAGAGTGTACAAACACCCGCACACCAAGCAAAAAGCAACGTATGGAATAGAAGGACAATGTCGTCGGAGCAGAGGTCCACTGCTCCACTGCGGGGCACTCGCCAATGAGGTCACGACACATTTGGCACCATTCACATTGATGCCGATGACGAAGGTGGACCCTTTTCACGTTTGATGAGACATTTGCGGCCTTGCCCATAAACGGACTCTGCGACACTCTTTTCAGTTTTTTACCTAAATCCTTAACGCTTTTAGAACGTAGTCGGCAAACACACCCAGTCCATGGAATAGGAAGAGAGAAGAGAGAGAGAGAAAGAGGGAGAGAGAAAGAGGGAGAGAGAAAGAGGGAGACAGAAAGCGTTAATAAACATTGAAGAGGTTAGCCCCACAAGCGGTGGGGCTTGCTACTTCAGATGAAATTAATACAGTGAGGCGTAAAAAGACAAAAAAATGGAAGAAGTACTCAGAAACAATGAATAAGAGGTAGAAGAAAATGAAACCAGTTCGGAACGTAGAAACAATATACAGCACTACGAGAAAAAATGTGAGGATCTCAATGTTAACGAACCTCGATTAATCCCGAGTGAGACAAAAAGTTAAGAGAGCCTGTGTCGCTCGGTGCGCGCCAGTGTGATTTTGCCACGGACCAAGAAAGTGATGCAGTTCTAAAAAGTTTCCGCGTAGCAGTTTGCACAAGAGCTCTTTTCGCTGTTTCACGTTGAGTTGTATGCTGCGGGCCCTAACATAAGAGATTCTGTAATCATGATTCGAAACAGCGCAAGAGACAGAACGAGGAAACTGATAAGGACGGGCGCTGACTGACGACTGAATTTTATTGAAAATAACAACGAAATATATACGAAAAGCAAGAGCACGAGCAGAGCAACAAGGCAAATAAAGGTTACAATAAGATTATCAAACACAGGTGTCACCCTCCGCAGCCACGCCGCCCAAATAACTTATCTCTTTTGCATGCAGCAAGATTTACGCCTTGCTTACACACGAGTCGTTCATTTTATAGATTGTAGATGCCTCCGCAACTTCACACTTCACGTGTGTGCCGATCCGGGTATCTGGTGACAATCCAGGCGAGGTCAAGCTTAGGCGAACAGCCATGTTGTCCGCAATGAGTAGCAAGGTTGCTCCCCTGTGAGGTCTTGAGCGAATTAGCACGCTCACGTAGGCGATCGTTGACGCATAGCCCCGTCTGCCATACGTAGGACTTCCCGCAGGACAGTGGGACATTGTACACCACAGAGAGACTGCATTCCGTGTAAGAGCGTTTATGCTTGACGTTGCAACGTTCCAAGCTACGGTCATTGTTGTTCACCTTTCTGCAGAGTTTCGAAAGCTAATTGGGGGCGGAAAAAACCACTCTGACGCCGGCCTTCCTTCTAGTCTTCATAAGCTTGTGTGACACCCGGTGCAAGTATGGGATGACGGCGACTCTTTTTTTTTCTTTGTTGCGGGTTTTCTCAGGCCTGCCTTCACGGACCTCCTTCAAAAAGACTCCTGCGAGACTTGACCAACTGCTCGGGGAAGCCCGCCTCTTTGAGTCGCGAGTGTTGTGCTTTGAAGCTCTCTGATACAAGGTGGTGGCAGCTTCGGTGTAGGGCATTCCGCAAGGCGCTTTGGGCGATTCCTCGCTTAACCACTTTTGAGTGAGCCGATGAAAATGGTATCAGGCTCTACTGAAAACGGGGGGGGGGGGGGGGGGGGGAATACTGCCAACAGACGTATGCGCATGAAGGTGCAGAATTAAATCCAAGAATCAGAGTTCGGAGTTGATCGGTAGTTCCCTTGTTAAAACCAAGCCACATTTGGGCTTGGTTTTGGGCGGCGTGGCTGCGGCGTGGCTGGGCGGCGTGGGCGGCGTGGCTGCGGAGGGTGACACCTGTGTTTGATAATATTATTGTAACCTTTGTTTGCCTTTCTTGCTCTGCTTGTGCTCTTAATTTCGTTTATCTTTTGTTGTTTCTTTCAATAAAATTCAGTCGTCAGTCAGCGCCCGTCCTTGTCAGTTTCCTCGTCCTGTCTCTTGCGCTGTTTCTAATCCTGAATCCTTACCGACTCGCCCAACTTCGCACACTTGTTCAATAAGATTCTGTAAGTATTCTCTCGCAGATCACACAGAGCACAATATAATAGGGGGTCACAAAGTATTGCAGCCAAAAAATTACATGGCCATCAGATAACATAAAAACTGCCTCAAATGATTTGTCTCTCTTTCCTGGCACGGCGTTCTTGAATCGCTAGAATTACGTCATTGCAGCGATGTAGACGCTATTAGCTGGCTTCTTTTCAGTTACATGAATCAGCGAATTTTATATCCACTTGAAAAATGTCGCCACAAAAGCAAAGCAGAAATGGAAGGCGCATCTGCTGCGACGAGCAACTTCCGCAGTGCCGCTCCGTGCTGATTATAGCTATAGCTTTCACAATGCTCCCAGACGAGAAGGAAAGAGTGAAAGCGTTTATGAGAAGTGTTACAAAGTCCCTCTAATCCATAATTGTCAAAAAATTAGGTAACCGCTGAGAGAGATGTCAAATGTAGCGGAAATCCCGCTCAAGTTGTCCCTAAACAAACAGTTAACAAGGCTTAGACACACATCTTTCATGGAACCACAGGAAGACCGTGAATCGATAATTGCAAAAAACGTGCACTGTGAATATAGACCCAACTGCCGTAAAGTTAACGAAACGACGACGTTCACAACTGTGCGCAAGTTGAAGAAGGAGCCTCTTGCCTCCGCCACTTGTTTAACATAAATACATTGGTCTTATCTAGGACGCCGCGCGAAACAGTTTTAATTTTCCCCGTTTTTTAAAGGAGCCATGAAGAGAAAATACAACTTCGTTTAATTTGAAAGAACTAGGATTCAGTATCTCGCTCAGCTCCATTACAGCCACAAAAGATGTTTTTTAACGAAAAAAAAAGCAAAAAGTATTGAGAAACTTTCAAATTTCGCGCCACAGTGACGTCATATGGAGAAGAGTGACGTCATACGGGCCAGCACTAAAAACATAATTTTCAGTGCGTTAACTGCACATTAGCAGTCAAGTGATGCGGTCAAATGGAACTAGAGGCCCCGTTACAGACGTCCAGTCATGTGTCGTCGCGACAGCTCAGTTAGGCGGCCGCCAATCGGACAAACAAGGTTCCGTGACGTCATAAAAAAGTTGCGGGAAATTGGCTAGGGGGTCGCGACTGCTTCACACGTTTTCTTTAATATCTTCGTTATTTGTTCGAAGATTGCGATGATATTGATAACATTGTTATCGGGACTAAGCAGTCTTTCTAATAAACCCAACTTGTATTTTGTCTTCATGGCTTCTTTAACTTTCTTCTTGGTTCAATTGCTTCTCCCCCCCCTTTTTTTTTATTCTTGCTTTTTTTACTGTCTCCTTCATCATTTCTGCTAGCCTTTATTTCCTTCATCTTCCTTCTTTCCTTTTTTTATTTTGTGTCACTTCTATTCATCTTTTCGTCTTTCTTTCTTAATTTATCGCTTTGTTTTTTCTTCCTTTTCAGCTGGTCCCGTAACAATCTGTGCAGTTTCTTGACAAGGTTGGAGTTTACCTGCCGCTTTATTTGGTGTTTTTAAACTCGACTGACAACCGCCACCCTGCTAGAAATCCTGAAGCCGAACCCAAGAAAGGAGTAAGCGTCGCTCCCAACGTTATTAGCGCATTGAGCACCTCCCTGCCAAATCGCTCACCACCATTCCCCCACTTAAGTGCATTTTACTGGCTGTTTCATCGATTCGACGAATTCTTTCTTCATTTTTTCTCTCTCTTTTCGTTCCAAAGTTATGAAAGGCGCACGGGTGCTGTCCCCGAGCAAGGAACCATAGAATACGCACATTTGTGCATCTAGTTTAAAATCAATTTGGCATGAATGGGAATGGTATTTTTAGCAAACACGGCCCGAATTAGATGTACGCCAACATTTGCTTTTCAGAGGTCTATCAATAAAGAAAGCAGTTAACGTATTTTGTAGGGATTTAACATTGGCTTTTTGTGCCCCTTAACGAGAGTACAAAAGAAACATACTCCCCTGCGAGTTTTGGGAGCGGCGGTTTGGGTTGTTTTTGTTTTGAAACTTTATGCTCCCCTCCCGCGCTGAGTTTTCAGGCGGTGGATGAAACATTAGCCGCATCAATACTTCTAAAATGTAAAGCTCCTGCCTATGGCGTCTTTTTAGTATAAATCTGAAACAGGGCTCGCAACCAACGTCGCAATAGATGCCGCAAAGCGTGGATTGATGCGCTTTCCAGGCATGAGAGCACCCAGGTGCTCTCATCTCCAATTAGGACGAATTTGCAATCTACACCGGAGATTAATTTCGTGTTTTGTCCATGCAGTCGAGCTGCTTACTTCTGGTGCGCTGGCTTATATGCACAGAACACTAAAGGATTGGGGCTGCTGTTCACAAAAGAGCAAGAGCAGCGACGCTTTCGATGTCACCAAGCAGACAGAGCTCCAAAAAAACAACGGAATAAAAGGTCGTGCTCTGAAAAAGACCTTCTGAGTGTTCTGGCATGTAGTACAGCAGCTTGTTTTTATCCTAAAATAATAATTTTGATAAATTGTTTTCATGCTCTTGCGCCTAGAAGGTCTGCTTTAACGAGGGTAACAGTTTTGGTTGCCGAGGTAAAAAGCGCATGATAAGCAGCACTTCAAAGACAGAAAAACAACATCAAATCCCCTGGGGTAGACTCTATTTTTGTTTTCAAAAGGAAAAAGGAACAGTGACGACAAGAAAAGTGGCCGCCGACTTGGTTGCGACGCCTTAAAGGGGTCCTGAAATACCTTCTGCCGATGCATGGATGTACATGTAACCAAATAAGACAATGTATTAGCAATCTCCTCCCGCAAGAATTTTGTTAAATCGATGAGTATTAGCTGAGAAATCGTAAATCAAAAACCGAGCATCATCGTCGCGCCGCGTTTCCTCCTCTTTTCAACTGTTGACGGCGCGCGAGCACTTCCTCCCATGATGCTGCGCTAGTCAGCGGTGACGTACTTCCGCATTACGCTCCTCCGACTGCCGTCTGCTACGGGCAAGTTTTGTTGACACCATGAATTCCGCACTCCGCTCAAGGATGGATAAGCGAACGAAAAATCCCGCCGCATGTGTGCGGTGGCCTGACCTTGCCCTTTCGCGGTGTGCGTTGCTACAGTGCAGCACGTGACTTTTAATCGGCGGCTAACTTGCAGCCGTTGGGGAGGATCTTGCGCTCGGTCCCTTTCAAGCACCGCGCACTGTTTATCCAAAAAGCGCCGTATCAGATGTGGCCCCTCTGGTGCCGGGTCTTATTTTGCGGTGGTGGTAATTCCTGCCGGCGCCATGTGAAAAAGACATTTTAAACCGATACAGAACCCGTGCACAAAACGCTTCAATCATGTGACCAGTTCAGCTTGGGGCGACGCGTGGTGGAGAGCGGCAGCGTTGGCAAAACATGCTCCGGCGCGGCTCTGAGCTTTCTAGCGCTGGAGCGAGCGCCTTTATTTGACGATCTCAAACATCGGTTGCCTTGGCAACAAGGCACAAACCGCCCCAGAAGTCAGTTACGGTTGCGTGATCCCGGTTTAGCTCGGGGCCCCACCTCGCGACATGTGGGCACTGCAGGCGTACCACTCACTCTCATTAGGAAGTGTGAGACGCGTTTGGCATTACAGGAGGCGATGGTGTGTGTGTTGTGGACGCCTTTGTTTCGCGATGAACTGCGACGTTGTGCTTCTGCGGGTGGATAGTGCTTCCCATGGTCTGGATTATCTTTCTCGAGCGACGTACGACTCAACCTCGCATAGGGTATGTGCAGTGTGCGTGGCTAAAAGCCATCTCGGCTTGCGCGCCAGAGTTAAGTGAGTTGCTGTTCGTCCCCGCGAACCGCGCGCGAGGTGAGTGCCGAATTTACGACGGGCAGGAGGAGGCAACCCATCGTCTGTCAATCGCGGTTCAGACTTGCAACGCATGTTGTGACGTTGTGTTCGTTCGAAACACATCTCTGGATTGTTTTGAAGTGGAAAAAAATGTATCCGTCAAACCCGGGCATTCGGCTCAGGGCGTTCTCTGCGATTGCACGAAAGAAGTGCCACGGGGCTTCAACGCTTTCTTTATGGAACGTACTCCGGTAAGAGAATATCCATGTCGTGTTATGGCCGTGTTGCATTCAATACGAACGGTTAAGCGTTTGTTTACACAGTGTTTCGTTTGTCGTAAAATGTCCAAGCACTCCGATACTCCGCTGGCATATCAGCCGGCGTGCCGACGCTGAGCAGACGACTCATCTCTTTGCCGGAAGTGCGTGAAAAAGCCGCCCAATAGCAGGATGTCTAGCTCATGACAAACATCTGGGAATCGATGATGTAGACATGTGAAGATGGCGGCGTCCAAAAACACGAAGGAAAGGGTGAGAAAAAAGCGACAAACTTTGCAACAAAAGTGTGAGCTTTCCGCTGCGCGTAAAAGAGTAATACTTGGCCCAGATGACCTTGACGACCCAATCTAACGATTGCGCTACTTCATTTAGTGTGCTCAAAATGCCTTTCAGGGCCCCTTTAACTACGTTATGAAAGCATTCCAGATTGTGAAAAACGTTGAAAAGTGTTGCACGGCCCATTCATGACCAAAGTCCCCCTTAAATATTGCTGAATTGATTCCTTTCGTCCACCGTTTGCCTCTCCTTGTTGAACTGCTAGGGAAGCAGGAGTACACGGCAGAAACATCCTCACGCAGTTGTGACCGCCTGGAAGAATGAAGAACAACAGTTTACAACAATAAAGAAGGTGACGGGATAAAAAGAAAACTGCGCTTGCGATACCGCCACAGTTAGGCTCCCCTTCTACAGTTAAGGGGTTACACCCATTTTCCCTTCCGCCATCTCTAATTCTATATGTATCATCGGTTCCCCTCGTTCACACACCCCATGTTCTCCTATTGCAATCATAGTTGTCACCCTATACCTCACTCCTTTACAAATCTTTTTTCTCCTTCACCTCCCCAACTCCTACGCCTACCCAACCCTTCCGACTCGTTCCCTCCTCGTACCCCTCCCGTTATACTCGTCTTCCCGTCTATTTACCCCCTGAAGGAATAAACTGCAGCGAAGTAGAAAAAATGTGAATAATTACACAACACCAGCTCTTACTCTGGACTAAAATATTAGTTGCGAAAACTACAAGTGGCGCCGAAGTACGGTATTTATATGCATAACACTGTGGTTGCTCGCTTTAAAATAATTTATTAGTTATTCGTTTCATTTAACAAATGAATAAATAACGCTTTGTTAATTTCATACTCGCCCATTGATTAAGTACAGTACCGCACACACTAAACATTTTTACGCCTTTTTTAGCCGAAACGTGTGTAAAAATCTTGTTTCCTGGCACACAACTTAAAAAGGTATTTCGGCTAAAGAGGGATAAAGAAGCAAGGATAAAGAAGTCGTGTTTGTGAACACGCTAAAATGAGGGTTTACTAGGAGCAGCCTTGTAAAGTCCGGCTAAACTTGGCCTCACCCCTTACCACTTAGCCTAGCCTAGTGAGAACATCGCAAAAACAACCAAAACGCAGCAAAGCCTAGCAAAAACTTTCGAAACTTAGCAACACCGGAAGACGGTAGGTCGACCCCCAGTTCACCGGTTTTTTTTTTGCAAGTTAACACTTCTTTCACACCCTTTCAGCACCATACAGAAAACCGATGACGTTGCAGTCGGTCAACGGCCTTTTTCGACACAAAATGGTTAAAATGTTTAAGTTAGGGTAAGCCTAAGAATAAGAAAAAGAAAAAAAGGGCGCAGTGACTTCCCAACACCCCTATTCCACTCATGCAACACCTTCTTTAGGCAATGAGTGTGCAAAAATGTCTACTGTACAGAACAACTGACATTTACTTCAGACAACTAGCATTCCCTAACCGCATGCACTGTTCCAAATGAGGTGACACATGACGCGTAAATACTACTTACGTCCTTCGTGGGTGGCAAATGTTGCCTTTGTTGGCAGTGGAGAGAACCGAAAATACGCCTACGCCCCACTTCGTCCCAACGAAATATGGGCAAAGCACTTGGTGTAAATCTAGCAAAAGTTTTACAAAACAGTGTGTCCTAAATTGATTACTTTTCCAGTAAGTGCAAGAATGAACGGTTTGAAACTGAGCTTCACGACAACCAGAACGATATAAATGCAGCCTCAGTGCAACTTAGGGAGGATGACGTGTCATGCCCGACCAGACGGGGTGCATAATCATATTGGCCCAAAAAGAATTATTTGCTGCAAATTACAGCCGGACACCCAACAGCCAACAAACTCGGAGTGCGCTTTTCACGTGGTTTTCGCTTTGGTTAGACGTAGAATTTCTGCTGCGCCCTTGCTCATCCGGAAGGGCTAGGTGGAAATACATTAAGGGAAGTTTACAGGGCAAGATGTCAGGAACTCAACCGAGGGAGTGTGTGTGTGTGTGTGGGGGGGGGGGGGTAGGGATGGTGGAACAAGAAAGGGAGGCAGGTTAGGGATCCGTAGAGATGTGGGTGGGTTCTATATGGACACGACAACCATAGGTGTTGCAGAAGGAGGGAAAAAAGCGGGGCGGTGGTCGACCAAGCGTGCATCAACCTCTAGCAGGCGGCTGCTCTCCCCCCCTACCGCTCCTTGGCGCTAATCGGCCCATGTCGAATTTCGAGCCCGGCTGAGTGCATATCCACATTTATGAGCTCGCTTCGCGACGTAGAGAACGTTTCTCCGCTCCGGGACACTGCGCGCGGACCGCGGCCTTAACCCGACTCAACGCCTCCTAGACAAGGCTTGTGAACCCCGTAGAACTAGTCAACAGCTTGTACCTTCTGCGTTTTTCTTTTGTTTTTTATGAGAAAAAACAAAACGTTTATAACAACTGGTCACGTCATTCATCACTGAAAAGCTGATAAATGATAGAAATATATTTTGCCTTTGTTTTCAAAGGGTTGTTTATTGATTGCTTCCACCCTGCTGTTTTAAGGCGAAATCGCTGGCTTCAAATTTCTTAACAGCTCGCCCTAATGCGCGCCCCCCTTCCTTTCCTATTTTATTGGAGCTTGTTTCGACCTTGCGCTATCCCTACGTGTCCCAGCTTGGACGAGGATGTGCCAGTATTCTCTCCGCTGTATATTTGAGGCTTGTCAGTGCTGGCTTCGTTTCGAGGAAATAATATCTTCCGGAAACGTCCTCCAGGCCACAAGCTCCGTTGTTTGAAAGGGGACTGGCGCCACAGTTTTAAAGTCCACATTGCGAATGAAAGTAGAAATTGCGTGTATTGCATCACCGTTGTGAATTCGTACCATGGCACGCAGCGTTAATGTATGAATAACCAATGGGCCGAAACAGTTCTGCCTTTTACATATAATAGCCTTACACTGTTCTCCTGTAAGTGAATAGAAGCTTGAATGACAATAAATTTTCATGTTCAAGTTTCGACACCAGGGATGTGCGACATGTTCATTTAAAACCTGCGTCCGCGTTCACTATTTATAAAAACATTATGTTAAGAAGGAAATTTAAAACTGGATGATTTAATTCACATTAGTGGTTTGTGGGTAGGTTATAGTCGAATTAAAATGTGCCATGAAGACAAAAACAAAGGTCGTTTTATTCAGAAGATTTGGGTTTCAGCGCTTTTCGTGCTGGAAACAATTCTTTATTCACTGGGAAACTGAACTGTTTAAGACAAAATTGTAATTCTCCCGTTTCATCGAATGTTTCGTGACGTCAGCAATGGCGCACTGAAGGCAGCTACTTAAAACAAAAGTTAGTATTTGACTGAGCCCGCCGGTACCAGCAGAACGCATATTTTGTTATTTTGGCTACCATCCGCCTTCCTTGATGGCGCAGCGAAACCACTCAGGGTCGCTGTCCGCACTATGTTCTTCTGATAAAACTTGTACTTGGCGTATTTAAGAGCGAAAGCTGTACAACGCTATATTTTTAAAGGTCGTTCATCGCGTCGCAATGACTTTCAGCCACCAGCATGCAAGCTTGGTCTTTCTTATCGCATCGCCGGTGCGGGGCAACGTAACTAGGTGAGGGCAGAACGGCTGCTTAACGTGTTAATTTATCGCCAGTGGCCGCTGGGCCATATGTGCACGAGGTTCAGTGCAAGGTAAGCACCTCACTAGACGAATGCTAGATGAAAACAGTGGGCTGACTGAGTTTACAGGAAGAAAGACCAGAGAACACACGATGCACGTACACGAAAGCGCTGCTTTGCCGGCTGCTTAGCCGGCACTTGGTTTCTCGGTATCGCCAGCGATGGCACGTCGGCAGGGCTGTCTATGCGTCATTTTTAGCGCAAACAATAGGATGAATCAAATCGTCCAGTGTATGTAACTAGGGGGGAGAGTGCGAAATCTCAAGCTACATGACAAACTTTCGATAAACGCAGTGCGAATAACCTTTGCTTTTCCTTGTGATAACTAGGTTTAGAAATGTCTAGCCAAATTTTTGTTACGATTGATAGTAATTGTTTCGTTAAACATTGGGTATGACTGGACCAACAGGTTCACGTAAACGGCAGCGTCGCTTATGCCAGATGGCCAGTTCAGTGCCAGAAAAGCCTGTCGTGCCCGATGGCGGTGCTAGGAAGCATCGGCCGCCATATAGTTCCGTAGTCACTGCTTCCATGTTTAGGTGTTTTTTCCGAACCTACAGTCTTTACCCCACCATTCTTGTTGCTATGAAAAGATTATGCACTACATTCAAGCGCAACTATCTCGTTCTGCGTACTAATAGTCGCCGTTTCAATTTTGGTTGGATTTTATGCGCCTTAGACAATCGCAACAAGCGACCCAAGATCTGTCATAATTTCAGTGCGGGAACGTAACTGGTGAGTGGCATGCCTAATCTGTTTTCCTCATTATATAGCTTATTTGAGAGAGAGGGAGAGAGAATGTTACGTTAAAACAAGCGTGATTGCTATTCAAAGGAGGTAATCTTTCGAAATGAACTGAACTCGAATTTTGTCTTCATGGCTCCTTTAGTTTCGGCTTGCGAGAATGCATTCCAAATGCCCATTTTTGTGGCAATTGTAGATTTTTTATAACCCTAATCTAAAACATTTTCAACACAGTAGGTGTCTTGCACTTCACCGGCTATGCAGACACAACATTCGTGGATATGCCAACATGCATGCGCAGTCGACAGCAACGGAATTTAGAAGAAAGTCACTGGGACAGTCCGCTCCACAGAAGAACTGCAGCGTGATTACGGAACGTGATCAGTAGGAGCCTGAACTTTTCCGATTCCGCCAGATTCTCGGCGGTTTATGTGAAAGGACGTGATACGCTCCCAAGAGAAACAGCGCGTGCTGCCAAAGGATTGATTGATTGAGTCTTTTTATTGGAGCAAGGAGGGCGTTTGCCGTACAGTGGGGAGAGGGATGGAAGGAAGGGGATTACTAATCAAGGTCCATATTCAAACAGGGGATTCGTGTTATGGGGGCCTGGAAGTCTTCACCGTGGTCGGCCCCAGTTAGACTACTCGCGCCAGACCACTCTTAACTGCAAAAGCGGCAATTGTTCGTAATAAAGATGCGTCTAATCCAGTATGTGCTTCATGTGGTAGGGTGTCGGGATTAATGTTTGTTAAACTTTCTGGGCGATGTTTGGCAAAGTGTGGGCATGTCCACACTAGGTGGTGGAGATTTGATTTGACGTCAGTGTTGCAGTAGGGGCATCGTGGGTATGTGTTGGGGCATCTTGTCCATTTCTGGGTAATGTGAGGAGTGTAGGCGGCATCCGCGCATAACTTGTTAATGAATACTTCCTCGGATCTGCTGCAGGAGACAATGTTGGCAAGATACCCAGGGGGTGTAACCTGTTGGTAACGTTGTCTTTTACGTTTCTTTAGCCGGAGAAGTAGGAGGGCTGGAAGAGTGGGTGTGGATGCTGAAAGGGGAACCAGTGGAGGCGTAAAGTTCAAACACTCCTGTACCGCCTCGTGGGCGGACTGGTTCCCTGGGCCGGTTTCCTCGTGGCCTGGAGTCCAGTCAATTCTGATGTGCACGTTAAGGCTTTTGAGGAGTTCTTTGAGTAAGATTATAGAGTTGCCGAGCGGGTTGAGGGAGAGTGGCTTGCGAAGTTCTTGAATTGCTTCGAACGAGTCCGTTAGAATCCGTATTTTGGCTGGTGGTCGGGTATTGAGGTCATAGCAGATATGATTAAGGGCACCATTGATGGCATGGAGTTCACCTTCCAGTGCAGTTGCACCATCGTGTCTGAGGGAGAGTTGACCTCCAAGGGATGGGCTTTCAGGACAGGTCCATGCTACGCCAATATGCGAAGTTGCCACACTGGCGTCGGTATAGATGTCGATCTCATTGGGAAGTTTGGACTTCTCCAAGTGAAGGCTACGTTTAGATCTTGTTGCCGTTCTAGAGCGGGGAATAGGTTTGGTGAGATTGCCGGTGATGTTTTCCGAGATTGTCCAGGGTGCTAAAGGGATGGGAAGGTCGATGACCGGTATAGGCTTCTGCTCGTCCCATGCTGTGAGAAGGAGCCCTTGTCGGGTGAGCCCACGTTTGGTGTCTGCCTGTTCACGAGTTTCTTTCATGATTACGTCTATAGGAGGGAGCGCAACCGCTCCCTCAAGAGCTTCTGTTTTTGTATGTTTTGGGAGGCCTGTGATGGTACGCAATGTGGCTCTATGGAGCACCCGAAGGTGTTTTGTGTTCGTTTTGTTCAGGTTGTATACTTGCGCTCCATATGCGAGAGTGCCGATTGCAACTGTCCGGGCCATGGAGAGGCATGCCTGTTGACTTGCGCCACCATATTTGTTAGACAGCCTCGCGATTAATTTGAGCATGGGTTTCCATTTCTGTCGTAGTTGTTTTAACCATATCTTAGCACTATTGTTACTGCCAAGTGGGAGACCAAGGAGGCGTACGTGGCCACGTGTCGCTTGGATAGTTGTGTCTCCAATGTACAGCAAAGCAGGGTCCACGGGGTGCGTTTTGGTATCGCTTGATACCGTTAGAAGTTCTGTCTTTTCTGGGGCGAGTTCTAGGCCAAGTTTCAGTATGCATGCTTCGAGGCTGTTCACCGCCGCCTGCAGCTCGACCAGCATGTGGGATGTTGACGTGTAGTCTCTACCTTCCGTCCATATCGTAATATCGTCAGCGTATATTGCGAAACGGGCTGACGTTTCCTGTTCTAGAGTTTTGGCTAACTTTGCCATGACGATGTTGAAGAGTACGGGTCCGAGTATAGATCCCTGTGGAACACCTTTGTCGTTGTAGTAGGTATTGGGTGTCCATCCAGGGAGCGTGCTGCTGAGTTGAATGGGCCGGTTGTGGAGAAAGTTGCGAACCCAAACTTGTGCTTTTTTGCTGGGGAAGGCTTGGGCGAGTTCAGTCAAAATCGTCGTTTGATCTACTCTGTCGAATGCTTTCTGAAGGTCTACAGTAAGGACGTAGTCGGGAAGTCCGCGGTCGTACGGGGATCTGTTGATTACCCGTCGTAAGAGCCAGAGGCAATCGTGTGTCCCTAGGTACGGACGAAAGCCAGTTTGGGACGGGTGAAACCATGGGTTCACATATTCCAAATGGTATTGTAGCCGGTTGTTAATCAGGCGTTCGATCAGTTTGCATAACGCGGGTGTAAGAGATATGGGTCTAAGGTTGGAGATGACAGAAAGGTCTTTTCCAGGCTTTGGAATGAGGTTAACCAGGGAAAGCTTCAGGGTGTCAGGAATTTCTCCTGTGTTCCAGGAATGATTTATAAGGCCAAGAAGTTGTTCTAGCTGAGGCTCGTCGAGGTTACGGATGTGTTGCCACGTGACTCCATCATGTCCTGGGGATGATTTCACCTTGCTTTGTCGGATGGCGGTGCGAAGTTCTGCCAACGTAAAAGGGGTGTCTAAAGCTGAATCGTCCGAGTCTAGTTCGATGATAGGTAGGTACGTGCGGGGTTGCGTACTTGCTGAAGGGAAAAGCGTTGCTATAATCTCCCGCTCGACTACTTCCGGGGTGTTGTGGAGCGTGAGCGTCGCGAAGAGGGGAAGACGTTGTTTGCCCTTTCCTGTCATGCCTCTGTAGATTCTCCATAGCTTCGAGAGTTTGCGCTCTTTGCCTAAAGTTGAGCATAGCTCTTGCCAGTGCTCATGAGCCAATTGTTTCTGATATTCTTGAATCAGTTTGTATTGGTGCCTTAGTTTCACTAGGTCGACGTGGCGTTTCCCTAGTCGTCTGTATTTACGAGTTAGGTGTTTAGCTCGGTTCCACAAGTTTGCTAGGTGGCCGTCCATGGCAGGTGTGTCCTCAGAGCATGTTACGAACTCTTTAGAGGTTTGGGCAGCATTCTGAATACGCTTTATGAAAGTATGAAAGTCTGTTGCTGGGTCTGATGATTCGTTGAGAATTTCACGAAATGAGGTCCAGTTCGTCAGTTCCAAAGTTTTTGCCGTCCGGATTCGCTTACCACGAAGGGAAATTGATATTGGAAAGTGATCACTGCCCCAAGTGGTGTCGAATGTTTTCCATGTAGTTACTAGCCCCGGTGACGCAAAGGTGAGGTCTCGAGAGGTGTCTTTCTGGGAAGCATGCAATCCAATTCTCGTTGCCTCGAAGGGGTCGTTTAACAGCATAAGATTGTTCATCTCCATGGTTTCTTCCAAAAGTTGTCCTCTAACATCCGTAGCTGCGTAGCCCCACGTTGTTTTTGGCGTTAAAATCGCCACCAATTATTGTCTGCGTGGCAGGATATTGGTGCATGAGTTCTGTGACCCATTGAAAAGAGGTGTGTCGAGCAGATCCAGTGATCGGCTTGTAGTAAGACGAGGCGACAAGAACTGTTTTGCCATTAGGAAGTCTGCCACGGATTACTACTGTTTCGTGCTATTGCGATGTAAGTCCAGGGAGTTTGATCTGATGACATGCAATTTCTTGTCGAACCAGTATCAGGGAGTACCCTGGTGCTTGAGGGGCAGAGTTTCGGGGGCTTGTTAGCTTGCATGTTATTACAGGGTCCGAATACGTAACATATCCATTGACCTTAGGAATGCTTCGGGGTTCTTGAAGGAGAATAAACAGCGGTTTAAGTTGTTGAATCTTCTGCAGTAATATTGGTGAATTTTGCAAAAAACTTCGACAGTTCCATTGTAATACTATGGGTGCAGCCACTACTGACCTTGCGCACTTGTACGTGGTGGAATTTTGCGAGGTGGTTCCTCTTTGGGGTCTTGTTGCGGTAGCTGACTTGTCATGGTCTGTATCATTGACGTTGTTTTCGTTACATGAGATTCTAGAAGGCTACGAATTTTGCTAATGTCTTCTTGTCGAGCGGCCCGTTCTTTCTGAACGTCCGATCGGATAATGTTGAGCAATTCCTTGAGTTCAGGGTCGATTCTGGACTGAGATGTGGGCGTGCGCTTAAAGGTGGGGCTCCGGCTACGTCTTGAAGAAATTTTGGGAGGTGTGGACTGTGGCTGGGGTGGAGGTGCTGGTTTTGCCTTTTTGAGTTCTTGATTCTCTTTCCTGAGTTGTTGGAGTTCGTTGCGTAAAGAGGCAAGTTGAGCAAGGATTTCTGCGCTGACTGACGCAGTTAAAGACGAGGATTGGTGATCTTGCTTCGAGGCTACGGGGAGCTCTCGATCAGAGGCCGTAGTGCTGCTGGACTGTGCCACTCTGTTAGCCCATGAAATACCACGGGCTGCGTCGTTACCTGGTGTGTTCGAAGGAGTTGGGATAGGGCTTGGACATTTCGGGCTGACTGCTATGTGACCGACGTCTTTGCATGCAGCGCAGTAAACGGTGGGGGCACATTCCTGGTCTCCATCATGATCCCTGCCACATGTGCGGCAGACGCTAGGGTGGGGGCAGTGTTTCGCCATGTGCCCGATCTGGTGGCAATTGTAACATACCATACGCTTCGGGGAGTAGGCTGTTACCTTGACAATTGCCATATAGTACTTCACAACTTTAGGGAGGGTTGGAGAGTCAAAAGTGACGACTGCTCTGTTGGTCTTGCCTATTCTTTGTGCGTTAAGCACCTTAGCTTGCTGACATCGAAGCCACCTCAGGATGTCTTCATTAGACTCATTCGGTTCGACTTCGATGACTCCGCGTGTCGTGTTCGGGCGGTGATACGATTCCTTGACCTCGACGGGGATGGCGATGATTTTGCCATTGTGACGACTTTGTATACTTGTGGTTTGAACGATACGCTGGGCGTGTTCCTTATCGTACACTGTAATGTGTATACAATTGCCGGCGACATCGTATTTGTGAGACGCGATTTCAGAGGTAGGTCTGAGGGGCTGTAATGCCGATCAGGTGTGCAAAGGAGCCTTTAGGGATGTCTCTGATACTAATTTTGGTCAGTGGTCTGAGCGTGAGTTGTAAACGGGGCCGACTTACCCCGTCTGTCTTGGTTATAGTTGCGGTGGCACTCGTCTGGTTGCGTTGCCAGACAGGTCCGGGATCACTGTCCCCGCTGTCTTCAACGCGCTGATCATGGTCCATATGGGTGTCTGTGTCGGGAGGGACTGGGGGCCGTCCGGTCAAGTCTAGTGGTCGTGATGAGCCAGTTTGCACCTCTGCGATGCGCTGTTCAGCCGAAAGTTTCTTCTTCTGACGCGACGTCGTGGCAGCGGGGCCTTTCTGAGGTCCCTGCTGGCGGCCCAGCATCGCGGGCCGCAGAAGCGGCGGCGGCAGCGATGACGTGTCGCTGGGTAGGCTTAGCTCACCAAGGAATCTTCGTGACTCACAGAAGGTTCTCGGGAGGACTGTTCGGGGTGGGATTTCCACCGTGGTGTAGCGGAACACTTTACAAGCACGATGGTGTAACTCGCAGGTCACTGGGGGTGGTTGAACCGCACTTATTGCGGCAAAAACACAGAACCAACGTGAGCGCCATCCATACTAGTCGCCACCTAGCGGCCCTTTCCCTGCCAAAGGAAAAAAAATCCCAACAAGAAGAATTACGTATTAAAGACGATAGTCTTTCTTGGGCTACTTATACGCAGAAATTTTGGTCTGTCTGTCTGTGGCTCGATTCAGCCACCCGGCCAAAGTGAAACAGAAGCTGCGCAATATTCTTGTATAAACACAGCCAAATCTAAACGTCGAAGTCCGATGTCAGTGTTCATACTTGTTAACATCGTTGAGCAAGAACAAGATATTACTCAAACATACGGCATAAAATCAATACAAAAGGGATATTGACAGTGTTATTTTATTAAAATGTCATGGGTTCTTCGTTGGTTTTTGCAATAGCAAATGAAATACTACATCAACTGCAGAAAACCGACGCCTGCTGTCGCCCGCGCGCCTGGCGGCCCTTAAGAAATCATGCGGCAACAACAACGAAAGGTTTCCCTAGATAAGTTGCACGTTCCGCTTGGAACGCTCGTGGAGCCGGGCAACGCAGTTCTATAAACATTGTAGTAGGGTGCCTCGATTTACGCGCGTCTCCGCCGTACTGCAGCACTGGCATAGAGGCACCCCACTTGGAGAAGTTGAACGCGGCAAATTTAAATGGACTAGAGCAAACCTCTAGCGGGTCATCTTAGCAGGAACGACACGGGCGAGCCACAGCATGCGAGGTGAGCGGGAAAGAGAAGGGAAACATTTACTTGGCGGGGGTGCCAGTCGACTATCTTCTTTCATCGACATTTCCAACGAAAGGAGCAGACACGCGGCCAATTTTTTTTTTCCTTCCCGTTCTGCAGTGCATACACTTCAATTGCGTGACACTCGCATAAGCTGCGTCAATGGCTCTCAAGCTCTTTAAAAGGCCGTAAAATTTAGATCCGCGAAACAGAAGAACCAAAGAATGCTCAGGAAACAGAGGAACAGGAGAGGAATAAGGGGGTTGGAAGTAACACGGCGGATGCTGCCCTCTTTCTCCGCTGAAACATGATGGCATAAATTTAATTTTACCGGGCCCATCTTGGGAAAAGTGACATGTCACTCTAGTAAAGAGGGGAGGAAGAAAGACTCGCATGGCTCACATGTACCTGAGGCGCTGTGAAATTGACAACTTCAAAGATCTTTTTTGGTGACTTTCTTTTTGGCTCGCCCACCGCGCCTCTTTTAATCCTTTTTTTCTACCTCAGTGCCCGGGCAATCCACGAACGAGGGCATGGCAAGAAAGAAAGAGTACATGCCACCATACTAGCTCTGAGCCTTGCGATTAGGCATAAATTATATCGCGAAGAGATTTCGGAACGTTGGCGGCTGCCAAAATCTTTTCGCCAGACGTCAAATGTTCCCGAAGGAGCTGTCGACGTTCCTGCTCTGTCGCCGAGAGTAGTAATATTTCAAGGTTCTGCAGTTGTTTTTTGTGGTAGAAATTGCATTGACGGAGTTTTTTGTTGTTGCAGTCTTATGTTACAACAAGCTTTCTGTATTATAAAAAGTAACCTCCCCGTCGCGAGTGAATTATTACAGGCAGGGTGAACAGAGAAATGACATATAAACAGGTTTCGTGAAAAGGAACAGCAACTTTGCGATCTGAAGCATACAGCAGTATTAGAAAGTTATAGCAGATCGTAAAAACGGTTCCTGTACGGTATGCGGTACCCGTTACTGGACCGTAGCGGAAAGGCACGTTTTAACAGTTATAGCAGACCGTAACTACCAGACATGCTACCGGACCGTATACCTAACCGTGCCTGGAGCGCCGTCTGGCGCCAAATTGGGTTATCGGGGTGGCGTTTAGTAAACCGACCCAGTGAAGGAGCTTCCAACCGGGGTTGTACGTCACTTGGCAATTCTTCGGGATTCCATGGCGTTGCTTGTACTGAAATATTGGCTTTGAGTTCTCGAAAGCGCTAAAGGCAGTAGAAAAAAAAAATGAAGGTCCCCGGGGGGAATCGAACTAGCAACTCCGAACATGAAGCGGACATTTTAGCTCTAGTCCACCTCAACAGATGGCGCAAGTGTGCAAAATAATGCATGCCTAGCTGGGCTCTCGGTACATAAGGCGGGCTGCTTCTATTTTTCGCTGTATTTGTGAAGCCCTCGCAGCGATACCGCTTGTTCCTAATTCGCTGATATTACAGACGGCGGACCCGATGTTGCTGTTAATACCAGTTATGTAGCCAGATTGCCTTTATTGAACAGAAAAGAAGCTATCGTACATGCCTACTTTACGACACATGCCACGGCAGTTGGGTCGGGACCGTGTTTCGCTTGCGGCTTGAGCTGCCAGAACCGCGCGGACTTCACGTGTTTCAACCTCATTTTCTTCCAACGATCTCAAATGTGCAATCCGTTTTTTTTGTTTGAGTAGGCGCTAGCCAAGCGTACGTCTGTCAAACTCTTCCAAAGCGGCCGTCCGCTTTCGAACGACGGACACGGTACGTCTCGGTACTGTCCTGCCAAGTCGCTCCGGTTTACGGTAGGGTTCTGCGCATGCGCGGCGGCGTCCAGACGGTACACGGTACCGTACCGGAACCGTTTTTCCAATCTGCTATAACTGTACTGTTTAAATCCTTCCGTAACTTTTGAGACAACAAGTTATTCTTGGTGAAGTGATCGTTTCGCTTTAAAGAAGGCATGCCGAATGAGCTGCTTAAAGGTCGTAGCTGATCGCTCAGCGCATAGCGTCCTTTTTATGGTCGAGAATACTTCGATAAATGGTATCCGATTAAGGTTTCCTAAAACTAGTAACGGTTATGGTGTATCCGGTGGAATGTGTTGTTCGGAAAAGGAAAAAAAAACTGTGGTTGATTCCTCTCTCATAGGAATCGGTAAAAGACTAAAGTCAAATGTGCAGCGAAATCTGCAGCTTAGCATGAGCTTCGGGTAGGTGGCTGTCTTGTGGGTGTGCTAGGCGAGAGACGTCCTACTTGCGGATCACTTCGGCACAGGTGTACTGACGTCATTTCCATGACAGATATGACGCCAGTGAAATGTTCGTATATCCCGGAATAAAACATTTCTGTGTTAAAACATAAAATCCGCAAACGAGCAACCCTAAGTATAACGTACTCTTTAGAACCAAAGGTTGCTTCCCCGCAAGAAGACCCTGTGTGCAAGGTGCGCCCTTTACAGGCGGTACTAAAACACCAAGGCACTCGTTTGCCAACGGTTCGTGCTAGAACGCTTCGTGCTTCAGACACTAGACTTTTACAGCAAACCTGTACACCTCTAACCCCCATCGGTTTCATCTCCGTTGGCAAAAACACCAAGGCGCAAAGAATACTCTTTTCAGACTGCATGCTTCGCCCGTATACCTAGTTTTCACGTTAATGGAGATGGCCCGGGATTTTTTGGTTGGCACTGTTCATCGAAGTACTTGGTGCTGCACCTGGGGGATGGGTGGCCAGATCTTCTGCGGATGGGTAGGAAGGCAGATGAAGGGAGGAGCGAAAAGGTATCACGCGAGCGGTGAAGAGTCTTGCGCACGAGCCGATGGGCCCGCTCGTCGCCTCGGTTAACTGCGTGACACGGTAGACTCTCTTCTTCGAGCGTAAACGTTCAGTTTTGGTTTTATGACAAACCATGGAAAGTTTTTACGTTGATTTTTAGATGCGAAGCATCTCTTGCTCGGGGGGATGTCCCGTGTCCGTGCCCCGTCCGCAGGGCCTGTGATGATGATTGTGGCAGGATGCCCATAGGGATTGGCCAACCAAAGAATCCATCACGAGATTGCTTCGCGTTCAACCACCGTCGTCATCTTCCCGTCGGGGAACCGCCGAAGAAGAAGAAGGAGAAGAGAAAGCTGCAAAAAGGAGGGCGTGTACGTTGCTCTCAGCCGGTGCACCAACGTCAACAACTTTTACCTCCCCAACGCTGACGGAGACTACCGATTCTACCACAGAGACGACATCATCGACAAGAACATGATGGACGAGTTTCGGCGCCTCGAGAACCACCGCCTACTCACCGTAACACAACAATACTTGCGTGCCTTTGCCACCGGTGTGGACCCGGACGCGGAATTCACTCTGGCGCTACTAAACACCAGATCACTACACATAACGGCACCACAATGAAACCACACGGAACCCCCATGATGCTTCGCATCCTCATCAGGGTTCCCCACTGGAAGATGGTGTAATTTCTTTTTTTTTCGCCACTATTTTAGCGTTGCCTTTTTGGTGTCACCAGTTCCTTGTGAACAATTTTAAGGTCCCGTTGCGGAAGCACCTGTGCCGGAACAGAGAGCGTGAAAACGAATTGCACGCAGAGAAGAAGACAAACGCTTAAATTGGCAGCAGAGTTCATATATGTCAAGGGTGTTCACGATTTGCAAGACAAATCTTAGCCGTAGTTGATGCGGAGCGTAAGTTCGGAAATGAACTTGCAGCGTACAAATAATATATGCGTGTTTGATCTGCCTTCCCGGAAACAAATAAAGCGACTGTGTTAAAGTTGAGGGATGATTGGGGGGGGGGGGGGGGGCGGAGATAGAGGCCACCAATCTCGCCACCAAATCAAAATATAGGCGACGTAAGTAGCCCCTCCGCTAAGTAACGTTAGGCAGGCCTTACATTAGGCTTAACGACGGAACAAGTAAAGTCATAATCATCGCACGTGAAGCTTCAGGAAGACCTAAACACAGAACGCTAGGCTTAAGTTTTGGAGCGCAATCCACGGTATTTGCAGTTGTCGTTTCCGCTTTGGTGGGATGGCATACGTACGTTCACGGCTCGCAGGCACGGCTGGAATCACGGAATGTAGCCTAGTAACGCTTCCCCGTAAAACACTTTACTTTCACAAAGTATAACAGAAGTTAATACAACCTGTATAAAGCGTGTGAAGGGACAAACAACTGACAGGGCCAAGGTATCCACTGATTCGAAAAAACCGTTTCTACTGCTTGTTTCTCCTCGTTCGCCAGAACGACGGCGGTTGTGGGGTTCTCTTGTCTTGGCCTTAATTGTTTCCCACCAGGAGTTCCCATCCTTTATTCCCCAGCGAGTCCCCGACGGCGCACAGCATCGCGACAGAGATCTCAAACCAAATTACGCGGGCGATGGATAGGTGCGTACGAGAGAAAGAAAAGAAGGAAGCATGTGGGGGCTGAAAGGCGTGTGGTACGGAGGTAATATGAATTTAGATTGGAGCCGAGGCTAATCTTAATAGGAACATAGGGGGCTTGGTACCGAAGCAACAGAGCCTACACGTTCTAGATAACGAAATAAGGGTATAGAGAAAGAAGGATGGAAATAAACAAATTCTAGAGCCATCTTGTGCAATATCTGAATGAGGCCTTCTTTGGAGTCCCCTAAGTAGGCCCGTAATCCTTTACTTTCGTGGCATGTAGGGCTACGGTCCGTCGATTTCTGGTCGCAGGGTGATCTTTTAAGACCTCGAAGCTGGAATGAGTCTCCGTGCGTGGATAAAGTATTTTCCCGGTGCTTTGTTTGAGGGTTTAGGGCCGGGTGGAAAAGTCATGTAGCATTTATAAGATGGGCACGTAATTAAGTTTACCCCCGCCTTAGCATTTCCTTTCAATCCGCTTTCTCTTTTTTGTTTAATACTTGCTCTTATCTTTTCAGCCTCCGGTTTTTACGAAAATTTTATAAATTTCGCCCAACAGTTGACACTTCTCCCTAAGGAAGTGGAGAATAACAGTGGTATATTTTAAAACAGGGGTACATCTAAACACAGATTTACGTTTGTCATTTACGCTTTCTTTCTACCAATCTTAACCGTGATCACTTTTGGGCTGCATACTATCAAGATACATGAGTACTCAGTCTTGATCACCGAACCACCGAAGGTAGCCATCCCCCCCTTTTCCAGCGGTCAAGCAGTTGTAAAAAAGAACGGCTACCCTAGAAAAGTCACTGAGCGTGTGCGCTTAGCACGCGGTGGCATCTCGGTGGGCCTGCGTCAGCACTGCGATAGCAGTGGTGTGATAGATGACGAATTTAATTCACTTCACCCACCATACCCTTCTCCACCCCTCCATGTGTGTATCCGCCTCTCTTCCCTGGTTCGACGCCGCACACCCTCTACAAATCTCCTCCCCCCTTTGTTCTACTTGACTACTTCCTCCCGTCACTATCTACCCCTCCTCTTCCACTTTTTTCCCCCTCCTCGCCACTTTGTCCTCATCTCCCCTTTCGCGGAAGCTTTTCACACACACGCGGCTCAGCGGAAGACGTGATTCACGGGCATACTGAAAGGCGGGTTAAGTAGGCCATGAAAGTGAGGAGCATTAAAACAGAAAAGTGGGATGCTATCAATGCTCCGTGTTATATCTACCCCTTGAGGAAAGAAAGGGTCGTAATCACACTCTCGAGCCGCTTCCAGAAGCATCGCGGCTGCTACCAGCACCGCACCTCCCGAGAAAACTCGCGTCTATCGTACGGTCTGGCTGGTGTGTACACCTGCCCCCTCCGCTTTGCCGAGCAGGACACCGCCCATGTTGTGGCCTACGTCATCATCAATCGGGCCGCATGGGAGGAGCACTACCAAACGCCGTGTAATGGCAGATACACAGCGGCCATTCTACCGCAGGCAACAGCTTGCAAGAGAGATAAAAATCCAGCTCCAATGAAATATCGAGATGTAACTATTTGGTTTATTTTAGGGTAACGGACCGGTACGGAAAAAAAATCCAGGTGGTAGGCGTTAAAATTTAAGTCACGTTTGAAACATGCTTTGTCCGACAGCTTTTGCAAAATATCAAGCTGGTCCACGACAGACCAATGGTGCCAAAGAAACCAAATGAATAAAACGGAAGGTTAGATTATTGCCACAACGCGTGACACGCCCAGACAAGAAAGGCCATAGAGATCCGGAGGTACGAAGTGATATAATCGGCAAAAAAGAGCGATGTTAACAAGTTAAACCGAGAAGTGATTGATTACGCTTGGTCTTGCCATCTTTGAGAAAACTGCTCTCGAGCTTGCATTAATTTTTAACATTAGCCTGGTACATTCTCGCAGTAAATTGTTATTTAGCTGGGTATATTTATCTTGACATAAAGTACCACAGCTAGAACTCCTCATAACGTCATTGTCCCACGCGTCGGAGGAGGCTAACAGAAACGTGTGGTTGGGAGAGAAGAAATAGAAAAAACTGGGGGAAAATAAAGCTGCTGAAGCCGCAACAATGTAATGGGTGAAAAGTTTTTGTTGCTAATATTTAAGTTTCCTTCCCCTTTCTAAAGATGGGCTCGGACAAACCTTCGCTGCGAGTGACATCAAAAAATAGATTATTTGCCGCCAAAATGAATCTATTGTTTCAAGGACTCGGCCAATGAATAAAAGTGTGCCTAACAAAATCAATTATCTTCCATCTGAGCGCTTCTCTTAAGCTTCCAGCAGAGCAAATAAACAATAAAATCCCCTCCGCTATATTAAAAAGAAAAGAAAACGGCTCGGTGGCCAGTCGTAACAAATGGCAGGCGCCATAACCGACCAAACGCCATTAAGTAATTAATTTGCCGCTAACACAAGTTTCCTGTCTTTAATCACAAGATTTATTAGCGTGCCCTTGGGCACCTTGTGTGCTTTACACTTTTTCTTGAGCGCCATGAAAGGAAGCAAAAGAAGAGAATCGTGGCTAAGATCATTAGCGCAATGTAAAAAAAAAAAAAACGGTGCTGGAAGCGTTTGCCAGTTCTTTAGCCGAAGCCCGTGGAGGGAGGTGAAGTGGCAAGAGAAAAACTCGAATAGCGCAAGATAGGCAAAAGAAAGCTAAGGAGGGAAATCCTGGTTTAACGGAGCGAGAGATTTAAATCAGTGTGGTCTGATTTAATTATTAGGTCTTCTTTTTTGCTTTTGCCTCCGCAACGTTCCCTCCGACTTTTGACGGTATCTGCTGATATGAGCTGGGTAAGGCCCTTGCGTGATTTTACCATTTTATCCAACCTGCCTCTTGTCATGTTTCTGAGATAAAAACAATGACGCAGTGCAGATATTAAAGAAAACAGCTGCGGAAACGTTTCCCTCATCAGCATGATTGCCATTTGTTTCTCTACTCTTGTTCTGGTAGGTGTCACCGTATGCTGCCTAATTACTTAAATTATAGCCTAATTCTTGCCGCGTGCCACACGCGTGCCACTCAGAAGGATGGAATGTGAGTTTTGAAAATAAATTAAGGGTTCCAGAAAAAAATACTTTGTCCTGTTACCACAGCAATCATGTCTTGTATGTCTTCAACATTATCTCATAACAGGTACTGAAGATCGGTTGGATCTTATATACCCAACGAAAGGGGTCATTACTGTGATTCCACTGCATGAAAGTTTAGGCCAAAGTTCGGAGTGGCGATACGGCGACGGTTTACGAACAAGCAGTAACCAGCCTGAGCCAGCCCTTGAAGACACCCCTGCAGAGCCACGTTGAGTTGAAGTACGGGCGTTATTTAAAGGGGCTACGAAGGCTAACAAAAACATTGTTCAGGTTGACAGAACTAGCCTTTGGCAAGTCACGCAGCTTCACACCAAGCACGAAAGATGTTTTTAAACAAAAAAAACGTCATTTTCTTAACCAACCTTGTATTTAGTCTCCATGGCCTCTGTAATGACAACTGTGGATCCGCTCCTGTGTCAGGTTTGGATGTTCTTGGGTGTTAAACACGAAGGAAGTTCGCCCTTTGTTCAGCTCGGCTGATACTCCTCTTTGATTTTCTTGTAAGACCTCACTCCGCAATATAATTTCGGAAATCTTTTCCTGCCTTGTCGCAGCCGGTTATGTGCTGAATTGGACTGCTCTGCACACCTTGCTTTAGCTTTTGTTTTTATTGGTGATAACCGCTTGTTGATCGACTGGTTTTTAAGTTGGCACAATGTGTTACCTCTGCACGGCAGAGAAAGCTGGGGAGCATGTAGTTGTAGAGTCTATTAGTGCACTCGGACACGTTCCGCGTGGTTCTATCGTCAAAGCCATCAATTCACGTTTCTTTACTGCAGTGCACCACAGTATCCTGGTGTTGAAAGAAATGCGAGAACGCTTAACGCAAATAGCTGTGGTAGTTGCGGAATACCCCGTACTCTATTTGTTCATGCGTTTAACCACCGTGTAGGCATAGCCTCTTCTCTGAATGTCTTGAAGCCCACGCTGCCTTGCCCGGCGTATGCACGTGTATACGGGCAATGGCAAAACACTCACGCAATCCACGACGATCTGCGGCCAACAATAATTAATGCGTTGCCAGACCCGTCGCCGTGTAGAGTAACTCCTAGTAAAGCAGTGTTTGAAGTTAAACAATGATCAACTGTTACTGGACCTCAATACGACGTTATTTCGGTCGCATTCATAACAAATTAACTTCTTATTGCTGCGTGCATAGGTCGCGCACAGTGCTACAAGACTCCCTCAGGACCACGCTCCATGACTCTATAGTCCCGTAAGAACATATTTTAAACAAGAAGTATTTGAGAAAGCGCGCTGCTTCTCACCAGTTTTTGTTCCTTATATTTTTTTGAAATCATTTCCGTGTTTGAAAATCCCCGAAACTCTAAGAAAGGTGTCGTCCCCGCCTATTACCTCTGCCTGTCAAAAAAAAAAAAGACATACCGTAAAATTATATACACGAGCTCCCTCCCATTTCTCAGTTGACCCGAGAGATCCATCAGATTATTCTCGCTGGCCGTGGTAACGACAATCTCTTCAGGACTTTTCGATTATTTCGCGAAGCGCACTGCAGCCACCCGCGCACCCTCGCGCGGCTGATTCAATTGCCATCCTTCTCAATTTTAGCTCCCGCGCACTCAAGGGGAATCACAGTACGCCGCGTAAGCGTGAAGCAAAGGATATAAAAGCAAAAGCGGGAAGTAAAGGGCAAGCGCTGTGGAAAATGGCTGTGACCTGTGTTCGTGACCGTCCTGGCTAGCTAAGCAGAAATTAACGGTTGCGCCCTTCACACTCCCCCGACCTCCAAGCAATCCTTTTCTTTTTTGTAACCATGAAGCTCCTCGGAGGTTTCATTAAGGCGTGTCACCTTCCTCTTTTCCTACCCCTTCCCTTCTTTTTTATGGAAGTGGCGGGTGAACGAAGGCCACCTCACTGTGTAGACCCTATTTTGTAACTCGTATGGACTCTCTTGCATGGACAGGCTTTGGTCTTCCAGCATCTATAGCGGCGACCTGTTGCAGATCTCAGCCAATTGAAAAATGACAGCCCCGATTATCACGCCACCAATGCTGTCATGTGCTGGTAATGCTTTGTGAGCATGCAACTGTTTCCTTCAGACATCCAAAAAATCGCATCGCTACCTAGATATTAACGCATCATTTACTTAATTCAAAAGCTCCCTAAAGCGCGTTTGTTATTGCTGATTACGGCGCTTGGCCGTTTTGAGCTCAGACATTTGGGCGTGCCTGCCACATTGGCAGAAAACAGTGAAAAAAAAAAGAAAAGAAGAGATCGTCGCGTGCCCAACCCTTGAGGAGCAGTGACCAAGTGACGGTGGAAAGTAGAATTAGGCTAAAGGTGAGGAGGTAACTGACGGGAATACAGAATGAAGAAAGCCAAACTTGACATTCAGTACGACTAAAGGAAAAGACGTTAAGCGTTTCACAATAATTCGCGGTCTCAACAACAATAGTGAATACAGCGGAAACCAACTTCCTCAATTTAGCTGAAATTTGTCCAAGCAACCGGTTTATTCCTGGAAGTTTCATGATGACGCAAATATTTCACCTTTTCCATAGGCAAATAAAGCGATGTCTTTAGCCACCGAAGGGACATAAAAGTCCTGCTCTACTCGTCAAAGTAGCGGTCTTGTATAAAACCACAGATTTGAGCGACAACGTTCACCTTATGTGTCCAGAAAGATAAGCAAGGCCGGGGCTGTGGGTTCAGGAGGTGAGCGCGATTTGCGGAATTTTTTGTAGTCCCATTTGTAGCCCAGTTTGTTTGTAGCCCACGTCGAAGGAGGAGCTGGAATTACGGAGCGAAAGAACCGTTAATCATGGAAAGCCTTTTGGAAGTGCGATGGATGACCGTCAGGATGACCATCATTAATAATACAGTGGAACCCACTTATAACGATCCCAGATATAACGATCTATCAGTTATAGCTATCTATCGGTTATAAGGACCATTATTCGGTGCACTTACGACTTTCCTATGCGACCCATTGAAACTGTGTCCAGATACCCAACGTTTTTCAAGGAGTCCTACTTTTAGAACGAACACTCCCAACAAGGTTACGGTAAAAATATGACGCGTACGAAGTGAGCAAAAAATCAAAGCAGTCCTTAAAGCAAGAAAGAGGCGGCGTGCTGGTGCGTTCCCCGGTTCAGTTTAATCGCGACGAAGATACCCCAGATCGGCGAGCACCGTTCTCGGATTTCGAACGCCGCGACCATGGTCGCCCACTTTCCAGGCATTTCTCCAGAGGCACAATGGCAGTGAGGACCAAAAAAAAAGCTGTGGTTGTTTCCTCTGTCATAGCAATCGGTAAAACACGAAAGTGAAAGCTGCAGCGAAATCTGCAGCTGAGCATGATTTGTGCGTCGGTGGGTGTCTTGTAGGTGTGCTTGGCGAGCGACGTCCTGCTGGCGGGTCGCTTCCGCAAAGGTGTACTGGCGTAATTTCCGTGAGGGATATTGGTGTATCTCGGCATAAAACACTTTCGTGTTAAAATATAAAACCCGAAAACGAACAACCCTAAATAAAACGTACTCTTTAGTACTAAAGGTTGCTTCCCCGCAAGAAGACCTGTGTGCCGTGGTGCAACCTTTACAGGCCGCTTGCTTCGTTGTACTGGCGTCAATTCTCTGACGGATATGATGTAAGTGAAATCTTCGTGAATCCCGTAATAAAACACTTTCGTGTTAAAAATAAAGAGGGTGCATGAAGCATGGCAGTAGCATGACGCCGCCCGAGCCGACGCGAACGTGGCATCGCGTGGCACAGGAAACGTCGGTGGTTACTTGCTGCCACCTGGAGATCGCGGTTCGCCGACACTTCGTTTGCACAATTGCTGATAACGAATCGTAAAGAAATTCAAACTTTCGAACTTCGCTCTTCTCCGGCCGAAGCGACGCAGTTTCCGGTACGCTCAGCCTGGCGCGGCTGATCACTATCGAAGCCGTTACGGCTAGAGGAGATTTCGAAGACGTCCGAAAGAATTTTTTTCTCAGGCATTGTGCCGGTAGAGGCAGGTTCGACGCAAACACAGTTTGGTTCGTTCATAAGCAAGCGGCGGATTGATTGATTGTAGGGTTTAAGGCGCTGGCGCAATGCAGGCAATGAGGCGCACCGTATTGGAGGGCTCCGGATTAATTTTGACCATCTGGGGATCTTTAACGTGCGCCGAAATCTCCCACACACGGGCTTTGTTGCTTTTCGGCTCCATCATAAAAGCGGCCGCCGTGGCCGGAAACAGAAACTGCGTCCTCGTGCTCAGAAGCTCAACGCCTCAGCCACTAAGCCACCGCGCCGGGTAGCAAGCAGCGGGCGTCCCTTCAGGAAGCGAAAGGTTTAACTTGTCACCGAAGGGGTTTTTTCGACAGGTTCACTAATTTGCGCTCGTTTTGAAGGGTGAGTCCATATGCAACGGACTACTCATATAACAACCACTTTTACCGGCACATTCTCGTTTGTTATAAGCGCGTTTGACTGTAGGCTGATTGCTAACCTTCAGCGGACTAAGTGAACGCCAACACTACACGCAAGCAAACACGAGTTGAGCAGTTACCAACATGAAGTTTGGTAAGGCTGTCATGGGAACGGGGCTGCCGAACATGGTTCTCCGAAACGTAGTCAGAGAGAAGCAGTCAGACAAAAACTTTGTTTCTGGAGCGATTTTGATTTGAGGGGCGTTTTTTTCCCCCCTAAACCGTCGCTGAAATCCTCCGGTCGTCATGATCCCGCTTTCTCAAACGATCACCCCTTTGATGCTTTTCCAATAAAAGGTATTTAACACACGTTTAACAAGCGAAACTGCATTTGCTTTAAATCGTGTGAGCGTTGAGTTCGGACTATCTGCTTGACTGTTGAATAGACGTGGACTGCGTCACCCGAAAGCGCCCCATGAGACAAGGAAACGAAATACAAAGCGCGAATACGCTAGTTTACCGGTAGTACCGCCGTAAGCACGGTTAATGCCTACGAAAAGCGTAAAAGTTGTATCGAATTTGTTATTAGTGAACGGCTAAAACGCAGTTGGACGTTGTGTTAACTAAAACTATGCAGGTTACTTTGCTCAGTGAGCTGAACGAAATGTCGCAAAATTGAGAAATGCCGGCATCCAACGCTTGCGTACTCGCGTGAAATCAAATGTATTACTTATAAAAAAACACTGTTAACGGCATTTCGTACGATGTTCGGGACGCATAAAATATTCGTAGTGAGAAAATAAGGCTGGATCGACCCCTCGCCCTAAAATCAGATTTGAATCTGCTATGGTGAGGCACAGCCGCTAAATAAACCATCATAACTGCCGGTAGGCGTAAAAGCTTAGCCCTGCCAACAGTACAGCCTTGGGCATATAGTATGCTTAGGACGGCCCTAACCGGAGTTGTTTCAGACCATGGCGCTTCACCATCGATTGGGCGAACTTACTTCGCGTGTAAAAGAACGATCAGCTAAAAGGCACCATTAATAAAACGCCTTGCAAGTGTCAATCGAAGAACGCATGCAAATGTCGTTTGAGGGGACAAAGCAACTTCTCGACAAGGCTTCTGTGTGAAGGCACTGTCATTAACATATAGACACAAAAATAAAACCTCCACACAGGACACCACGATGATAGGGACGCTGAAGCCATTGGTGTACTCCGCTGACACGCTCCTTAACGCCTCTCCTGTTATACGATAGCTGCACACGAAAGGGGGAAAGGAGCGGGCAGTGTGTTGTGTGTATATCGTATACCTGGACGCCCTTAGACGCCGTCACGCATCACTGCAACCGACCGTAAGCACACCATCGTCATCGATTCCTCCGCCTTCGCCCACTCACCCGCATTCCCCACTTTTTGCATAAACGACCGCTCAGCCGACACACCACGCTACCAAGTCTCACGTGTGAAACGAAAAGCACTTTTTCATTTCCACCGTGACACTCAGCAGGTGAAGAGACATTTAGTCACGCCAGAGAAGGACCAACCGAGTCGATAAGAGGGAGTTCCTTGTGGGAACAAGCTTCAACACGCCGTCTTCGCACGTGTCCTCTTAATGGACAAAAGCGCTCTTTCCAATGCAAATATCCCCGAGTCTTGCTTTCATTGCGCTGTCTAGGGAAACAAAAGGACCCGTCACGAAGAGTGTCTCTCCACCCAAGGAAGCTGCGTTGTTCAGTACTTTTTTTATCTCTTTAATGGGGATATGTGTGGAGGGGAAGCCACCGTTACCCCGGACGTTTACGAAATCAGAGTTTCATTTGTAAAAATGCTCAAAAACCATTACTGAAAGTAAGAAACACCCCCTCTTTTGACGGGGACAATCATACATTTACATTTTTACATCTTTCGTACACCTTTCCTTACTTGGGTAATAATGATGTAGCCTCAGTGGATTCTTTCGGCTGAAGGCTAAGGTATACTAATCATCGTTTGTGCTAACGGGGGAGATACTCACGTTAACATATTTTTTAATAAAGTGGTGGGTAACTGTACCCATTACGTGTTGGTTTTAGGTTCCAGAAAGCAGCTCTCATAAACTTTGTTATTCCTAGACACTCAACGCCCACTCCCTGAGGGGAAGGTCTTAGGTTACTGACACTATCCGGCATCCAGCAACACAGAATGCGAGAAAGAGGTTTATGCGCCTTTGCACTGGCTTGTACAAAAGACTGTCACTTAAAATATTGAAGTGACAGTCCCTGACTTGAAGGTCAAGTGGACAAAACATTGGCCGCGGCGTTGAATCGTGAATGATTACATTTGACCTCCCTTTTCTGTTTTCTCATTCTTACCCCTCCTTCTTTCATGAGTGAAACTTGAGCGCAAACTGACCCACGGACGAGAAAGGGAAACGACACAAGCGACACAAGAAGGAAGCTCACACCAATGCATAACATCTAAGTTCTCCTCCGTCTCTGCCTCCGAACTCGTTACCTCCGTCGGCGGCGGCAAAGACGCAGGAGAAGTGAGATAGCCTTACACCGGGTTTGAGTTTAGTTTCATTTTATATTTAAAAAAAAAGTGTTTCCACTCACGTGCTTCCCGAATACAACTCAACCAACTACGCTTCATGAATCAGGCATTGATTTGACCTTGGCAAAGAATATCTATTTGAAGTAATAAAGGGTGTGGTTAAGGGCATTTCACTTGTCTCTGGTTTCACTCTTTGTAGAGCCACGTGTGATAATTCCAGTGACGTCGCATGGGTAATCGTTGAAGGTGTCGTTTACAGCTTCGCTTTCCAACCAGCTTCACAGGGTGGATTGGCGCCCTTTTTTTCTGTTTCTTCTAACCCCTTTACCTAAGAAGTAACACTTCTTAATCTAACATGCTCAGTGATAGGTGACTTATAGACTGCGACAACCTAATATGGATATGCAATGCTTCGGAAAGCTCTCTGGTAACCCGGTTTCTGTGCTTAAAAAGCACTTTTATGTCTGTGAAGCCTGGCCAGACATAGTCCCCGATGATGCCCATGTCAAAGTCGTCTCCAGTTCATCCAAAAACAGCGAGCAAAACAGTCGGGGTCCTCGCAGAGGTTAATGTGCAGGTTAAGAACCCACGACCATTGACGCAAAGGGGCCTTCCATGGAACCTTTCTTATGAGCTACCAGAAGCTCTTATAGGTGATGACGTAAACATCACATATTAGGTTTTGTTGAAGTAACTGATAGACAACTCAAATAAGGAAAAAAAACTATTGATCTTGGCGCGTGTAGCCTTAAGAATGATCTGCAATGACAAAAGGTCGTAACTGGTACCTACTGTAATTTTTATGCTAGAGGCTACTGCCGTTTAGAGGTTGCATTGGGGGTACTAGAACTGGCGCGCAGAAGTAAAATCCCCGGTTCGCAAACACAGATGCCTGGGTTGTAGTCCTTCTGGGGGTCATTTTACGGCGACAACCCCGTTAGTGACGTCCTGTGGCTTTGAAATGACAGTGATGCAACCGTATATACCAGACGTGGTTGGCGATTTTGTTAGTTAGATAATTTACAAGCTGCAGAGCCTTGTCTCAGGGGTCATGAAGACAAAATACAATTTAAGTTCGTTAAAAAGACTGCCTTGCTTCGACAACAATGATAGCAATTGTATTGAAACCATCGGAAAAACAATCGAGATAATTATGAAAAGAGACATGAACCAGTGGCGAATGTTTAGTCCCTTTCTGTATATTTTTGAACCAAACCCAAATGTTTCATCAGTTGGTCCGAGGCTAGTCCAGCTTTCCACGTTGAAGAAGGAGGATGTGGAAGATGTGGGGACGGAATTGCGATGGGTCAGGAGAAAATACAATGTACTAAATTAGCGTAACTACTCGATCTTCAACGCATCCACCTAAACACCTTCTGTACTCTTCTCTTTATCTTCTCTGCCGTATCTGATATCTCGCCCGCATACCCGTCTTTAGTCGCGAAGGAAAGAGAATGTATGAAACCCCTGTTTCCGAAAGGGAACATGAAAGTATTGGGAAGAAGGTGAGGGAAAGAGCTCAGCTACCCAAACACCACCGTTGAGAAGACCACAAAAAAAAAACCCCGAAGCAACTAAGCGCTCAAAGAAGCCACGAACCTTGGGGAGGCGTGGTAAAAGAAAAAAAAATGCGATACACCTTACGAGGGAAGGATAAATTGGCACTGTGATTGGGTAGTGTGTGCAACTAGAGGGGAGAAGTGGGGTGCAAATGGGCCGAAAAGGGAACAGGCTTCAAGGAGAAAATAAAACAAAACGCGGTTAAAGTAAGAGAGACAGGTGACGGGGTTTTTGCAGGTCTTTTTGAAACCATGTCAAGGACAGCTCAAGGTCTTTGGCTCTTGTTGTGTTTACCCCCTAGGGAAGGGGGCGATCGATACAAATCCCCAGCCCCCATATTCCCCGCCGACGCACTTTTACTGTATTCCTTAGAATACTTATATTGCCCTGGCTCCCCAGGCGGATTGGGAAATCATTGCCTCCCTTAAAGTTTCTTCTTCTGCTTCGTTATACTGTCGTATTTGTGCTACCGCGACGCTTAAATTAGCGGGGCTAGTATTATAAGCGGTGATTTGAGCATCGACTTTCTTTCATTGCTTCCTGCCGCACTTCGCCGCTCTTGTTTCGCCTGAGTCCCCGTGCGCTTGTATTTATATTTCATGAGTTACTAAGACATCTTTAATTTGGTTTGCGAAAAGCCAAGCGTGTCTGAAAGAAGCGCTAGGAGTTGATAGATAATAATAATAACAGTCTTTATTTACATTAACACAAGAGATGGAGGAGGTGGCAGTAAAAGCAAAAATCGCTTGATGAGCTTCCATCACCCTTACAGCTGGCAGCGGCAGCAAAACGCGACAGAGGGAAGAGTTTTACATTCTACTACGGTCTGCGTAGTGATGAAAAAAGACAAACAGAAAAAAAACATTACAATCTGCGTAGCGAAAAAAATAAAAAATATAACAAATGACATACCACCGTTCGCGTAATGAGAAAAAAATTCTAAAAATGACATTCTACTACGCCTTGCGCAGCGGAAGAAAAAAAGCATCAATATGCAAACAAGGTTCAAGTAGATACCATTTTAATTAGTCTTACAGTGTGATGGTTATTGGCAGGCTTCCCCAGATTTCCCGCACTCGGATTACGCGGCACAAAAAGCTACTTTATGACTTTTTTACCGCTGAGGGTGGACAGTGAGTGTTTTCTACAGCATAACTGAGTACACCTTGAACAGTGGCTCTGAAAATATATGTACTAGTACTATATGCTCACAAAAGCGCATAAGGACCAAGAGCATTAGTAATAACTCTTTAAGAAACAATTTAACCGACAACTCGCTCCAGCAGTACGCTTTCGGCCAATTACTGTACACAATTATGAGCGCCTTGTCTGGGAAAATCCATCGGAGTGAGAGTGAGGAGCTGCCATGTAGGCTCGGCGCAGGTGCTGCAATGGCTGCAGGACCTGCAACCTGAAACCTGAATTGCTGGAACAACACAACACAACCCAAACAACACAAAATCCAGTCATTGCGAAAAAGGTTGTTTACAGAAGCTTCACATCAGGACCATTATGGGAACCTCACTGTTTTTGTAGCTGCTTCTCTGCTTCTTTGTGGTACCCTCATCTTGGTAAAACTGGCGATTTTTTTTCTTCAGTTATTTCTTTCCTTTCACTGAACACTTTCTGGGCTGCTTTTTCCCCGCGTCACGTACACAGGCAGCAGCGCACTCGTCGTCCCGTTACTTCTACTAATTACACTCAGAGCAACACTTGGACTCGCTGCGTCGCTGGGAGCGTGGCTGAGCAAGGACGCATCACGAAAACGGCTCGCTCTGGCCGGAGAAACAGAAACCTGCCTCGGGGACCAATCAGGATAATGCAACCATATTGTGCGTAAACAGCGTTCTCCAGAAAAGGTAGGAACCCAATGAGAAAAAAGTGTCCTCGGGCACTTCAGTCTACTTGCGTCATTTGCCGGGCCGTGCTGCATTGTTTGCAGAAAATTAGAGCGCGACTCAACCGGCACAACAAAAAGACGACAAACAGAAGCGCTCACTCGCAACTAGTTTTATTGGGGGCATCGTCTCATATATATATATACACAAAAATGTTTTCCTGGAGCATGCGCACAACTTTACCACAAAAAAACACTGGTGAGATAGCTGCAATCAGAGAGAAGCTTCCAAGAAATGAAATTCACTCGCACGCCGTAACACCGATGTCTCACTGATGCACTGGTCCCCTTTTCTCGTGATATGAAAGGCTGCTAAATGCTCATTTGCCATTGTGTTTTCACTTCTGAACAGAAAAAAAATGTAATCTTCTCCAAGAAAGCTCTGCACTTAGAGTTTAAATGACTGAATGGCCTGCACTGATCACAGAGCGCTGGTAAAAGCACGCCCGTAATTTTGTCAAGAGACGAATTGTGTTCGCGGGCCCTATCGTTCACACGTCTGCCCACCTGGCCGATATAGGCCTCCCCGCATGAAAGCGGTATCTCGTACACCACTCCTACGTCACAGGGCACAAATCGCTTAGCGTGCTTCTTTTCGCATTTTTCCTTTTTAGAACTGTCGGAAATTTGCACACAGAGGCGATGAAGGTTCTGTGGAGCGGAAAACATTTCAACACTTTGTGCCTTTCTGCCACCTTCTTCATATTGTGATGGGACCCTATGCATATAGGGTAGGACAACCGGCTTCGCCTCGATCAGGCCGTTCTTACAGCTTTTGACGAGCTTGGCCTTTGGCTTTTCTCAGCAAAGCCTCGGAAACACCAACCAAGACAGAGGTCGGGTAGCCGACCGACAGAAGTATTTGTAGCTGAGAGTCAAAGCACTCAGACACTGCATGGATGCACGAATTCTTCAGTGCGGACTCAAGAACCGAAGACGCTATGCCTATTTTTTCTGTATTTGAATTGGCAGATGCATATGGTAGGAGCTGTTTCCTCGCACGTGGACAATAAATCCAACAAACGTGGTCGCATGAAAACCTAAAATTGATGTCTAAATACTGCAGGGAGTTCTGGCAAGGTAATTAAGGCGTGTGCGTCCCTTTCTCGGTTTCATATTTGCGTCCCTTTCTGCGGTTTCGTTTCTTCGTGCTTAGAGGCGAATCATTCGACATGCAGATTAGTCTATGTCTACGCGGCAGCTTCCCAACGGTCGGAGTTCTCCTGCATGTTAACCTATTCTGGGCACGTGCTATCACGTTCCCTTGTTCGGGGCAGGCGTCAGGCTGATTCTTGCTCTTGTGGCACGGTGCCGGCTCCGCTGTGTTTAGTGGACTCAGCTGTTGCTCTGTCGGCCCTAGTTAAAAGGGTAGACAAATTGAAAAGTATTTTTATATATTTATTTTCTTTTTACGGAGGCGGCCGTTTGGTACGGTACAATGCGAGATCGCGCCGCCGACGACGACCCCGACTGCGGTAACTTTCAGCGTTTGATGAGGCACCTAAGCCTTTCGCCTTAATACCTATAGGCGTACAGAAAGTGCGCCCGTGGCGTTGTTTGCGGTAAATAGTGGAGAGTGAAAAAAAAGAAAATAACAATGATGGGTACGCGAGATTTAGAGAAATACATGAATTTGTTCTCCTGAGTCCTTTGCGAGTGAGCTATTTTGAAACTCCAAGGTGGAAGGGGGAGAGTGAGTGGATGAGTGAATCATTGATATAGAAAGTGGGAAAGAAGTGTACTGGCGATATTTTGAACTCATTTGGGAGTTCACAAGCATACAACCCAGTCCAGGGGAAGGGATGGAGGGGAATGAAAGGGAATACGTGAGAAGAAATGGGGACAGAAAAAAGGGAGAGAGCGAAAGATAGAGATAAGGAGTGCGTAAGGCTGGCCGGCAGGCATTGCTCTACAGCAGTTTTATGGAGTTGTTCTCCTAGAGGAAGGCCAGGACAAATCGAAATGCTTCCCGCCGGATGGCGTTGGGGCCCGTCGGGAAAAGCAGGCCCATCAGGGTGTGGCTGGGCAGCCCGAGACGCTGGAGTGCTGCCCGAAGCTCTGCTCGCGGGGCATTGTGCTGGCGGCAAGAAGTAAAACAAGCGCTCCAGAGACTCGGGTTCTGGGCAGTCAGCCCGTGTGGCCGACGACCGGCAGCCTTGTCGGTGCAAACGGACTGCCACGCTACAGCAATCGAGCCGCATGCGGAGGAATATGGAGCGGACTTCGCTGGTGATGCGGCCAGGCAGGACCTGTGGAGCTTGGCTGCTGATGACTCCATGGGATCCGGGTGCATCGTCTCCACCTTTCGCGCCAGGATGGGTTGCTTGGCGTCGAAGCGCTTCAGGTCGTGGAGGCAGGGAGACCATCCTGGCGAGCAGCACCTCTGGCCAGGGCGTCAGCCACCTCATTGCCGGTCATTCTGACATGAGATGGCAACCAGTTGAGCCGCAGGTGACAACCGCGGGACTCCACCAGGTGAAGCTTCGCCGCCAGCGACCGCTCCGTGTAGCCACTGGAGCTCGATGGCTGGTCCGGCGCTCGCAGTCGCAAGAGAGCGGGCCGGGAGTCGGTGACCGTGGAAGGGGAATAAGCAAATGGAATATACAGTGCTTGTGCCGTCATGACTTTTATTTGGGGCGCACTTGGGGCTTACTTGTTACCACGCTTAAAATGCGACCGTATAAAACTAGACCAACATTCCATTTTGCACAGTTGCTCCTCGCGGCCATTAGTCGCGGCCACAAAACACTTTGTTACAAATGTTGTCGAAAGACGATGGCCATCGGCCAACTCTGTCACGCAAACGCCTCTTTTCTCTCTCCCGCCTACCTCCCAGGTTTTTACACTCCCGTCTCGCTCCTCTCACAGCAAACACGGTGGAGGATTGCTAAAATGAATTCAGTTTTCCCGCGTTCGACTGCTGGCGCGCCATCTATTGGAACATTTCGCTACTGTTGGACGTGGATTGCGAAGCGAGGCATGGGCCCAAAAGCGAAGTTTTTATTCCCGGATACATCAAGATGTCGCTACGTCATATCCGTCACGGAAGTGACGCCAGTGTAACCAAGCAAGTAGCCTGTAAGGGGTGCACCCCTCCACACAGGGTCTGCTTGCGGGGAAGCAACCTTGAGTACTAAAGAGTACGTTATAATTGGGGTTGTTCGTTTTCGGGTTTTGTATTTTACCACAAAAGTGCTTTATGCCGTGGTACTTCAAGATTTCACTGAAGTCATATCCTTCACGGAAATGACGCCAGTAGACCTTTGCCGAGCCGACTTGCCAGCAGGACGTCGCTCGCCAAGCACATCCAAAAGACAGCCGCCGACTCGCAAATCATGCTCAGCTACAGATTTCGCTACACTTTCGTGTTTTACTGACTCCTATGAAAAAGGAATCAACCACCCTTTTTTTTCTTTATTTTGGGTAAAAATAAAGTTGTAACGCGTATTTTTATTTATTCTCGAAAATGTCAAGGGCACCTCAATTTTTAATTAAGCGGACACTGCTTAGTACAGTGATGTATTGATGTTTTGCCTCAAATGTTCCTTATGTTTCGTGTTTGGAAAACTAATGTTGGCAAGTATGAGGTGTGTTACCACATCTAGTGGTTTGTAAATATTTTTACTGAATAACTTTCTTATTTCACAATTGTTTTTTCTAGTGGCCGGGTGGCTGAATAGCGGGGCGGACAGCTAGACATACAAATCAAGCTTTCCCGATTTAAGTGGCCCAAGAAAGGCTATTGTCTTTAACCAGGCTAAAGCGGTTCGCCTGTTTAATAAAGCCACTAACCGCTCGCCTAGAGCTTGGCATAACCTTCATGTAACCGTGCTTCCAGCAAAGCTAGCTTTGAGAACAGCAACACACACTTGCTTACACCTAATAAGCAAGCTCTCACTCCCCGCTCACGCTCTTTCCTTCCCCTCTCGCGCTTTCCACGATGATTTACATTGTCGTTTCTTTAGTTTAGTGTACTTTCCCGGGTTCGCACCGTTGGAGTGGCATCTGTTGGTACAGTGCCCACCTTTTGCTGTATATTTTAATGCAAAGATTTAGTTTCCTTATCCCCAGGGGGTCAAAATTATTCCGGAGCCCTCCACTACGGCGCGCCTCCCCGCCGGCGTTGCGTCGGCGCGTTAAACCCAACAATCCATCAAATCAATCAGTTTCCTCACTGATTCCGTTTTACGCCAATACGACTTGCAGGAAAGTCAACTTTCTCAAACGATGATCATGAATGATTGTGGATGAAGCGAAAAAGAAAAGCGGTTTACATGGACGGAATCGAACCCGCGTCCCTGGCGTTGTGAAGCATGTGGCTCTCCGAGTGTTCCATTTCGACATGGTCGAAGCGAGCGCCAAGAAGCAGGCACAGACTCGCTCCCTGCACCCCAAACCCAAACGTTAGGCCTGCGGAGTGCACAGCCGAGAGGTGCTGTGGGTATTCTAGAGAAGTTGTGCGTACCACCAGAGTACCACATACTCTCAGTGCGGGGTTGTCGAGCCACAGAACCCATGACGAGGAAGCTCCGCGCTCAACCATCGTTGTCGTTCGACGGAGCAGTGCATGATTTCTTACATTTGCCGAGCGGCTGTATAGAAGGACGGGCAGACAGACATACAGACCACATGTTTCTGATTTAAGAAGCTCAACAAAGACTACCGTTTTCAAAGAAAGCTAACGCTCTTCGCCTGTATAAAACGCGACTTACTGCTTGCCCATGCGTTGGCTTCACCTTTATGTAACCGTGCTTGCAGCAAAGATAGCTTTCGCGAACAGCAGCACAAGCTTGCCTTCGGCGGAGTAAGTGAGCTCTGGCTTCCCCCTCTCGCTCTTCCCACGTTGGTAGCAATACTGGTTTGTTTGATTTATTGCATTTTCCCGGGTTCGCATTGTTGGAGTGCCCTCTATATGGACAACGGTAACCTTTTGCTTTATTTTGTGTTATTCTCCTAGCAACAGCACCTGCCCACATTCTTTTTATGAGACGGCAGTCTTTCGTAAGCTGCGTGAATGGGAACATTTTGTGGCCAGAGCTTTAAAGTTTTCGCGTTTTCACTTGTGTTTTATGCGTTTGCAAGGGCTGTTTCACTTCTTTTCTTTATATTCCCATTGCAGTTAACACCGGTACCTGAAGTCATGTGTACCATTTTTAGGTCTCAGGAAAGCATCAGCTTCCCTATTTGTTTTTTTTTTTTCTGAGATTTTTATTTCGTCATTGTTTTGAGGGACACAAAACCAGATCACAGCTAAATTCGTCTTCATGCTTTCACATCATGTCATTACGGTTTTCTTTTAAAACATACTTTTTGGGGTAATGATGTTTTTCAGACTATCATTTTACTTACTGTGTACCGGCACTTTCATTGAGCCCAGCAGCCAAGTAAACGCTCAGTTAATTTGGAAGGCACTGCGGAGAAACTCCTAAACAAAATAAAACAAGTCAACCACCACGACAAGAAATGAGGCATGGTAATTACGATGCACCAAAGCTTCCCCAGCTCCTGTTTGGCAATAATGCGCAACTGAAAATAACAACCAAATAGGAAAACAACTGAACGACTTTAAGAAGAAACCACTGGATATACAAACAAATATTAGTATCGCATAACACACACTGACACAAATGAAGTTTTCTCCGCCACATTCTTTTCGGTAGAATATAAGGTAAGCATGCAAAATAGAAAAAATATATATATAAATCGCACCTTCCGTTAGTCGTCAATGGTCTGCTTCGGCCAGCTTTTTGGAACGCTTACAGCATGGATCGAAGAAAGGTGGAAAATTAGAAAAATGCCAAAGTGACTACAAACTTTTCTACACTAAAAGCCCGCAAGGGTTGTGGATTTGAGTACTTTTAAAGAAATTAATTATCTTATCGATCAGGTCGAGCTATCGCGCCTGCGCGAGGAAAACCTCTCTGTGTCAGTAACACGCGATCAATATTCCGGCCAGCTAGGTTCAAAGGAAACGTTTTTGGAGGAGTGAAAGGGGAATATTTTTCTAAAAATACAATCAGGCTACGTTGAGGCCCAAAGGAAGTACATTTGAAGAAAATGAATGCAGTGAGAGTGCACACTGCAAGAGGAAAGGCGATGCGAATTCAAACCCCCCAAATGAGTTTCGTTATCGGTCATCCAGCCGGACTCTAAGCTTTACGGAAATGATCTTTTGGGAATACCCCCAAGACGAAGGCAAAGCGAAACGGAGCGGACCGGCGCGCTTATCGAGTTCTCGCAAAACGTCCTCTGCCCGTTAAAGCATGACGGTTGTGGTGACGACGAACGTCTCGGGCTGAGAAAGATCGATCTCAAATATGACGAGAAGGAGGAAAGGATCGACTTTTGGGCCCAAATCTTGCACCCATCGTAATGGGTACACCGCCGTTCACGGTTATCGGTAAACAATTACGCGCGCTAGAGGCTCGCCGTCTCTGCTTCCAAGAAGATAGCGAGAAAAGCGCTTTGAAGCAGGCTTTATACGAAGAAAGTATGCCGCTGTGACATTGATTCTGTACATATAAATGAAGGTTGGGGCAGCACGGAATGGGGTTCCCGAATTGATCTGGTGAGGCAGAGCGATACAAACGCCGCTGCCAATCTCTCAACCTCGGACGCCTAGAAAAGTTTGTCGGTTCGTACCTGAAGCAGAAAGCCATGAAGTATAACGCAGAAAAGGATGTGTTGGTAGCATTTTTGGGTGTCTAGAGGGTTTTTAAACTGTGTTAATTGTGACTCTAGCGTACATTGTCAAAGTGACATACGTATAATGGACCACTCACCGGTTTTGTGCCGCGTAATCTGTCAACAGGAGAACTATGCGAAGGCGAAGTACTGCTTTTCGCGCAATGATCTTGGCGACTACAATCCAGGAGCACCGCAGTAACTACAACGCCAAGTTCGCTTTCCAACAGGAATTTTCCCAAGCTCACAGAAAGGAGAGTAAGGGGTTACCCCGGCACGGGCTACTGTTTGATTCTACAGATTGGCCAGTACTCGTGCTCGCAAAATGGGCAGATATGGTGCAAAATGGCGTAAAGTCCGCACTTAAGTTTCTGTTGAAGATTCAGGCTGATGGGTTGACGGGGTAGTTAGAAGTTCATGATAGATATGCTATTTCTTGAATTGAAGTGGAAAATGAACGTGATGATGATGATGATTACAATGCCTAGAAAGTAGACGTTCTATTTTTGCAATTACACAGTTTGCTCTATGAATAACCTCAACTAGACTGTTTGATTATGAGAAAAAAATTCTCCGATCGAAAAACCCAGATTAGGGCTTATAGACAGACAGACAGACAGACAGACAGACAGACAGACAGACAGACAGACAGACAGACAGACAGACAGACAGACAGACAGACAGACAGTGAGTGAGTTATTATACGTGTGTTTTCATCTCCACGGGTTTAATTACATACAAACGGCGATCAAGCCACAACTGTCTTTGTTCACGCACCCAAGTAAGTCTTCCGGCAGAATGAAGAGGCCATCGTATGTGGCGCCTCCTGTCCAACGTTACAGATGTATGCGGGGCATGAGATACGGTCACTTGTCACGAAGGGCGCCCCACCATAAATATATGGGCCTTTTACTCTCACGACTCGGCTACACGCATTTTCAGCCCCCATGTTGCAGGGTCGTTAAAAATTAATGGCTTTCGATCGAAGCCTCGTGCAAACCGGAAAACGGCGTGCCACTTTCAACAGTGCGCCCTCATGTATGAGCTGCCGAGAATACGGGACGCAAGCGGGCTGAGAAAACGGTCACGAGACCCAAGTGCTGCGTGAGTTGTTACAGCAGTAATGAACAAGATGACAATATTCTGTAGAATGTAATGGCAGGAATAGTCCAATATTTGTTCTCTTTCACCGCACCGAAAGCAGCGCGTGCATGGAAATCGATGAACAGGAAACAAACTTACCGCGGTGAACGAGTCACAATGAGCGTTGTTTTTCAATTTGTTTGTTTTAGGCACTTGTTTCTTCACTTCCGGCGGCACCTGGTACGCCAGCTGATTGTTGGTCGCGTTGAACAAACTTTCCATGCTTGTTTTACCTGCACGCGCATTATGGGCAATATGCCTTCTCTAGATCGTTTGGTCACTCACTCACTCACTCACTCACTCACTCACTCACTCACTCACTCACTCACTCACTCACTCACTCACTCACTCACTCACTCACTCACTCACTCACTCACTCACTCACTGACTCACTCACTCACTCACTCACTCACTCACTCACTCACTCACTCACTCACTCACTCACTCACTCACTCACTCACTCACTCACTCACTCACTCACTCACTCACCCAATGTGCGGTGTGTGACACACCTTGTGCAGAAAAACCAATGCTTCTCGAGGAGGTTTCAATGCGGCGAAGAGGTGTACGCCTGTGTTGTGCCAAAAACATGCACACGCCAAAAGCATTTCGACAAATGAGACACAAGATGAAACCCGCGTTTTTTTTCAATACGCAGGCGTCGCGGCTACGGATCTCCGATCACTTTGCAGCAACGCATATTTTACACACGCTGTTTCTTCACCGCGGAAGATAAGAGGCAGCATCACAAATACAGAAACGCTCCATGAAGGCCTAAATCGGCGGAACTGAGTCTATTACCCACCTATTACGAATGAATGCTGCTGCCGGATGTACTAGTTCCGTACAAAGTAGATGGACAGAAAACTGACAGTGTTTACAGAAATTCAAGATATGCGGGGCGTGCTTTGAACTGTATTGGCCATAACTGTCCTTTTGTCTGTTTTAGAGTGTGAAGACGTGCTAGTTGGTTCACACCGAAGGCAAAAAACAGCGTAAAGGAACGACACGGAAGACGGGAAAAAGACAAACACGTCTTTTTCTCGTCTTCCGTGTCGTTTCTTTGCGCTGTTTTTCGCCTTCAGTCTGTATTAGGCCTTCTCCGATTAAACATCAAGCACCGACTGGCTAAACCACTTGAAGGGTTGTTTGAACGCAGGAAAGAAAGTACTTTTCGTTTCTACGGCATTTTCTAGTCGCAGAATCATACACACTATAGTATTTCAATTGATGCAGTCCTGCATAAGTGTCTTAAAAGTACGCTGAATGGACTTCTTATAATAGGCTTCTTCAAAGACAACTCGAAATGAGCAAAACATTGTATCACGCACAGTAAAGCAAGCCTCAACACGGATATACAAAAATACAATTGCATCGATGTTTGAATGCAAGTAATGTACTTTTTTTCTGATCATCAGTACTACTACTTAGGACTTGTGTTGTTCTTTTCGAGCAACAAAGTTTTGAGGCTGGGTTCGTGTTCTTTTTCGAGAAGCATATATTAGCTGCTCGTTGAGCCCGTTTCGCCATAGTAGACCATGGCCTATGCCCATTTTGTTGGCACCAACTCTCCTTTTTTCCCCTCCGCAGCTTCAGACTCTGCGAGATTTGTCTTCTGCGAGCAACCGACAGCCATAAACTTTTGAGCAAAACAAACTTCACTGCATACGAGAACTTAGTTCGACTAAGCTAAGCGGTGCTCGGCATTGCGCGCCATATTTCCTCCCCCCTTCCTGCTTCTTCTACTTTGAAACCTTTATCTCTCCATTTTTCTCAGTTAACGCGAAGTCCTGCCCGGAAGAAAGCCTCCTTACCCTCAGAGGCCTGACACCTCCAAGCATACAGGCCGCGAGAACGCCCTCTGCGTGGTAGAGTAAACTGCTTCCTTGCGGACTACTCCCGAAAATTGAGTTCGGGATAAAAACGAGGGCATATCATAAAACCATTACCCCGCCCACCCTTTTCCCAAAACCTCTGGCGGATCCGGCTCCTGCGTGATCTACAGTTTCGGGGTCGCCGGTAGGACGGAACGACGAGCTCCCCAAAGTGGCCGGCACGATAAATTACTTCTCAGTTTTTATGACATCGGTGTTGTGGCCCGGAACATCTTACCTCCTTTATTCCCATTAGAGTGCTCCAGTTTTTTATTTGCAAAGAATGGAACTGCGTTAGCTCTCGGCAAATAGAACGCTCGTCTCGGTGACCATTGTGAGGAGAAGGTCCTAAGACGTTCGCTTTCTCCGTCATCTGGGCTTAATGAAAGGAAGGCACCCGAACGCTCTCTCACAACGATGGTCTTGAAGAGGATGCTGTAGTTCCGCTCACTGGGCTTCAACGTCTATCCCCTCGAGGTTGCCCACTCACCATTCATTCTTCCTTTTTTCCGTTTGGTACCTCTTCTCCATTTTGTCATTTTTTGGTATTTTAAGTTTTCCCAAGTACAAAATAGAACACTACGCTCAGGCCTGTGTCTTGCCTACCTTTTTTTTCCATCTGATTTCTTTTCTATTTAAATTCTCATTTAGCCCCCCCCCCCTTTCTGCTTGATATCAACGGGATGTATTGGAGCAACTCTTAGATTACTTTGTAGCCTGGCTCACGCCGATCATATTTACGGCCTGTAAGCTGCCAGCTATGTTCATCAGCCACACTACTTGAACGGTGACACAATATGGAGTCGGCAATGGCGGGGCCGAAGCCGCCGTCACTTCAGACCCCCTTCTCTCAGCCGTCAAAAGCGCCGTTTGAAATGCAAATAACCTGCTGTTTTGTTGAAGTGATCGCTAAGAATCGTAAACATCCCGCGCCAAGAGTGCTTGGCGTCTAATAAAACCATGCCGCTCATGCCTCCTTTTTTGGGAAGACATTCAGCTTTCGAAGTCACCTGAGACGCGACCGACAAAGCAATTGCAGTACCGAGTTGGTCTTTCAACACGAGAGGATAAAATGCGCGAAAAGGAGGGATGAACGCAAACAAAATACCCTACCGTGCTGTGTTAGTGCCTTCTTTCTGTTGGTTACATCCGTTTCACGCATTGTATGTGAACAACCTGCAAATGAGCACTGTAGTGATCCGAACACTAGAAGTTACACTAGAAATCCGAAGTTACACTAGAAATCATGGTTCAGTAACTAATACATAAAATATGATGCTGCAGGACACTGGATGCACTCATGTTCCGTAGGAGTTCTGTTATAAATTGTGCCCCTTCAAGACACACACATACAGCGGTGATCCTTGATCCTTTTTGCTTGACGATTCTGCACAACATTTTGAATAATTTATTTTGTGCAGAAGAAATTTCTCATTTTCCCGTTTCTAAAATCTTTGATGTTCTGTGCGGGTGCGGCTGTAATTAAATTACAGTCGTCCTGTTGATCAAAAATGAGCGAAATAAACAGCAAAAACTGTACTTAAAAACGCATAACTCAACACATCACTTAGAAGCCTTTGAAAACACTTCGCCATAATGCGGTACATATCCTTCTCAGCCAAACTCAAGCCTATAATAATGCTGGACACATCAGCTGTATCTGATATCTGAGATGAATTCCTTCTCACACTACAGGTTGGCTTCCCTGAAGTTTATGGGAAATTTCTGGGCTTCTTCTCTCCTTCGTGCATAGCGGGATGCTCCCCCGAAAAACAAAGCAAAGATTGGGATGGTAGAGAAGTAGCCGGGCAAAGCTTTCGGAAGTTCACCTTTTCGAAGCTTCGCTTTGGAGAAGCCGTAAGCTTGCATCATAAAACAGCGAGCGAAACACAGAATGATGAAAATTCCCAGGTGTGAGATCAATCAATAGCCGACGAAGGCGTCTCGAGGGCATCTCTACAAACAAAGCGTCGCTGCGTCTTGTTACGAGGAGAATGGAAGCAATACGGTACACTGGCAACATCTATCTTTAACCCCGGTACAACTTCCTCGGAGATGAAAAAATGTGTGCGGCTTAGGTCAGCTAACGTTGAATATGCAAAGAAAAAGCTTCGCTTAGTCTGTTTGAGTATTGATTTCGATTGGTTAACCTTTCATGTAGCTGTGTTGCCGACCACGGCTCAACGCAATTCGGTCCCGTGCAACGCTTACAGAAGGAGGCCGGCTTCGCTTTCATTCGCGGCGAACGCGGTGCTCCTCTTCGCCGGGTGCAAGATGAATCACGTAGCCCAAGACGATCCAGCGGCGCATGCGCGGGAGGCGGCAGTGTTGGCCGGCTGCCGATCAGCGGAGCGCCCGCGACCGCGCAGCGCTCAGCTGATCAGTTGAGAAGAATGACTGAAAACGGGGTCTTGTGCGGAGCGCCGAAAGCGGGCCCGGCGAATCACGCGATGCGCTTCGATGGGTTTGTCGTAGGAGGAATGTCTGAGGTTAAAAAGTGAATTTTGGCATTCTCTGCGAGACCGCTGGACTAAAGTCGGAAAGCTTTGCTTTAAAAATCACGCATCTCTAACCAGAACCATAGCCTGCCCAATGCAGAGCAACTGGCTTGGAACAACCGCAGCACTACCTTTGATTGAAACCTTTGGTTTAGACCCATCCACCAACACCAACAATCTTTGTTCTTGGAGAATAGAACAGAGGCGGGGTCAGCGGCCCCGTTTGAAAGGGCGTCTGTTAGTGTATTTTGAACGTCTAAATAACGCGCTTCCTACGCTATGTACAAATCGGAATGTACCCTGGAGGAATGTCATCACCAAACAGGAGTGCAATGAGGGAAAGAAGGGGGGTAGGAAAGGGTAAGAGGGCAGCTCTCAGGGAATAAAATGGACTCCATGGGACGATGACAACGGGGGAACAAAGGACCCGAGGTTCACCGGCGAAGAGCGGTCACGAAGGAAAGCACGCGAAGTCATCCCGAACGCCGAGAGAGGGCTTAGCTCGCTGACCGGCGCAGGAATCCATCTAATTACGATGGCGCCAAAGCCGCTGCCGCTGGCCTTTGTGAGCGCCTTTTTGTTCACCGACAGGATTTTTTTCTCTCTGTGGAACAAACTTGCCCAATGGTCTTCCTCAAATTTCAAACATGCCCCCCTACCTACGCTGCTTTACAAGCCCCTGCTGGCATTATGCGCGTGCGGGAAACGCCGCCGGCCAAGCCAAAGGAGAGCGAACGCCACCCGCGTTGGTGCCAAACATAGTTGGGCTTTAAATGCGCCTCCGGAGTTCGGCCAGCTTATGTTCTAAATGTTTTATGGGGCGTCGAATTCATTTATCTGCGTCCAGGAACCTTTTAATCCTTCCTCTTCAGCCATTTTTTGGGCAAATCGACATCGGGTACACCGAACAGCGTTCATCTTTATCGGCCGTACATTCGAGAACTGGCCTGCAATAGTGCTACCGCTACGCCTTGGTGCCCACCCAAAGAAATATTTTAGGGGCGAAACTACTAAAGCCATGGGTCTGTCCATCCCTTGTGTCTCGTGGTACGTGACCACCGCATGCTTTCGGAGATGTCGCAAAGTGGGCCGCGTTGCACGCGCAAGAACCGGCTGCAACCGGCAGCGCAAACTCGGCACCGGGAGCGCGAGCTTGTCTGTGTTCGCCAACGGAGGCGCGAGCGCACGTGCACTGTGAGGGGGAGACCACGCAAGAGATCACGCCACGAACGCAGGCAGTCGTTCTCGGAGATCGAACGAGACGCAAGGACCTTTGCTCGTTTCCTCTCGTCTTGTTCGGGCACAAGTTCGCCCTAAATAAAAGTTCTTTCTTTACCGTTGTGTCCCATCCTACGTGACAAATTGTGGTGGCGGTGCGGGGTAGTCCTCGATGGCGCGGGGACTTTCACCAGGTCTGGGCCTGGGAGCATTGACTCCGAAAATAAAAGTTGATTTGTACAATGTACGCACACAGTCTTACGTCTTTCTTAATGATGTAATGGGCGAACTTTCACGGGAGAGTTACGGTTACCGATGATCTCCCCCTCTCGAGCTTCGCCCCACTTATCATCATTCATTCCGTGGATATGGCGTGATTTTTGTAAAGACGATAGTCTTTATTGGGCTACTTAAACCCAGAAATTTTGGTCTGTCTGTATGTCTGTCCGTCTGTCTGTCTGTGACTCGAACTTTGAATGGCAAAGAATACCCGCTGTCCGCGCGTGTACCCGCCCCATCTAATACAGCGACGGGCGTCATTTTCAATATCCCAGCCGAAGAAACCCCAGAACAAATACTCCATAGCATCTGCCACTTCAACCCTGGACTCGGAGTCCTCGACGCGAGGAGGCTGAGTGACTCTAACATAGTCCAAATTCTCTTCGATGCAACTACCGTCTCTTACTGGGTTCGGTATCGCGCTGCAACATACCGCTGCAAGCCATTTCGCAAGAAATCAGAAGCCTGCACTTTATGCTGGCAGCCAGGACATCGACCCGACGTCTGCCCAACTGGACAAGCCCTCTCTCGGTGCTCAACCTGCGGAATCGTCAATGCCCCCGAAAATCACCCATGTGTTCCGAAATGCATCGTTTGTGAGGGCCCTCATGCTACTGGAACGGCGGCGTGTCCCAAGCGCTACCAACCGCGCCGACCTGCCGTGTCATACGCTAAGGCTGCAACTTCTTCAGGAACTCTTTGTGCCACGGACTTTCCACCTCTGCAACCTGCCAAGGCCTCAGGGACTCTTTCCTGTGGACGACCAGACCTTCCGTGTCGCGCCGGCGCTGCACAGCTCCCTCCATCGGGCATCGACAAGACAAAGGTGAGCTGCCAGCGCTCGCCTCTCAGTGCTCCATCGCCATCATCATTTCCCTCGTACGTTACCTCCTCTGATACGCAAGCTGAAATTCTTAAAGAATTACAAGCTATCAAGGCAGAAATACTAACCTTGAAGCAAGAAAATGCAGCATTGAGACGCGAAAACAGCCTCCTAAAACAACAACTGCACACTAGTCCCGCTATCCCCTCCGTGCAATCAGAGCAGCAATCAACTCCGGCCTCCCAGGAGGTTTCCACTCCCCCACCAATTAAGCGGAAAGCCACGGCTAACCCTACTACCTCCGACACTACACCCACCCCAACAGACGATCGTTTCGCAGGGATCGAGGCGGCATGCAAGATGGCTTTCGCGCAGCAGAAAGAAGAATACTTACAGCTCCACCAAATTCTCTTAGCCAACCAGGCAGCCATGCAGGCCACCATTGAATCTCTTCGTGCCGATATACACAACTGCATGCGGGGAATCGCCGCCACTACCAGCGACCACACTTTGCCGCAAAATACCCCCCTTCCGCCTAGTGAGTTTTACGATGAATAAGCGGGACGCCGAGTGTTCTGTTTGGCAGTGGAATTGCAGAGGCTTTACCCGCAAACGCCCCAACCTGCAGTTACTTCTCTCCACTGAACAAAAAGCCCCTGTTGCAATAGCACTACAGGAACCTGGATCTAACGTCAAATTGATGGGCTATCAGGCCTTCCAATCTCCGGATAACCCATACACTGCAGTATTGGTTCAAAGTAATATTCCCGGTGAACGCTCACAATTTGACAGCATTGATATTCCACATGATTTGGTTGTCCTCTACCCCCTCAAGCGCAAAGCCTCCCGATTGTATATTCTCAACGTGTACAGTAGCCCCCGTGCGCACTCACACAAATTCAAGCAACTTTTTCCCCTTGCTATTCAAGCTTCGCAACCTCACCCTTTGCTCGTATTTGGTGATTTCAATGCCCCCCACACAGCCTGGGGTTACACACTCACTACCCGCAAGGGCCGTCTCTTATGGGAGGTCACCCAGGGTCCGCGCTTTACAATCGAGTCCGACCCCTCCACCCCCACAAGAATTGGCAATAGCGTGCAAAAAGATACTTCCCCGGACGTTACTTTCTCACGTCGGATCCCAGAAGTTAAATGGCTCTGCACACCACATACGCTCGGCAGCGACCACTTCATTATACGACTCGATCTACGCCTCCAATCTGAAATCTTGCGCCGACCCCGACAGAAATACCTGACAGATTGGGGTGCCTTTAGGAAAACCTGTGCAGTGTCAGAGTCCCCTGAAATATCCTCTGAATCGTATCATACCTGGGTCAGCCAAATTCTCGATAACAAACGCACTCACGACAATCCCGTAGACCCCGAAATACCTGCTGAATTAGTAGATGCCCGCCTGTATCATCTGTGGGACGCTTATCGCAGCATACAGCGTAGATGGCGTAAGCAGAAACATAATAAGCGCCTTAAAGTTAAGTTAGCCTCTCTCGCTGCAACGATAGAGACTTATACCTCTGAACTTGCTCGTGCCCAATGGGGCCAGGTATGTGAACAGATGAAAGGTAATCTCAGCATGAGGCGTACTTGGTCCCTCCTTAAACACATGTTGGATCCCAGTCACTCACGAATAGCTACCAATAATCGGCTCATGAAAATTATTCAACAATTTCCCGGTGAAGATGCACAACTCCTAGACCGTCTTCGTACTCTCTACATAGCTGAAGGGGATACCATGGAGCTGCCGTCATACACGGGCGATAATAATCCGGACTTAGACAGAGAAATCTCCGAAACGGAAGTCAGAGCGGCACTCATGAAGATTAGGCCTGGATCAGCACCTGGGCAAGATGGTGTAACCAATAAACTTCTTCGAAATTTAGACGACAACTCCATCTACATCCTCACACAGTACTATAATCTCTATTGGACCACAGGCACTTTGCCTCCTTCATGGAAGCACGCTAAAATAACTCTAATACCTAAACCGGGCAAACCATTGAAATTGGAGTATCTCCGCCCAATATCCCTCACTTCATGCGTAGGGAAAGTTCTTGAGCACATCATCCATGCCCGCTTAGTTCAACATCTTATCAAAACCAATGCACTTCCCCACACCATGCTAGGCTTCAGGCAGGGTCTTTCGACACAGGATCTCCTTTTGCAACTTCAACATGAGATCATTGTCCCGGCCTCCAAAGTAGATACAGCCGCTATTCTAGCACTAGAGTTTCACAGCGACAGAGTTCGACAGAGTTTCACAGCGAGCTATACTCCAAAATCTGGCAACGTGTAACCCCGGGCAACGGGTTTATACTTATATTAAAGAGTTCCTTACTAATCGTACTGCCGTTATTCACATCGGTGATTTAGTATCGGACACCATTCACATGCCCTCCTTTGGTACCCCTCAAGGTGCAGTCCTTTCTCCTCTCCTCTTTAATCTGGCTCTGCTTAATCTCCCTAAGCGTTTAGCTCAAATTCCACATCGTAGACATAGTCTATATGCTGATGATATTACTCTGTGGTGAACCGGGGGTAGTGATGCACAAATTGAGGAGGCGCTTCAGTCAGGCACAGACATCGTCGTAGCAGAAGTGGCACTGGCCGGTCTTGAATGCTCCCCAAGTAAGTCGGAGCTCTTGACCCTCCCTGCCCCCCGCCGGTCACGCTCCACTACAGACATAACTATACGAATACAAAATAATCCCATACCATGTGTCCCTATCCTTAAAGTCCTTGGTTTGACCAGCCAATACGCGATATATCTCTCAACTCACCTCACAAGTCAACCAAACTATTGGCCTCATCCGTCGCATAACAGCTCGAAACAAAGGAATGACGGAATTTGAGCGCCTCCGGCTGGTTCAAGCATTCGTGCTCAGTCGCCTGACATACGCCCTCCCGTACCTTCACTCAAGTAAAACGGAGCTGTCTAAAATCATCTGCATCATACGAAAACTATACAAAGCGCGCTTTTATTCCCTCAAACTACTTCCACTGCCAAACTGGAACGCCTCGGCATTTACAACACAGCTGAAGAGCTCATAGAAGCTCATTCTGTCAGTCAACTTACCCGCCTTTCTACCACTTCTACTGGCAGATACATCCTAGAGTCGCTCGGGCTTCATGCACCGATTGTTACTGACTCCAGAGTCTACATTCCACCCGACTTGCACAATCTCCTGCTCGTGCGGCCGATTCCCCGCAATATGCACCCGGAGCACAATATTAAACGCCGTGAACATCGCGCACGCGTTCTAGCCCGCAAATACCCCATGGGCCAGACCACCGCCTATGTGGACGCCGCGAGTTATACCCATCACAACGCCTACGCAGTCACCGCCATCTTTGATCCAAACGCAACCTCTTACATTCACTCACTATCCGAACGCGCTCCCCTGCCACGGCGGAAGAGGCGGCTATTGCACTAGCGCTGACTCATCGGCCTACCCCAACAATTGTTATCTCCGATTCGAAAACGGCCATTCGAAATTTCGCCCGGGGGATTATTTCCCCGCAGGCTCTCAAAATTCTCCTTCAAATTCCTCCCACTTCCCATACGGAGTTGGTTTGGACTCCTGCCCATGCGGGGCTGGAAGGAAACGAAGCGGCTAACCTTGCAGCTCGAGAGCTAACCCACCGAGCTGCACCAGGTCGCAACCCTTCCCACGGAGCCCAATCAACCCGCGACAGCCTTCTGACTTTCCAGGAAATTGCCTGCCACTACCGCCTCTCTCGCCGGCGCTACCCTCCACCCCATTGGTCACTCTCTATTACCGAGGAACGGTACTGGCGCCTGCTCCAAACCAATACCCTCCCCTGTCGCACCAGACTACATGCAATTTATCCATCTGTATTTCCCTCTCCCCAATGTCCCGACTGTGGAGCCAACGAAACAGTTGCTCATATAATTTGCAATGCCCTCAAAACTCATTCCCTCTCATCTCTTGTGTGGAGCACTGGGAGGCGGCGTTAGGCAGCTCGGATCCGCGGGTCCAGCAAGGACTCGCTGAACGAGCAGCCCAGGTCACCGGCGCCCTCCAAGCGCTGGTCACCACTCGCCGTTGACCCAACAACTCCAGAATAAAGTTCTTTCTCTCTCTCTCTCTCTCTCGATTCAGCCACCCGGCCAAAGCAAAAGAATGCCTGCGCAATAGTCTTATATAGTCACAGCTAAATCCACCCGTCTTGGTCCGGTGTAATGTTCATGGTTGTCAACATTGTTGAAGAAGCACAAGACATTACGCAAATATGAGACAACAAATCAATACAGAAGTGATATTTGCAGTGTTCCTTTATAAAAAAAAATCAAACATGCTTGACTTTTGCGAAATTAAATACTTCATCAACTGCAGAAAAAGAATTCACTCCGCCGTCGCCTGCTGTCGCCCGCGCCACTATAGCTTCTGGCGCCATTTTAAGAAATCAACCGGCAACAGTTACGCAAGGTTCTACTTGATAGGTTCCACGTTCTGCTTGCAACGCACGTGGAGTAGGGAAACGCGGTTCTATAAACGTTGAAGTAGGGCGCCTCGATTAACGCGCGTCTTCGCCGTACGGCAGCGTTCGCATCGAGACACCCGGTTTGGAGCAGTGGAACGCGGGAAATTTAAAATGATTTAAGCAAACATTTGGCGTATTTACCTTGGGAGGAGGGCGACGCAAGAGGAACAACATGAGAGGTGAGCGGGAAAGCGAAGGGAGGCATTTACTTCGCAAAAGCCGATAAAGACTATCGTCTTTTGACGGCATTTGCAACGAAACGAGCAGATACGCGGCCAATTTTTTATCACCAAATCAACTGCGTAATCTAAAACAACACAGCTTCGCTGGCCATTTATTCATGTCCTCGTAGAGGCAAGAAAGAATATCAATATGTAATAAAAAGTGTACAGCATACCTGGTGTCGTTTATCGCCTAAAGCTACGGTACTCTCACCTTTCCTGGTTAACCTAGCCATGAGGGACCTTACAGCACTTCTCTTGAACATACGCTACCTACATCAGTCTATCTACGCAAACGACATCACGCTGCGGATGGCTGGAGGCCCCGACGAACAAATCAAGGAAGCCCTGTAACGGGCAATAGACAGCCATGCGCGGCTTATTGGGTTCTGCCCAAAAGTCTGAGCTTTTTATCTACAAACCACATCATATAAACCCACCGATACTGAACGTAACCACATCATCAGGAGCCAACATTCCCATAGTTCCCTCCAAAACGTTCTTGGGACTTCGCCCAAATGGTAATGGCCAGCATACTGATGCCATCAGGAGATCTAGAACAAGGTATATCAAACCACCCGGCTCATGTCCAGGGTTGCGACAAGGCCCAAGGGCATGAAGGAGTCCAATCTCATTAAAATGGTACAGGCCAAGTCATCTCGCGCGTTGCATACGCATTCCCTTTTCTTACCCTGCGGAAGACGGAGTAGGACAAGGTTAATAGCCTCATCCGTACGGCACACAAGCGAGCACTCGGCCTCCCCGACGCGAACACACATTAACTGCGGTCCTACTGTACCTCGGGATACACGATACCCTCTACGAACTTATAGAGGCACAGCGAAGGGCTCAGCTAGAGAGACTCTCGCAGCTGTGCCGGTCAGTGCCGGTCAGCTCGCAGCTGTGCAGGTCAGTGCACCACAAATACCACACTACACTCGACTTGTTGCTATTCCGCCTCCTCAGAGGGATGTCATCAGCGTGTTCCCTACGCCTAGGCGAATGCACCCCATCCGCAATACGGAACGCCGAGAGGTAGGAGCGAAGAGCCTTGCCAAATAACACCCACCGGAGTTTCCTGTGGTATGCCGCGGATGCCGCGCCATATCAAGACAAGAGCGCATCAGTTCTAGCTATGGTCGACTCCAAGGGGAGCCCCATCGCTACAGCATCTGTAAGCTGCACGTCCTGCAAAGAGGTAGAAGAAATGGCAATCGGCCTAGTCATAGCCGGTAAACTGAGCGTTCATTTCTGGCTGCTCGCTATACTGTGTAGCCCCACACACTAAACCGGAGATGAGGAGGAAAAATAAAATTTATTTGCATTGGGAAGTTTATGGGCGGGTGGTTACCACTGGGCACAGGCCAGCATAAAGTGGGTAAGTGTGATAGTCTCCGCTTTTACCGACGAAAAAATTCGGTGCTGGCAGGTCTAGTTCACGGCGAACACAACTGTACTGACGTAAGAACTGCGCAGTCTCAAGATTAAAACAAAAGTTGGTGTTGCCGCTCTTGTCTTTTCAGAGACTATTGCCCCCTCTTTCGACCTCTCTCTCTCTCTCTCTCTCTCTCTCTCTCTCTCTCTCTCTCTCTCTCTCTCTCTCTCTCTCTCTCTCTCTCTCTCTCTCTCTCTCTCTCTCTCTCTCTCTCTCTCTCTCTCTCTCTCTCTCTCTCTCTCTCTCGCTCTCTCTCTCTCTCTCTCTCTCTCTCTCTCACTCACTCACTCACTCACTTTCTCTCTCTGTCATTATTTCAAAAGCATTGAGGTAATGGGAGGAGTGTTTGTCTAATTTACTTCGCCCGCAAAGGTTTGACTCAAGGACGGTGAAAAAAATTGGCCGGCGATTACGGTACTCCCTAATGCGTTATTTGGGCGCAGCTGTTTAGCTGTTATGACTGTGCAAAATATGTTTAGGCAAAGAATTACAGACAGACATATTTGCATGGTTACAGAAAACTTGTATTCACACTGGCTCACGAATCACATGCATCGGTTGCCTCGCTCATTGCTCAGCACTCACTCGGGGTTCTGGCGTCGGCAGTGCTGAGCCTCCGCTCTGGCAGCTCGTTCAGCTGCAGCGACTGACGGAGCGCACTCACAACTCAGCACTTACTCCTGACGGCTGCAGTGCGTTGAGGCAGCACTCACTCGTGCGTTCTCTCGACGGCAGGTATGGGGAGCCTCTGCGCCGGCGGCGCTAAGTGCGTCTCAGGAAGGGACCACTTCGGAAGCGAGTGAACATCACCGTCACGCGCACGCCCCCCTCGCGTTTTCGCCAAGCGTCACGCAGTCCAGCGTCTCGTCGTCTCTTCCCTACACACTTTCCGAAAATCGTCTCGCGCCGTCACAACGGTCCGGCCTCCCCTCCCGATTTCTCCACAGTCTCCTCCTCTGCTTTCTGGCATTCTTCGGACTTGCCAATGTCCACGTGATGACACCGACAGCGACGCCCCTGAGCCAAGGAACGGGCTCCAAAGGGATGCGCCCTAAAACGAATAACGACGGCAAAATGTCGCAGGCTGTCGACCCTAGACGCCGGGTTCAGCGCCCTCATGCCAGCGCTTTTCGCAGAGCCCTGGCTGAGGCGCTGCGAGAACCCCGACTAAGCATCGATCTCCTAGCAGCCGCCCACGCATCCCGAGCTCCGTCTTCTTGGCGCAGCCTATGACTTCTCCGCCAAGAGCCTAAGAAGAGCGTCTAGGACCACCCCCAGGAACGAAACCGGTGCCTTGGTCTATCGCAGGAGAAGTGCGTCAGTACGTTCTTTCCGACACCGCTCACTGGTCAGCCAATGTCTAGAGCTTCGGGGAAACCTACTCCGACGATTGGACATGCCCCTTATTCTCGCCCAAGCGCAAATTCGACGTGATCTTCGAATAGTACTTGACCCCCATCCCGTCAGACTCGTTCCCCAATGGGGGAAAGCAAAATAATGTCTCCCACGTTTCCTTCTGAAACCTGCTTCAATATGAGGGAAAGAAATGAGATGATAATAATATGATGGCGACACGTGCGTATAAAGGGTGCTCGCGAAGGAGAGCGCCGACTGTGGGGAAGCTGCAGCTCCAAGTGCGACCAGTCTGCCTGGTGGAGTAATTCACGTCGAAAGATGAAGAAAATAATAAAAGCCGGAAACACGACGTTGCAATAAACAAGCCTTCGATAATTGCTAGGCTTTCGCCTCCACACCACGGAACCACAGTTATGTGCTTGAAGAATTTGGAGTAAAGCTGTATTCCTCCGTTCTTTTGTCCTAGGAGCGAGTAATATTATTTATTCATTTTCTTGTCTTTTTTTCGCCAAACGAGAAATTTCGCGCCTTGGAATATACGCTTGTGGTTTTAAAGGGGTAATTGGACGCGCCGCTTTGTCTCGTTACAATGCGTTGCAATACGTCCGCGAGCAGCGGGTGCCCGTCTTTTATTTATAACTGAGAGCGTCGCCATTGCGTCGTTGGTGGAAGAAAGTGCCTCTTTGGGAACCAGGAACGCGTACGTGGGCTTGGTTAGAGCACCGGCTGAAGTTTACGCCGAAAGGGGAAAACTTGGGGAAGTTGTCTGGGGAAACAGCAAAACGGGGACGAAATACGCCGTGCAGAAGCAGCGTGTTTCCGTCGTCGTGGAATCACCCAGAGACAAGACCCAAGTAACACAAAGAAAAAGGCCCCGCTCTTCAGAGGAGCGGGGAACGGAGTAGCGCGGGGTCTTCTTTGACGCCGGTGCGGTATAACTAATCGTAGATGCCAGAGCGGTGATGCTATAAACTAAGAGACACGCGACCGTAGTATGTTCCCCCGCTTTTGTGATGCGGCCTTCGGAGTTTTCCAAAGCCCGTTCCCGCGGAAGAATATTACGCAACAGGCCTTCGCCGCTCCTGCTACTACAACCGCCGAATTTTCTTGTCGTTCACTCCGAAAACGTACGGCGAACATGCTTTCCTCCCGTAGTAGGGTTTCCTGCGGAGATAGACCGCGGTGTAGACAGGGCGGAGAGTAGGGATAACGGGATGAAAGTTTTCCGGTGAGCGCATCAGCCGTAGCTATGTTTTTGCTCACGCAGTTGCTGGAAGGATCGACGTAGCACTCTGAAACGAAACGGTCTGAATGATGAAAATTTCTATCGAAAAAATCCCTCCCCTGTCTCCGGTTCCGTTCTAGTCTTGTTCCATCTGAACGAAAACGACTTCAAACTCGCATGCTTTTGCAAATCCTGCGTAGTTAGCGCCGACATGATCCAGGATTCCCAATGAAAAATACAGCAAAGGTAAACACAGTGTACCATTACATGTCCGAGGGGTAATAAAAACCGGGTTGATACGCTATGGTCAGTTCAAAAATGATATGATAATTGCCACACGCCCGAATGAGTAATGAGTTGTTCAGAAAATATGGGCATTGGGCTACTAAATTTTGGGCAGCATCATCTAGCAAAACCAAATAAAAATGGCGTAAGAGGTTATAAGTACATGCGGCTAAGGCTCTTAAAAGACAGATCGAAGACAGTGTTCCGTTTCGAGAAAGCAAATCAATGAAACGCTGTGCGTTGAATTCAACAGCAGCGAAGCTAGACTTGGTATGTATGGCCGCTTTACTGCCTCCTTCTATTTGCTAAGGGACAGGCGTCATTAAAACGATGCATATTAGCATGAACATTCTTATAACGGGAAGAAAAAAAATGTAAGGTGCCTCCGAATCATGCACACGTCTTCAGCGTTCTGACTAAAGCAGGCGAAACGCCCTTCTTGGAAAGACTGGGATCAGTATCCCTTGAATAGAGACGGAAGGGGGGTTACCGGGGAGTACATCTACCCCAACGGTTCCATGTCGGGAAAGCATGGCCGCCGAGATTTGAGCGACGACATCCGCTCCACGGCGCCCTGACTTCGCCGTAGAATGTTCCGCAGCGGTTGTCGCAATTTACACTGTTTGCCTCTAAGGGGTCATATTAGCGTCTTTAATGGAGACCGCCATTATATGAACTCTTTATTGTCCTGCTATTTACGAGCCGTGCCTTCGCGATGGCACCCTGTGAATCGCTTCGTTTCAAGAAATGGTCTGAAGGCGCATCCGCCGGCTTCCTTTGCGTCGGATGTACGCGTACATCCAATGGAAGTCATTACCCTTAACGTACACATAAGCTTGCACTAAAGCATGCTGCTTTATGCGTATACGAATGGTAACCTCTCGCCAGAACAAGCTCTTTCGCCAGCGTTCACGTTCAAGCGGTATGGGCAACGCCACCAAAACGAGAACGCCTGTTCGTACTATCTGGGTGTTTGGCGAGATGCACTTTCAGACAAAAAGGACTAAAAGTTCGCCCTTTAGAGGACTACGGCCTTTGTCACTATCAGTTCTACCTTTCGGGAGTAAATGTGAGTAGACGAACAGTTAGTCCACCACCCGGTTGGTCCGTTCTGATACTCCCCAAAGGACGAACTGCTGAGAGTCGCAGAAAAAAAAAAAGTGGGCAGCAACAGGGATCGAACCATCGGCGCCACGAATTATACACAAGGAACCCAACGAGCTACCGCTACACCTCGCTATCGGACGGATGGCACGGTAGATAATTTTTAAGTGTACAGCCTGTAGTGCTGTGCCTGGTGATGAATTCATTGCAACTGGCGCCGGAATTTCTATCCGTGCAAGTGACCTTGACCGCGATTTGCCCTTAGCGCTTTGCTAACAATAGGAACTACTGCGCAGTTCGATGTCAAGTGCACTCTCACAATCATAGTTTGTTCTCGTAAACTATTCTGTGTGAAAGCGGTCGGCTGTGTGAGTGTCAGAATAGGAAAACAGACCATATTTTCCTGCATCGGCGAAATCAAACTTAGTGTTGCTTAGCCTGAATTCCTCAGGTTAGCTTCGCTGGACGATGGGGACTGGGAACTAAAACTGGGTTTTACAGCAGTTCCAGCATTGTCACAGCTTTGGTGCACAAGGCAATTATGTACCGAGTGTAAAAGATAACCTTATGACGCTTACCTGTAGCGAGCATTTTTATTTTGCAGGTGTTGTCATCAGCAAAGAATGCGTTTTTTTCTGGTCTGTAAACATATACTTATTCATTACGCTTGGGGATCTCTGCTGGGCGACTGATGGCTTCACTTTTTGTTTCAAGGAGCTTCTGGTTCAAAGTACTGCCCCCAGAGACACTGGTATATTCGTTTTCTAGGGATGCTAGTCTCTCGATTTGATTGAACTTCGCTTTTGACTTAGGTGTTTGTAATGATGACAGCGCCCATGAACCCCGTCAGGCCGATGACCCCCCTCCCATCTTGTGGCCTTCTTGTGTCCCCCGCCTTGGGCGGAAGCGATGGGCGGCCTCCGCAGACGCCAGCGAGTCGCAACCCTTTGTATGGGCCTCGCCGGCGGCTTTTTACGCGGCGTCGGGGAAGGCTTTCCTGTCCTCCTGACCTTCGGGGACGGACAGGGGGGGAGCGGAGGTCAAAACCCTAATTGGCATGTGCGCTGCTGTGGGGAGGCGGCTTTGCTTGAGCCCTGCTTGCCCATGCTTCAACGAGTTTGTCGAGAGCTGCGACTGCGAGCGGTCGCACGAAGACTCGCTCCCGTGGGGGTTTCTGGGCGCCGGGACCCCACGCACCTTTAAGCCAACCGTGCGGCGGTTTGGCACCTTTTTGGTCTCCGGGCGCACACCAGGGATCGTGCCACGATACCCCCCTTTGTGCGCTGCGGCGCCTCTTAATTATAATCCAGTTTTCCTTTTGTCATATGTTTGCTTCATCGTCTGCGTAAATAGGTGTAAATAGACCTCTTTTTCTTCATCATCTACTTGCCTGGTCTCGTCATCGTGTCCTTCACCACCCTCCACGACGACACCAACCACCCTTAACAACGAACCAAACTTTACTGTGTTACTTTAAGTTTTCAAAAACTAAAATGAAATCACATGAATACGGAAATGACAATGCAGGACAAAGCCGAGCAGTCTTCAGTTAAATACCACTCATCGCCGAAGTACTGGCCAAATCTAACCCCTACTTTAATCGAGTATGTAGCAATCTAGAAGGTACGCAGATAGAAGGTACGCAGATAATAAATGAGAACTCAGGTAGAGGAGGAGGAATAAACGTGTATCTGAAGCTGTCAGCCCTGGGGAAGAGTCCTCATTCCAGGACCCCTTGAGTCCGTCCGGCTTCTTGGGCTCGCTGCACCAGCCAAAGCTGGTCGTCAGGGTCCGAGCTGGACAGTGCTCTCTCCCAGTGCTCAGGGGAGGGGAAAGGCAGGGGGGGTAGGTGGGGGTTCTTATCACAGCCCCACATGATATGGTAGAGGGTGCCCGGAGCCTCGCAGAAGCGGCATTGCGAGGAGTACAGGGTGGGGGCCAGAATGTGGGCTCTAGTGGGGTGGGGAAATGTGTTTGTCTGAATGCCTCGGAGGTGGCGCTCTTGTTCTTTGGTGAGGCGTTTGTGCGCAGGAGGATATAGCATTCGTTCCAGACGGTAATGCTGAGTGACTTCGTGGAACGACAAGAGAGGGGAGACCTGCCACTGCTCGCCGAACTCCTGGCTTGCCCGGTGGGTCAACTCTCGGGCACGCTGATGGGCAGCTTCGTTGCCAGACACGGCGGAGTGGGCTGGAGCCCAAATAATCCGTACGGGATGTCGAGGAGGATGTTCGAGTAGAATTTTTCGGGCAGGTCGGGATATGCAACCGCTGGAGAAGGTTCTACAGGCTTGTTGGCTGTCTGTGATTATTATTTCTGCCGAAGTTTGTGCAATCGCTAGGGAGATGGCCGCTTCCTCCGCCTGCAGAGAGTGGATGGTGGGAATTGATACGCATGTAACGAGGTTTTCGGTAGTAGAAAGCACAGCGGTCATAGCTCTTCGCCCAGGATATGAAGCGGCGTCTGTATAGACTGTGGCAGAGTTTCGGCCGTATTGATTAAGAATAGCTTTCGCTCTGGCTTCCCTACGAGCCTCGTGATGTGTCGGATGCATGTTGCGTGGTAGTGGGGCCACATCAATGAACTTGCGAACCTCATCGGGAAGCTGAGTCGCATCCGCCTGCGGGTGTTGCAGAGGAGAGCGCAGGTGTAGTTGAGATAGAATGGCTCTGCCGGTAGGGGTAGAGCTCAGGCGTATGAGTTGGCTCAAATTCTGGGCTTCCAATAATTCATCTAAGGTATTGTGGACTCCCAACCGCAAAAGTTTCTGCGTTGAGGTGGTAACAGGCAGTCCTAATGCCAGTTTGTACGCCTTGCATATCAGCGCTTCCACCTTGTCCTTTTCGGTCTTGGAGAGTATGGCGTAGGGGAGGGAGTAAGTGACCCTAGACACGACAAAGGCTTGAACCAGCCTGAGTACATCCTCCTCTCGCATACCCCTCGTCTTGGTACTAATCCTGCGGATCATGTGCGATACTTGCTCTGTGGTGTTCTTAAGTCTATTGAGCAGTTGGGTGTTCGAGCGATCCGTTTGGAAAAGCATGCCTAAAATTCTCACCTGTGGAGTCGGAACAATTACATGGCCGTCCATGTGCAGGGAGATGGTTGGCGACCCAGGAGAGAGTTTTTTCTTTCCTGAGACGGTAGAATCAATGGCGCAGACAGAAAGAAGTTTAGCTCAACTATGGGGCACCGCAAATGGATAGATGTGTTTCGACTTCCATTGTGACCGGCGGAATCAATGGGTGCACAGGTCTTCGATATTTATTAATGGGATTGAGCCCATACTGTCATTCATTAACGCACCACGATAACCTAATATTCGATACTGCGGCTATTCACTTCCTCCTCTCACCACCACTCCAACTCTTCCTTGCGGGGGCTCAGTTGCACCTACGTTCTTCGATATGTACTTCAGTGATAAGAGGCAACAGTATGGAGTGAATGTCGTCAGCGTTCTGTATGAACTCAGGGTAATTATCCTGAAAAATGAATTTAGGACGTATTGTATCTTCCCGTCACAAACCTTTGACAACTAGAGCAGCCGGATGCACAGCACTGAGTGGGTGGTGTACGAAAAAGAATTCGGCATGTCAAGAGCTCTAAAAGTGTTCGGCCACTGATTGAAAATTACGGAAAAAACTCCCAGGTCTTGTAAATAATTTAGTAGTGTTTCACTGGTGAGCGCTGTCTTATCCTTAGGACAGACCCTGGGATAAAACACAACAGTGTGATTTTCGATGGAAAGTGGCATTCAGACGTAATGAGAGCATTTTTTCTTCTAGGCAAGCTATTAAAACGACGCTTGCTGTTTTCGCATAGTTGTTTTAAAGACAATAGTCTTTCTTGGGCGACTTAAACGCGAAAAGTTTGGTCTGTCTGTATGTCTGTCTGTCTGTAACTCGGTTCAGCCAACCAGCCAATGTGAAACAGAAGTTGCACAATAGGTTTATATACCCACAGACAAGTCTAACGTCTACGTCCGGTGACAATGCTCGTGCCTGTCAACATTGATGAACAAGAACAGACCGAAGCGCAAATGTGAGGCAAAAAAATGAATACATAAGTAAAATTTGCAGGTTCATTTACGAAAAAAATTTATGCAGGCCTAATATTTACGGTAGCAAAAAAAATACTACATCCACTGCAGAAAAAAAAATCACTTCGACACCTGCTGTTGCAGGTGCCACTGTAGCTTCTGGCGGCATTTTGAGAAATCAAACGACAACACTTACAAAATAGTCTACTAGATAGGTTCCAAGTTCCGCTTGGAAGGCACGTGGAGAAGGGCAACGTGATTCTATAAACGTTGAAGTAGGGCGCCTCGCTCCACGCGCGTCTCCGCCTTACGGCAGCGCTGAAACTGAAGCACCCGGCCTGGAGCAGTTTACCGCGGTAAATTCCTCCAGCGGTGTTACCTTGGGAGGAGGGTGACAAGAGAGGAACAGCTTGAGAGGGGAGCGGGAAAGCGCAGGGAGGCATTAACTTCGCAAATGTCGACGAAAGGCTATCGTCTGTCGCTGACATTTGCAACAAAAGTAGGAGTTACATGACTGTAACTGGATGTCCCAGGTGGCTGCTTAGAGAGAGAACAACGTCTGACGAAGTATCCACCATTTTGCCTGTTGTGCAAAAAAGTTATTTCTTTTGCAGTGCGCAGCCAGAAGTGGCGAAGACCGGAGATACCGAGCAGAACGCGTTCCGCTCCCCGCTAGCAGACGACGCTCGCTTTCCTAGCGCAACTCGCAACGGCAGCGCCGCGGTGGCGAGAGTCGCGGCCGGCCGCCTTCTCTCCACGGCCGCGGCGGGGAGATACGGAACTGAAACTAAAACGAGGCAAACTGTTCGCATGGCGACGCAATGAAACATCCCCCTCGCGAGGCGGGCACGATCAAATGCAGAGCATTTCCGGGGGCGCACGACGTTAAGTAGTTTGCGTTACGTTAATGTTGTTGCACTTGTGGCAACTGCTGACGAGAGAGCGCTCGTCAGCAGTAAAATTGGCAGCCTCGGCGCACATTGAGTCCGAGAGAGGGGGAGAGTGTCCTTGAAACGTGCCTGGGTGCGCTATCGAATGTTGATCGCGCCGATAGCGAAACGTCTGAGCCGGGCATGTCGAGGCGAGCGATGCGGACAACTACGGACGCCAAGAACGGGTGACATCGTGAGTTAAAGAAATGCTCTGCGTTAAAAAAAAAACCTGTTCCCGTCACAGCTGCAAATCGACGCAAGACGAAACTTTACAGTTGTGCTTCCGCACTGACAACGTCACCTGCATGTTTTTACGGTGTAAGTAAATTTCCTCGTCATGAGGAGCGTGGCGTGGATGAGTCATAGCCATGTAGTTCACCTCGACTCTCCCGCTGACATGTGAAGTTTGGACAGTGAACACACTCGTCCTCGCCTGCACGCTCTGTAAATGTCACCATCTCCAAGACCAGAGAACACAATACACGCACAAACTGCGGCTTATCCGCCACCATTCACCTCCTGGCCTCGAGGGCGTGATGCGTGGTGAGTATTATCTGGTGTAACGTCCCCAGCGAGTCCCCCTCCCAGTCGGTTTGCCGACGTCGCAGGAGAGGTATGCTGAGGCGTTCCTTATGAGGCGTAGGATAACTCACCGTGCTCAATTTATGATCTCTGCTGGGGCTGTGGAACTATGCTTTCAAACCTAGCGTCGTAAGTAGCATAGAGAATTTTCTAACCCACCCGCATTGCCCATATAAGTCCAAGTAACACCATTGGGAGAAGAAAGTTATTAACGCGTAGCATTCCTTCGCGAGTACTCCCACAGCCAGGACCGTGTAAAGCCCTGCATTTCCACAAAAATGCAGATATCGCCGAAGTTCCAACTGTAATCGCTATAATGATGTACATAGGAATAACTGGTCGCCCGAAATTGTGAAAAACAAAAAATAAGAAAAATATTACAAAATTACAAAAAAGCGCGAAACGTGTAACACCCTGCTTTACCACAATAATGCAGATTTCGCAAAAGTTGCACCTGCAACAGCGATAATAGTGTAAATGCACATAAATGGTAGATATAAATTTTGAAAAACAAAAGAATAAGAAATATATAAGATAATTTCAGAAAATGGCGAACCGCGCAACGTCTTCAATTTTCACAATATTGCAGATTTCGCTAAAGTTCGAAAAGTAACCGTTGTATTAACGTAAACGGAGGTAATTTGTCGCAGAAAATTTTCAAAAACTATAAAAAAAATATTTACAAATACGAAAGATGTCAAAACGTATCACATGCAATTTCCACAATAATGCAGATTTCACGAAAGTGCCACCTGTAATCGTTATAATAACGTAAATGGAGATAATTGGTCTGACGAAATTTTGGAAAACTTAAACATTAAAATATATAAAATCATTACAGAAAATGGACAACGCTTTAACGCCCGGCATTTCCACAATAACGCATATTTCGGAAAAGTTTCAAATGTAATCGCGGTAATAACGTGAACGTAGATAGGACAGGATTTAGAAGAAACAAAAATTTGACTAGAAAAAACTCGCACTTAGGACAGGCGGCATAACAATGCTACGCATTAGTAGATAATTCTCTGAATTTGTACAGAATTTTTTCTCTCTTTTTCTTTATTGTTATGTGGCGGCACTTATTTCCAAAACTCTTCCCGAAAACCAAAAAAAGCAGCTGCTTCCTAAACAGTCTGCCCTGGACAACTAATAGCCTTCAAGCTGATATCCACTAACGCTCTGACTCCCCCCTTGCCCTTTTATTTTCTTGATTTTCTACTACCTTTGAAATTACAGCGAACTTTATTAGAGTTCCTCAAGTTGCCTACACGTAACCAACTTTTTGAGAAACGCAATCTGCGCGCATGCCCTCTCAGGGCACCCAACCTCCGCCTCCGGCGGGCCTAAACCTAATAGCCTCCCCTGCTCCAACAAGTTTCCGCAATTTAGCTGTTTCCTTTCTTCGCGAAGCGCGAGAGGTCGAGGCGAAAGGAACGCCCATCACCCTCGTAACCAAGACCGCCTTGACGGCACGAGTACGAAGAGCGGGGTGGGGGGTAGGAGGGGGGGGATTGTCAGGAAGGAGACCTTCCAGGAGGAGCATTCTTACAAATTGAGTTTTGTGATGAAAACAAAAACGATGGGCGTATCTTGAAACCCTCAGTACGCCTACTCCATTTATAAGCTAGCTCCGAGACCTTGCACGAGTATGATCTACAGCTTCGGGAGCCATAAGGTTGGAACGGCGAGCTGGTGTAATATGAGGACGACGCCTCGATGCTTTGTCTTTTCGTATTGACGACGTCGCGCTGCGTTCCAGAAGTTTCCGCTTCTCTTAACCATGTTTTACGGATTTACGCGATTCTTTCGCGGCTTGTTCGGCTTGCACAAACTGGAGATATTTTTTTTCTCTGATATCAAAACTCGTTTTCGCCAGTATATTTTTGTATCTTCCTTCTTCCCGTGCTTACGGCAGCGCATTCAGTAGTGCCTGCTGCTTGTCTGTCGGCATATTCTCCGCGTGGCAATCATGTTCAAGATCTGCAAATTACTGCCCTTCATCTCTGTCTAATGACTTGGTTTGGATACTGGCAACCCGTTCATTGAGGAGCGACACGTGCAGTCACTTGGTTTAGAACTTGGCAATCCTTCCTTTCACTTTAGCTAGATAGGTAAAATGGAAGAAAACGAGCGCCAAAACACAGCGTACATATAGCGGCACTTTTCGAGCAAAAGCGAGTCGCAGTTGCTATTTGACCTTACTTATCTCTGACACCTGCAAGGTGTTACGTATAGCTCTCACTTGTATTCTATCACACTGAAAGTGGTGCGGGACCGGGTGAAAAGAGGAGGAGAAGGAAAAAACTTTATTTCTATATTAGTTCAGGAGTAGAATGAAAAAATTAAGCAAGCTCACACTATAACGTAAGACTTGAATGTAGTGAAGCTCTACGCAACCTTTACGACCATCACGAAGTTTTAAGTCCACGAGTATAGCCCATTTGCTACTTCTTCGCTACCGCAATGACATTTACTCCATTATTGTTGCTGTAAGGGTGACCTTCCTTCACTTTTCTTTGGAAATGATAATAATTGAACACCACTTTGGAGGGGCGTACGATATAGTGTCTCTTTCTCGTTTCGACCAAGTGCTGCCACGATTACACTGAACGCTGCAGTCTTTCTCGTTCCGGGAAAATGTGGCCATGATTACGCCGAACGCTGGTGCTTTTTGGCCAACCTTGGCCAATCTTCTTAAGTGGGTATGCTTCGCTTGCAAACATGCACCGAAGACGCTGGGAGGTCGCGAGAGGCAAGGGCTCACCTACGCTCGGCATTTGCTTGGTACTTTTAACTGCTAGCACAAAAAATTACGATTTGCTCGACAGCTTCGCTATTAAAAAGAACATATAGTGAAGAAAGACAAGTCCCAACTTACCCTATTAACGGGGATGGTGATCGAAGAGTGGTTCGATGAATAAATTGATGAAAAGTTTTGGGTACACTTCCGCAGGGCTCGACAGACGTTGGATTGAGCACGGCATGAACGGAGAAGGTCCCTAATTCAAAGCAACTCTTTACAATATTTACGAGTGGGGTGACGTACATGGATGACAAACTGCAGTCGTCGGCAAGAAACTGGTTTAAATTTAGCTCCCTACCCTTACGACCGTTTACAACTCCACTTCTCCCATCGCCAATGCAAGTCTGTCAGCTTAACATTCCGCTGTTCTCGCCACTGCATACCAACCACTTCGCTACCCTGTCACCCTTTCGCTTGCATGCCGTTTGCCTCCTTGGCATGCCAAAACGTGCACGGGCGAATCCATCATTTAAGCGCTGCTTCGCTCTCCGCTTTCATCAACGAGAAACCCGTGCCATTAGCTACGCTGGCTGCTTTTCGCAAGGAATGTCAGCCACTAAGCGCTAATCCACCGCAAGGAACATCTACACAAGTTGTTGAGAACAGTGCTAGAAGGCTGGAGGAAAGTATAGAAATGTGTCGATTGTCGCGTTCGTCTTCTGTTACATGCAGATCATTACTTTTAGCGGCCGAGATTTTGGAGTCGATGTTAAGGTAGCGTTTTGTGGCGTTTTTTTTGTGTGCAGCCGATTTAGCTCACGCAACCATACAGCTGCAAAAAACGGTACTAATTCCACGGGGATCTATCATTACTAATTACTAATTAATTTATCACTTATTAGAAGCAGTGCCACTCCTCAGGCATGTGAAGTTTTTTAGAGCTAAAGAAACCCTGGAATCATTATGTACAAAGCAAAACTAAAGTAAATAACTAATGCGGTTGTGCCTCTCATTGATACCCCATGTTGAACTGTTGGCTGCGAATGTGGGCTAAAATCACTGCACGCAAGGAAAATACTGTGCGAAGAAGAGGCTACATAACATAACCAACAAAACAGCTATCGCCGAAGAAGCCCATGTGAACCACAGAACAACCACCGATAGCTGTTTTCGACAGTTTGAATACATTTCTATTACATACATCAGTTTGAATACAGACTTACATTCTGTAAATGCTGTTTTGACACGGGCATCTCCATAGTCTATTTCTGCTTCACGTTGCCCTTGACTATACTAGATCGCCTTAGAAGCCACAGAATGAATCTTAATGAGCATACTTTGCCCCAAGCACACTAAACGATCATTCAATCTAACCAAACAGCGAAATTCGCCAGGACACGGAGTCTAGCGCTGCCTTCTAGAATGCGCATCGCCACAACTCGCGTTGTACCAGTGCTTATACTTCCGCGCGAGGAGGACACTTTTCCGACAGGAGCCATTTGTCAACGAAGCATGCGCAGGGAGTGTGAGATGGAGTTTTCACACTCAGGCCAGAACTGATAACAGGAGACAAAGGCGGGGAGCGTTTGCTTTCGTTCTCACCCTAGTAGGCAATGTGGGCGGCAGAATTGATGGGGAATCTCTTCAACATAGAAAGACAGTCTTTACACTGGGTTGCGATTCTACAGCCAATTTCTGGGTGGGAGTTCCAAACCCAAGAAAACATCAACTTGCACAGGCCGTGATATGGCGAACCTAACAGATCGCGTGGTGGGGACAAGTTCATAGACTTCGTCACTCCGCCTTCCCACCGGGTCGGTGGCGTGGGGTTGAGACCCCGCGGGTGTCGTTACGACCTCTAAAGTAGCAGAAGGGTGTGTGTTGGCAGAAGCAAGCAAGTTTGCCGGCACGCACCGTGGAGACGGGAGGAAGAGTTGACGCTTCTTCGGAGTCAACTTGGAACCAAAGACGCAGAAGCCATTTAATTATGCACGCGGGTCCGAGTGCGTCCCTTGAGTTCTAGATGTTTCCCCAGGGCATCCATCAGGCAACATATTTTCCCTCTATCTCGCTGTTCTTCCGGAAATATGATCGCCGCTCTCTCGCAGCAAGTGATGTTCAAAGGACGCATCTAGAACCTGCTTGGGCTGAAACATTACCAGAGAAGTGCGAAATCTTTCGGCTTTGTTCGTTTCGAGGAAGGGGCAGCTTCCGTCCTGATAGGACTTCCGGTGTTGGCCGGACATAGGGATCTGTCAGTGGCCGTGAGCACATTTTGTAATTGCGTCATAAGTCGCGATTGAGGTTCTGGAACTCAGTACCATTATAATGTAACAGCTGTCTAAAGGCAGTCGCGCGAGGAAAGGTGACATTATAGTTTTAATGATTTTTACAATAGACATAAGTTATTTAGGCTGCGCAACAGCTTAGTGCTCAAAATATTGATTTATATTAGCTAGGGGAATGGGAAATACTTTACAGCGTTCGACTATTTAAGCGGTATCTCTGAGGGCTTATTTTAATGGCGTACATTGATGAGCAAAAATAAATACTTGCCATAGGTGCAGTTCTCCTATTTCTAATTCCCGAGGCTCGGTTTTCTTCACCTGACTTTTTATCATTAAAAGAACTTGAGCGAGAAATATGACCCCACGACAAAGAGCCGCACTTTTCTTAAAAGAAAAGCCGCAGCACGTCTACGGCATAACACCCAGAAATAGTTACAGAAAGTAAATATCTCAAGTGACACCGGATAATTGGAACCGATGTCAGAAAGGAGGATAGGGCTTCGGGCACTAGCTCACTAGTGTAGCGTCGTTGGTTGCAATCGGATATACCACCATGTGCGGCAGTGGGCAGGGAACAGTAGAGGATATTTGGAGATTGAACCAGATATACAAGCAATCAACAGGAGTGCAACTATTTGCATTGATGATTCCATAACGAGGCAGCATGATGAAGGAAAATTTGACATCCACCTAAATGCAGCCATACGGCTACAAAGGAAAGCTATAAAGCTTTCTCAGAAACTTCGCAGTTGAAGGAAAATTCGTCCTGGTCCAGGATTCGAACTCGGTACCACTGCTTAACCGGAGCAGTCGCTCTACCAACTGAGCTAACCAGGAGGCTAGTCGTTAGTAGCGCGAAAGCGAATTGATCAACAACTCTAAGTGAAGGACAGGTGTTAATCGACCAGATTTAGGGGAAATCCCCAAGATGGAGTAAGTTTCTGTGAAGGCAAATTTTCATTCACAGAAACTTACTTCACCTTGGTGATTTCCGCTAAATCTGGTCGATAAGGGAACATGATATGTAAGCAATCAACAGCAGTGTAACTATGTGCACAGATTGCTTCCTTTTTATCTGGCACCTCAGCTTTTCCGGCGTCCTTTCTTTTTAAGCAGGTTGACACGCCTGTTCCTTGCGGCCCGTCAAAGAAATTGGAGAGAATTTTAGGGAAACTTGAACCTATTCTTAAACGCTAAAATGTCTTATGCTGAATAAAAATACGAACATATCAATCCTTCCCGGCTGGACATTAAGAAAATGGCATGGATGGAAAATGTGTCTGTCTGTCTGTCTCTCTGTCTGTCTGTCTGCCTGTCCTTGAATAAGGCATAAATGTTGTTGGTTGATCTTCTCATGAGTGCGGTGCCGACGATCATTTTGGTAACTGGTTACCCATCAGTGAAGACCATTAAAATCGACCCGTGGACCACCCTTAAGTCACCGTCCAGAAGCTCGCTACTTAAAAGTAATTCGTGGCCCAATAGTGAGATACTTTGAGTCACCTCAGCCCAGAGAACGTGCACTGTGGTGACTAAAGTTTGGTCCCTGTTGGGCCCTATTCTCACCAACGCTGTGCCTGCTGATGCCTCTCAAGACGACTCCCCAGCTAATCATAATTATGTGACAGACCTTGGTTTGTTGGGCCTAGAGAGTGGTCTCTCACCACTAGCGCACAACGCATTCTGTAGCGGTCGTAATAGTTTTTGTACAACCACATGAATTCAAACCTAGCCTGGTTCTGCGACGGCAGTGATCTCTTCTACGAGCTTCATTGACTTCGCTTTTCTAAGACTCGCCGACTTCTCCCTGCGTCTCCTCATTCTTTCCCGTAATTTAGTCGTGTAGTCTTCCCTTGATTAAAGAAAGGTTAAACCAACGAGTTACCTCACTGCGACTTAAAGAGTTCAGCACGACATCTAGGGGATACGCTATGTCAATATCAGTGATCTCGTTATAATGATAGGCATTAGCGAATACAGACTTGACAAGAAAGATAGAAAAAACTACTAATGCAAAGAAATCGCCTCTCGCCGCGAGTAAAAGATGAATTGCAGGAATTCAAACCAATATTGGGAGCAGGCGCACACTAGGGTGAGTATCGCGTGGGAATACCAAGTGGTCACAAGACCGGAATATACTCAAAAAGAGCACTAGCTTCAGACGATGAGAAACCAGGAACTCAGGTGGTAAACTTCAGCAATAAGACTGCCCTGTCTGTGACACCCAAATTAATCAATGTTTAGAAAAGGAATGGCATGAAATTCGCGAAGCGATTTTAATTCACGAACGGGAGCAAGGTTAGCAAGTTCCGCAGCTACAGCGTGTCAGTAATTAAAAAAGACATGGTACTGTGGTCGTGTACAAATGGGTGCGGAAAGAAGAATCACCCGCTCTTACCCATCGCAGCAGGTTTCCTCTAGCATGGTAGGACTCAGACACTGAAGATGGAAGCACCACCCGGCAGCCAGATGGCAGGGTTGGGCTCTGTGCCCTCAAGCCCGAGAGAAGACCCCTTCCAACATGATCCAGATGGCTGCACACAAGTTGCAATTCGAGCTCGCGATCATCGAAAAAATTCTCACTAAATGGCGGACATATGATCTCCGCTAAAGTCAATACCTGCGTGAACAACATGGCAAAAGTGCGAGCCCATCATCATGGAACGAGGCAAACACCATGTCACAGGACCAAGACAACCATTTTAGCATGAGACAAACACCATGGCGCAAGGCTGCCATGCCACCTAAGCAAAGGACCGAGATGACGGCCATGGTGCGAGACAAACATAGCGCACAGAACCGAGACCACCCCCATGGCACGCGACAAAGACCATTGCAATGAACCTAGACAACCACCATGGCACGAGACAAACACCATGGCAGAGGATCGAGACTAACACAGCGATCTGCCATTTCGGTCGCTCACCGACCAAGATTAAAATTTGCCCCAAACAATGAATGTCCGCGAACTTGGTCTATGAAACTTAAGATCACCGGGATATTATCCCCTGGCCCGGATAATGCTAGAAGCCTACAAATACATCATTCCACATCCCTTCCAATCGTGTCATTTTGATGGTGTTGCCTAAACTGAGCGAAAACCAGCTCTTGGTAAATTTTGATATGATATTCTTGAAGGTCTATAGCGAACCGTTTTATGTCTCCCTGAGGCCGTGTGTCGCGTCAAAACGCACAGCAGAAAAGCCAACTTTTTTGGTAATGATAATGGTAATGGGGGTGAAAGGAAAGAACAAAACGCTTTCTATGGTCAAATCAAACCTTGGTCCCTCGCTTTAAGAATCCGACGTCTACCTGGCTGCACCCTTCTGACATGGTCAAAGCAGTTTGAATTTAGAGAGCGGTACATGGACGTGCAAAACTAGACAGAAAAATTATGCTCCCCTCAGTCCAATGATGACGATGGTTCAACGGGAAGTTTTTTCGTGCAAAATCCTTTGGCGCAAGCGTAAACCATAGGCACTGCCATAAAAAGGGAAACTGCGTAAGAGTCAAAGCCAAAGTTCAGCGAGTCGAAGTCCAAACCGTCTTTGAGTCAAAGTCGATACTCAAACGACAACCAAGAAATACCGATGCTAAAACGACTCATGGACTCCTGTGAAGAGGAAACCACTCCTACAAGTACACCATAACTGCTTTCAATAAACATTTTGTCTCTCTCTCTCTGTCTCTCATGAGAAAGTTTTGCTTTCAACCACTGTCGTCGCTAGACGAAAGAGAGTATAATTTATTTCTTCGTATGCTTACTTTCCCTTTTCGCAGAGGTAACCCTGTGTGAGAGAAAAAGGGAATAAACGTTTATTAGAGCAGTTCAGGTGATATTTTTATTTCCAATTCGGGAATTTCCTCCAATAAAAATGTGTTTTGGCGCTGTTACATTCGGTAACGCGTATTTTAAAAGCCAAGTAAAACACCTCCAACTGGTTTTGCGTTAGTTATACTTGCAGTGACGTTTATCATGCGGAAATGTAGAACACATAAATGGGGCACAAAATCGTCAACAAACAAATGACCGAACTGCCAAACCGACTTAGTGTGCCCTGACCATTTCAATATATTCAAAGACGCCCGCGGGAATTACTAAATTTAATCGAAGGTGTCTATTCTTTTTCCGAACCTCGAAACTGCGCTCCATCTAATTTAAAGTGATCTTTCTAGATGTTTGAGTGCATTTAGGTGAATTGCATCGGATAGGCGAAAATGGTAACTTTCGTAAGGTTGCGCGAGGCGTGAGACGCCCTCCTGGCCATACGTCCCTTAAATTACCGAGCAGTGCTTCCCCTCCTCCCGCGAAACGGTGGCCTGAGGAGAGGAAAACCCGTTGGTACAACTAATATGTCAGGAGCCGCTTATTATTTCAATGTGCACCGTTCCATGCGGAAGTACGCACGTCTGAGAACAACTCGCCGTTGAAGGTCGCAAAGGGTGGATGGAGTCAGGGGGCGTGTTCAAGGATGGGGGACACTCCTTACCGGGCATATGCATTCGCTCCGCGGGATGAAGAAGATGTGCAGCGTTATTTTCAGACACAGCGTCTTTCCTAAGGACATTATGGAGAGCCAGTGAGGAAAGGTGAGTATGAATACAGTAAAATAGAGGGGGAGAGAGGAAAACGGACACGTTGCCTTACACAGGTGCCGAGAAATATCATAAGCTAGCCATCGTGGACCGGACCTTGCAGTAATGTGCCCGGATTCTCGGAGGACCATTCACACACGTAATTAAAAGCTTCGTCGCCTTCTCTGAGCACGAACGTCGGCCAGAAAGGGGACACCGAGACAGACACAGTAGACGGTGAATGAGCACTGCGACGAAGCAGGATAGGGCCGTGGGTGGAAGTAGAAGGGGAGTGAGCCCTCTGAACGCATGAGTGCCGACAACGCAATTAACGAAATCGCATTCCCTACAGACTGACCTAGCACCATCATAATGCTGCTGTGCCCTCGAGGACCGAGGGCACAGCAACACAGGCGTCGAGGACCGACGCAACGCTCGGCGTACGCATAGAGCATGTGAAGTCGCGCCCACGGGGATGGTGGGGCAATGCTAACGCCTCACAGCGAGCGAATGCACACATAGATATGCGTTCGCGCTGGACACGGCTTTAGGGTGATTAGGAAATAACACTGGTCAGACAGCATGGGCTAATTTCCCTGGTGCGCTTGCTCTGGGGCTTGGTGCAATATCTAGAAATTATGTTTCGTTTACAAAATTTTGTGGTTGGTGATTCACTTAGGCATACAAGGGAATAGTCAGGGGGAATGCTCGTACTCTACACAATGTCCCTTAAGTCTCACCGTAACGCTTACAGTAAGTGCAGTCAAAGCCTCGTGACAATGGCGTTGAGAAGAAGAGTCTCCGAATTCCTCAGACCGCATCTCGAACGAAACAAGTCTATACCGCTCTCTGGAGGAACATGAATGGACTAAGTTGGTAGGGAGAGTATGATTTCAAATAAGACGTTGAAAAAGAAAACAATGTTTCCCCAGTGATTGGCTACAAGCTATCACACGCAATTCCAGTTCATGCGCCTTAAGGAAGGACGTGTTCTCGAACCGCACTGATGAGTTAGCACTGCCCATCAATAAAATGATGTAACGACACTGAAAATGAAACTTTGAACGCCACCACCTAAGTTTCTTGCACAGTTTAGTAGATGAAAGCAGGAAGAGGGAATTTAAATAGTGAACAAAACACGCAGACCTCAAATATTGACTCTAAAATAAAGGCAATACCCGTGAGCTTGTAGTGTATCTGTGCAGTGCGGGCACAAGAGTTCGCCTTAGAATGCTAACCGGCTTTCAACACAGCACAGCGTTGCGCTCGGCAAGAGCTGCTAACACGCATTGTCAGCGCGAAATACTTACCCCTCCAACCAACTAGGATGACTTCCAGCCCACATATTGTTGCGGCTACTCACAGGCATCAATGTTCTGATATGTAATGGATGCAACCGGCCATCAGGAGACTGTTATACTAGGCTTAAATCTTATGCGCTGTTATATTTTAGAGGTATGTGTTGCTGAGTGATGTTCCCATCTGAACATATGGAAATGAATACGCTGCATATTATGCGGAAAAAGACGTCTCCGCCAAGGAAACCAATAAGCTTTGATGCAGTCAGTACTTTAGCCATCGTAAACGTATTGCCGCGCGCAAAATAGTGCCATTTACTTCGTCGTGGGCTTTACGCATAAGCAGGGGCATATAATCTCGACACACCAACTTATCACTCACTCTGTGCCACGGACGTTCGAAAGAGCAGGGTCAGAATAATGTCGAAAATCGCGCCCAATTTGCGGTATTTTTACAATAATCCGCTATCTGGAATGACAGCTGAATAACGGCTCCAAAGCTAGTCCCTTCCTGAGCGGCACGAAAATCTTCTCCAATTACGCCTAATTCAAGCAGCTTTAATTAGGTTTAATTAGGTTTCCCAAGCACAGCCTAGTTCTGTGGAACTGAAGCCGGGGTCCGCTAAACGCGCTCCTTCGTAGGGGAGAAGAGCATCCAAGCGCTCGTTGACCCGCTAAAGACTGCCGACGGAAGGAAGAGGAAGGGAGAATACAGGGGGAGACTTGGGATATGGCTTCGCCTCTGGGCAGAAAAGTGCAAGGGAAGGGTGGCTGCCCTCGTTAGTCGCTGCCCCCTATAGACAAGCCAACACAAGCCCCGAAACCACAGGAAGCTCGTTTCTGTCAATGAAGGGCCGTCGGACGTTTTGGGAGGGAGCAGTGATGTCCCAATGGCGTGGCAGGCTATTTTACTGAAGGATGGCCGTTAGGCCAATTCCCACCTGAAGAAGCCAGAGATGTAATTGAGTAGCGTTGTTGATGTTACTTGAAGTAGACAAAGCGTGTAATGATAATCATAAAGGGGTATCAACTCAAGAGCCTCTACGCAAATGTGGTAAGCTTTTTTTCAACCGACGTCCCCTATTTACTTGCGGTGCTACGTTGCCTTCCAACCAATGAGAGTGCAACACCGCCTACCGGCGGTCCTCCGCACAAACGACGCATCCTATTACATTGCACAGGTACAGGGGTTATGTCATTGTTCCCTCGTAGACTTCATCCCGGAAGCGAAATTGTCCATGTTCATTTAGTCACATTTACTGATCATCACCTAATTATACCGCATCATCTACCCCATGCTGAAAAATAAATGGTATAAAAAAACTGCCGATGCTGTATTACCCTATTTACCAGATTCTAACGCGCACTTTTTTTCCGGAAAATAGGCCGAAAAAGGGCATGCGCGTTAGAATCGGATACGAAACCGAAACTGCCGAAACAGCGGAAATTTCGGCCCACCCATCGCCATCGCCATCTCAAGATGGCACCAAAGCTTTTAGCAACGATTTTTTCGGACGCAGGAATCCTAAGCGCCTAGGCTTTTCTATCGGCGTTCACACAAATCGTCAAATCGTTTCAATTGCGCGCTTGATAACAGCAATGGCAGCAGCGGCTCCCACGCGTTCAAAACGAGCGGTCGGCTGAAACGTGCACCTCTGGAGAAGCTCTCGGGATGGGCATGCGAGGCGTGGGCACGATCCCATCGACCGTGGTTGAACGTTCGTTAAGAATTGTGGCATCGCGAACGCACTTGACGGCACCGAGGACAAGATGTTGTAGTCAGCGGAGAGCGACGAGGAGTGAGAAGAGTGAGATTACTTCGGGAAATAAATAACCCGTTTCTCTCGCATTCGTTTGTCTGGGTCACAAAGTCCCGTACGCGTTACAATCGGAGGTGCACGTTTTTCGGTTTTTTTTCCAGGAAAATCAGGTGCGCGTTAGAATCGGATAAATAATACTATAAAAAAATTCCGCCACCTTCCCACGAGGTGAACCCTTGGGTGATGCAAGGCATCTCAATGGGTTCAATTCGCGTTTCGGTTATGTTGGTTACCCAAATGTGGTTGAAGTGTAGTGAACCTTAAATGATGCTCAATCACACGTAGAGTTCCAAGTACGTAAAGACCGTCTTCATCGGAAGATTCAACGGAGTCGTCGTCGTCAAGCGAAGCACGAGCAAAGTCAAGCGGAGTCGAGCAACTGTGTCAAGCGAAAGCGCGCGCTTAACTGAACGGGAGCCGAGCGCTCACCGCTTTATATGCGCGCTTGAAGGAGAGGAGACAGCGGAGGAAAGTTGCACATGCGCACACATGCGCGCACAAGCGCGCCGGAGCAGATGCGAACGTAGGCGAAGCGCGCCAGCTGTTGTTATGATAATGAGCCGGAGAGAGCGCATAACGCACAGCTGTCGGAGAGAAGAACGGAGGAGAGTTTGCGCATGCGTAATGAGGAGTGCGGACAACGCCGGTCAACGCGGGACATACCGAGTGTAAGAGATGACTTGCATCTAAAACAGCAACAGGAACTTGCGCTGCCATCGAGGAAATAAGAAGCCATAATATTCCAGTTGGCTCAACCCACATACTGTCACCAATACTTTGAAAACTCCTTACGGTGCAAAGCGTGTTGCGTCCAGTCCGTGAAAGCTCCGCTTTCCCTGTTGAGGTCCTCGCGAGACATCAGAGCAAGGAGCTCTAAGTCAAGATGCAGCCGCTAATTTATCCTCTAATTAAACTGGCCAGTAATTCAACAGACTCTCGTGTGCCCTTGACGACGACGACGAGAACGGGTCGATGCCCCTAGTCCAACGATACGCCTCTTAGGCTTGCACAGAATCTGCGAGCCTTTTATTCTTTAGGTGGTTCACAGGGCGGTCATTTTCTTATAGTCGTCGGTGCGTGGCTAAAGTTAAACTGAAAATAGCCGCAGAGCGAGCATTGGTTGAACGGCTGGAGCGAATGGCAGTGCAGTAAAATACAAGGGAGAGAAGCGTAAACAATGTTGGTTGGTTCATCGTGCGTTGGTGCCGGCTTTATTTAGAGAGGTTGTAATTACCATAAGAATGAACCCATGCGTACTAGATTTCAAACTTGAGAGAATCAGAGGGGGTACACAGTAATTCGTAGTCGTCGAAGCGCTGAATATTTGACCATGTTTGTACAGTCTCGGGCACATGTACCAAGAAAGTACATGCTCGGTGCAAAATACGAGACGTCGCTAAATATCACTGCACAGAGTCAAAAATTATTTGCGCTGCATAAAGGTTCACTTGGAACTGCGGGTCTAATCTGGTTCACTAAATATTCGGATTTCACCCTTGAGGAGTAGTTTCGGCAATTGGCAGCTATTAAAAGGAGCAGCCAACCAGTGGCCCGCAAATAATTACGTCTATCTAATAAAAGGATAAATGCATATGGTGTGTCAACTTACAATAGTGCGATTCACTTCAATTGAGTTAATTTTTACACAATAAGGATAACGGGTTTCTGGCTAAAAGCTTGTTTAGAAGCTTGACAAAGGCGTAATATGTCGTTACATGGGACAGACGACAAGACGCATTTAACCCCTGCACAATGTTAACTGCTAGAATAGACATACGTTCCAGGCTTGACAATACGAAATTATGCGATTATAATGTAAAGAACCCGATAAATTGTGAAACCTTGGGAAAGGCGAAGCATGAAGTGTATAAGTGTATTCGCGGCGCCTTGGCATTTTTTGCCCGCGGAGATAAAGCCGTTGGGGAGTAGACGTATACATACAGCTTTGCTGTAAAAATATCGTGTCTTTGAATCACGAAACGTTCTAGCGCGTTGCGTTGAAAATCGAGTGTCCCACTGTGTTCTTTCATTAAGCGTTTTTCCACTGAAATGAAACGTTCTAGCGCAAGGCGTTGAAAAACGAGTGTCCCGGTGTGTTCTTTTAGTACGAGTTACATTTGAGCGTGATTCGTAGGAAAACGGGTGCCCCGATGTTTTAGTGCCGTGACTACATGATGCCACCACGAAAAGAGACGACGACGGCGTAAGACGCCGACAGCCTGAGCCTCTAAGGGGTTCGATTCTGAAAAGCGAACGTAGAACATACACAAAAGGTACAACAGGTTCCAGATGTGAGTTTGTCCTCCCAAAGTAAATTCCGATGCAATATGGGCGGCCAAGAGCCAAGGAAAACGGAAACATTAACAAACGCGCATTACAAGGTGTTGGATGTGTTTTTCGTTCGTTACAAATTCGCGAATCATGATTTAAGCTGCCATTTTCGGGGGGCGTCATTACTCTGGCATCTGTTTAGTACCGCGTGAACAACGAACCAGGCAACGTGTAAAAATTGCTAAGTGGTACGCGTGTAGGCTGGTCATACGTACGAAAATTCAGCGCCATAAATTGTGGACGTGCAGGCAGTGCTAAGCCCGCTTTCACAACAAAGAAATTCTATCTGACAGCGTGCCTTATACAAACTTTGCACACGTACATTGCACGCCAATTGGTATATAGTATGTTCAGTTCTTTTATTGTTCATCATATCTTTAAACCTGGTTTAAAACACCAAACACAAGGGGAATTGAAAAGTCATGACAAAATAAAGTCTTTTAGTTGTTAATATGAACGGATGAGAAAACATAGCAAAAGGACGGAACTTACCCACCTAAGCCGTCTTGACGTAACAAGTGTAGAAACTGTGGGCTCCGTGGTAGCAAAAACATGAATTTCAGGTGTGATCAAATGAACACTCAGGGGTACTTTGTGTTCCGCTTACACTCCCTTACTTCTTTTCGCCCCTGTAATTATAAGATGAAGTTTGTACTAAAGATGTGTTCACACATCCAGCGTTGAGATAGGCCCATTTAATCTGATTGAAGCTAGGTAAATATCCGAACCTAGATAAAGAGGTGGCATTCGTTTGTATATGTTCGCGCTGAAATCTCGGAGAAACATACTCCCTGCAGATGCTATATTGAAGAACGTATAAGGTAAATAGGTAACCACGTTTAGCCCACATCTAGGTTCGACGATCTTGGCCGATTTATATCTGGTGTTAATGGTTTTTTATATTCAGGTTAATCCCTTTTTTTCTGTCTCATGCTGTTTTTTTTCTAAGTCATGTTGAATCACGCTTCATCTGTTCGTTTCATACTTGAGGTCAAGTTATTTACTCAAGCACCAACTCATCGCATGGGGAAGCGGCTGGTTCATGAAATTTTATTTTTTGTTATGTTTTGAGTATTTCAAATTCTGTACGCAAGGAGCTGAGCCAAAAGATGCGTACGCTCACTGTTCCTCCACCATTAGGCTCTTTCCTGTAAATCGTGCTCTGTTACTGTGGCGAAGCACCTGTTAAGAAGTAATCTTTTTATAAGTGCGGTGTGCCTACGCTCCGAGCAAGAACTGCCTACCCGCATGTACGCCATGTCATATTAATTGTAAACGACATAACGATCCTCAGTGCCTGCTTACGCGCTAAATAATTGGTTCAATCACCATCTTTGTTATCCTAAAGTACAGCGCCAAGTCACTAACGGGAACACCAGAACAAGGATTGGAGTAATGACCAAGCTCCTCCGAGGCAAAGCAGGTTTGCGCAAGCATTACGAGACTGAAACACATTACGTGTGCACGCGTACATGAACACGCGAGAACGAAAGAAACTACAGCGTGAGTTCAGAACAAGGGAGTAGTAGTAGAAAACTTTATTATAAAGTCAGGCAGAGCAAGGGAGAACGAACGACAGTAGAGCGGAGAATAAAAAGGACGCGAGATGTTAGCACATGCCGCGCCTGCGCAGTGCGCAAACTCGAGAGAGGTGTCGTGCGTGCTGCATGAGTATAGTGCCTAGAATATATTCTAGGCACTATAGCATGACCTTCACGAACAGCAACGGCGCAAGAGAAGGAGGGGAGGCTACGCTGCGTTAGGCGAAAGACCGATAGAAATACAAAGAAAGCAGTGTGATGCACGCACGCTAAAAATAGCAAGGAGATATGATTGGCCCTGCTCGTTTACGCTGATAAAAAAATGACGCGTGCTTGCGCCTACCAATATAGCCATCATATCGTCACACTTTGCGCACAACTTTTATAAGATAATTATATTCCCCCACCGCTGTAGTATGTTAATGACGAGGCCGAAAATGGGTTCTACGCGTGTCTGCAGGGGTGTGACGTACCAGTTGATTACTTTGTGTTTATCTTCAACTCTAAAAACGTTTTTTTTGCTATCCCGGGCTACAATTGGTGTAAGCTTGAAATGGCGTGTTTAATGCATCTGACGCTACACTCAACTGGAGGTGAAAGAAATCTATGGAGAAGAAGCAGCAGACAGTAAACTTTATTGACGCGGTGTTGTCACTTTGAGGACTAGGACCGCTCTTTGTGAGTCACAATGATACGTCACCTCACAGAATGAGGATAGAGTAGTGGCTTCTTTCAGGAGGGACAGTAGGGTGCCATTCTCTAATCAGGTACTGACAAGTGAATGACACACTATTTGTGCATTTCAGCATCTACATTTGCTAGACCCTTTAACCCTTCACACAACTGCGGCTGCATCGACGTTGTCAGCCTTCAGGAACTTATTGTGGCATTGTAAACCCATAAATAGAGACAAAGTAAATTAATTGCCTGTTGAAACGAAAGCGACAAATCTGTGCGTGCATTCGGGCTTTTTTAGTGGAAAACAGGCTCCTTTTTCTGGAATTCGGCAAGTCAATACGTGGATGGTAGAAGGGAGATTCTGACAGATAGGGTGTGCAGCTCGAAGGAAACTGGTTGCGCGCGCCTTGAGAACAGGTATAATCAAGGGTAAGGGTTAAGGCGCGCGAGTACACCCTCCTTGGGAGACGGCAGACTCTGCGTGTGCCCAGAAAGGAAGCGGCTGCTTACACAACTTCGCCTTTACGCCGGCACACTTCCTAGAGCATGTTCAGAGCGGCGAAATAGTGGAGTGGTATGAAGGGTGAGAATACGAAGGTCATGGAGGACCGCTTCAACGAACGAGAACGAAAAGAACGAGAACCACCGTGCAAATCCGCGCATATATAAAAAGAAAAAAAAGGCGTTGCCCCGCTTGAAGCGCTTAAACGTCCAATATTGAGCTGCATTCATAAAAACTGAGCTAAAAATTATCGGCCTATTTCTGGTAGCTCCTGGAATTTGCATTGAATAGCGTGTACGTCCATGCGTCGGCGTTTGAAAGCGCAATTGCTCTGAAAACTGACGATGAAGTTTATACAATAAAATGCGTAAAACATAAACTACATTACCTTTACTTTCCGCGTTGCCTAGAGACGTAAAAGAAGTAAAATTATTCCCTTCCTAAACTTACCCTTGAGGCTTCTTTTTCGCAGTACATCTAGAAGCAACAGCTTTTGCAAAATTTTGTAGCTTGCTTCAGGGGAAAACGCCTGTGTTGTTTGTTTTCTGAGTTCATCCCATGACGATGCCGCGTAGAGATTTATGCTTGCTCCGCAATGGAGGATGAAACTTTCGGCTGTATTAATACCTTTAAGCGCTTGCAGCCGCCCGACTAACATCTTTATTTTTTGACTGACCTAATCCTGAACAGGGTGAGCACGCAAGGCCATTAGAGACTCAACAAGCAACCAGGAGTCGATGTACTTTTCACGTACGAACGCACTCAGCCGCTTCTCATTTTTTGTTGTTGCCGTTTACGATATGCACGCGACAGAATTAATTTGTCGGTTTAGCTATTTACCTTTGCCGTGGAGGGCTATAGGTGTACGCGGATAATAAAGAGAGCCGCCGAGCCCGTGTTGACGAAATAGATGATACAAACCAATATGCGACAACAGGCATGCTTTGAACATCAAGGAGTTAGTCCAGCGACGCAATAATAGAAAGAAATTATAAGCTTCTGCTAACAGGGAGGCCTGAAAAGTGCTTTTGCGTGTACCTGAGCTGCTCTTTCTCCTAAAGCGAAATAATTTTTTTTATGTTGCCGTCTCTAACGACTCATCACGGTTCCACACACAATCCGCTTTAATAAAGATAATCTTGTTAGATTTCAAGGGAACAAGGCGTGTAAAACGCAACTGTTTTAGAATGGGAGAACGGCCTCCGCGCCTCTGAACATTGTTTTTGTTTGTAAATTTGCGACATAAAATCGGGATGATAAAAGTTTTTGGTGATGCGGAATGGCCGACACGGTCTTTGTTAGCCAATTATAAAGTGTAAAGCCTGAAATTTGCCATTATAAAACGAAGTATTCCAAATGACAGGAAGCAAAACGTTAGCCCAAACACGGCTCATGTCGCTCTAGGGATAAGAAAAATTAAAGTTACTCCTCTTGCGCGCTTCCGAACGGTCCCGACTGTAATTGGAAAGCAAACAAATAACCGAATCAGTCACCATATATTCGGACCTAAGCCACCTTCGTTGTCTTTATATGCTTTTTTGAGACACCTTTTCATCCATCTATTCTCCTTGGCTCAACGCGCCGGCACAAACAGTAATGACCGCATTCCAATTCTGTCCTCCCCTCTATGTCTTTCGTCGACACGGCTGAGCGGAGGATACCGCAATGCTTTCACGTGAGAAAATCGCTTTCAAGGACCTTATAAACTTGAGGCTCGAGAAGAGAAGGAATTCCGAATAACAGGGAACACTCTCCACACGCATCGCGCTGGGGACGTTGGCTTTTTGCGCACTGCGTGCTTTCGCTCCGAGGCCCCCGTGTCGGCGCTCCGCCGCTGACGTCACGCTCCCTCAATGCGCAGGCCCAAAGTCGCGCTCTGCTCCGTTCATGACAATATACCCACCCGATCGGATTGAGCCCCCTGTGCTCGCGTATAATGCGCACTAAATGCTTTCTGGGCAGACCACGTGAAAAGTGACTTGCAGCAGCGGTATTTGATTACGTGGATGTGCACGTCAGCAGCGCCGCTAAGGCGGGTAGCGGCCGCGGAAGCGATGAGCCACCGCTTGAGCCAACAGGTCTAGATGGCGCCTTTTAAAGCAAACCTTTACTGTTTCGTCCAGCGGTAACGCGGATGATGCCCAAGTTAACCTTTTTACGGAGACACCCCCCCGCTGACAGGCCCCTCGTCCATTCTGCTGCCCTTTTGGTCCACTTGTTGTCCGTTCGTCGTACTTGATGGCCAGCCCAAGTCCATTTCTTTCTCATAATTTGAACTATGACATATTGGTGATTCATTTATTCAGACTACTCCTATCATAGCAGCCTCACCAAACTAAAATTTCAAACTGACATGGTTAACTTAGCATCACTGTGTTTGTTTCATAAATTTTATCATGCGTTGCACATAAACCATGTTATCGTTCCAGCTCATCGTCTTTCGTGCCGTATCAGCCACTCGAAAGCTGTTTATCCGCCCCGTGCAGATACCACTGCCCATCACTCTTCGTTTTTTGTGCCAAATCAACAGAAAGGAACGATCTTCCTGCTAACATTGTGCACCACTCCTGCATCGCCCATTTCAAGGAAGCCATCAAACAAATCATCTGTTAGTGAACTGTCTACCCCTCATGTAACACCCCCTGACTGGGGCCCTTGAGGTATTAAAAATAAATAAATAAATAAATAAATAAATAAATAAATAAATAAATAAATAAATAAATAAATAAATAAATTTTATTAGAGTTGCTCCCTAATCAAGGTTGCTCATTTCCAGTCCCTAAGCGTTACTCCTCGCATTGTTCACTCAATGACAGGTCTGCCGGATGTAAGATTGGTTTCTTACTGTTTAGAAGCCGTGTAGTTTCCACTCCGTATGTCATCACCGGGAGAATGCATTGATTGAATACGTTGTTTTAGGAATAGAGGTAGCTCACTATGCATTAGTTGCGAGTGCTTGCCAAGTGCACCTTAAACCATTCGAAGTTTGCGCCGGATTTCTTTCTCGTGTCAAGAATCTCATCATTATGTAAGTGATTCTTGGCCAAATAAAGTTGTTCCTGCTCCTCCTGCTCCTCCTGCTCCTCCTCCTCCTCCTCCTCCTCCTTTCTCGTGGTTCGGATCAGCGCTGACCATCTGGCCATGGAAGCTATATTCTTCTACTAGTTTCCGTGTTGCCCTCCCCCAGTGGGAGAGACGTCTCGGAATGTTTATCATTACTTTAGATTCATCCATATCTTTAGCTCTACGGGGAAGCGCTCTGATTGTAGTTTTTCAGTTATTAGATTGAGTTGTTATGTGGGTGAACTAAGCAAGACTATGGCCATATGCATACCTCAAATGCCTCAAACATTCCCCGTTTATCCGTAAACCTCTGTTTTCGCAGTCAAGATTTCTAAACTCCCTCTCCAGATATGCTCTGAAAAATTTTCGTGAGATGGTATCTCTTTCTCGCATTCTCTTTCGGATTGCAAACTTGTCGGTGTGCTTGTGATAGATAATCGTGCCGTGCATTCGTCACATATGTCGTCTAAGAGTGTCAGGTAGGTATTCTCTATTCCTTGGTCATTTAAGGCGTCCATCACTGCGTCGGTGTTTACTGAATCAAACGGTTTTTCATAGCCTATTAATGTCATGTACAGAGTTTTATTATACTCTGCGCATTTTTCCATTGCCTGGGTATTGTAATGGATGTGATAGACTGCGGAGTATCCATTTCTAAACACAATGTGTTCCCTGGGCTTTTGGGAATCTAGGCTGTTGTTTATGTATCTAAGTATTAGCTTGGTAAACAGCTTGTATATAACTGACAGTAGGATGATTGGTTTGTAGTGATTAAGATCTTTGATATTTCCCTTCTTGTGAATCAAAATTGTGTTGGTGTTTATCCAGCCTGTGGTTGCCAATAAAGTCCTTAAACATTCTGTGCACAAAGTAGCAAGCCTTTCGAATATTATATCTCTACTCTGCTTTAAAAAGTCCTAGGTTATGTCGGCGTCACATGCAGCTTTCCATCTTTTCATGCCCTTAAACGCCTTTTCTACTTATTGTTTAGTTATTGGCGGACATCGCAATCTAAATTTGTAGGCTCAGTAGTTTCCGCCGGTCTAACGCCTCTGCAGTAGACCCTAGTGTAAAATCATTCCGCTTTTTTTCATTATCTTGCCCATTTTGTGCGCAATTACTACCCTGTTCATGTCTAAGTGCGTACATTCGGGCTCTGCCAATACCTAGTTTACTCTTTGTTGCCTTCAAACTTTCTCCTTTTCCAACGTTTTTTAACCTAAAGCAAATGGTTTTAGTTAGTCCCTGTGAAAATGATTTCGATGTGCATGTTTAGTGAAATAACACTAAAAACTTTCATTCAGTACTTCCGTTTTACTTTGGTGACCTACGGTTGTAATGGTGGTATGCTAAGTAAGCGACCTACATTGGACGGTGGAGTCTGCGACCTCGTAGTCTCATGTTCATTTTTTTTTTCAGTAACTCGAAAGCTATACTTTTGCGAACGGTTTTACTAAAACGTTCCGCTTTTATATAAGTTATGTAGTGTGAACCTATGGGATAAATTCAGCATCAACGGTAAGTTGCTGTGTGCACCTTTGCAAGCCAATTTCTTCACGGCTGGAAACCATAGTAATTATTCCATTGGACTGCATGTCCCCAACCTCTGTCGTCATTTAAAAGGATTACACATTCTCAGATCACAGATCTCCGGTATGAAAGTCAAATAAAACTGCTGAAGAGGATTTCCAGTGACGCCGAAACATTTACCGGTGCAGTTCTAACCGGTAAACAAGAACCGGAAACTTCACTGAGGCAGAAACATTAATAAACACAAACGGAAGCACAGCAAAGCTGGTATTACAGAAAGACGAGTAATGAAGGCAGCATTTTTCAAATTTCCTATAGTCCTCTCCACAGCAGAAAAAGGCATTGAAGAAAAGCGAGCTGCGACAGACCAAAAAATATGATCAAAAGAACAAACGACGATGGCTTCACGGGCCCTGGCTAAGAGTAGAAACAAGCCTAATTAAATAATTATATCGGATGGCCGCAGCTCTCCTTAAACCCTCTTGAAGCCCAAGAAACAGCCCCCCTGCTCATCCCTGAACGAAAAAATCTATTATCACAGCCTAAGACAGCTACAGCGAATTAGCGCAATCAAGTAATTAATTTGCCCTTAATAGCTGTTTCTCGTCTATATTCCTAACAATTTATGGTTCCCGTATCTGTGTGCCACTCTATTTCATTAGCGTCTTAAAAAGGAAACAACTGAAAAAGGTAGGACCTGTACGAATATCAAGAGGAGCGTAAGAAACAAAAAGGCTTTTCCGAGCGTCTAACGGATTGCTTTTGTACTTCAGCGCGGTCATAGTCAGGCCTGAACAGAGGCTTCAGGGCGAGAAGCCCAATCGACAAAGCAAGAGCGCAACCATAAAGAAGAAACCAACTTCCCTAGACTTTGTGGAAGATTGAAACCAGTGAGTCCTGATTCAGTCAGAGTTCCGCTTCCCTACATTCATTCCGACATCGTTCACATATATTCTCCGGGAAATATGATGTTCTGAGCTTTGTAGAACCCGTTGGGCATTATATCTCTGTGCTATTTGTTCAAAGTTTCGTTGGGGATTTTTTAGGAGGTAAATTAGACCTTTTATTGCCTGCGTACAATGCAGCGCGGGTTTGGAGCCAGGGTAGGTTGATTTACCGCATGCGCAATTTATTTCAGACCCTTTGCTTTTTTGGCAGCGTACGTGGCATCGTAAGTGAAATGAGGACATTAACGTTTTCCCCGGCATTTAAGTGAGCGCAGCGATATGAGCTGGACAGAAACATGGGCAAAGGATTTGAACAACAAACTGCTGAGGAGTTCTGAGTGGACGACGTGAAACGTTACGGCTTATAAAACATTTTGACTAACATGTTGTTAGCCTTGTTTGCATTGTCCTTTTTTAAATTTATCCCGCCCCCAATGTAGTGTGAGCGCCTTTAGGGGTACTTTAAAAATAAATAAATAAATAAATAAATAAATAAATAAATAAATAAATAAATAAATAAATAAATAAATAAATAAATAAATAAATAAACTCTGATCAAGCTTTTAATGCTGTTTTGCCAGTAAAGCGTTACTGTGCTTTGAAGCGCAGTCCTTCATAACAGTCCAAACCTGGCACTCGGACTAATTAACTGACCAATCACAGTCAGTTGAGGTATTTTTTACGACGGTATGACATTTGTGGTTTCCCTAAACAATGAGCGTAACGTCTTAGCCCTATGATGTCACTTGTGGAGTCCAATGAATCCCTCCTTCCTTGTCCCATACTTGAGACCCGCATTGTTGGCCTTTGCCTACACGAATTGTTTGGCGAAAGTGGAGCTAGTGACACTTCGCCGCCATCGCCACGGCCACCACGAAATGCTTGACTACTTCACTGAAGAAGTTTCGCGTTAACAAGGCTATAAGAACCGGTAGGGCTTTTTGGTCATACATAAACAAAGTTTACAGCGCAGAACAAGGGTGAAAAATAAAAAAAGGGGCAAAAACAGCGCTGTTGTTCTCATGTTGTTCCGTTCTTTTGTTAAGTCGTTGTTGTTGTACGCTGTAAGCTTTTGTCTCTTTAACAAGTTCTCCAGGTCCAGAGTGCTCGTCTGGGTGGCTGCTCTGGAGTGCTACCGCTTCTGATGGGAATGGCGAGATTGGGTGTTAAGGGCCCCTACATTCGAGGCACAGTCCTACCTCTGCCTCGCCATTGCTTGCAACGCACTGAATGGTAACAGCACTGCTAAAACCACAGCCTTACCAGGAGAAAAGATGGCCCTTATGTGGCCATTGGCTGAAACCTATCAATGACTTGGAAGTCTCAAGGAGAGGCCTTCAAGTTGCAGTGGACCGAAATGCGGTGTTGTTGAAAATTGTAACGGAGCTACACTAGTAGTAAAGTAGTAGCTTTGAAATAGACTAACACATGTTATTACTATATTTCTCCCTCTCATACAGCGCCCACTGCGGAGGGATTTTTCACTACCGTTTCGAGTGAGCGAAGCTACTAGGTAGTGTCAACCCTCGCCGCGTGGAAGCCAATCACTCTATTCGCAATCTATAACTCATAAAACAGCGCTTATTTATGTGGAAAACCAGGATACAACTACAAAACTGCACTGCACACCAAGCCCCTGCGGGAATAAACGGTCAGCGTCTACCCAGCCTAGTATCGTGTTGCAGTTAGCCCACCCGCAAAGGTAAGAAGGGGGCGCCCGGCAGGCACTATGCGGCAAACCACGGGGTTTGACCGTGCCGCATTGGAACTCGTTTGCTGACTTTTATCGGCGACAGCCGTCAAAGTGCGGACGTGGTTCAATTCGGCTCAAGTTGGAGCACACAAAGACTGATCAAAACTCCAAGATAACAAACAGCGTGCACGTGCCGGGAATAACGCAGTCATGGCATGCACCAATCAACGAGGTGCGCGCCGTGCTACCCCGCATGCAGGCAGGAAACAACGGCAGGCACAACAAACGCCACGGAACGGCCCACATGCGCGACGTAGCTTGCTTAGTGCTGTGAGACCGGGAAGACTACTCGTCCAGCTTCCCGGCTCCCCGTAGGGGGAGAAAAGGAAGCGCGGAAGGATAGCCTCACCCCTCCGACGAGAAGGCGTGAAAGCCTACGTGCACCCTACAAATGGGGCTAACGCTTCACATTTTCACAAAATGCCGCGGAAACAAAAACAACAATCTTTGTATTGGAGAACAATATTTGGGGTCGCAACAAACACTCTTTCCAAATAATGTCAAGCCCGCTGTCTGTTAAACAGTGCCAGGCATACATACTTTCGTAGTACGGGTAGAAGATGTGCAAGACGCTGTTCGCACTTTGAAATATGGGGCACCATGGCTTGTAGCCTTATTCCTTCTGTTGTTTGGAATCATTGGGTCCGTTGAGTAGAGTGTTGCAGTATGAGACTTTCTTCGTCTACAGGCAGAGACCTTTGAAGTCTTCCTGAATTTGATGTCCAGCCACTCCTGGTTTTTTCGGCCTATTATTTTTTCATCCCCTATTTCTCACCCCATTAGCGTCCAGATATGGCGTCCAGCCCCCATCAGTATTTGCAAAAACTATGGCATTGCATTGAATGCTATTGTTTTGAGTTCTATCGCTCCTTGCTACCATGAGACATCTTAATCCTCATTTCGGCAGTTTTCGTCTCGGGTTATTGAACCCTTTATATTGGCGAAGTGTTTGTAGGCGGCGTGGATCGTTACACACATAACACCGGCCTTAAAACACTCACTTCAGCTTTTACGTATTTTCTCTATTGAGGATAGACACGCGCCCTTGGCGCGTATGTAGCCGTAAATTGTCTGCGCCGATTGCACGTAAAATCACTTTGAAACTTGCAAAACACCCTGTTCTTCCTGTTTTGCGGGGTTTTAACTCTGGAATTCTGTTGTATTGTGCTTATACGTAGTCAAACACACAAAAGCTGTGTTTGGCTTGCTTCCTGTGGCCTTGAGTAATGCCATGACCCTTCTTTGAAGAGAAATATGTGGAGAGCCGATTATCAAAACAAAGGAGAGAAACTGCTCGACGCGCCCGGATAATCAACGTTTACCATCTTTTCTAGGCTTTGGCTATCGCTTTCAAAATCTTGAAGCCCCTCCCCCCATGCGAGTGAATTGAGTGCCTGAGTAAAGCTTTTAGAAGCCGAGTAAAACAAACTGGACAAAACAGAACACGAGGACGTGGCTTTTCCCAGTACAGAAAATTGCGAGCTGCCGGAGCTGCTTGTGCCCGTGTAATTAAATGTTTTTGAACTTCAGGCCACGAACTGATCAGTTCGCACTCCCACAGGGACGGGGAACGGAGGGGATTCGAATGGCAGGGGCAGCCCCACACAACGTGGTACGTGGTGCACGGAGCCTGGCAATAAGCATAGCTGTCGGGACATTGCGTCGGAGATATTCGTAGTAGATTACAAGTGTTAAAGTATGTTTGGTTTCGAAGTCTGCGCAAAAGGCGGGCGTCGTGAGCGATCATGAGAAAGACATTTTGCAGGCCGCATTTCAGGCTAGCTTCACAAGTTCGAAAGGCATTGAGCCATTCCGCTCAATCAGAATCTTCCTATCACTGAGAACGCAAAAAAAACCTTTAAACGGTCATTACTCCCAGCATATATTTTGCCAGTGCTTTCGAGACCATGCCAATATCGGCCTTCAGTCCCCAGCAGGTGTAGAGCCCTTGAACACGGTGGTGGTCAGGCCAACGATACAGCAGAGGGGACTACAAATTTATGGGCCCGGACAGGCCTCCTTTGCAACCACCTGAACCTGGCAACGTTTACATCACAAGGGAAACTAAGCTGTACTATTAAGGAGCTCTCGAATATTGAGTGAGACATGATGGGCTGAAGCGAAGTTAGAAGAACAGGAGAAGGCGTCGTGGAACTGACTAGCGGAGATATTCTGTGCTACCGAGGACATCAACAAAATAGAGAGAATGAGATGAGATTCCTAATCCAGCAGGAAGTAGCACGGAACATGGAGAAATTTTTTAGCATCAACCAAATAGTCCCAGTAGCAGGGAACATGGAGGAATTTTTTTGTGTCAACCTAACAGCCCAGTGTCTGTAATAAAGCTGAACAAGCGATATGAAATTAAATTATTACAAGACAATGCGCCATAAGGTAACTACGATGGTGAGGCCGTTGACAGCTTCTGCGAGGATGTCGAATCAGCAGTGAGGAGGGGAACAATTTTAAATTAGGCTGTCGCTACAGTCGAGGAGATACGCTGGTAAGATTTGCTGAACGAAACAACGCGACAAAAATGAACCCGTACTTCTGCATACGAAAGAATAGCAAATGAACAAGGAAAGGTCCCAACCGTAAAGCAAAAAAAATACGAGAGTGATTTCATTTTAAGTGGCAACCTAGCTCCCCTGTAGGCTGTGGAGGTACTAAGCGAGATTCGAAGCAGATATAAAGATGGCTAGATGCAAGCTCAGCCTGAATAAGAAAACAGAAAGAACGCGAGTTGTGAAGAGGAAGAAACCCGACATGAAGTCAGTCAGAGCCCTGACGGAGGATTTTAAGATAACCCTTCCTAACAAATTCGCGCTTTTACTTTTGGAGGATGAGGATAGCCGAGACGTGCTAAATGCAAACCTAACAACGGAAATTATGAAATCAGCAGCGGCTGTTGGAGAAGCAGATTTTAGGAAAGAAACTGGAAAACTAATTCAGAAAATGAAGAAACTAATTGCGAAACGAAGGAACATGAAACTGTCGAATACGGTGGATTACAATGAGTTAGCCGACTAACAGAATAAAAGCCCACGACATTCGAGCGTACAGCTTGGCAGTGATCGATGAAACACGGGAAATAGGAGGAAGCTTAAGAGCAACTAAAGAGAAGCTAGGGATAGGGAAAGACAGCATGTACGCGCTCAAAGACGAGCAGGGTAACACTACACACAAGATAGATGAGATAATCAAAGCAGCAGAACTATTTTGCACCAGGCTATATGCCTGCGTCGTCACACCAGCACGAACAATTGCTCCCACAGGCTTAGCTCGCGAAGTCCTACGAACAACTAAAGATGAAGTTTAAAAGGTTCTCAATAATATGAAAAGAGGTAAAGCTGCAGGTGACGACAGCATAACCATGGATCTTTTATAGGAGGGAGGAGATATTGTACTGAAAAAGTTTCTTCCACTATTTTCAGAATGCATAAATACTATAAAAGGGCCCGTAGCCTGGAAAAACGCCAACGTAACTGATTAAAAAAAAATGTGGACAGCAAAGACCTTAAGAACTATAGGCCCATCGGTTTTTTAATGTTGTAAGGCTGTTTACCAAAGTTATAGTACACCGAATACGTAACAGCCTAGATTTTCATCAAACCAGATAACAAGCTGAGTTTAGGAAAAAAACACTCAACAATGGATCACATCCACGTCATCTATCAAGTGATAAAAAAATCCGTAAAGTTGTGGAATAAACCTCAATCGCGGATATATATAGACTACGAAAAAGTGTTTGATCTAGTGAGCACCACATTTGTAATGAAAGCATTGAAAGTGTAGGGGATAGAGGGGATCTACATAAGACTCGCTGAAGACATGTAAGGGATGTAAAGGCAGAATAATCCTTCACAACCCAAGCGACAAATTCTCGATCCGAACGAAAGTAAGACAGGGAGATACCATCTCGCCAAAAGTGTTCAGAGCTGTTCTGGAGAAGGTATTTAGAAAGCGTGACGGGGAAAACACGTGATTAAAGATAAGCGGTGCATACGTGAACCATTTGAGGTTGCAGGCGACATAATCTTGCTAAGTGAGTCTGCAGAGCACCTGCAAGAAATACGTGAGGAACTAAATACAGAAGGCAAGACCATGGGGCTAAAAATAAATATGAATAAACCAAAATAAAGGAGGAATATGTGTCCCGGAAGCGCCTTGTCCATATTGTGTAACGAGACGCTAGAACAAGCAGAATATTATAACCACCTCTGTCGGGCCGTCTGTGATGATCCCAACCACGAGAAAGAAATCGGGCGCAGAATTAGTATGGGCTGAGGTGTACTCAGAAAGCCCTCCCGCGTATCGAATTAAGCTACCGCTGTCACTGATAAGGAGAATATACAACCAACGCGTCCTGCTGATGATGACATACGGAGCTGAAACTTGGCGCCTTACTGAAGAACTTGAAAGGAAACTTAGGTCGACTCCACAAGCCATGGAGCAAATAATGATAGGAGTTATACTTAGAGACAAAAAAAAAGCTCTTTCTGGATCGGAGAGCAAACATAGAGTAGAAGATATCATAGTTTAAATAAAGGAAAATGAAATTGAAGTGGGTTGGCCACATCGTTAGGTGAAATGAGAACCTATGGGACAGGTCTAGAAAAAAAGGAATGCCGATTACTCTACGGGGGAACGAATATAGGGATTCCGGAGGCAAAGAATAGACTCGAGCGGCGCGGTACAGAAGTGGTTGGAAGTCGATTGGAGAGGCCTTCGTCCTGCAGTGGCCCTAGGGGGCTGTTGTTGGTGATGAATATTTGCTTTCTATTTCTTTTGCCTCCTCAATCGTTGATTACAACAATGCAAAATGTATTCTTTTGAGAGAGGGACATTTCTGAACTAGGATCACACATGGATGATCCGGATTTCTGCGACCCGGGACGTTGTTACTGACAGGTGTTACTTGCGTTTAAAAAATGCTATGTGGAGTGATAAAACCCGCCCACAGTTACAAATTTCTCAAAGAATTCAGAGCACCGAATCTTTATAGTGTTGTTCAAGTGAGGTCCTGTGGGATGCAATTTTTAGCGCGTATTGTAGGGAGAATAGAGGAGCACCCACAGCCTTCCACGACCTAGAAGCAATAAAGTTACGTTAAAAACGGCTATGTTTTTCAAACATACGTATTTCTGGTTCTACGTTTGCACAATTTTTTTGGCTTGTTGAATAAAACAGCTGCCACCAGGGCTATCCATCACCGAGCTTGGTGTCGTCTCGTCCAGCTGGGTTCATAATTCACGGAACCCGGCCAAGCCCATTCAAGCCGAGGCTTGAAGCACAAAGTTGTACTCCACAGCGAAGGAATCATTAATCACGTGCAGAATATGGCAGGGGAGCATAGGGGGGTCGCGATGAATACAAAATTCGTGGTACGGCTAATTAGGTAATCTGCTTGGGTCTACGCTACTGCCGTCAGTATAGGCAAGCAAGTGCGACCTTAAGGAGCTGTTTACGCATAGATGGATCAGGGTTCCAGATACTTGGCGTCCTCACGAACTTTATTCGCGTACACCGTCGCAGACTCGTCGCGGGCATCGCTTCCGGTCAAGTGCAGGAATGGCGGCGCTGCCATGCACCTGGGGCTCTGGATACGGCCTTCCACATGACAGGACTGAACCCAGAATGCGGATTGACTGGATGAATAGGGAACAACTACAAGCCTCTCTTCCTCGAACCTGTCCTTTATAAATTCTACTCTGCTCAGAGCTTTAAACGCGCACTTACCGTTGAGTGCTTCTACAGTAAGCCAGAGCGGAGCATTACCAATTGGCGAAACAAGGTTAGGAGAATGGTTTATTGCATGAAACCAATCGAACTGCGTGATTTCGCGACACGGTGACTCCGCGCTGTATCACCGCTTCTCGCTAGTTATTTCTGCGCTTCATGAGTAAATGGCGGGTTGATTTTAAGTTTCGCCTATTCGAAGTTGCTTCGATAAACGTTTTTATTAAGTAAATTCTCATTTTGAGCTTTCGGTCTCTTATCTCGTCAGGTCAGAAGTTTCCCGTTCGCGCAACTCCCATTACAGGCTACGTGAGACGGATGCCGACAAGTTTGTGCAAGAATGCCGGCTAGCAGAGCGACAGGTTACATTGCTGCGAAACAGCTTAAACAGTTAAAAATTAAAAATAGCCAGTTTCCTTCAAATTTGCTTACTTCTGCCTGCGCCCCTCGCGCGGGTTGTTGACTGGCAGATCGGCTATGGTGATCGATCGTATCAGAGGTGAGACACCTTCCGTTCAGTTTCGGGTGAATTTCATCGTGGAGCCGATGTCGTAGCTGTATCTGGCCCTTCGCGAGCCGACTGTACGCTGACTTACGGCGCAATCAAGGGTGTGCTATGATAGCCTTCTTAACACAACGTCACTTTCCGACTTTAGGAGGAAAGCTTCGGGGAAACCATAACTGCAGTTTTTTACCTATTTGCCAAAAGCATGCAACGAGACGGCTATGCATAGTTTGTTTATCAAGGTTCGAAAGTTCTAAATACCCACACGGCACAATTCGTTTTCAAAATATCTTCACCACTCTTTTGAAACTTTGAACAAGGTACCGGTTTGAGAGTTTGCGCAAAGTTTTCTTTTTCTTGTGTTCCTCGCTATCTTCAAAATTTTATTGTCCGCTGTATATATGAATGTGTGCATCATTGCGCACTGGGTTTCTGTGTTGATCTGCACTTTAGTGTGTATTTTCCCTTCTCGGAGATGCAGCTGGCATTGTCAATTTTTCAGCACTCAAAGGTTGGAGTGGCCACCTTTGTTTAGGTTGGGCTCCCATTTGCAATAGGTAAATATTTCTGAATCGTTTCAAGAACGTGCTTACAGCTGTAACCAACACAGAAAGACACTCAGTATGGAAGGGTGGAAATGAAAATAAGCAAATGGGGTAATAAATAATAATCAGTCGCCGATGTGGCTTCAGACGCTTTATGCGTAGGCTTCGCCTCCAGAACGTGAACCGGAACTCGCTCACTTATTCCTGCCCGGATATTGCTATGTAGCGATACTCCCGTTATATGCTATTCTTATATTGCACTTTTCGTTTCCGGGTTTCTTCTTTTTTACCTCCGCCGAATGCCTTTCGTGGCTTATTTTTCTCCAGGTCACGTACGCGGGCAGCGGCGTACTCCCGAACCCGTTACTTTGCTAATTGCTAGCGGCGAGAACGGTACTCAAGGCAGAAAACCATCGGCCTCGCCAAGTACGGACGCACCTGGGAAACAATCTGCTGCATCATTTACAAAAAGCAGGCTCGTAGGATATTCAGAAAAGAGGCATCGCGCCTGTACATAAACCCCCACGGTGTCTACCTAGCCCGAGGCTCTCGACCCTGCAGTTTTTTTGTGGGAGACGAGAAACCTGTAAGTGCGTTAACTACGCCCACCGCACATGCTGCAGAAAAGAAGTGGTGGCAACGACGACGTAAAAACATCACGAACTGCTGAATACCCGAAAAAGCAGAAGTAGGCACTCGGCTTCGTGTAGTCCTCAGGGAGCGTAAACCTTTGTTGTTTTCCCTCCCCGGGTAGGAGTATAGGTAAACGACGTAGCTGCACTAACGTAACAAACGTACGTGCAGCGGGAGTTTGATATTTGCTTCCTGCGGCCAAGGTTGTTTGCCTGTCTCAGCTTTACCCCTTTCTGTACTGGACTGGCACGTCGCTCTGTGAGAAGCAGTTTTTCGATAGTTGGCCTAATTGCAAGAAGCAAGAGGCATATGCGGATGATAGTAAAGCGTTATTGCTTTGGCAAAGTAAAAATTGGCACAAACATAAATACAGAAGAAATTAGGCGGTATCAGTCCACGCTTCAGTTAATGCAATCATTTGCTCCTGCAAGTATCCACGAGGAGAAAGAACTACGAAATGTTTTCTGGGTGGCACGGCACCTTGAATAAAAGTAGCCGAGTCCCTCCCTCGATTTTTTTCCCTCTCTCTTGATTGCAGTGAAGTGAATGTTTGATGGCAGTGAATGTTGCTTTCGCAACTATGATCTTCCTTCACTTTCCAAAGTTTCCTCGGCGATTAGCATGTCCTGACTGCGCGCTCTAGATATTGTCACCTACGTCTTTTTCAGCTACCAGTAACGCGCAAAAAATTGTCGCCACTCAAGCAACTACCCGGAAAATTTCAAGAGCTTGGAACCATTTTACCAGCGAAAAACGGACAGGAACCTAGAAAGAAGTAGACGGGACACTCGCTAGTCTACTTCTTTCTAGGTCCCTGTCCGTTTTTCGCTGGTAAAATGGTTCCAAGTCAACACTAACTAGCCCAACTTTCAGCCTTAACTTCAAGAACGTCATCATAGCCTGCGCGCAAAGTAAACAAATGAAGTATTGCTTATGCTAGAATTAATCGACCAGATTTAGGGGAAATCCCCAAGGTGGAGTAAGTTTCTGTGAAGGAAAGTTTGACATCCACCTAAATGCAGCCATACGGCTATAAAGGAAAGCTACACAGCTTTCTCAGGAACTTCGCAGTTGAAGAAAAATTCGTCCTGGTCCAGGATTGCTGCATTTAGGTGGATGCCAAACTTTCCTTCGCTGATGCTAGAATGTGCGGAAACTAGTTTCCAAGCGTATAATTGTCCTGAAATAGCGTTTGGGAAGGTACGAACGACCAGTGGTCGAATGTGCAGAGTGATAGTCACTCAGGCTGCAACCTTTTCCCGAACACGCGGCATCACAGTAGCGTATTATAAAAGTAGGCGCCGGGTACCTCACCCTACATGGAACTCAGCTAGCAAATTGCTCTCAATAACGAAATGATTTCACACGGGGTCATTGAAATTGCAGAAATAACACTAAATTACGAGGCAGCAAGATGGGCACTTCTCTTCTCAATAACGCATACACACAAAAAAATCAGAATCAATGTCTTCTCCTTTTGCGCCACGCCCACATCCCGACCATTCGACTCCAGAAAGCAAAAAGAGAGCAACGTGAGAAGGGAAGCGTAACGGATTCTGGTAAACAGCAAGGGACATAAAAAAACGAACAAACAGAAAGGGTGATCTGCGCACAACTGCGAAGGTCCCCTAGCAAAGCACGCATGGTCTTGGCGACGGGGCGGACGGCGGTCCAGCCTCAGATGGGGAGTCTCGGTCCGTTAGCCCTAAACGTGACACCTCCGCGAATGAGGCACCCGTACGTGCGCTAAGGACAGGCCACGCCGACCGAAAGGAGACGCGGAGGAAAAGGGGAGTGTGTGGCCGACGAAGCAAAGCAGTGTTTCAGCTATAGCGAGGAAGAGAAAAGAGGTAAATAGAGATAGGAACCAAAAAAAAAAAAAAAAAAAGGGCAATCAAGATTACGTTAGTGGTGATGCGAGTGATAGAAACACAACCGTTGTGAATCGACAGACACCGATTTCTTTGAGCAAGATGAAAGCGAAAAGTTATAGCATACAGCCTGGTTATAGGAGCGCAAGGACAAGGAGTCACCGTCCGCCAGTCAACACAGCGAGAATAAAACGAAAACACATAAATTAGTGAATAAAGCTTGAGTTATGTAATGGGCAGGCGCGTAAATAAAAAGATCGCGCGCTCTCGGCCGTTGCGTTTTTGCTAACCGCTTTACGTTTTCCGTGCTAGAATTTGCTGGAATACAGACATATGAAACAGGAAAGCCCAAGTTGGGGTGTTCTGCGCCTGGCCTTGGTCTCCCACGTTCAGTATTCGGCTAAGGGGGTGTTGAAGCTAAACAGAAGAGCGTGGGTTCTAGAAATTGTGTCTATGGAGTTACGAATACAGTTTTAAATACGATTGTGTGGATAGAACCCAACCAGCTAGTTTTGGTGCCGTTCCCTCTGTCGATACTTTCTTAGATCTTTGAAGTGAACGAAAGGATAAAAGTTTGGCAATTTCCTTCTCTTGACAACGCAGTGGTTACGACGAATCTGTTCCTCGCATCGGCTTATCTCCCGCTTGCTCCTTCACACCCCTTTTGGCAACTTTGCCATGAGCGACCAGTATCACGTTTATGCCTTTCCGTTGCGGTTGTCAGAGCATATTGATTATCAACAGCAGGGAAGGATACAGCTGCTGCATTCTTTAAAGCAGACGTCCACTGCCACGCGATTTGTTGTGGCCGTGCGCTTGGTTGTTAGGTACAGAAATATCAAAATGTAGGACGTCACATCAAATGAAAGCGACAGAGAACAATGTGAATTGGGGTGGCGACGCGACGTTGTTCAAGGACGTTCATGTTGATGCGCGGCCCAGATAACTTAAGTGTTTTTATTGCCACTGGCAACCCAAAGAGTTTCCTCTCTCCGCATTTTTGTCCACTCCCTTGGACAAAAACCTTGAAACGATTGAAATACTCTTTGACCTGGGTTCTGCAGTTTCGACTAGGTAGCACAATTTTTTTCTTGGTTGACGAAGGTTTTGAGTGAATTTATTTACATCCGATGTGACCTAACTAATAAAAAAAAGAATAAATCGTTCGCACTCCTTCTGGTGTGCAGACGATTTGTAAAAGGAATGAACTAGCACAGCAGTTGAACGGTGTTGGTGTAATAGCGGTCAGGGAGTGGTTTCGCCACATTTAATAAAGAAAGACTGAGATAAACCTCCTCTCCAAGCATAAATTGACCCCTGCCTGGCTGACACCAACCATGTTTTCCCTTCTCCTGCTAATACAAAGGTTTCCTGCTTTTTTTGTTTGAAGTTAACCCGGATATTGCCCTGAACAGGTTGCTTCGCAAACCGAACCAAATCTGAAACAGACCCTGATCCTCGAGCCCCTAAAAAAAAAGAAATTAAAGCAGTCGCACTCACCGGGAAAGCCGCCGCAAGACCGAAGCAGTGACTCGCCAGCGTTTCCCTTGTGTTATTCTTGTGAGTACTTCATGTTGCTGTTTTTTTTTTGCAACACCGCCTTTATAACATTTGCCTGATACAGGCGGCGTTGCTCCTTCTCGGCCGCCAAAGCGGATGTGGCGCCCTATATTGACTATACTCCGTGACTACTTAAGAACGGCACCATGATGATGATGATGATGATGATGATGATTGCTATTGGTTTCCCCTTTGAAGCGGGGTGATGACATGTCATCTTACCAAAAAGAACTAATATAACTATGTTTTAAACTCTTGGTTTAATACTAGCGCTTTTTAGGGCAGGCACTAAAGCTTATTAGGCCCGAAATACTTTTTTTCCCTGTTACAGGTGGTAACTGTCCTAGGCAAAATTCCCCTGTTTGCTTTTCGTCCACCAGCATTCTAATCTTCTTTTCGTCCCCTCGACAGCCTTGAAGTTAACTTCTTCTTTGATACCTTTAAATCCTAGGTATTCTGGAAGCCCAATATTCCCTTCAAGTAGATTTGGATGGATACCCTCACATTCTAACACTATGTGCCACATAGTTTCTGTTTCTTTTCCGCAGACCACGCATACCCCATTATTTTGTGAAAACTTCCCCACAAAACTCTTAGTTCGCAGGCAACCTGCTCTAGCTTCAAAAAGCAAAGCACTGCCCTGGGAATTATCGTAGAAATTTTCCGTTCTGACGTTCAATTTCTCAGCCCTGTATATCTCTAACGACGTTTTAGCCTCCATTTTTTCCCTCCATTTATTCGTTTCAATCTGCTTTGCCTCTTTTTTGGTTACCTTGGTTGTTTTGGATTCTCCACTGTTTTTTCCGTATTTCATCGTTAGCCTTCTAGTCTTTCTTAACCACTGCGTGTCCACGCTTTTCAAGTATAGGTACCTAAAAAGCTTAGCTGCCCACCTTCGTTGATCCATTGCCCTCAGCCTCATCTCAAAGCATATTTTACTCTGAGCTTCTCTAACTTCTCCAGCCCATATCTCCGTGAACTGCTTCGTTAGTTGTTTTTCTATGCGCGCCTAAGGCCAAACGTCCTACCGTTCTCTGGTTTACTTCAAGGCCTGATAGAACGTCTGATTTTAAGCAGAGTACAGCATTCGCAAATGTGACACCCGGAACCATTACTCCTTTCCACATTCCTCTTACTACTTCATATTTGTTATACCCCCCCAGAGCTGTATGCTTCATTATAGCTGCGTTTCGCTTTCCCTTAACCTTAAGTTGCCCCTCGTGAGTTCTTAAGTAGTTATCCCCTTCGTTTATCCACACTCCCAAATATTTATATTCCTTCACTCTAGGTAATTCACCTTGATGGATAGACACTACCTCAGTGGTAGCGTCATTGAAAACCATTATTCCTGATTTTTCTGCACTGAAATTTAACCCGATGTCGGCGGCTTCCTGGCCGCTAATACTTATTAGCCGCTGCATATCGGTTTGGTTATCAGCTAAAAGAGCAATGTCGTCTGCGTATAACATTCCCGGTATATGCTGTTGTACCACTTCGCCTTGCAGCATATGGGTTAGACTAAACCCTATTTGAATTTCTTCCAGTTTCTTTTCTAACCCTGCCATGTAAAGCATGAACATTATTGGGCTCAAAGGGCATCCCTGTGTCAGTCCCCGATGGATGTTGACCTGCTGGGCGCATTTCTGTCCTTCCCAAGTAAGGTGCACTGTATTGTCTTTATAGATTGCTATAAGGAACTGTACTAACTCGTCACCTAATCCCTGGAGTTTCAGCATTCCCCGCAGCCGTTCTCTTTTTACGTTGTCGTATGCCCCTTTAATGTCCAAGAACGTAATCCATAGTGGTCTATTCTGTGCTTCCGCAATTTAAATGCATTGCGTTATCACGAACAAATTGTCATCCAGTCGCCTGTCTTGTCTAAATCCATTCTGCAGTTCCCCAAGTATTTCATTTTCTTCCATCCATGCTTGAATTGTGATTTTATCGCCTGCATTACGAATCTATACACCACTGACGTTACTCTGAGTGGTCTGTATGAATCGATACTGGCTTTGTCTCCTCTGCCTTTATATATTAAATTCATCCTACTTTCTAACCAGTCCTCTGGTATTTGTTTGGTTTCTATCACCTTATCTATTGCCCTCATAAACGATTCCTTACTTTTAGGTCCAAGCAGGTTTATCAGTTGCATTGGTATTCCGTCCGGGCCCACTGCTGTCTGCGGGGAAACCTTTTGCTGTGCTTTTTTCCAATCAAGGTTGCCGCTGCAACAGCGGCAACCAGACGTTGCCGCTGTGCCTTATAACCGTAGCCGGATGTTTCTCCGCGCGGCGCAAGTAGGGCGTTACTGGGAATATTTAGAACATGGCGTGATCCGTTCCTGTGATTTTTTGGACTCAATATGCTTATAAACGACTGCAGTAACGACAAACAAACTGCGCGAGACAAGGCAGAAGATATCACGCATTCATAGCAAACCCCTTTCAAAACGCGCGCCCACTGACGTCACAGGTCCGGCGCTTTGGCGGAGTGATACACTACATGAGGTGGTGCCGTGCTTGAGTTGTAACCGAGTATAGTTTCAGTACCAGCCTGACGCGGTACCGAAAGTAGTCAAGAGATTGCACTGCAGCCCGTAAAAAGGCCTATAAAAAGATGCCGGATTAGGTTTTAAAGACTTTTGGCTAATTACTGCGTTATTCATCATTTTTCTTCGAATTTTTTATTGCGTACTTATTTGAGGCGTATCAACGGCACCGCCCGTGGCAACGGCGCAGCGAAAAGATCACCCTCAACACTTTGCAGATGAGTAACGTGTGCCTGTGTTGCGCAACGCAATTGACATAGGCTTTGTTAAGCAAAGGACTCAGATTCGATTGATTGATTGATTGATTGATTGATTGATTGATTGATTGTTTGATTGATTGATTGATTGATTGATTGATTGATTGATTGATTGATTGATTGATTGATTGATTGATTGATTGATTGATTGATTGATTGATTGATTGATCATATTGTTTAACGCGCCGACGCAACGCAGGCGATGAGGCGCACCGTATTGGAGGGCGCCGGATTAATTTTGACCAGCTGGTAATCTTTACGTGCGCCGAAATCTCGTGCACTTGGGCGTTTTTTCTTTTCGCCTCGATCAGGAAAGCGAACGCCGCTGCCGGAAATCGAACCCGCGCCCTTGTGCTCAGGAGCGCAACGCCTTAGCACCTTAGCCACCGCGGCGGGTCAGATTCAATCTCGATCAGAAGAAGCGGTTATCTTTTGGGAGCCTCTGTTTGGGTGCGTGACGCCGTGACCCCGCACGAGTTACGACGACAAGCCAGGCACTTAAAAGTGTTCCGCACTTAATACTCCTAAACGGTATATGTAGGAATAGCAGACAAGGTAAATGCATCCCGGTGCGTCGCTCTTCTGTGATAGCCTTCTCGGGAGGACTGTGAAGTGGAAATTAGAATCCACGTGCCGAGCGTTTGCACCATTGTTACGCCGTTAACACCACGAACCAAGTAGGAAAAAGCATTCATGAGCCTTACTAGGGTTTCCACGTACACAAGTATCAGAAAAAGGCAGGTACGCTGGAGTTCGCAAGGCCAACCAGAGCAACAGCCAGGCTCATGTGAAGGCAGCAGTGGAACAGCAGCAGTTCTGCAACAGCCCTCTCATTCATCCTTTAATCTCACCCATTCTCGTGTGCAAGGGTGGCAGACTTGCTCGCTGCGGATTGAACGGCACGCTTTACTAAACACAGTTACTGAGCGTGTTCCATAGCGTGTACCGTTTTCATTTAAACATACAATAAAGACACGACCGTCATTGCTAAGCACGTGAAGAACAAATAACAACATATCGTACGGTACTGTTTGCCTTATGTGTGCCCAATATGCTGAGTAAATATGTTTTTTAAAGCATCGAAGAAAGCAACAACGATTGATATTTACCGAGAACTTCTTTTTTGAAAATAAGCCTCGCACCCTTCTTTCATTTGGGTATCAGAATCAAAGTGCTTCCTTAACAGCGAACTATGTTTCTGCGGAAACACCTGCGGCTCTCTCGAGAGGGCTTAGTGTCCTTTTAAATGCGAAGAAGCAAAACACCGGCGCTCGATGGTTTTAGTTCGCTTATTCTGCGCCAAACTACGTTAAGCGTTCCCCAAGAGGAAATTGCCTGCCTTGAAGTGAGCCGTACTGTGCTTTCAAAACTGTTTGGGAAAGAAAAACCCCCATGTGAAAGGTTGAAACCTGTGCGGAGCAGTGCTTGCCTCAGACAAAGTGAGAACAAGAGGAAAGGCCTCTAGGGTAAATACTGTTCCTGTCTTTGTTTTTTATGTTTTCAATGGAGAACGGGTAGGAACAGGAGGCTTTTCGCAATAGTTGTCCTCGGGTGACGCTTCCGTGTTTTGCTAAGCCTCGCTATGCTCTTTCTAAGCGCGTAGTGTCGCGATCTTTTCTTGCTTTTCCGGAGTCTTTTTGTTCGTCTCACCGGGTGCCTTATTTGAGCATATATCACCACTCATGCTTCATGTTTTCCGGCAGGAAGCGCGGACTCGGTGATCCGGCGCAACCTAGTTGACTCATCTTCCCTTTTCTCGCAAATGAAATTTACTTCATTGAATCTTCATTTCAGGAAGGTATACGACTTTCACGGAAATAAATCAGTCTCGTTTCGCCACCCGGGGGCGCCTTGTGGAAGCGCGGTTGCTATTATGCGTTCATCATCACAAGGATTACGTGTCCTTTCATTCTCATGAAGAACTAGCGCTGAAACAAAGTGTCCTCCGTAACGCGTTTCGCTTGATAGGAAGCACCCTTCGTTCGGACGACTGCGGGCGCGGTGCGCCGGAGTTCATGTTCTCCGCCAGAGAAAGTATTTATATGTCGTTTCACCGAGTTAGCTCTGGTGAGAAAAAACTAACACAGTTGTTCATGTCGCTTTTATACAATCACTTGATCTTAAAGGGGTCATGCATACAAAACACGAGTTTGGTTCATTCTAAAAATTGCCTCGTTAGAATCATACAGACACCTCTTTTAACCTAAACTTCTCTCAAACAAGCTAGATAGTTAAGAAAAACGGGAACGGCAATGCGAACCACTAGCTCATTCACCGCAACAGAACGTGTGCTGTCATATGCCCAGCTATGGGCAACATTATGAAAGTAAGTTTTTTCCTGTGTCCCTATTTGTGATCATAGCAAGCGCAACTTTCCTTCGAAAGCATGTCACACCAAATAGCCCGACGTCAAGCTTTACTGAACTTCCTTGTACCACACATTGGCGTCTACTGCGAAACCTCGTTGCATGCGGACGCTGGCTTATCTACCCCTGCGCGCCCGTGCTGCAGCCCCAACACTGCCGACCGGCTGACGATGCGAATAAAGCCGCCGATGAAGCTTATCTTCAATGACACCATCACTACGTGCCCGGGAGTGGCTGCTGCCGATTTGAACTCGCCCAAAGCCGGTCATGTCATGTTACTTGATACACTCCTGGGAAAATCGGCTCTCTTTAAGTATATGATTCGTAAAATAAAAAACAATCAAATGTGGGAAACATTTAACGATGCCAAGCGTATAACTAGGTTCTTGTTCGCGTGTGCTGCTATACTTTCAGTGAACGCTGTTTTGTTTGAGCGGGAGATGAAACAAGCGCCAAATAATAATAACAATGGTAATTTTTTTGCAGAATAAGATGGCTCTCTAGAGGAAGACAAGGCGAACAAGAAGGGTAATACCGCACGTAGGTGCATAAATCTCCGCTATGGGTGTGTATGAGATATGGAATGATGCATGCTCCTTCTATCAGTGAAACACGCAATCCGAAATTTTTGAAGCTAACATATAGTGCACCGATACGCACTGCTCTTGATTCTTTGCATTACACATTTCCGAAGCTAAATGGATCAGCAAAGTTGCATTTTTTTACGTCTACTTGTACTTCCACTCTTATATCGCCCACGTATATGCCTGGACAAAGGAGGAGAGGGAGGAGTACACTTCACTCATGCGAGCCTTAAGTGCTGATGTCTTTGCACCTGCCGGGTGGGGGATTAAGAAAATGTGCTCTGCCCTTCCTTGCGCGCCATCGCTAGAGAACGGAAACCGCAGCTTCAGTTCGGGTTTGGTTATCAGTACCAAATTTGTGAAGGTGGTTTTGCTGGAAATCTCTGCGGTTTTGATCGGAAATCTCAATCTGTCCATAGAAAACGACTTGGAAGCATCTGAGCACTAACGCGCGTTCTCGGGTCGCGATGGCCCGATCGTGTATTTTGTTCAAAGCGAAGCCGACCCGGAAGATATATGTATCCCTTCACAATAAATGAATTTGAGTGTACCTATAAATAGGTTATTGGACCGTCTTAAATAAATCATAGTGGTTATTTTGAAGCATGCGCCAAACATATAACTACATCAGGTGAATCAAATTGCTCAGCATGGTACTATCATCATTCACTAGTGTAGAGCATTCAGGGACTTAATAAGTATTGCATATAGCAGTCATCAAGATAATGGACAGTAAATTATACTTTGAATTTTTTTATTTGCAACAGTTACATCTGCACGTATCGGTTCAGCCAAAACCACCTGTGTACATCAGATTAAAGAAAGGAATAATAAACCACCCGCCTCGCAGTAGATATGCGTAGCATAGCCTTCTTATTTATGCCAAAGTCAAACCTGTGACCACAGGGATGCCATGCCAGACCTTGTCGAATTTCCATGCTTCGATTCTAACGTGTTCACAACAAGGATAATGACGAAGTTGCATTACCAGAGCTGGTGCCAGTAAAGCTAAAGCTGATTATGAAAGTTTCGGGAATGCTCATCCTGGTTAAGATCACCACCATTTTTATTTTAATCAAAAATAATTTGGGCATCCTAATGCCATCATCACCTGGGTGTAACGTACTTCCCATCACTGAACATATTCCGTGTTGCGATTCCAGCAACGAAAAAAAAGGCCAATTTGACATTGACAGCCTTGTCCTCTCATCCGTTGACTGGGTTTGTTTGAGACATGAGACGTTGTTTGTGCAAGCTGAACACAATAAAATCCTGTATACATACACCCCGACATTACTTCTCGTACGTACAGCACATATAGTACATTGCTATTTCGCTCCGAGAACAAGCAAAAAGAAACAGAGCAGAGGCAAGGGGCTCATATCTAGGAGAAATTGTCATCAAGTGATGTATGTCACCGCCTGTAACCCCACCAGGCCTTTAAACATGTTTGTAATGCTAACAGCGAGGCTAAGATGACCTAAAGTGCCAGTTGAAAAAAAGGAAGAAACTGTGGAAGAAAGGTAGGAAGGTTTAACCAAGCAAAGAAGGAAATGAGGAACTGTTCGGCTACCTGCCCTCACATGGAAATAAGAATAGGGGTCTTGAAAGGGAAAGAAAGGAATGGCATAAAATAGCAGACAGAAAATTTGGGAGAAAATAAAAAAACAGGGCGTGGAAATGGCTAGTACAAACACGCTACCAAAGACAAAAAATAGCATAAAAATAAGCTTTCGAATGAAAAAAAAAAATAAAATTTCGAATGAAGGATGCTGCATCTGGTTACGTCCCTAAAACTCCTCTGTGTGCTTTTCCCGTTTATGCACTTTAATCTCCTTCTTCAAGACTAGAATTGATTTGACCGGCTCGGCTGAACCTGGTCTAAAACAACTAAAATATGACTGATTCGCTGTGTACATGATGTAAATAGTGTACATAATTTTTTATTTTTTGTTTTTCCTGAACTCCAGCTTCTCCTTTCTGCCAAACGTTTATGCCTAACTGACTCGTAGAATTGAACTTGTTTTGCTAATTTTCTGCTCATTTATGCAGCTTTTATCTGTGCTAGCTTATTTCGTTCTTCCGCTCTTCTCCAGCGCGGAAGGTTTTTTTATATTCACATTGATTTTCCTACAAAAACGTTTTTGGCTTTCAACCCCGTCTGTTTGTCGCCTTTGAATGTGCCATAGCCTTGATGGAGAAAGTTATTTCCCCAAATTATTTATTTCATTCTATATTGTGGGGAGTGGGGACATGGAATATTAAAGGGTAAAGATCCCTGCAGTGATACTAATGAACACTTCCGCTACTTTCTTTGTGTTTGGAACTACTGAAAACATGTTGCGATAGCGGGATAGAGACGGGACAGCAAAGAAGAGGCTACAAATGACTAGCTATGGACATCCCCTCAATTATTTTACCAGACACAAAAGGTGATATAGAGAAGCACCGCATGCGCGAACACGGGCGACGTAATCATGATAAAATGATAAAAAAGCAATCAGGGGGAAGTGATTCGTTTTGAAGGAAAATAATTAGACTGGGGATATTATTGAGCGCTAATGGGAGCTCACCTGCATTCAACCTATTCAGGGGGTGGAAATAGTGATGGCAATAGGATAGCATAGAGAAAAGTAAAGATTAGAAAGGTCAGAAAAAAGAAGAAAAGAGCAGTTCCACTGTGGTCGATCCGTCGCACACAACACGCCTCGAACACTGGTGGCTTGCACAATGCTGCGTCATGGAGACGAGAAGCCTCGGCGAGAACGGTGAGTCGTAGAGGCGAGCTAGCTGAGACGAGGAGCGAAGTCTGCGGCGGTTCCGACCACTTCGGAGTTCGCTGGAATGGAGTGCGGCCGACCGACGGGTACTGTGGAGCGGGAGCTGGCTCTCGACGGCCCTCACTAGCTGAGCGAAAGCCGGGCGACGTCCAAATCCAGGGCGACGGCCCGTCGCCGAAACGAAGTGCCTCCTAAGCGGAGGAGCGCGAAAAAACACGTCCGCTCCACTCCGAAGCGACTACCGAACTGCCCTCACGCATCCGCAAAAGCTACCTCCGAGCGTACGAAGTAGGCGCTACTCTACGCGCTACTCTTCTTGGTTGCGGAGAATTTGACCCTACCCGCCGCGGTGGCTCAGTGGCTAAGGCGTTGCGCTGCTGAGCACAAGGTCGCGGGTTCGATTCCCGTCCGCGGCGGCCGCTTTTCTGATGGAGGCGAAAAGCAAAAACACCCGTGTGTACGAGATTTCGGCGCACGTTAAAGATCCCCAGGTGGTCAAAATTAATCCGTAGCCCTCCACTACGGCGCGCCTCATCGCCTGCGTTGCGTTGGCGCGTTAAACCCCACAATCAATCAATCAATCAATCAATCAATCAATCAATCAATCAATCAATCAATCAATCAATCAATCAATCAATCAATCAATCAATCAATCAATCAATCAAATCAATTTGACCCTGCATCTAGGGCGTTAACACGAAAAAAAAGTTGGCTACTTACCCAATTAAAAACTTCACACAACGTTTTGTCACACGAGAGTTGTCCCTGCGAATTTGCTGATCTTCTGAAACGGAGGCTTTCATTAGAGAATAGAGAATTTGTAGGTTGGCAGGTGAATACCCGTTACTGCCGCCAACTATAGTAAGCAAAAAGACGGCGGACTACGCTGTAATGATGGCATCATGGCTGCGCTCGGGTGTAGCCCGGTTCAGTACATGGGCTGGCGGGGTAGCTTTTCATTTAGAGTGAGTAGTAATGCCTCTATGGTTTTGGCCCTACTCTGGATACGTCATTGTCGACGTCACGAAAACCCGATTTATGGAAAGAATTTCATATTTGGCTTAAGATGTTTAATTTGTCAGCGAATAAAGCATCGTTTGTTGCCGGACATGCGCTGAGGGCACTATAGAACACTAAATCTTTGAAATAAAACAAACGTATTTTTTGACTCTATGGCCCCTTTAATGTTGTCTATCCCTCCAATCGGTCTGTCCTTACTTATCCGATATGTTAGTTTCTCTGCTTTTTCTCTGTACCAACACTTTGCAGAAAAATATTTTGCTGATATTGTGTCTTTATCATTACATTTAGTTGTAGAACTTTTCTACGACTTTGCAAACGAGACGGACCGGTGCCTTCAACTATAAATTTTGCGTCCTGTCACAACGAGCCCAAATATTTTTCTGTAGTTTGTATTGGTTCATCTTCAAATTGGGAGGTGGTTTTTCTGTACGAACTAGAGAAGGACGTGCGTAAACGGAGCGGGCTCCCGGTTACAAATAGTTGTGCAATTAATACCGGGTATGAATTCCCTTTGGTATGCAATATACTTTGGTTGGCTTCAGAGTACGGTAACATATTTTTTTACGGTCGAGACTACCGGTTCTCACGCTCGAAGTAATTGTCTGATTCTTCCATGTCCATGCATTGATTGCGTGGTGCAGACCAAGGCATTCAGAAAGTTAAAGATAGCAGGGCAATTATCAACCGGGGGGCATGTGCTACTCCTCTTTTTATTATAAAATCACCAACTGGCGGGTCTGCGCTGGCTCACGCCTAACGTTACAATTTGAGGTCTTGCGACGACAAATGGTACCAGCCGATTGGTGGCCAGTGAGTGTCTGCTCCAAAGGGTACGGCTTTACTATGTTAGACCTTAACGCTCTGCGCTTGGCCTGTCGTTCTATATTTAGGCTGAACCGTTAGGATCAGCGTTACGACATGTTGAACGACGTCACTCTCATTGTATGTCGAGCTGCGGGTAGCGACTCATGAGGCTAGACCTGAAAGCGAGACGTTAGGCGTAATGTCGGGAGTTTACAAACTACAATATACGGCAGACTTCATGAAAAATGCTTCGTCAATGAACCTTCATGAAACAGACTTTACGAAATAGCTACCGGAAACTTGCTGCACAAATTTCGTACAACGCCGGCAGATGTAGCCTGAGAAGGTTTCCTATCTAAAGCAGACAGTGGATACGGCGAACAGACGCGGAAACCGTCGCGCCAGTCCATGCCAGGTCTCCGAAGGCGACACCGTGGGTTGCTGCCATTGCTTCTTATACGCTATAGCCTTATTTCCCAGGCAAAGAAGCCCCTGCGTCGGTGCGAGAATAATATAATTGATATTAGTGTGGAGAAAATACTGTGGTGTAAGATACGTATATAAGCCTTTTTTAAGGCCCTATGTACTCAGGGTGTTATACCAGAGCAAAATAGAGTACTTTTAAGCTGGTTGAGAAGCAAAAGGGATGGTGTGCTGTTGGTCTCATTGAGCAGCACACTTGAAGAAACATCTTTGCTGAGACGAAGAAGTCGTGAAGAAGTATACCCTAAGAGGACAAGTGCTTGATGGCATTTACTGAAACGTTCACTGGGTGGTGTTTTTCATTTCCTACCACTTACGCCAGGCGTTCTTCTTTCAGAGGCTGTCTTCCGGATTCGAGACGGGTCTGTTCAGTTGCTATTTGCTCTGAATGCAGAGCGCAGAACGTGAACGACACATGCCCCCTGGGCAAACCCCTGTTTCTTCGCCGTTGATAGGCCCCGTCTACGTGGCTGCATTCTTTGGAACTTGCCTCGAATGTTTGCAAGAAATTTCTTGTTTACTTCAGTGACGCCTATTTTATTTAGTCTTGGAAATGATATTTACAACCTCACACAGCGGTACAAACAAGCAGTCCCAAGATATTAGTTTGTCACACCCATTTCCTCACAGGAGATTTCATTTCCCTAACGAGTTATTGCCCCCACCTTAACGTCATACTATATACTTAAATCGCCTTTACATTGTAATTTGAGGACGCTTTGGGAACCAGAAATAAAAACAGTTATAATCTGTCAGTATTTTCGCTTAGTTAAAATGTAGTTTGCTCAACTATAGCATTCGTTTCACCTGTATGTTTTGTGAATTGCAGACAATACGCCTGGTCTAGAAATCACCCTGAAGATATCTCCTGTCCAACGCACGCCCTAGAGAAGCATTGTTCCAGGGATAGGAAGAGAATGAGAGATGGCAGAACAATGTCGCCGGCTATCGATCCTAGACGCGAAGCCCCGGACATCCAGGTCTGCGCTCTTGGCAGGACCCGGGCCCAGGCGCTGAGTGAGCCCAAGCCGCGCATCGACCTCCTCCCAGCCGCCCATGCGCCTGTATAAGCTTCTTCACGGCGCAGTTTCAAACCACTCACCCGAGCCTTATAAAAGAACCTGGTACCTCCCCCAAGAAACGAGCGCAGCGCCTTGGCCAATCGCAGGCACACTGCGTCTGTTTCTCCGAAGCTCATTGGTCGGCTGGCGTCTGAAGTTCCGCGGAATCCTCCACCGCAATTCGACAAACTCAAGCCCGGCTCCTACTCGAGAAAAAAGCTTTACAACCACAGTGGACGGCCATCGCTCCCTAACCGATAGCCAATAGGAGGACGCGAATAAAATGATTACGGCTACGTCCACTGAAAGCTGGTTCAAATGGGGCCGGAAAATGGCAATGTCAATGAGTTCTGTTTCAAGGGGATTTGTAAAAAGATACGTGTAAAAGAACAAACTCAGTCACTGAGTACCATCTAAGGAAGAATATTATGGGCAGCGTCAGGAACAGGAGGAAGGTTATCTAGAATCCCCATAAGAAGGAGGTCCTAAATATATATTAGAATCCACCGTATCAGGCAGATCCAAAATATTTCATAAATATAGTCATGCTTACGGTAACACAATACAGAAAACCTTTTTTAATTGAATTGGTGGCAGTCTATAACTCTAAAATACCTATACGCAAAAGGCCGCTTAAAGGGGCCCTGAAAGGCATTTTGAGCACACTAAATGAACTAGCGCAATCGCTAGATTGGGTCGCCAACGTCACCTGTGCCAAGTATTACTCTTTTACGCGCAGCGGAAAGCTCACACTTCTATTGCAAAGTTTGTCGCTTTTTTCTCACCCTTTCCTTCGTGTTTTTGGACGCCGCCATCTTCACATGTCTACATCATCGATTCCCAGATGTTCGTCATGAGCTAGACATCCTGCTATTGGGCGGCTTTTTCACGCACTTCCGGCAAAGAGATGAGTCGTCTGCTCAGCGTCGGCTCGCCGGCTGATCTGCCAGCGGAGTGCCGGAGTGCTTTGACATTTTACGACAAACGAAACAAGTGTAAACAAACGCTTAACCGTTTGTATTGAATGCAACACGGCCATAACACGACGTGGATTTTATCTTACGTGAGTACGTACCATAAAGAAAGTCCCGCGGCACTTCTTTGGTGCAATCGCAGAGAACGCCCTGAGCCGAATGCCCGGGTTTGACGCGTACATTTTATTCAACTTCAAAACAATCCAGAGATGCGTTTCGAACGAACGCAACGTCACAACATGCGTTGCAAGTCTGAACCGCGATTGACAGACGATGAGTTGCCTCCTCCTGCCCGTCGTAAATTCGGCACTCACCTCACACCCGGTTTGCGGGGACGAGCAGTAAGTCACAACTCTGGCGCGCAAGCGAGAAGGCTTTTAGCCAGGCACACTGCACATACCCCATGCGAGGTTGAGTGGTACGTCGTTCGAGAAAGATAATCCAGACCATGGGAAGCACTATCCACCCGCAGAAGTACAATGTCGCATTTCATCGCGAAACGAACGCGTCCACAACACACAGGAGGCGATGCACACACACACACACACAGCTTCGGTCGCTGCATTGGCTTAGCTGCAAGCTTCGTTCGGACAATCAGCGATGCTACGACGATACAGAGCTGCGTGAGGACGACGTGCTAACCACTTCACGTATTTAAAAACACAGGGGCAAAGAACTAGGTTCATCGGAAGCAAAAAATCTTTCCTCCATTATAGTGCCTCAAATATACTGGCTAGTGTGCCGAGGGCGGGCTCCAGGCGGGCGCCGGGAGCGATGTACGCGGCCGTCTGCCGCTTGGGGCGCTGCCGTGCGGGAGTGTGCGCGTTCATCTGGCCCGAGCAGATCGCGCGGTTACCTCCGAGCTGCGTAGCAGACGGCAGCGGCAGAACTTTCCATTCCCGCTTGCGACGAAAGCGAGCGAAAGCGACGGGAATTCTGTCGCGCAACCAAAATTTGTCCCGACCATTCGACAAAAACGATCGTCGCGCGACAAAGCGACGGAATTCCTGCCGCTCTCACTCGCTTTCGTCGCAAGTGCGAACGGGCCTTTATGCGCAATCTCCGCCCCACATAAAACAAGCTCTTGCTTGTCGCCTGAGCATACGGTTGATATCTGACTACGTTACACTGTGCTTGCCAGTGTATTTAAACGATGTCACTAGGTTTGAAACGTACGCGCTCGGCGTGCAGCTTTGTAAACGCAAGCGGTTTCACATACGCACGCTATTTTGCTGCTAATAGAGTTTTAGTACAGCGTTTGTGGCCTTTGCATACGCGAAACGCTAAATTTTTGCGTCCCGCTACGTGACACCGCGATGGGAGTTTTAGTAGAGCGTCTCATCAGTTTTGCGTAGCGACACACTAATGCATACGGCGCCATCTGTCAAATGTTTTCCGAAATGTCTCGCCGGCTGATCTGCTAGCGGAGTGCCGGAGTGTTTGGACATTTTACGACTATCCAAACAAGTGCAAACAAACGCTTTCCCGTCAGTGTTGAATGCAACACATGGGTGCAGCTTGTCAGAACACGGGTTCTCGCTGATCGAGTGCAGCGTTGGTTTGCTCTTCGCCTTCACGTTCATCGCCGCTGATAAAGCGATCCGATCCGGCGCGTTTTGTGCACGGATTCTGTGTCGGTTGAAAATGTCTTTTTTCACATGCCGCCGGTAGTAGGAATTACAACCACCGCAAAATAACACCCGGCACCAGCGGGGCCACATCTGAGACCGCGCTTTTTGGATAAACAGTGCGCGGTGCACCAAAGGGAACGAGCGCACGATTCTCCCCACGCGGCTGCGAGTTCGCCGCCGATACCAACTGCAGCCCTGCAGCTACGTACACCGCGAAAGGGCAAGGCCAGGCCGCACACATGCGGCCAGGTCATTCGTTCGCTTTTCCAGCCTGTCTCCATTGTGTCTACAGAGATGAAAAAGCCGAAAGAGCTGGCCCGTAGCAGACGACAGTCTGTGGGAGCGCAATAGCGGAAGTACGTCACCGCTGAGGAGCGGAGCATCATGGGAGGGGAGGCCAACAGCGAAGAAACAGTTGAAAGGAGGAGGAAATACGGCGCGACGATAATTCGCGGTTTTTGATTTACGATTTCTCAGCTAATACTCATCGCTTTAACAAAATTCTTGCAGGAGGAGATTGCTAATACATTGCTTTATTTGGTTACATGTACATCCATGCATCGGCGGAAGGCATTTCAGGACCCCTTTAATATTGAACTTTCCTACCCACCTCCCTGGACTACTGTCACGTTACCCCGTGTTTTATAGACTAAGAGGCAGAGAAATTATCGCTCAGGTCGTAACAACCAAGGCTAGAGGAAGAGGGTTGGCTCAGAGGCGCATCTCTCCCCTCGAATGCGGATTGTGCCATGGTCGAATGCGCGTGCTCCTGGACACCCACTTGTACGTCTAGTCGGGTTACTTGAAATGGGCCTCAGACCTGGTAAGCTGCGATTACTCTCGAGAGGCCCTGACCCTTAGTTATCTGGCGGGCTCCACATATTCACAAACCACATCCCGTAAGGGACCGCACCTGGTGCACGTTTGCCAGCCCAAACCTACCTAAAGCAGGTAAAGAGCACCCTAAACAAACTATTAACGTGCAAATTACACCTACAAGAGGGAACCCCCCCCCCCCCTCCAAAAAAAATGAACAAATTCACACTAACGCGTAACACTTGAAGGTAGCGAAGCTGTGCTCAACCTTCACGACGGTTTAAGTCCACGATTGCAGCCGATTTGATTCTTCGTTACCGCAACGACATTTACTTCATAGCTGTTCCTATAAGTGTGAGTTTCCTTCATTTTTCTGAAAGTGGGAATAATTGGACATCACCCTGGAGGGGCCTACGCTACGACGTGTCCTTTTCCTTCCGAGCAGGTGTCGCCACGATAACACCGAATGTTGGAGTTTTTTTTTATTTTCTGGCCACTTTTGGCCAATCTCCCTAAATGGGCATGCTTGGCTTGACAAGGATGCGCCGGGGCCACGTTTTTTCCAACATTTCGCCACGTTTTTTCCAAATCACATTCTATCTGTACGTGTTGTGTTGGTTCCTGGACATGCATGCAGGTATCCTACTCAATGAGAGGGCGTACTATTAACGGGTTTCGTCTTAGGTGGCCCTCCACTAACTCTATGTCCAAATATGACAACCGTAACTGCGGCACGTCTTCGGAGGTATTTGTTAATTAGGCGACGGTCCAACAGTATCCCAGATGACTAGAGTATGTTCACCTAAAATTCTAATGGAATTCATCGTTTTGTGTTTCCCGCCAGTGTTACGTGGTCCTCACAGCCATGAGCTGCCGCCTTCCAAAAGTAAACCTATATTTTATCAGGTCAGGATTGGCATTAACAGACGCATGCTTGTGTTGTAATAAAATCGAATGATTAGAACAATATTTGTTTGAATGTCAACGTTTTACAGAGCAAAAAAACGTTACTTTACTGTCGTACTCCAACGCTTTAGCCTTCAACTAAAAACTTCAGTTCTTCTTTCATTCGGTGCTAGCAGCCTTGGCAAAGCAAGAAAAGAAATTTACTTCCCCCTTTACGGGCACATCATGGCCACGAAAAGACCGATGTGTTAGCGGATTCGCACAATCATTGATCTTCCCCAGTCCCCAAGGAGCGTATGTGTTTTTTTCTATTTAATTAATTTCCAATGCTAATGAATGATTTTGACATAATTAGGCAAACCTCAAGCGACGGCCAATCCGCCTCAGTTGGTACGTGCCATTACCAAATGAAAAAGAAGAAGAAGAAGAAGCAGAAGAAGAGGAAGAAGAAGAAGAAGAAGAAGAAGAAGAAGAAGAAGAAGAAGAAGAAGAAGAAGAAGAAGAAGAAGAAGAAGAAGAAGAAGAAAAAGAAGAAGAAGAAGAAGAAGAAGAAGAAGGAAATAGCCCGGGATGTGGCACCCGCAAGAGACCTACTCCCTCGCAGTCAGTGGTCTGATTCTTTCCGCAGATCCGCAAGCGTGACCGAGTTCTGGGCCTTCAGCAACATCGATTAGCCATCCAGAGCTACGACCAGGAAGACGCCACCGCAGATGCCACATCTACACTAACAGCAGCACAAGCAGCGTCGTCTGAGATGTAGTGAACAGATATCGAACATTATTAACACTTCCATTAAGCACATTATAATACTACTGTTAATGTTTACACTTAAGATTAGAGGGTTACGGCTAAAAGGATAAAGGCCCCTTTTTGCATCTGCAGCGGCAAAAAAAAGAGGCACGTCTAGGGGATCTATCCGAGGCCCCGTAGGAAATCTGCCCTCGAGAAACTTCCCCCCTCGCGGCGGCCGACCAGTAACGGAGAATGTACACCCACCGACTTCAGCGTTGTGTTTGATGTAACTATCATGCAAAACGTCTGCTAAGCTGGCATTTAATTAAAGTGACAGTCTCATATTCTACATTGAACGTCATTGGCGTCATAACTACCATCACTAAATTATTGGTGTCACTTATCTGAGCTTATGAAGTGAATCAAGTCTCCTGGACAGTGGAGTAAGCAACAGCGTGTGCTATGGAACGCCTTTCTCTGCGAAACACCTTGCGCTTGAACGACACGTAGAGCCTCAGGCCGCCTGTAGCGAGTTTGGGTTTGAGTTTGAGTTTGAGTTTGTTTTGTTAAAATGGTACATGAATACGCAAGAAAGTGTTGGGCCAATAGCCGAAGCTAGCGCAAGTTAACGCGAAATGTTGGTGATAACAGCTAATTAGGCCAACAAATTATGGCTAACTATAAATATCACTCCAACGCCGCTAATCAGCTGCTAATGAAAGTGTAAAAATCGTGGATCACTGAAATGTTTAAGAATCAAGAAAAATGAACGTGAGAAATGAGAAGAGGAGGAAGAAAGCTGACATGCGGCAAGTGTTAAAATGCCGGATAGTGCGCACATGCAATCCGTTACGACAATGAGGAACGCTAAGTGTCTGGAACTGCGGGCGCCAATTCACTTCTGCAATGCGGCAACCTGTTCTGTTTCGAGTGAAACGTGTTATCAGTGCAGTGTAATCGTCACTCAACAAGGTTGAAGGAACTTATCTGAGTCGTGGGGAAATTCGAATGCAAAAAAAAAAAAGAATCTGGTAAGTAGACGCCTTTTCAGGTTAGTGAATTTGATAATGTTCCGTCGATACCCTGTCGGCACGCTGACAACGCTGGCGAAATTTGTAAGATTTCGCGAAACAGTCTTCAGGGGGGACAGAAAGTGGCTCGTGGCGCCCCTGGAAGTGAACCTACGTAAAACGCAAATCATAGGCCGTACGTTTAGAGCGACAACGCTAGCTGCTGAATTAAATTACGTTTTCGTAGTTGCGTAGAAACCATCATGTGTGTGAAGGCAACCTTACCAAAGGAATGCCGAGCCATGACAGAAAGAGCAGTGCGCGTTTCCGTTTCAGGTAATGCCTGGGAATGCACAGGGCGACCAGCCTGATGAGCGAGAGTGGCGAGGCAACAAGAAGGGGGGCGCTTTTAAGTGCGAATGCACTTTATAAGCGACCCCAAACCTTCCACCGCCGGCGGCGGCGGCGGCGGCGGCGTCCGCAGTCCTCCTCTCTATATAAAAAAAAAAACAGCATCCGGCGCCAGGTTTCGATCCGAGGACTTTGCGGCCGCAGCGCGACGCTCTACCGACTAAGCCACGGACGCGACGCTGATATCAGTGTTAGTAACGCGCCTTATATCTTTAACGCATTCAAACTACGTCGTCAGCGGCGTGCGTTGGCGACTCAGCGGCGTTATAGCGGCTTGATAACTGCGTGGTGTACACGTGATACTACAAATCCGATGGAAGAGATGGAAGAGAAGGCGGCGAGGCGGTGGGCTGCGGGGGCCGAGCGCAAGCGCCGCCAGCGGGCCGACAACCGTGCATTCGCACTTTCACATTCTCCCCCTCGGGGAAATGCGGGGGAATTTTTTTTGTTTTTTGTTTTTCAGGCAGACTTGTTCCCCGCGCAGCCCGCCTTAGTCATTGAGCATGCGCAAGTGGATAGCGGGCTGTGCGAAAGAATTCCAAGACAGAAAGAAAGGCGATGGTGCGTCGTTCTTGCTGGCAGAAGCATTTGTGGCGCTGCTCTCCGCCACCTCGTTCGGCTGCCTCTGCTCCCGCGTGTATGTGTAGTGCTTGCGTGCAATGATGTTGGTGTAGACATGTACTTTCGTTTTAGTTTAACTAAATTATCCTTCTTTTGCACCGTTTGAGTTCTCATAAGCGTGTATATGTAAGAAATATGTGCTAATAAATTTCTAAATTATAAACTCAATCGAATAGCCAACTCTAAGAATACTTTTTCTTACTCGCACAGGCATAAACAGCCTTATCAGATCTTTTTTTTAAGTGCGAATGCACTTTATAAGCGACCCCAAACCATCCACCGCCGGCGGCGGCGTCCGCAGTGCTCCTCTATATTTAAAAAAGGAACAGCATCCGGCGCCAGGTTTCGATCCGAGGACTTTGCGGCCGCAGCGCGACGCTCTACCGACCAAGCCACGGACGCGACGCTGATATCAGTGTTAGTGACGCGCCTTATATCTTTAACGCATTCAAACTACGTCGTCAGCGGCGTGCGTTGGCGACTCAGCGGCGTTATAGCGGCTTGATAACTGCGTGGCGTACACGTGATACTACAAACCCGATGGAAGAGATGGAAGAGAAGGCGGCGAGGCGGTGGGCGGCGGGGGCCGAGCGCAAGCGCCGCAAGCGGGCCGACAACCGTGCATTCGCACTTTCACATTCTCCCCCTCGGGGAAATGCGGGGGAATTTTATATTGGTAGTTTCCTCTTCACCATAAAACAAGGGCGACAATGCCGGCTATATTTACTGAAACAGGTAAACCTTGCCTAAACAATAATAACAAAGAACAGCATTTTGATTTGGATTAATCTGGAATTGACCCGGTCAAATACGGCGTTTCTTTTTTCCATGGCCTGTTTTCATGGCGAACATTTTGCTATTGTAGGTGCAGTTTCGCAAAATAAAATGTTTTGCTTTTCTTGTTGCTTTCGTCGTTATCGGACGCCTGTGTGACATAACTAGGGGTAGACGAGAGTGATCAGGTTTCTCCCAAGCAAAATGCCGCGGGGTTTCCCTCAAGTGTGACCTAAATGCAATCTAACAACCTGCTCTCCACGCGCTTTTTCGGTGAGGCTGAAGAACGCATCTTTCGGAAAAAATTAACCAACTTCTGCTTGAATTCGCCACAAGTAACCACTCTACTAAAAGACCCCGGAGTGGCTTTCTAGGGCCAAGATAAATATGTGCCCTCATCGAAAGGTAACCAGGAAGACCGACCCGTGCAGAAACTGTCACGTGTGCCCACGCTACCGAGGCAACTCGAGCACCTCGCAAGCTTGGATAAGGCCACACCGGCTAGACGTTTCTATCACGTCCGATGGCAAACAATGCTGCCACGCTACTGCGGAACTCCGAGGGAAGGAGCGCGAAGTTCACGCTAGGACGAGCCGAGGAAGTTAATCATGTCCCCGACGAAGTCGGCTTATGCTCCCGGAGCCATCTCTTCCGCTGCGCGCTTACACACACCATGCCACGCCGACTTCAGCATTCGGGGTTAGCGCCTCCTACTGTGACAGCGCCGAATACACCCTGCTAGAAGACTTCCTTCGCTTGAAGGGACGATCAGCCATTTGCAGAGGGACTTCTTCCTGTCGCAACGGTAAAACTCTAAAAGGAACAATTATGATGAAGACATAGGGCTGGGAAGCGTACTAAATAAAAGGCTAATGAACGAAGTTCACGGGGAATTGTACAGTGCAGTAACCCTTAACAGCATGGTTTGGGTCAACTCCTACAGGACATTAAACGATTGATTTAACGTGCGTGTCTGTATGTTTGTATTTGTGTACGAGTGTGCATGTGTGCGTTGTATTCTTACCTGGAAACAAAACAATATACCCCTCGGGAATGCTGCCGATGGGTGAAAGCGAACGGTGGCGGCTGAAACCAGATACTTCCCGCCATACCCCCCTCCCATTTCGACGTAAACAATACCTAACGAAAACAAAACCACAATATCGCTAGTCTGCGCCAGTCGCTAATCTTTTTTTTTCTTCTGAAGCAACCACTCTTCACTTTCTTAAATCACTCTCATGTTCATTTCAAATGAGTTTTAAAAGCAAATTGCCCTTTTCGGACGAACATAGTTTAGCTTGCATGAGCATCTGCATTTATCGCATATAACGTGAGCTTTCCTCTTGTTTCCAACAGGCTTTCCGTTTGTTTCCTTATCCGCAATAGTTTACATCTGCTTCCGCGAGGTTTTGACGAAAATGTGAGTATTAAAAAATAATTCACTACTGACGACATCGCGCACCTTTTAACCACTGCCGCAGGTTTTTGTTCCTTTGCACGTTTTCTTTCTTTCGACGCGCGCGGACTCAATTTTGCAACGAACGGGTTTGAATAATATTATGCGAAAGAATACAGCGATAATATACTTCAGAACAAATTTGTAGAAAAATAGAACGTAATCAGGAGTAATAGGAGTGTTCAAGTGGAGAAATATTTGGTTAAATCAGGCGTCACATGTATACGTTGCATCTCAAGCCCCATCCTTACGCCACTTAAATGCCATTGTTGCCCTGGAGGAGGACCCTCATTATTCATGCGCTGATTCATCATTGCCCCTCATAAGGGGAAATATCGCGAACTGAGAACAGTATGAGCACGAATATGTATTAGAAGCAGGGAACCATAAAATTCCAGGAAAACGTTAAACCCTCATCATCAGAAGTATCATGGACGGAGAATATAATGAGGACAAATATAAGTTAGGGCCAGGAAACCACCAAATTGCAGTATAACGTTCTAAATTAGAACAGACATTGTTGTTGGCGTACTAACCGCAGTAGAACAAACTGGCTCTAGAACACCGTGACTACTCTCCATAGCGAACAATGTGAACCAAGCATCGGATTGAAAAGCATACCTAACTTCTCTGAAAACAGGACGCTCGCATTCTTCCGCACATGTAACCTTTTAAACGAGCTGACGGGCGCTCGGCAGTGCGTTTACCGTAGCAAACGAAAGCTCCTTCACCCTCCGTCTTTCCCCAATCGCTACGCGCAGGACAACGCGAGCGCTGATCTTCCACGCGGGTTTGTCGCAATTAGAGCGAGCGAAAAATGTTGGCACTCTCTCGCCGATTGCATTTGGTGATGAGACGCGCTAAATCCGCGATACGAAACCGCGCCACCACCGCTGTCTATCTCCGCACTCGGCAATCTCGACGTTCGTTCAGTCAAGCGACGGTGAGTGAGGAAGGCAGGACCCCGGTTTGTGAACAGCTGGCGAGAATTCCCAGGAACTCGTCTAGGCGGACAGTCTTTGAAGTCGATGTTTGTAAGTAGTAGCGTTGCAGCCCTATTACGTATGCTGCTGCATGGTTCTCAGACTTTCTAAACGGGAAGCTGAACTCGTAATTAGCAATTTGCACGCCATCGGAAACGGCTCTTCTGCGTGAAATCTCGCCGTGATGTGGCACGTAAAAGTCGGATTTGAAAAGTTCAGGTTACTCATGCAAGGCTGGGATTGTAGCTAGGCGACTTGATCCGCGCTTAAGCTTCGACCCGAATGTAGGTCGAGCATGGCTTCTCCCCTCTCATATTTCGCAAATCATATTCTATTAGTGTTATGATGATGAGTTGCACTACAACTGAAATCATGCCAAACGGCAATATTTAAAAGCTAAATTTGTCGTTTTTTTAAGTGAACGCCAGTCATGACTGTCTAAGAAATTGGATGCCGTCTTGAAACGATGTGAGTTCATCCGATGACTTATAATCTAGTAGACAGCAAGTGAGTTCTGTTAAGCCTTTCACGTTAAACTTAAAGGTGATCATTCGGCGAGCTGTCGAATGCGCAATGTTAGTTAGTTTTACGGCTATAAGTAAGGTATCACTGCATATGCTTTTGCCTTATTTCGCGCAAATGATTTTGCCAAGTGGGAGGGGGGGGGGGCGGAGAAGAGTTTTTAAAATGGCTCACCTCCGCTTAGACAACCGGAGATATTTTTGGTTTGCACGAAATTTTGGAATATTATAGCATTTGTAGTGCGTATAAAACTTCGGAGTCAGGGCTTGTCCTCTTTGTCTTCTTTTTTTCTGTAGCCCACGTCGACTATTTGCGTGGTTATGTCTAGTTTGTAAGAGAGATGGGGTATTAAACAACCACTCAGTGAGCATAGTTTTTGTCGTCTCGTGTTGTTGTAAGAGCAGTTGTTAGGCATAGGTTTCCATTAACCGAGTCCTATAGGTTTCGAAAAAAAGGCGGGGGGCTGAGGAAGAATCACAGTTTATTTTATTATAATCACTAAAAACATCGTAATTCGTAATATTTTCTACCCAGTTTGGAGGAAAACCATGCAAAAAATTAAGTCTCGAATCTGCTCCTTTCGTGGCAAATACCGACGAAAGACGATAGCCAACTGGCACCCATGGAAAGTAAATGCCTCCCTTCTCTTTCCCGCTCACCTCTCATGCTGTTTTTTCCTCGTCTTGTTCCTCCCAAAATAATACGCTAGAGGTTTGCTCAAGTCAAATTAACGTTACCGCGTTCCACTGCTCCAAGTCGGGTGCCTCGATGCCAGCGCTGCCGTATGGCGGAAGCGCGCGTGAATCGAGGCAGCCTACCACAACGTTTATAGAACCACGTTGCGCTACTCCACGAGCGTTCCAGGCGGAACGTGGAACCTCTCTAGTGGAACCTTGCGTTTCTGTTGCCGTTGATTTTTTAAAATGCCGCCACGTAGCGCATGCAACAGCAGGCGTCGGTTTTCTGCAGTTGATGTAGTATTTTATTTGCTTTCGCAAAAACCAAGCGTCCGTAATTTTTTAATGAGGGGACACTGCAAATATCGCTGCCTTATATTTGCGTAATGTGTTGTTCTTGTTGAACAATCTTGACAAGTATGAACATTAACACTGGACTTAGACGTTTAGATGTGACTGTGGGTATATAAGACTCTTGGGCTGTTTCTGTTGCACTTTGGCCGGTTGGCTGATTCGAGTGACCGACAGACAAAAATTTTGGTATTTAAGTAGCCTTACGCTAGACGGAGTCCACCGGTTTGGGAACCGGCCGGGGCATACACGGACCAAATGGCATCACAAGAACTGATAAATCACATGGACGGTAGAAAATGCAATCGTTCAGTCGTACTTAACTTCGACAAAATCTACCAGTAGCCGCATCACAGATCCATGGACGCATATCATCTCGGACCATTCTTGTAGTCCAGAGAGTCCCCAACGCGCGGAGTCGGGTGAACATAATTTACCGGCTAAACATTTATTACGACACGACATATTGTGGGGAGCAAAAGTGATGGTGAGGTTCGTCAGTGAAAGGCGGGAAAGGAAAATAAACACAGCCTGTGGCAAATACACAATCCGAGAGGAAACCAAGGAACAAAACACACAACATTCCGGCTTTATAGGAGACCGGTAAACAAAGCCTTTCCTTGTCAGTGACACGTACCCAAGCGGCGAATATTATGGCGAGAAAAAGTGGACATCCTTCGGTGACTCGTACAACACGTGGAATTGCCGGTGTAAGGACTTTGCCGACGACAGTGAGGCCATGCGCTCTTGGCCGAAATGTAGGCACCACTGTCAACGCGCACTGCAAATACTTCGACAAGGCCGTCGCGTGTCTTGCGCTTAGTAGTGAAAATGGGAAGTGGATTTCCGGGCTGGGCCGTAGTTGCAGGGCTACCTCTTTGAGATGCATTTTGAGTTTTTTAGCGAAGAGGACACATTAGTCGGTAAGGTACTGGGCAAGGGAACTGTAGTCGTATAGGGAAGACAAAGTGCACAGACTGAACCGACGCAGCTGCATGTCTACACCCATGTGCGGCTGCAGGCGGGGCGAAAAGCGATAAGGCCAGCCTTAGGAAAAAATTCCCCCGCACCTCCCCGAAGGGAATCGTGCAGAAATGCGAATGCATTGGGTTCACCGATGAGTGTGTTGCGAGTAATGGCGTAATTAATGACGAGAGTGTGAACGTAATCATTTATTCATCAGCACCTGTTTGTGTTATCGTTGTACCTGACGGCCACAATCACTGCCTTGTGATCGCTAAAGTGCACGGTCAAAGGGTCTTTGAGAAGCATACGCGCGTCACAGTTTCGCGTAAAGACCAGATCAATGCAACTCCCGTGAATGGTAGTGGGGCACGTTTTTTCTCACCCGTTGACCAGAGACTCGCGGCACGAGGCACACACCAGGTACGACCTGAACGGCGCCAGACGAGGGTTGTCGTCACAGACCGCGATGATGGCGTCACCGCTCTCATCACCTCGTCTTCCAAACTCGTTCCAAAAAACCCGAAGCGCGTTCAAACGACTAGACTCCTTCTTGATGTTCCCGAGCGCGTAACGCGTTCGGCATTACGCGCTCTTCGCTTCGCAGACTTGTCTTCTTCTTCTTCTCCAACCGATGATGATGACGTGGAAGCAACTGCAGTGATGTCACCGCCAGGGAGAGGCGTAATGCTCACGTTGCATTGTGTGAACCCTCGACTAAGAAATGCATTCGCATTTACGACGACGACGACGACGAAGGCAGAACTACGAGGGCGCGCGCTCACGTGCGCTCGCGCTGGAGAAATGCAGGCGCACGCCGGCCAAAGGAGCAAGACAACCCCCGGCTAATAAATGCATTCGCATTTAAAATCAGACGACTACAACACCGTCCCGCTGCGTACGTAGTGGGTACTGTTGCGACCGGGAAGGAGCACCCGATCCGAGCTCCGTGGCCTCCGACATACGAGTGGTAGCGTGTATGATGCGAGCGGCCAGCCGCTGTTGCAGCCGTGAAGAAAGTCCAGAGCTGAAGGCCAACGTAACTGCTTACTTCATTGCGAGAGGTGAGCCGAAGCCAAAGAACAATGCCCCGACGGGCGAGGTTACAATACAGGACTCGAGCAGAGCGACAGCATGGATTCGCTGCTCTACCAGGAATGGTTTACAATGCTTGCGGGGGTCTATTTATACCCAAAAGCGGTAACGGTCAAAACGCCAACAGGCTGGAACACGCCACGAACGTCACCGACACACACAACGCTCTTTCCAGAGTTCATAGCCTCGGCGCACGTTGAGTCCGAGAGAGGGGAGAGAGGAGGACTCCGCTGAGTTCGCGGGGCCCTTGTGTCCTTGAAGAGCGTTGAGACGAGCCTCGCCGGCAGCCGCCGAAGTTTTGAAATGCGCCGAAAGCGAAGCGTCTGGCTCGGCTTGTCGAAACTTGTCACCGACATGGTGGCGCCTGTTTTCAAAGGCGCACGCAGTGGCTTTGCCGCACAGCCGAGGAGTGATGCGGGAAAATACGGCGGCGCTGGCCGATTCGTAACAGCTTCTCCGCCGGGGGTCCGAGATCCCGATGGATAAGGGTCTTCAACCGTTGTCCGGAGGGATGCTGTCGAAGTGAAGTGCTCGGCAGACGCTCGACTCCAGGACTGGGCTGTACGACCCCATGCTGGAGCTTCACAGGGCGGGTCAGTGGACGAGTAGTGGCTCCCCAAGAACGTCTCTGGCTTGGTCAGGCAAGCAACAGAACAACACAGGAAGACACAACCGCGTCGCAGGCAAGTGCGAAGACAAATCCACACTGAAGATCTACCAGGCTTTTAGTTGCTATAAAATACGCTAATAACTAACTACTCTAGTTATTTTTTTGCCCAGCAGTACTTTAGACAAGTGCACAAACTTGAAAGGTGACATTTCGCGTGATTGGAAATGTCCCACACACAAAAAAACGTAATCGTAAAGGGCGAAACCTGCGTCAGGAAAAACAATGAACTTGAGAAAGTCAGGCGTCTACAAGTCACTTCTCGCGCTGAGAGCGGCGATTTGAGCTCTCGTCATTGTCTGAGCTTTCCGCAATTTGTACCGCACTTTAAGTGCGCCCGTTCTCTGAAAGAGACTGCTGCGGCCGCGTGAAAGGACACCGGCCGTTGTTTTCGACATATGTCGAGCGCGCGGTGGAGCGAGCGGGATTTTCCAGCGTTCAAAAGACAGGCGCGCACTCCTTTTTGGAGGTGGCGTTCCCTTGGCGCGATGCGAGCTCTCGGTTTTGCCCCTCGGCGTGCCCGCACTGAAACACGCGCCACAAGTAGGCGCAGAAGTTTTCCCTCTCTCCTCATTGCCCGCCTTTTCCCGAACGCGTTCTTGAAGCGAACATCGGAACTCGTTTTCGTTCCTTCCCCTTGGCTGGTCGGTTCCCGACTTCGGCTCAGCCACAGGAGACACCCGAATCTCAACTAGCTCAGCTGATGTCGGCCCATCGTCGAGAGCATCAGCTGGGAGTGACAAGAGCACGACGAGCTCTTTAGACACCTTGTAGTTCCCAACAGTCACTACCTCGTCGTCCCTCGCGCTTTCAGCGACAGCCTCGGCACGCGAAGACCGAAGCGTGTTCCCGTTCTCCTTTCTCGCTGCCAGAATTACACTACAACAAGGCTGCCCTGTCTCAAAAGACGGCTCAGCCGCCCGTGTCACCGGAATCTCAACAAGCTCCGCTGACTGTTGCTCGAGGTCGGTTGCCTGAGCTGGTGGCAGGACGGAATCGGCTTGCTCAGTGGCGAGATCATCATGACTCCCAAATGAACCGTGCAAACCGTTTGCTGCCGCGGCTGCAGGCTTTGGCACCACATCGCTCGTTTCCGCACTACCGTCCGAAGGAACAACCTCCGTTTCAGCGGACTCGTGCGGCCTTTCGGTAACCTTATCGTTTACGCATTCCTGCGAAACGTCGCTATCTCGCGAAATGTTCACGTTAAAGTCGGTAGCCGTTCCCAAGGCCTCCCGCGAATTTGAACCGTCCGAACACTCTGCCGAGATCTCCGAAACAAACGCCGACACATCATCGCACTCAGTGGACACGCACTGCCCTCTGCCGCCTCTGCCGACAGTCTGAGCTAATGCGCCGTCGTTATCTCTCTCAGCAACCTTACCGCGCTGCTGGGCCGCAACCGTCGCCTCCGACTCGCGCTCCCGAGCGTCTGCTACTGGCAGCGCTGGCACGGTGCTTTCCTCGACAACGAGGTCTTTTTCGAACAACAATTCTAACTCGGGCTTCACTTCTTCCTGCTCGAATTGAATTTCATGCTCTAGGTGCTTGTTCTCCCGTTGGAGTCTCTCTCTTTCGATCTTCTTTCTTTCCCTTTGATTCGCTCGATATCGAGGTCATACCATCGCATCTTTTCCTCGTGCTGTCGTTTTCTTTCCTCGCGCTCCTGTTCTCGTTTCTGCCTCTCGAACTCCTGTACTCGCTTTCTTTCCTTGCGTTCCTGCTCTCGTTTCTCACGCTGGCGCTCAGCCTCTGCAGCCTGACGCTTAGCGGTCTCTCTGTCATTGATCAGCTCAATGCAGTCAGACAGCTCGTCATCGTCAACCCCAACAGCGAGTATAGCCTGTATCAGCTCTGGCTTTCTCAGTGCGTCCGTAACATCCAAGCGCAACTCTTTTGCAAGCTCCAACAACTGCGGTTTTTAACGCTTTCAAATTCATGGCCGGTCCAGAGTACTGCTTTCCCACTGCTCCAAAAACGTTTTTCGTGAATAACCCACGCGACAAAAACACACGCCCTACCAGCTATCCTTAGAAGCCTTGTAAAACTCAGTGAAGAAAAGTCCCGCACTCACCCTTGACCGCCGTGAATTCTGCGAAGTCCGAAGCCGCCTTGACATCCGTGGTGTTGGGTCTCGCACCGCTGGCTTCACGTGTTACGAAGTTGCCATCCGACCGCTGCCAACCAGTTGTTGCGACCGTGAAGGCAGACTGCAGCCGGGAAGATGTCCAGACGCTGATAGGCCAACGTAACTGTTTACTTCATAGCGAGAGGTCAGCCGACGCCAAAGAACAATGCCCCGACGGGCGAGGTTACAATACAGGACTCGAGCAGAGCGACAGCATCGATTCGCTGCTCAAACAGGAATGGTTTACAACGCTTGCGGGGGTCTATTTATACCCAAAAGCGGTAATGGTCAAAACGCCAACAAGTTGGAACACGCCACGAACGTCACCGACACACACAACGCTCTTTCCAGAGTTCGTAGCCTCGGCGCACGTTGAGTCCGAGAGAGGGGAGAGAGGAGGACTCCGCTGAGTTCGCGGGGCCTCTGTGTCCTTGAAGAGCGTTGAGACGAGCCTCGCCGGCAGCCGCCGAAGTTTTGAAATGCGCCGAAATCGAAGCGTCTGGCTCGGCTTGTCGAAACTTGTCATCGACATGGTGGCGCCTGTTTTCAAAGCGCACGCAGTGGCTTCGCCGCACAGCCGAGGAGTCATAAGGGAAAATATGGTGGCGCTGGCCGATTCGTAACAGTACTCGTTACCAACCCGGCCGCAGTGAAAGTAGACAGCTTGTCGCCCGCGGCACGTAACTGTCCACTATTCCGCACCTGAAACAGGCGTGACACAATACTAAGCACCCGAAAGGTACCACTATAAGTAGCCTGAATGAAGAGGTCATTTTTTAGCTGCAATAAGTTAGCATAGCGAATATGCTCTGTGCGACCAGCGTGTCAAAAACTAATGTACCCATGAATATATTTTAGAGGGTTTTCACTGCCTCTTGTTGTGAAAATGAAACAACGCCATGAACAGAGGGGTCTCACTAATCAAAAATAGCACCGCTTTTAATTAGCTGAATTGAAAAACGGCGGGAATTGCAGTGATAGGGCCACAGTAACAACCCCAGCCTCCCCTGAAACCTGCCAGCGCTCAGCAAGGAGATTAAAAAGAACCGTTTTTGCGGCTTCGGTCCTCACCGCGGTGGCTGCTTTTCCGGTGGAGGCTAAAAGGAGAACACTGGCGTGTCGACATTTTAGTGCATTAAATCTCCTGATGTGGTGAAATTTATTCCGGAGCCATTTACCAAGGCGCCCCTCATAGATTATGTGTAGCTTCGGGCTTTAACCCCTCTCCCTTGAAAAAGGAGAACTCTTCCACAATTGCGCACGCCTCGCGGGGTGTAACCCACTTGAGACGGACACTAAGGGCTCGTCGTGCTAAATGACAACTTCCCCACCGAGGACCTCGTCAACTTTCCGGCGCTCGCCTTCTGTCACAGGATTTTTCGCCTTGGCTTGTGAGTGGGCCAGTTGGGAGCGCTCATAATGATATTTCCTCACTATCACCCATCTTGGATTCAAATGTTGAAAAAAAATATATACTAAGGTATCTTTTTTTTTATTTTGTCTCTTGTGTCGTCCCGGACTTTGATAAGAGAAGAAAGAACGCGAACCAGTTATTAGGCGCATGTAGTCAGCAAACAACGGCGTCTGCTGTCATGGCGACTGGAAAATTAATCGGGTCTTTAGCCACGCTGAAACCTTTGTGTGTTTCTGTGCATGGCGTGCCCGTAAAAGCCTCCGTCGTCCCAGCCGAGGTAAGTCAATAAAGTTCGTCTAGGTATCCAAGAATTGGACTCGAGATAATGCTGGCGCGTTCACAAAATTACCAAACGATGCGCATCCCCGAAAAACTGCCCGTTTGTCCGTTCAAAAGACCGCTGTGTGAGAATAACAATCATCGCAATTTCAACGCAAACACTGCAAGCAGTTCAGATGTGCAATAAGGCAAACACATAAATAAGTGGCGACCCCAGGCCACTTTTTGACACTGCTCCTGTGACTCCACAGAGGAAAATGTCTGCAACAAAAGGTAATATAAAGGGGATATGATTGTGGGATTGTAGTGCCATCCTTGGTGTACTTTGATCGCACTGCTCAGGTGCGAGCCTGGAGCTATCGCAAAGATTACTTTGCTCTTGGCACCTCATTAGTGCCGTCACTGGTGACATTACGTGGCGAGGAAGTGAAGAGGTTATAAATGTTATTAATATTTTTCATTTTTTAACAGTACAGCTCCACTTGGTTCTGCAATTGACTTGAGCGAAATATGAAATCGAGATATTGCGTTTAGCAGATTTTATCTAAAAATATCAACATCTAATTTTGTGCATGAAAGGGAGTGGGCACTACGTAAGAACGACTTGAGTTCCAGGAGCCTAATTTCTATATATCGCAATGGTCACATTCACGACCACCAAAATCATGTTCAAATGAATGTTGTCCTATCTTGCGTCAGGAGAAATATATTCTCCAGGTCTAACATACGAACTGGCTATCCGGTGAGTTTCAGCAGACCATTTGAAGCCTTGTCTACTACACCTTAGCAAAAAGATTGTAAAAGTGTGCCCCTGAAACATTAGAAAAGTGCGAGCCTTTTTTATCAACGTACAACCGTACTGATACGGCTTATACGGCTATTTTGCAGTAGGAGTATCACATCTGCGTGAAAGCGGGGAGCTTTGTAACTATCAATCACCGCAAATAAGGGCACCCCAAATTAATAAACAATATCTTTTTGATAAAAAAGATGTTTCCCTTAAAATATGGTAATCAGTAAGGGGCCTTTGTGGAGGATATGGCAGTTATTGGCAGCGGCAGCGGCAGTTACTGCCGCTGGCTGATGTACAGCGTCCAAAAATATGCCGTGGCTTGCAAAATTCGAGCTGCAACCCGAGAAACCACCAACGTGAAGCAACTGATTCGCTGCTGAATTAATAACAGGTAAAGCTAAACGTCTCGGCAGCAGTCTGCTAAAGGGCACCGCTCCAATGTATCAAGTAAAATAAAGCAGTACATGTGGAAGAGGTGAAGCATGGCTTGTTTTTTTGGCTCTGCCCTTTAAGCAGTTACCCTACAGTAAGAGATTCTGTTCACGCGTCTCTTTGTTTGCTATACCCAATCTCCACTCGACAACAAACAATCGATGGAAGGGGCGGAAAACAGCCTACTCGGCACCTCAGGGTTTACACAACAAGAAGAGGAAGACGGGGAAGGCGTGATTGAAGAAACAAACATCGGAAGAAAGGTAGGGGCCCGTACCAGTATAAGCGCATTACGCCCTCGCAGTCTCTTTTTATTGTGAGACCCCGTTACCAGCATTGAACATAAATTATCCTGCTTTTGAACGCCTGTAGAGTCAGTTTTTTGTCTGTTACTTTTACTTGATTTGCTCAGCCAAGACGCACTTCTGTGGTTTGCCGGGAACATTGGAATAGCGTTTCAGCAAACACTCGTAATTAAACGCACTAAGGCACCTGTCGTTCGGAGGGGGTGGGAGAAAAAAATCCCGGGCCATCTGCGCTAACGTGAAACCTGTGGAGGGGCGAAGCATGAAGTGCATATGTGTATTCTTGGAGTCTTGGCTTTTTTTGCCAACGAAGATTAAACCGTTAAGGGGGTGGGTGGGGGGGAGAGGTATACAGCTTTGCTGTGAGAGTCTCCTGTCTTTGAAGCTCGAAGCTCTCTAGCTTGAGGCGTAAACGAGTGTCCCGGTGTTTGTTTAGTATGCGTGACGTTCTAGCGCGAGGCGTAGAGTTTCCCGGTGTTTTAGTAACGTGAGTACATGAGACGACAATTACGACGATGACAGGAGGCGCCAACAGCCCCAGCCCCTAAGGGGCTTCGCCATAAAAGGCGGTCATCGGTTTTTAACCCCGTTTGTACCTCTGTGTGTATCAGAGGGTAAAACAGCTTAAACTTACTTTTGTATGGTTGGCTGTGCAGGTTTGTTCTTCCTTACGCATTTCTGTCTGACCTAAACACCGTTGACGCAGAAGTTTATTGAGGCGGGGAACGGAGGGGGAATAACAGCTAGTATTACTTCAAAATGATACACTGAAATTACTGTTTATTGTTTCAGAAGAAGCTTCCAGAACGTGAACGCCACTTAGGCGTCTGATGAGGGCACCCAATAGTAATTCATTAGTTTGTCCCCGAAAATTGCCGCCTTGTGAAATCTCCTGCCAACCTCGATACAAGCGCTTTGTGCACAGCAAGGCCCAGTGTCTTCAAGCCCTGAATTCGGCAGCGTTATTTTCAAAGACTAAGAACAGCAACATAAAGCAGCGTCATAATTTAGCACAAGAGCACGTCTTGTCTTTCCTTCGGCTGCACATTTAGCGCGCCATTAAAATTGATGAACCTATAAACCAAAACAACAGTTCCCGTAAATTATTAGGCTTTTCTCCTCGCTTTTGAGCCATACAAATTCCTGTGCCAAGCAGCCTTGCGTTTTCAAATAAAAAGAAACATCCCAGTTCGGCAGTAAAAGGCCTAACACATTTACTCTGTAACGTTCCTTCCTCCAGAAAATAGATGATAGGATGACTGTTTGTTTTACAGTGCCATCCTTATCTTTTCATGGCTATTGTCCATATGTTAAACCAGGCGAAGCCGAAAAGCATGAGAGAAGCGGGGAATACATCTTACGGAATGAATCGTGGCTGCCACCATGCAATAAAAAGAGAAGCCTACGTTTTGAGCAGGAGCTGGATGTAATTAAGGCCATACTTGTGAATCCTAATGGCGTCTCGCCGCATGGTGAATTAATTACCTCAAATACCATCTCGCAGCTGAAGAACCTTAAATTCTTTGTATTTTTCACACTCCACTGACGAAAAAGCCGTATGAAGCACAGACATATTCTTTAGGCCCCGATTTTTTTTATTTCTTTATTTCGTGTTATTTTTCTAAGACTTGTTTTTGAAGTATCTATCATGGTTCTTACGAGAAACTTTTTGTACTTAAAACGTGAAGGTTCGGATAAAATATGGGGCGGAAGATAGGTACAGTCATCCACAGGCTTAGCTGGAGCAGCAGATTTGGCTTCAGCATATAATATCTCGAAAATTCTGAATATATAGTGTTCAAACGCACGTGTAGAACTTACTGTATCCCTTATACTTGAAAGCCGTGCAGCAGTTATGGCTAATTGTTCTTTCATTAAGGAAGCAGGAGACGATAAATGCTTAAAGCGATGCTACAGCTGCGACAGGGTTCGACTGTACTGATAAAGTGATTCCGCGGGCTCTGTTTCCCCCTTCATTTTTGTTTTTATAAAAGTATCAGATGTTTGAAACTATTACAATCATTGTGTCGGCTGTACACTAGTTTTGATACATAAAAACTAGTGTCTTAACAAGAAATTGCAAACCGGCCTGGAAGCACATTTTCAATTATTTTAATTTCGCAGCTAAGTACGAGTGGCATTACTCAATATTGTTTCGAAGTTTTTGTAAAGAAAGCTTTCGTATAAATTAGGTGCAATCTTCGGACGCCTGTTGTTCAGGTTATTGCACAAAGATTAGCAAGGTATGGTGTACGTTAAAACACTTCTGGCTACCCTAGCAAGCAAAAAGAAATGCTGGATGCCATAAGGATCAAAATAAATATTTCAAGGGTCACTGCCTAACCACTTAGCTCCTACAGTTATTTCCCACTCGCTTTTGGCGCTCGAAGTAAAGACAACTCTATGGCTGGCTAGTACACAAAGAACCCGTGTCGACTCTGTATGAAAGTGAATTTCAGCCGCCCTTTCGGTGCAAGGCCCACAGCTCTCCGTAAGATGGTACATGTAACTAGTGTTCACCACGTATTTTGTGTACTCCCATCCTTATATTGTGGCATAACAGAACTTAGGCGTGAACAACGATGCGGAAGTTGAGCCTTCATGGTGAGTTCTCAGCTTTCCTTCATTGCGCAATATGTTGACACCTATGAGCACTTTCAGGCAAGTACACGCCCTTTTGTTTTGGCTCCCCCTTACATACTACATGTGATTATAAGTCCAATCAAGGAAAAGACCAGAATAGAACAGAATTGGAATGAAAAATATTATAATAACCCAAAGGAAACAATATGATAAAAGCGAGGCAGAAAGGAGCGTGCAATCTGTCTGCACCGCAGGTCCTTGTAAATCTTTTAATGTTTCCTCGTGGGAATCTCACCGACTAATAGACCGATCACCTGGGTTGATCAGTCATCGTGTCATACATTCGCACAGAATATGTATGACGTCAGTTTGACATGCAAACAGAATGGAGGGGACTTTGTGTGCCTCAAGTCTCTCGCAAAAAGCTTAACACAATCTACAGCAAAGTTCCTCTAACCCGCTCTTTACTCATTGATTGATTGCAGAATTCAATGCGCCGTCGCAACGCAAGCGATGATGAGGCCTGCCGTAGTGGAGTGCTCCGGATTAATTTTGATAACCTGGGGATCTTTAACTTGTGTCGAAATCTCGTTCACACGGGCGTTTTTGATTTCCCCTCCACCAGAAAAGTGGCCGCCGCGGCCGGGCATCGGACCCGCGTTCTCGTGCTTAGCAGCCCAACGCCTTAGCCACTGAACCACCGAGGAAGTTTACTCTTATACTAAGGATTTTCGCGTAAATTGAGCGATTGTACAGCGGGGGTTTAAATGGCCACTAGGCTGTAGTAAAGCGGAAAATTAGGCATCCGACATTTTGGTGGGATAGGAGGAAAACTAAAAACTTAAAGCCAGTTCCCGCCTGTGAAACCTGCTAAAACAGGGGAATGTATCTTGCGGAATGAATAGCGGCTGCCACCATACAATAAAAAAAGAAGCCTACGTTTTGAGCAGGAGCTAGACGTAATTTATGTCATACTTGTGAATTCTAGTGGCGTCTCGCCACAGGTGGCCGCACACTGGAGGCCACCCCCTACAGAGCCGGGAGTCGATCACAAGGCCTCTCGCAGCGGTGTGTAAATCCTCGAAACTGACACACGGAAGTCAGGTAGTTTATCGGTGCGTATATATGGGGCGCTGGTACACCGCGTGCCTTGGCGGACGAGCCGGGATCGCGATCTGGACGGCCGTCGCATCATCTCGGGAGCACATCTGAGCCTCGCTAAGGGTACGATGGTGGCGGGCCGCCAGTGGGCGTGTACGGCAGAAGGGGTACATCCTTTTACGATCGAGTACGGCAACTTTTCATTTCACTACGGCAGTGGTATTTGACGACTTGAGAACGCTGGCGGCCGCTTCCGGCTGGGGCGGGCGTCGCAATCAACGCCCTTCTGCTCGGTATGTACGTACTCGAAACTTACCCGCGGAGGTCTGGTAGTTTGTCGCGGCATATATTGGGAGGTGAATGTGCGGCGCTTGCTCAAAGCTTCCATTGCATGGCTGTGGAGGCGGCGGCCTCAGAAAAAAATCACAGACCTTGTGTTAAAAGAAAGATGGTTAAAACATAAAGCTTTCCCCATTCAACCTGAGTCAAACTCAAAGCCCAAAACACAAACTTATCCGAATACTACCTCATCCCAATGGTGTGATCGGTTAGACATCGGCTTTACATCGCGAAGGACTCACGTTCAATTCCGACCATACGAAACTTTTTGTTCCTTGAGGCCCTTGATGTGTATTTTAAAGTAAAATGCGAAGTTGGCGTTTCTGTACTGCATTTTTGCGGGAAATCCAACGTCGTCAGTGAGGCATAGGGAGCTTCGCTTTAACAAACAAATATGAGTGTGACCTATTTGGCCTTGGCAGTTTGGCCGTAATCGGCTTGGTGTCGCTATCCAAGTGCGATTGGGAATACCACATTTCGAGAAATATCCATATTTGAGGCATCGAGCTCATTACAATCGGTTTGCTCTTCAAATATCGTTCAGCGACCTGTCATAGTTCGCGTGATGACGAACGCCATGTTTGTCAGAAAATAAACACAACAGATTTAAGTTATCTTAAATGAAATGCATAATATTATATTTTGCCTTTTGTTAAACGTGAGTTTCAGGGAAGCCAATTAAAAGAACGTAAGCCATTCGACTCAACGTGAAAGATGGGCTGTAGCGCCGTTATCCGCTCACTGCCACCACCAAATGCAATTCAAATTTCCCGCCTTCGAGTTTTCGCACGCCCTTTGCTTCAAACTGCGCCAGCGGGATTTCTGTTCTTTTTGTGCTTGCTTTTCCTCCCGAAGGTGGCGGCGTTGCCCTGACACGTTTTTTCGCCTACTGTCGTAAAAACCAACCCAACGAGCGTCACGAACTAAATGAATGCGGGTGCTTCATCTTAATTGCGTACATTTTGCCTAAAATGTACCTACAGTTCTCTTCGCACTAAAAAACAGGGAGATGTATGACAAGCGCGAGAGGTTCACGAGCTTCGAATGGTTATGTAAACCGTTTGGCTTTCGAAGCCTCTGTGGGACACCTTACGACGGTACGCCGGGCTCTAGATGGGTCCGTTATGTCGCTGCGCCGCCTGATTCCGGCATTGGCTTGACATTGGGCGTCGCAGCGCGCTACGACGACAAGGCGATCCCCTAAAGTGCTTTGCACTTAATAACGTGGGTGATCGAGATATATGCACAAAGGAAAGATCTTCTGTTCGTCAGTAGATCCCTCTGCGCAGCTTCGGTGGATATACGTCAAACTGTAAATTTTTAGTGTAAAATGGGGGTTTATAAAGGATGAAAAACTTTATCAAGCTAATGTTGGTCGCATGCAGGTTGGATCGGTCATTCGTGGAAAAAAACTACCAATACGCAGAGGATAACTCCACTGTTTGTTCAAAGCAAAAGCAGCATTTGTTGATCAAATAATGCAAATATTCACCTTCCCGGGACCACTAAGCCAAACCGCATGGCGTATTTGAAGTGCGTGGAAGCCAATTTTTGAGACGTCACTCTAAACTATCCCCAGACGGGGCTTTCGAAGAACTAAGTTACAAGCAAAGTGCAAAAGGAGGACATCGAATTAACGAACAAACGAATGAACGAACGAACGAAACAACGAACGAACGAACGAACGAACGAACGAATGAACGAACGAACGAACGAACGAATGAACCAAAGAAACGAAAGAACGAAAGAACGAATGAACGAACGAACAAGAGATTAAAACTGTTGTGGTCCTTATTGCGTGTGGCGAGAGACACGCACACGTAACATAAAGAAATAGCTCCGCCAATCCAAGAAGAACAAGATGGCGATAAATCGCGGTGACTAATGCCAAAAGAGCAGAAACCAAGCGTCAGTACGACTTATAAGCAGGGCCAGGTATTTCACAACCTTTATTCACCATTGAGCAGCTATACCCTTCTACCTTCGCACACTCCCAAAACAGGGGTAACTCATAGTGGTAGCAGTCAACATAATAGAAGTCAAGCTGATAACTTCGAAGCGGCGTTTCTCCACGAACATCCCCCCTCGACGTTCCGTAAGCAGACAGCCCGCAATCAACGTCCCAAACAGCGTTTAGAGAGTCCTGTTTCTCGTCAGTGTGCAAGAACTTTTCCACGTCTGCGCACACGGACGTGTTCGGAGGACGGGGCAGGGAAAGTTCATGGGGCAGGAGCGAGCGGAGCGGAACACACAAGCGGGTCGGCGTCAGTAGAGGAGCGGGGTCCGTCGGGCGAGTCGACAATCTCAGCTGCGGCAGTAGAGGGGAAAAACCCCGCGATGGTGGTCGGCCGAGCGTTCACAAGTCGCCGGTAGCCCGCTGCTTTCCCAACTTACAGCTGCTTGGCGCTAATCTCCCCAAGTCGCATTTCATGCGCCGATGAGTGAAGAGCCACATTTGCGCGCTCTCGCGAGGATGTCGAGTGCGCTTCTGCGCCGCGGCAGACAAGTGCGCGGCGCGTGGACCCCCGTTAACGCCTCTCACGCTACGAGGATCCTGAGCCACCATATCAATACAGAATTACAACGAAACGGCTGTTTCCTGGTCGCTCTTCAGCCGATAAAAAACGTAATAAAGCCTAATAGACTGATTACATGGCCTAAAAAAAACGGAAGGATGACAATGCGCTGCATTTTAGGCTCTTTATCTGTCGGGTGTTGTTGGCTGCGCTTTCCTAGCTCTCTGCATCGGCGCGACAATTTCAGCCGTGCCACAAGCCGTCATATTCCGACAGTGCACCACTCTTGTGCACCACTGCCTTACAAACCCTTTTGCGTGGCGGTGGGTTTCATTTACACCCTTATTCTGTTAAATAAATTGTTTGTTTCCACCTTTCGCTCCCTCCCAGCTTTCTGCTCCGAGGTCGGCATGTCACGATCGTCTTCTCCCTGCTTGAACTCGAAACACTACGCTGCTGGCTATCTTTAGCGAACGAATACGTTATCGTGCCAAAGCGTGCGACTAGTTGCACGGGCGCTGTTTTGAGCAACGTTTTGCGCCAGCTCTGGTGCTTTGTCCATTAAGAGGAGCGCTCTTAAAAGTCCGTTCGTGTGGTTAAGCGGTGTTCTCGCGGATTGAGCGGGAGGCAGACGGCAGTATAGAAGATGGCGAGGCAAAGAATGAATGGCGGTGATAGAAAAAGAGAGCGCGATGAGCAATGCGAGAGGCGAAGAGAATGGAAAACGCGTCCGTTCTAGCCTTCAGTGGCTTTGTAGTAGGTTTCTTCGTCAAAGCATGCGGTGAGAGCTTTCAACGCCGCTAAAATTAGAAGCAGCGCTGCCTGAGACAACTAAGAGATGTGGGCAGTGTGGGTTGTAGCTATGCATACATGCACGTCTTCCTCAAATTAGTTGCCTCAGTACGTGGCAAGAGCCGGACACTCAAACAGCTGTACCCACACTTGGCATTACGGTGTATTGTAATCTTCAATGATTTTTCACAAGCCTGTTGTTTCCTCCAAGGACATCGATAAGTAAGCAATCGGTCGGGCTCGGAATACACATTTTTCGTAGGTGGTAAACTTCGGCTTCGTATGCTAGGTACGTGCATAGAGTGGTATATTCGCCATGTACACATGCCGCTATGCAGCGGTGCTATATATCGCTATGTTGTTGATATACCACTCCGGTTCCACTGGTGCGTTATATCAGTTACAGTACAAGCGCATATGTCTTTGAAAAAAAAATGTCATCGCAACACACCCTTGAAAGCACAGGCAGGATTGAGAAAAATGATGAACTGGTTACGCTTTAGTTATTGTCAGCATTGAGTTTCCTGATATGTTAACCTGTGCGCTAAAACAAGTACTTAAACCATCATTATAGACGCTCTGTCATTTTTTCATGGGTGTAGTAATCAATCCGCTTGAAATGTAAATACCCCCGCCCCCCTTCACAGTTAAAAGTGCTCGCGTTGCTCTCCTAGGCTTTGAAAAAGAGCGACCGTTAACATTCACTAGGAGCACCACTGTTCTTGAGCCTTTCATCGCCTTCACGGGCCGCACTCATTTGGTTGCAACACCAAGTGCGTAAGAAACCAAGAAAAGTAGACACGTTTGACATATTACACTTCAACAACTAGAGATATCTTCATAAGTTCGCCTTACAAGAACAGAAAGACGGATAACCAAGGGAAAAGAGTACAGAATAAAGTGTCTTGGGGAAAAAAATATGACTGAGAGGCACGCAATGGAAGCCCCGCGAAACATTCATCGCATTAGGAACATCCAGGGCGTTAGGGCTGAAATTGGCGAGTCACTTAACTCAAACAGAAAGAACAAAAATCCATCGAAAGGCGGACATGGCCAACCAACGCCGTGAGCTTCATTTCATACTTTTTTGAGTAGGCCTGTTTTTTATTAGTTCTCAGCAGAAATGAACACAAGGAGGTTTTAATTTTGTGGTTTCTGTTTTTTATTCGAGTGCTTAGGTGGCTCAAGATATAGAGGTGCGCAAGAAAGCCACGGCCCCACCATACATCATTCAGGCCCGAACACCCGCCATGAAATTTAAATTATACTTCAAAGCCCGTTCTGGGGCGTCTGCTTCTGCGGGTAATCGTGTCGACAGACGCTAAATGGTCCCGCGACGACGGATGTCACGTTCGCCCTGAATCCGGGAGCAGTAATATTTAGATTTTTATATTTACTTTTTAAGAATTTTCTTCATTGATGACTTAACTTCGCACGGTATCCTCCGTGGCAAAAAAGTAACAACCTTCTTCGTCACAGTTGAAATATTCCGGGAAAAGACAGAAGGAAATTTTCAGTGAACGACAGCCATATAGATTGATGTGAGAAGAACATACAATCTCCTTCACGGCGCAGCGTTGTTCGATTTTCGTGGCAACATTTTAGAACACCTTAATTACTTTAGTTTCAGAGCAACGCGGCGAAGAAGGCCAGGTATCCCAATTGTAGTTTAAAAAAAAAAGAATATGAGTGAAAGCCAGAAGACGGTTGTGGCGAATGTTTATTGGAGCAACAGGGGAAGCGGAAGGGGTGTGGGAAGGCTCCTTAGTCCAGAAGGCCTCGTGACCGCGCTGACTGGAGAGCCCGGGAGACCAGGGCCTGCTGGCGGGCTGGGTCCAGGCTGGTCAGCTCAGTCTCCCACTGCTCCAGGGAGGGGAAGGGGAGGGTGTTAGGTGAGTATGGGCAGAATACTAGATGGTAAGTGGTGAGAGGGGTATTGCAGTGCTGGCAGTGGGAATGGTAGATGGTGGGGGCGATGTGATGTAGGGTGGCGTGATTGAAGAATGCGCCAGTTTGTTGTCGGCGGTATGTGTAAGATTCGTAGTTGGTGAGCGTGTGATGAGGAGGACGATATGTTCTTCGAGGGTGGGTATAGTGAGATAGAAGGGCATTGGAAGTGGCTTCGAGGGGTGTCAGTAAGTCGGGTGGGGATAACTGAGGTGTCCGGCTCGCCGCTTCCTTGGATGGGAATGCCAGGGAGTGAAGCGCTAGGGTGGCAGCATGCGCTGCTTCGTTCCCTGGGAGTCTAGCGTGACCAGGTGCCCAAATGAGTGTGATTGTAAGATCTCCAGGCAGCCGTTGTAGGAGAGGTATGACCTGAGGTGGGCCAAGGCCTGCTTGGTAGAGGGGGCAGGCCTGTTGGGAGTCGGAGATGATTGTTAGGGAGTGAAGGCTTGAGTGGGTTGTTGCGACGTGGGCGATTGCTAGGGCTACGGCAGTGTCGTCCTTGCATGAGCGGTATGTAGCCGCAGTTGCAATCAGCCCTTCGTTGTTAAGAGCGACAAGGGTGGTGCGGGTTTATGTGAGTTCATGAGCGTCGTCTGTGTAACGAACCTTAGGGTCGGCTTCATATTTCTTATTGATGTAACGGACTCGTGCCTCCCGCCGGCCTCATTTGTAGGTGGGGGTACATATGTTGTGGGGTGGGAGTCACGCGCTGTCTTTTCCTGATGGTCGGCGGGAGGCCTTGGGGCTGCTCCGCATGATTCGGTGATGGCCAACCCAGCGCTTGGAGCACTGTCCGCCCTGCTGAGGTGAGCGCTAGCCTTCGCAGCTGAGAGGCACGTTGTGCCTAAATACGCTCAGAAAGTGTGCTATGTAATCTCAGCTGTAGCAATTTATCATTTGATGTATAGGTGGACAGGCTGAGTGCCGTTTTGTAGGCCTTGCGAATTAAGGCATCAAGCTTGGTGGTTTCGTGCTGCTGAAGGTTAAGGTACGGCGTGGCGTATGTCATTCTGCAGGCATCCATCACACAGGAAGACAGTATATTTGAAATGACACTTTTAGCAGGGGATACTAACCTTAATGAAGCACAGAACGATTCACTAATGTGCGCGTTTTACACGAAGAAGCACCCCGGGGGAGTCTGGGTGTATGTGACGACACGATAGCTCAACTCTCTGCCTCATTCGTGAGGCGATTTCAGTTACGGCCGGTTACATAGTGTGCAGCCCAGAATGAGCACATTTTGTGCAAGTAACAAAACCTGGCTATTCCCCTAGATTTTAACGTTCGTTTCCCAGTGCACCGCATAGTGTGCACCACATGACTTACACTATTTCAACTCCATCCACACCCGCACACACACAGGGTTCTATAACGCTACTAAATAAATCTGGCAAGTATGTACAGAAAATAATCACCGTAGAAAATGACAGGAGAGATGAATGTCACCTGTACTAGTGACACAAAGTGGGGATACGAAGCAGGAACCACCACATTATGTAGAGCTTCACAGTGTAAAATAAAACTGGCGACCCTTATCCCGCAATGACATCTGATACGGCCCTAACCTTACTCTTTATAAGGCAACTGATAAAAGCTCCCTTTTTGCAGTCTTGGTTGCCTGCGTCGCACAAAGAGAACACAAAGGGTTCCCGGGAAATATGAACTGTAGAGCGCGCTTCACCGCAAGGACGCGTTATCACCGGAGGTACGTTTACGCCAAGGGAACCAATGCGCGGCCATGGAAGCAAGTGATAACGTAACGCCCATATCTCTGTTTCCCTGGGCCCTAACTGGGAGTGCCATGTGCGTCACGTGATTCCTAGGGTATCACAGAGACCTCGCCTAGGTCACTGAGAGGACGCTACAAGGTGGCGGCCCCGAAAACAGTGGCGGCCGGCTTCGCTGGTGCGAACATTAGAATGCAGGCCTAATTCGAAAACGGGCAATGATCATAAGGGTTAGCAGAACAAAAAATGATTTACCCTCCAAATATGGATTTCACCCTAGCTCAAGTGACGCCATCATCATTGTCTTTAAGGCCGCGCAGCATCTTGAAGCTGTCTCGGGTGTGTAACATAGCTGCTCGCGGAGACTTAAACGAGCAGAAAAGGCTCATAACCACCGCGCATTTGGCGTTAACCAAACCGCACACGAAACACGCTGTTGTTTGGTGCTAAGATACCGCTGACAAGGCAGCCCTAGGTGTGAGAACCTAAAGGCTTAGATTCTTGTTTGTTTGTTCATTCATTCATTCATTCATTCATTCATTCATTCATTCATTCATTCATTCATTCTTTTTTCCTCCCTCCTTCCTTCGTTCCTTCCTTTCCTTTCCTTCCTTCATTCATTGGTCAACCTAGCTATGAATATTGCAGGAAGAAGGCTTCCCTTTACCTCTATTGGAAGTTTCAGGGTGGCCAAATGCAGTTATGCTGAGGGCGTGCATTTTCTTACTAGATAGCCTCCCTGGTAATGTCGCGCATACCTGGTTCAGCTTCACTGATCGATGCTGTTACTTTTACTGGAGCAAGCGGGCATCCAGACTTGGGGCTTTTAAAACGCAAATGCACATATAATTGCCTCAAAATATGATACGGAGACACGGTGAACCGGTAGTCCGCCACCCATGGAATCTGCGGGAAACTGAATATGTATTTACACGTGCACCGAAAGTGCGTCTCTAGAGACTCGGGTTCGTCAAGGTAACACCAATTCAAACGGTTCTCCGCCGTTCTCTCAAAGTGCTTCTGCAACCAGTATAAGAGTCAAGCGATCAGGGTTCTCGTAACGGCAAAACAATACAACTTGGCGGCCAGATCGTGTTTGACTAAGCAACGCTTGTGTTTGAAATTTTCAAATAGTTTTGGTCGTACGGCTACGCTGCTAGTTCAGCCACCAGTGTTACTTCATAATAGTGGTGGCAAGTGTGGATCGAGAATCCGCAACTGGCTTGTTCACTCGTTTTGTAATATTTTTGCAGTATTGTTGACCGAAGAGATAGAAGATAATATGAAGGCAAGGTGAGCTGGAATTTTGAAAGGCGCGGAGGCCTTCAGCTGTGCAGGAAAATTGGCCGGATTTATCGGAGCAACTGGAAAGGCTCAAAACAAATAATAACAAAGGATCTGAGCCGGGGATACAAATCCGTACAAACATAATGCGGTATTGCGGTTTCTTTTAATGCCAATAACCTTTGTTGATGAAATGCGTGGAAAGCGAAGGTCTTTCGCTGAGCCACATACGGGTATGCAAGAAGGACAAACGTCGTGAGGAAACTGAAAAATCACGGGCATGGTCTCCAACGATTCAGAAGAGGAAACCACGCACGGCGCTGAACTCACAATTTAATGTGTATTAGAAAGAAAACACGGATTTATACACCAAACCGTACTACAGTGTGAAAAGATAACAGGAGGATAGCATGTAATCAACCACGGTTGACATCCTAACAGGTGTGGCAGGTGACGATATTCCGTGCCCAAGAAGGGAATACACTCTGGTAGCGGATAAGAAATTGAAATCCCTTGTCCAGTAATGACACAAAAGGAGCACTAAACGCACTTTCCATCGTTCCTTCTAATATCGAAAGCCTCTATTATCTCTCTGACATGCTGGATTTTATGTTTACCAACTACGTTTGTATCCTTAAAGACAGGGAAAAAACCTGCAGAATTGTTGCAGTGCTGTGCAATGTGGGAATAGTCATCAACTTTCGAAGAATGTCTATGTTTCATGAGTCGACTGTAAGGCATGTGGCGCGGTAGATAAGAGGCTGGTAGATACAGGTATACGTGGAAGCTGTGGAGTAAAACGTGTCAATTTTTTTTGCCTTGTAGTGTTGGTGTGGTTTATGTGATTCCTGTATTCGGCGGTCAAATGTATATTGGGCAAACTGGCCGATGCCCTAACATTCGACGCATGGAGCATAGACGTTCTTCGAAGAGTGATGACTATTCACACAATCCACAGCACTGCAAAAGTGTAGAGGTTGTTTCCCTATCTTCAAGGGTAAAAACACAGTCGCCAAACATAAAACACAGCATGTCAGAGAGAGAATAGAGGCTTTTCATATTAGAAAGAACGAGGGCAAGTGCTTTATTGCTCCCTCTGTGTCATTACTGCACAAGGAATTTCAATTTCTCATCCGCTAGCCTGATGCATTCACTTCTTGGATACAGAACACCGTCACGTGACACACTGTTTAAAGAGGCCAACCATGGTTGATTACGTGCAATCCCTTTGTTTTCTGTTCACACGATAGTACGGATTGGTGCATAAATCCGCGTTTTGTTTTAATAGGCATTGAGTTGCGAGTTCAGCGCTGTGCGTCGCCCCCTCTTCTTTTGTCCCTGTGTTTTTTGCGCTTTTTTTCATCACGAATATGAATCTGAACCCACTAGCCCAACTTGCCATCTTACATTAACGATTACTACTCCAGTTTTCCACCATCTCGTTCTTATAATTCCAAAAGCTCCCTAGATTCCCCCTTTTGGCTCTTGGTAGCCACCCCCGTTTTTATTTTGTGTTCCCGGGTGAAATCGTGAGCTCGCGCCACGACATAAAGCTCTAACCAAATTACAATTACAAAAATAGTTACGAGTATAGCAGCAGAAGATAGAAGAATATGTAGAATAGCGGAGGGAGACGTATAGCTCAACGAGAGGAAAGTAATAATATTTTATAGTGGAGCTGAGATATTTAGAACAGGGACGTCAGGAGCTTAGCGTTCACAGACGAGAGTTACGTCTAAGGCTGCAGACGAAAAAAAAAAAACGTAAACTCAGCGGGCCCCGTCGTTGTATTTCGAAATCGGAATTCTCCGAGCTCGTATAAGTAGGCGCGTAATCCGTTGCTTCTGCTCGTACGTACGGCCTCGCCTGTCAATTTCTAGTGGCGAGGTTGCCTTTTCGATGCCACGAAGTTCTGTTGTAGGTCCCCACCGTCGTGAGACGTCTGTTCCCCGTCACATTACTTCGAGTATGCTCCCAACGATAAAACTTCGCTTGGCTCGAAAGTGTAGAGTTAAGTTTAGCCCTGTACTTTTATTTTAATCTGAGGACAGCTTTCTTTCTTTCTTTCAATTATTTTATTTCGTCTTGTTTTTGGTACAGCCGCCATCGCTTTCTTCTTTCTGAGGTAAATTGAAAACTTTTGCCTCGCTTTTTTGAATTACCGTTGAACGCAGTGCCATCTCACCTACATTTTCTTGGACAGTTCAAGTTGCGGCCTCCACGCCTTTCCGTGACCGTTTGAAGAAGTGAAGAAAATAAGGATGAGTGAGTGAGTGAAATACTTTATTAAGGACGAGAGGCCATGAGGTCCTGTGGGGAAGTGAGGATGGCGGAGGGGGAGCAGAAAGGGAGAGGTCACAATTCATCACAATTCACACAGTGCACACACTTCTAGTTTTAAGGTCCTATTCACAAGATGCACATTTCACTCTGTCAGTGGCACCAAAATGCACAGTTTGCACTGTTGACATTGGTCGTGGATGTGAATGGCCAGTCCGGGAACGTCTGTCAGACCGCTATACCAGCTTGTACAGACCGTTTTCAAGCGCGTACTGGGTAATTATTTCTAGAGTAGCGGGGTGGCCTAGTGCCTATAAATAAAATAGGCACTAGGCCAAAAATACTTCTAAAAGTATTTTTGGCCTAGTGCCTATTTTATTTATTTTGAATTGGTTTAAACCTCCGATAGCTTTGTTGGTGCGGGTTTTGTCCTCGAATTTTTTTTTAGTTTTTTCTTTTAGTGTGTACATTAGAGGACAGGAAATAAATGGGATAAATAAATGGGGTCTTCACGGACACGACTAACGTGCTCCAGTGCCTGCGGTAATGCAATGCTTGCGCTTGATCTGAACACGTAAATTGTGTATATATATTAGTTTCCCTCGTATCGTTTCCTTCACAATGCGATCGTACTCTGGGTCTGCCCAGCAAGTTCTTCCTATTTTGAAGCGTGCTTTTATTCGCTCGACGAATTTTAATAGGTTAATGAAAGTATTCACCCTTCCTATAAATAATACTCTTGCTGATACGGAGAGCCTTGCTGCGATGCACATGAACGTACGGTCCAGGTTATTTCTGTGAGAAATCCTGTGAGAAATTTTGTCTGCAGGAGCAACGAAAAGACACTAATAAGAGCTGGAGAACAATCACTGCTGCCACGAACGTGAATCCCCATAAAAAATCACAGCCGTTTCGTTAAAAAAAAGATGGCTAAAACATGAAGCTTTCCCCATGCAACCTGAGTCAAACTCGAAGCCTAAAAACCCAAAATTGTCCAAATCCTGCCTAATCGCAATTGCCCGATCGGATAGACGTCGGCGTTATATCGCAATAGACTCAGGGTGGATTCCGACCACACGAAACGTTCTTTTTTTCTTGAGGCACTTGATGTGCATTCTAAGTAACATGCTAAGTTGGCTTTTCTGTGCTGCGTTTTTGTGTAAATCGAACGTCATCAGTAAGGCATAGAAAGCTTCGCATTAAAGAACAACAATGAGTGTGTCTTTGGAAGTGTGGCTATAATCGGCTTGGTGTCGCTTCGAAATGCAATATGGAATACGACATA